>NC_080698.1:24427293-25052293 GCF_030445035.2 Dasypus novemcinctus
TTATTTGTTCATAGGGTTTAATTCTTTTTATGTATTGCTGAAACCTTTGTTAATATTTTGTTAAGGACTTTTCAGTCTATGTTCTTGAGGAAAATTGGTCTTTAATTTTCTTTTTCTTTTTTCAGTACTGTCTTGTATGGTTTTGGTATCAGGGTAATATTAGTTTCACAAAATTAATTGGGAGGTGTTCCCTTCTCTTCTATTTTCTAGAAGAGTTTGGGTAGAATTGATGTTGATTATTCTTTAAACGTTTGGTAGAATTCTCCAGTGAAACCATCTGGGCCTGGAGATTTCTTTTGGGGGAGCTTTTTAATTATGAATTTAATCTTAATAGTTATAAAGGTATTCAAATGATCAATTTCACATTCATTGAGTTGTGGTAGTTTGTGCTATTCAAGAAATTGGTCCTTTTCAGTTTGGCTGTCTAAGTTGTATTTATGAAGCTGTTCATGGTATATTTTACTTATGCTTTTGGTATCTGTGAGGTCTCTAATGATACACTCTGCTTCATTCCTGACCTTTTTCATCTTGGTAGATATTTGTCAATTTTAATTATCTTTTCAAAGAACCAGCTTCTTGTTTCACTAATTTTCTCTATTATTTTCATCGATATTTGTTTTTATTTTTATATTCCCTTCCTTCTCTTTGCTTTGGGTTTATTTTGCTCTTCTTTTTTAGGTTCTTGAGATATATGAGGTTATATTATTGATTTGAGACTTTTAATATTTTTTGAAATAAGTATTTAGTTTTATAAATTTTCCTCTCAGCATTGCTTTTTCTGTGTCCCCCAACTTTTTATTAGGTTGTATTTTCATTTTCATCCAATTCAATACATTTTTTTTCCTCTTGAAACTTCCTCTTTCATAGACATTTCCCCCACTTTCTCTCAGAGTTAGCAGGTGTTATGGAGGTATTCAACACATGCTAGCAAGAAACTGAGACTTTCTCCTTAATGCAGGAGTTCTTAACAAGGGGTCTGTGAGCTTGAATTGAAATTGAAAAAAAAAAACATTCTTCTTGTGGGGAAATGTTGGTGCAGCTGTGATATTTATTAAATAATACACAGTATAGTGTGGACTTAGTAAGGGGTCCATAGTTTTCACCTGGCTGGCAAAGGGGTCGGTGGAACAAAAAAGGTTAAGAATCCCTGCCTTAATGCAATAAGAAATATTGAAAAATAATTGAAAAGGGCATCATTTTGCTGGTGTGATTCAATGTTATTTAGTATTGTATGTCACCTAAAATCACCTTTCTTTCTAAGTATGTGCCCCGCAATTTGAGAAACACTGCCTTCAACTCTTTGAGATTTAGTTTACTAATTTTTAAAATTGCTTGTACTGCCTAAAATGCAAGATTTTTTGTGAAAATCTAATAGAGGAATGGACATGAAAGTGATCAGTAAAATGCAAAGGTCCCTTGCCTCTCTGCTTTCTTAACTGAAGAAACATACTCATAGCTTGACTGTAACATTAACCAGCACCTCCATTTCTTCTCCATGCTACCACTAATTAAAATTTTTTCAAAGTCATCTAGAAAATGTTTTTAAATAATGTAGTGGTTGAGGACTAGGGGTATGTGGTTAGACTTATATGTGAACAAGTAAGAGAAAAATCCTCTATTGCAAATGGGGGGAAACACATGTGGTATTTTTTACATTTTCAATGATAGGGTCAGTCTATGTATTTTAAGCAGCATATGCTATATACTAGGCACTCGATACAGAATAAAACAGATATGGTTCCTAATCTCAGGAACCAAAATGTCTTCCATCAACTATCAAAGCCAAGAGACTCAAGACTAAGTGTTAGCCCTTTCAAGATCTTGGTGGATGAGCACTGACTTACATTTTGAGAATTGTGAGTAAGCAGATGTCCATTTACCTCTCCTTGATCTAGGCCAACACTTACAGGGCCCTTTAATATCTCAGGGGCCTGTAGTCCTAATTATTGTGAAAGCACACACAGCTAACATATACAGAGTGCTTACGACAAACGAGGCTCCAGGATGATGCCTTTGCAAACTCCTCACAGCGGTCTGTTATTAATTCCTAATTTACAGATAGGAAATGGAGGCACAGAGCATGTGTGGTAGATTGAATTACGTGCCCCAATTTAGACATGCTCTTGATCTTAATCCACATTCCTATAGGTGTGATCCATTGTAAATAGGACCTCTTGAAGATGTTATTTTTAATTAAAATGTGGCCCAAGTGAGTGAGAATGTGTCTTAATCCATATCCATATTACTGGAGGCTTTACAAAGAGAAGAAATCAGAAGCCAGAAGTCAGAAGAGCCATAGGGAGAAGCTGCAAGTCAGCAGACACCGGAAAGGCAGACACAAGGGAGGAAGAGACAACCACGTGACGGGAGGCAGAGATGCAAGGCAAAGAACCCAAGGATAGTCAGCAGCCACCACCAGAGACTACACACTCCAGGATAAAGCAAGCTGGGCGGGTGTCTTGATTTTGGCCATCTAGCCTCAAAACCTTCAGCCAAAAAATTCCCATTGTTTAGGACAACCCATTGTTTGGCATCTGTGATTGCCACTCTGGCCAACTAAGACAGCATGCATTTGCTAAGTAGAGGAGTGGGATTTGAACTCTATTCCAGCTGACTCCAAAGCCTGTGCTTTAACCACAAGGCTTATGGTCTCACTCTAGAAATAAATAAAAGAAATCAATTTCTCCTGCCCTGTAAGGAGTCCATGTGTTCCAATGCTGCCTGCCATCTTAGAAAGCACAGGGCAGTGCCGAGTTCTGGAGTAATGACAAGGTGTCTGCTTCCCCGTTAACAAGCTTTGTTTGAGCCGTTTAGATGGCATTCTTAATGTTCTTGAAACCTGCTTCGTGTTTGTTTAATTATAATATAGTCTGGCACTTTGACATTTAATTTTCTTGTTTGGTTGTAATTATCTTCCGTGAGACTAAGAGCAGAGTTAGATTATATTTACTTCCTTTCTTCCTTTCTTTTTCTTTCCGTGACTCATTGTGTTCCAATGAGCCTCAGTTCTGGGTGAGTGACCTCGGAGCAGCCTTAAGGGATGTGGCTCTGCCACCTATGGGGGCCAGCCTGGTGGGAGCCAGAGGCTGGTCATCACTTCAAGGAGTAGAACACGGCATCGTCTTGCTGGCAGTCAGCACATTAGGCTGTGGCAGAAAGTACACTGTCTCCTTTACTGGTCTATTGGTACACCATGGATCAGCAGGAAGTGTCACCAGGACAGCGGGGACCCAGCTAAGTCGTCTCTGCTCTTCTTCCCAGATAATTAGGATTTTTCAAAACAAATGGCTGTGGGCCCTCAAGACTTGAGTTATATTCGACCTGGTAGTCCTCTTAAGAAAGCTGCCATCTCTTTAAATTGTGACTACCCTTTAATAGATTGTGCAATGCTTCAAAGAGTATGACAAATGTCTTCTACCCACACAGAGTTTTTGTGCTTGCATAATGATCTGACTTGATCCCCACAATATCCCCATAAGAAAGTGTTTCTGTACTTCAGTTATTAGTCCAACACCCTTTGCAATTTTCGTGTCCATGGGCTACCTTATATCCAAACCCATGACATTTTTTCTTAAAATAACTATCTTGTTTAAATACCTATAAAATGTATCATACATTTATGTTAAACTCTACAATCTTTAGAGGACAGGGTTGTTTCATAGGTGAACTTCATATCTCTTTAATATTTGGGTCTTTCACTTGTCCTTATATTCAACTTGATATCTAAATCATTAGTCACCATTGCCCTCATCTCTTTCTACTTTTTGATCCTATGTTATTGGGCTAACTTGATATTTCATCCTATGTCTTCCTCTTCCCTCTAGCCAGCCAAAGAATCCTATTTCTAGGCCAGTTTTAGTGGGTAATGGGTACAGAAAAACAGAGTGAAGGAAGTTGAGAACACATAATCAGGAAGCAAAGTAGGACCACATAGCAAAGAGCTGGGCCAGGATGAGGAGTGGGGAAAGTTGGAAGAAAGACTGTATTGGGCTGGGGCTATTGAGAACGTTGGGAGGTTAGTGAAAAGGTTGTAGAGCAGATATGGCATGTGAGAGAATCAGGGGCAGGGAAATGCATTTGGGATGCCTGCTGTGGGTCACAAGTTGGGTTGCCAGGAAGCAGACACTGAGTCAGAGACTAGTTTCAGGAGGCTTATCAGGGCATGTTTGCATCAACCCTTGGGAAGAGGAAGGGACGGAAGTAGGATGGAGCAAAGGGAATGAACTACAGTGCAGGCAAATGAAAGATCTCAGCCATCCCTGTGGGAGTTCTGAAGGTGGCATTACTCTTCAGAGGTGTTCTGAGTCGGGATGAGAAGGCAAACCTATGTACCCCATCATCAATCACTGAATGCAGGTTGTCCCAGAAAGAGGACATGGCTTTGGGTGAAGGAGCCCTCTTCAGCTGAGGCAGACTCTAAAGGAGCTGGCAACCAAGGCCATGACCAGAAGCTGGGTTAATATGGCCGCTATTCCTGAAGGGGTGTCTGCACAGCATGCTGTGGCATCTACCACACTGCGGGTGAGGAACCGGCCCCCATGATATTTGTCATGTAAAGTTTGGAGTTAATTTTTAAACTACATGTATTTTTGAAGGTGGGCTGAGCATTTAAAGTGTGACTGTGCAAGGACTGAGAGCCACATGAGGGCCTGGGAATTATTAGGTCTATACCCAGAAATTTATTAATAACACAGTATTCCCCAAACCGTTTATATTGATAGCTGTTCATATGAAGCAAATTACCATAAATACAAAAAAGTGTGAGAAGGAAAAGCACCATTATTATGTTTTAAGAAGGCATTTAATAAAACCTTCAAAATTAGATCTTTTTGGCCTTTGCATGAAGAGATTTAGAATTTAGGCTACATCTGGGCTTTTATTTTTACCAAATTATGATCAACAAGAGTAATAGAGTGGTGGCCCCTTTGGAGTTGCTGTCAGAGAAATTAAGAATAACTGAATAGGCTTTATTGAACTCTCCCTGTATACAGTGCATTGTGAAACCTGTATTACAATGAATGGCATATGAGTTTGGGCTCCATTTTAGACAGGTATGTTTTGTTCCAAATAACCAAAACCTACCTTAAATGTAAAACAGGAGAGGGAAAGGGGGATCGTTACGCTCAACACAACTGCTACACAGTTCAAATGATACTATCATGTATGTTTCTTTGGGTTGTCTTCATTTTCAGGCAGGCTCTCAAAAAGATGGCATTGGTAGCCCTGGTCTGGGCTTACATCATCTCAGTTTCCCTGCCGAGTGGGAAGGCGGTCTCTCCTACCAGTAGCTCCAGACAACACTGTGAGCCTGATGTTCCTTGCCTATGACTGCTCACCTGGATCATATGCCAGTCCCTGAACCAATCACAGTGGTTGGGGGGTAGGTGTCCTCACCAGTCAGGCACCCACTCTGAAGCCAAGGCATCCCATCAGCCCTCTGGAAAGGTGTGGGTTGAGAGTGAGGAAGAGGAGCTCCCCCAAAGGAAAAACAGGATGCAACACCATTAAAAAAAAAAAAAAAAAAAAAGGATTAATGGATGCCATTCAGACAAAACACATGACACCAACTATCCTTTTAGACCAAAGTGAAAATTCTGCCTCTGCCACTTTTATTTGGCAAGCCACTTGTATTTGCTTTCCTTCAATGTTCTCGTATATAAAGTAGGGCTGATAATTCTGGCTTTGCAGAATTGTCATAAATGTCTACATAAAAGCTCTTTGGCTTATAGGAGGTGCTTGCTAATTAAGAACTATAGTTACAATTAATAGTGAGCCCACTCTGGGATCTATACTGGCATTTCCATGAGTACAATCTCACTTTCAATTATGAAGCTCTGAAAGCCTTTACATTGGACCAAGTGCTTATGATTTTGACCTTTTCATAGGATATTTAAAGCTTTGCTAGCACCATGAAGAGAAAAACGTGATATCTCAGCATTTTCCTCTCTGCAAAAAATTGGAAATGGGGAAATGGTTCTCTCTCTGAAGACCATGATAAAATAATTTTTAAAAAGTGTCTTATAGCCTAATTTTGAATCTTAATCAAAAGATTGAACCGAATTAGACAGAATTCCAGTCAGTTCCAATCAGAGTAGCAAGAATACACCCTCCAAATGTTACCCTGGTGGCTGTTAAATATATCAAAGGCAGGGAACCCAGGAAAGGATGACTGGAGCTATTTGATGAATATGATGTGGAGTTGGGATTCTGAAATTAAAGTGTGATGGGTTTTGATGTGAGTAACCATCAGATTAGAGGTAAATGAGATTGTTTACCTGAAAGAAAGGTATCCGGGCTGACCTTAAAAGAGGACAAGGTGCATCCCTGGTTCCTTCTTTGGGACATATGCCTTCTTTGTCTTGTAGGAACACAATGCCCAGCACTCCTCGAGAGGCAGTAGATCGTGTTCTTGAAACACATGAGTCTTGTGGCCAGATAGGCTAGGGAATGCATTCTCTTCCATGAACTTGGGCAAGATATTTTCTTATCCTGAACATCAGGTTCCTCATTCCTTCACATATCTCACTCATGCTCAGGTTTCAGCCTGTTTAATTCTTCTTTTATTTTATTTTTTAAACTCTCTTAAAGGGTTCTTCTTCCCAAGACCTTCTCCCAAATTGTTCCCTCTGCCTGGAATGCTCATCTCTGCCTTCTCCTGACTACTCAGCTAAGACCTCGTCCTTCTTGGAATCCGTGTCTTCTCCCCCAGGTTTTGTTGTGCTCCTGTAGCTTGTTGAAGTCCTCCATGGCCCTTGGCTATCACTGTGGGGCTTCCTCTTAGCCTGTAAGCCCGATGATGCCAGGAATCAAATGTACTGTGTTCCCAGTTGTTTGTCCAGTGCCAAGGATAGTATCTAGCCATAGTAAGTTCTTAATCTCTATTTATTGAATGAATGAATCATCAAAAGAGTGATTCTAGATTTCATCACAACCTAACTGCTGCTTCATAATAATAAGCTTTGGGGCCTGTTCATGGAGGAAGACATTCAAGAGCAGCTTTCCTAGAATTCTCTTTATCTCTAATCACCGTTCTACCTGCCTTTGAGAAAGGGTCATCTAACAGAGCTTCTTCCATCTCTCACTTATCCTCTCCAGTCCATCCCTAAGTAGGTCAATAAAACTTGCACCAGTGTATCCTTTGTGACTCTCAACTTCGTACAGGTATTTATTTTGACTTTCTGAGGACATTTTTATCTGTTAGTCAAGCAAATAACGGGCATTAACTGAGTATCTACTGTATGCTTCTCACTGGATGAAGAAATCTGACTTTCACCTTTGCCTGAATCTGAAAAATCCTCTTTCTGAAAGGCAATAGTATCAGTAGTACCATCAGTGTCCACTGTCATTTATTAGCACTTAATAGCTACCACATACATTAATAATAATTGCTAGCACCTATGAACATTTATGTGCCAGACACTTATGTGTATAATAAATACATATTAACTTAATTCTTGCAACAACCCTATAATATGGGTACAATTATTGACCTTTTATACAGATGAGAAAACTGAGGCAAAGAAAGATTAAGTAGCTTGTTCACAATTACACAGGATAGTGGCAGAGTTGAGATGTGAACCCAGATAGTCGGGTTCCAGAGTCGGCTTTCTTAACTCCTGTGCTAACCCCACCTTATAGATGAGGAAATTGAAAGCTTTTTTTTTTTTTTTCTAAAGATTTATTTATTTATTTAATTTCCCCCCCTCCCCTGGTTGTCTGTTCTTGGTGTCTATTTGCTGCATCTTGTTTCTTTGTCCGCTTCTGTTGTGGTCAGCGGCACGGGAAGTGTGGGCGGCGCCATTCCTGGGCAGGCTGCTTTTTCTTTTTCACGCTGGGCGGCTTTCCTCACGGGTGCACTCCTTGCTCATGGGGCTCCCCTACGCGGGGGACACCCCTGCATGGCAGGGCACTCCTTGCGCGCATCAGCACTGCGCATGGGCCAGCTCCACACGGGTCAAGGAGGCCCGGGGTTTGAACCACGTACCTCCCATATGGTAGACGGACGCCCTAACCACTGGGCCAAAGTCCGTTTTCCTTGAAAGCTTTTAGAGGTAATTTTACTTACCCCAAAGTCACATGGTTAGTAAATAGCAGAAGTAAAACTCTAATTCAGGTGTGCCTGATGCTAGTACTTCAGTACTTCAAGACTGCTCACTGCCGCTTCCTAAGCTGTGCAGCCTCTTCTCAGATGTGTGGTGAACAGGGCCTTCTAAGTGTGAGCTCATGTTACAAGTAATCTTCAGCTGTTAGTACTACCAACTCTTTGTCTAACTCAAATGCACTGTCAATAATTAGTATTTGTGTAATGACAAATTTATCATGGAGAAGAGAAGAAATACAAGTCAGTCTCAGAAATGGTACCACGCATCCTCCTCTTTCAAGGTCTTACATTAGTATAGTCTTTGTAGAAAATTAGATTGTCTAATTCCAGGCAGTCAAATTTGCATTTTCAGAAATGATACTGCTATCAGGTTGCAGAGGCAAAAATCAAATATATTCTTAGGTCACACCATTTTACACAAACTCTCCAAATTGCCATTTTCTCTCCCACACATTTGCCCAATCAGAATGATGACCATGTACACAAAGGACCCCTAACATAAGGCTAATCACCCTCCTTGAGGAAATGGCATTGTGTACATTTATTTGTATGTCTGGTTATAGAAACTTAGAAATCTCTCATCTTTCCTATCCTCTTGGGTATGATCTGGAGAGTAGCGCTGCATCCTCATAAAGCTGTTGTGAGAATTCAGTGAGTTAATGTATGGGGAAAGTACTTTGAAAACAGCAAAGTGCTGAACAAATGGGTAGTGTTATTATCATCATCATCCCAGGGATTCAGTTACATCCCAGCTGCCTGATGGTTCAACCATAATATCCAGCTCAAGGAGAAACTGACTTCCTTTTCTGGAAAGTGGTGATGATATTCATGTTCATAAGGGGGAATTCTCTCGCTTAGTAAGCAATTAATGATTTTTAATTACAAAAGTAACTTATAAATGGATTATTCTTGGGGAAAAAAACTATATATTAAATTATTATAAGTAAATTTCCAGTTTATCTTAACTCACACCTCAATTCCCACTTGCCCCACCTTTCCTCAGAAGTAAGCACTGTAGTGAGTGTACTGTGTATTTAGCTAAACATCTTTATACTTCGCCATACGTGCATATGGCCCACGAAAACTAAACTGTATGGTTGGGAGACTTTAACATAAATTATATCATTCTGCATACATTTTCCTGCAACTTAGTCTCAACCATTAATCACTGAAAAATGTGTCTTTCATGCTTATTCATTTGTTACATATAAAGTTAAATCACTCATTTGAAGAGTTGCATGATATTGCACAGGATCAATTACACCGAAATTTATTTTTGTTCTATTATTGCCGATTCATGTCTCCTTGTACATGTATGTAAGTGTTATTCTAGTAAAAATACTAAGAAGTGAAATTATTGAGTTACAGATTATACAGGTTCACTCTTAGTAGGTGGTGATACATTGATCTCTAAAATGGTTGCATATTTTATATTAGTTCCTTTCAGTAGTATTAGAAAGTGCCTCTTTCCCTACATCCTCACAAAACTATTACCAACCTTCTTCATGTTTGCTAATTCAATGAATAATAAATGGCATTCCATTGTTGCCTGTCAGTAGAGAGACTTCTCTATTCATATCTTTTGGATTTTTCTTTTTTCTTATTGATTTGTAGGAATTCTTTACATATTATGGCTATTAATTTCTTTGGTTTGTTATATGTATTACAAATATTTCCTTTATTTTTAAGATTTATTTATTTATTTCTCTCCCCACCCTGGTTGTCTGTTCTCTGTATCTATTTGCAGCTGCTGCTTTGTCCGCTTCTGTTGTTGTCATCGGCATGGAAATCTGTGTTTCTTTTTGTTGCGTCGTCTTGTTGTGTCAGCTTTCCATGTGTGCAGCACCATTCCTGGGCAGGCTGCACTTTCTTTCATGCTGGGCGGCTCTCCTTACGGGGTGCACTCCTTGAGCGTGGGGCTCCCCTACTTGGGGGACACCCCTGCATGGCACGGCACTCCTTGCGCACATCAGCACTGCACATGGGCCAACTCCACACGGGTCAAGGAGGCCCGGGGTTTGAACCACGGACCTCCCATGTGGTAGACGGATGCCCCAACCGCTGGGCCAAGTCCACCACCAATATTTTTAAAAGGCACAATTTACTATGATCTAAAATAAAAATAGAATTTTGGCACTATAATATAGGGGACATACTTCCTCTTTATCCTTTATGTCCCAGATCTGATCAGGTGCCTTGTTATACCCTGTCATAATACTCATAAACTGCATAATAAGGTGGTTTTCCTTCATTACATCCGACATAAGGCTAATTGATGATTTGCCTAATCATTAATTTTATATCTGTTTCTCCTGTCAGAATGTAAACTCCTGAAGGATAGAAATTGTTTAGTTTATCTACTACTTTATGCCCAGATCATAGCACTAACATATAATTTTCTGCTTGCTCTTTTTTTTTTCTCATGAAACTTCCATTTAATGAATTGTGCTAACCTTGGTATGTTAAATTTACATAAAAGTGCTTGGCTTCTATTTGTTTTTGTTTCGAGTTTTCATTTTATTTTATTTTATTTTATTTTTGTCTTTATTTATTTTTTTAATATTACATTAAAAAAATATACCCATATACCCCCTACCCCCTTCACCCCACTCCTCCCCCCATAACAACAATCTCCTCCATCATCATGAGACATTCACTGCATTTGGTGAATACATCTTTGGGCACCGCTGCACCTCATGGTCAATGGTCCACATCATAGCCCACACTCTCCCACATTCCACCCAGTGGGCCATGGGAGGACATACAATGTCTGGTAACTGTCCCTGCAGCACCACCCAGGACAACTCCAAGTCCTGAAAACACCCCCACATCTCATCTCTTCCTCCCACTCCCTACCCCCAGCAGCCACCATGGCCACTTTCTCCACACCAATGCCACATTTTCTTCAATTACTATCACAATAGTTCATGAACAGAATATCAGTAAGTTCACACTAATCCATACTCTATTCCTCCATCCTGTGGACCTTGGAATGGCTGTGTCCACTCCACATCTATATCAAGAGGGGGCTTAGATTCCACATGAATGCTGGATGCAATTCTCCTGCTTTCAGTTGTAGGCACTCTTGGCTCCCTGGTGTGATGGTTGACCTTCTTCACCTCCATGTTAGCTGAGTGGGGTAAGTCTAGTAAACCAGAGTGTAGGAGCTGAAGTCTGTTGAGGCTCAGGGCCTGGCTATCACATGGTCAGTCCAGAGATTCAGGTCCCCTGGGTATACATTAAACCCCAGCACCAACTACAGTTCCGGTAAAAGTAACAGGAGAGGCTTGTGAACAAAGATCACATCTGAGTCCAGCTCCATCACACAGAAACACAAACTCCAAAGTAGGGCCAACTGACATGGCACTGAACTCCATCTGCCATGACCATAGAACCTGTGGGTCTCTGTAGCCCTCAGAAGAACCAATACCTAGGGTTGTATCTACTTTATCTGTCTCTGGGATTCTGCTGAGGTGTGCATAAGGGCAACCCCTCTGATAACCTCCCGGCTCTTTTTGGAGACTCATAGCCATATAAACTCATTTGTCCTTTCCATTTCCCCCTTTTGTTCAGATCAAAAAGCATTTTTAACTCCTGGTATTATATGTAGATTGAGATATTCTGCTGGTCCGAGTTGACTCTTTTATTCAAGGTCATTTTCTAGTTACATCATCAGCTGCTACTTGGTAGTAATCCCTCGGTGCCAGGAAGGCTCATCCCCGGGAGTCATGTCCCATGGAAGGGAAGGCAACGCATTTACATGCTGAGTTTGGCTTCGAGACTGGCCACATTTGAACAAAATGGGGGCTCTCAGGAGGTAACTCTTAGGCACCCTGCAGCTCTAGGCCTTGTTCTTATTCCAGGTGCACAGGTTCACAAGCATAGTCGTTAGTATCAAGGGCTCATTGTTGGTTTATTATTTTTTTTAATGCAATGTTGAAACCTAATTTTAACCTACAATTTGGTGTGAATTAAATCTGGTTTTGATTCTGTCCAAAGGATTATTACTAGAAAAGCTGGAAATCCTCACTCATAATAAGGATCTGCTCATTTGGTCCCTAAGGGTAGCATCAACTGAGATTCTAAGTGTATTTAACTTTTTGGTTCTTCCTTTGTTAAAAATTGAGGAATTGCAGTCATGTTTTTTTTTTTTTTACTTCAACATGGCAGTCTCTTACCTTTCAAATAAATTACCCTCAGCTGCTCTGTGGCAGAGAAACCATTCTGCTTTCTTCCAAAAGGAAAATGCTCTCCAGGTTTCATTCTGCAGTAAATATGTTAAATTGCTATATTCCACACTGCTAGGATATAACAAACATTGGATCATTCTATTCAGAATAATTTCTCCAGAATTTTAACTCTGAGAGGATGGGAATATATTCAAAGAAGCAAAAAAAAAAAGCAATCATGCTTTTAAAAAAACAAAGAAATTACCAAAACTAAATATTTACCGTAAACTATTCTGGATCAAGTTTCATTTTATGGGGCAAAATTTATCTCTTAAAAATATTCAGTATAAAATTACCCACACCTCAAGATATGTTTATTAAGCATCTACTATTCTCTATCCACCATATGAAAAGTCGTGTGGTATTGGGACCCACATATGGTGAGTACTAATAGGTTTAAAAGCTTTAAAACAGCATTGCTTCAGTGACTGATCACAAATTATCAAATAACTCTGATGCTTATGGGGACAAAACATACTGGTTGCTGGTTTCTGGCTATAGTTTGCATGTTATTGGTATTTGGGGAGATAGGTATCGGATGACTGGGACACCACACTTCATTGTCTAAACCACAGGGTTAGTGGAGCTAATGCTACTGGAGGCAATTTGAATTTGCTTCTTGCTTCTGTTAGATTCTTTCCTTATAATAAATTTCCAAAAATGGATGTCAGCCTCTTTATGACTTTTGCTATGTGAATTTACCCTAGTGTTTTTCCAAAAGGGTCACACACGTTTTAAGTGCTGCTGGCAAATACAAACGTAATAATAACAACAGTAACACAAGTGCTGGCTTCTGTTTATCAAGTGTTTGGTGTGTGCCAGGTACTGTGCTAAACACTTTACACACCCTATCTTATCTGAACCTTACAACAACCCTGTGAGGTGGGTACCATAATTATGGTCGTTTTCAGATGGAGATGCTAAGATTCAGAGAGTCAGAGAGGTTAAGTAAGTTATGGGGAATGCTGTATCCCCATTACATGCAAAGTAACAATAGCAATAACTGGCAGCAACAGATTACAAGCATTAAATATTTAATATAAACTAAATATTGTACTAAGATATATATATATACACACACATTATCTCTTTCACTGTATGTTGCTTTATCACTTTAACTGCATTAGATATTTTACTTTAAATTTTCTTTCTTTTTTTCTTATGGTAAGGTCCAAAATCATCCTTTAGGATTTAAAAGAATATATGTCTTTTTGTTAATTGTGAAGATGAGCAATATCTATTTTACAACTTCAATCATTAAAATCCTAGAAAGGCAGTGAATCTATCTAAAGCCCAGCTCTCTTGTCTTAGTTAATCTCTCTGTGCTTCAATTTCTTCATAAATTGGAATTAAATGAGTGAAAACATGTCATGCATTCACAACAGCACTCAGCTCAGAGCATGTGGCTATGCTATTGTACTATCAAATAATAAAAAGACAAGCATAGCCAACCATTTCTAGTTAAACTCTTGCCCATAGATGCACACCCACCTTCTTGGGGTGATTACACCTGCATATGGGAGAGTCCCTTGAATGACATCAACTCCACAGTTAATTAATTCTGGAGTTAGCATGCCTTCTCTAAGAAAAACCCTCTAGTTGCTCTTCAATCAGTGATACATCCTTATCACAAGGTTTCTAAAGCTTTTTCTTCTAGGAAATGTTATTAGCCTAAAATGAAAATTTGAGAATACCATTTCTGACAAAACAATTTTACAGAAGTGAAGCCTGAGGATGAAAATTACAAAACCAACTCTGTGTCAATATTCCAAGTCTAGGGGAAGAGAGGGAGGGAGAAGTTCTCAATCACTCCTTTCTGAGACATCCTAAATCAGTATCTCTTTCAGAAACAAAATTGGTTCAGCTATTGCCCCGTTTGCAGCCAATACCTTCAGCTCCCAGATTGACAGCATCCCTCTTCTTTTTTTTTTTTTATTTTTTTATTTTTTTATTTTTTTTAATTTTTTTATTTTTTATTGACTTTGTAATAATATTACATTAAAAATATATATGTGAGGTCCCATTCAACCCCACCCCCCCACCCCCCCTCTCCCCCCCCAACAACACTCGTTCCCATCATCATGACACATCCATTGGATTTGGTAAGTACATCTTTGGGCACCTCTGCACCTCATATACATTGGTTCACATCATGGCCCATACTCTCCTCTATTCCATCAAGTGGGCCCTGTGAGGATTTACAATGTCCGGTGATTACCTCTGAAGCACCATCCAGGGCAGCTCCATGTCCCGAAGACGCCTCCACCTCTCATCTCTTCCTGCCTTTCCCCATACCCTTTGTCCATTATGTCCACTTTTCCCAATCCAATGCCACCTCTTCTATGTGGACATTGGATTGGTTGTGTCCATTGCACCTCTATGTCAAGAGGAGGGTCAGATTCCACCTGGATGCTGGATGCAATCCTCCCATTTTCAGTTGTAATCACTCTAGGCTCCATGGTGTGGTGGTTGTCCTTCTTCAACTCCATCTTAGCTGAGTGTGGTAAGTCCAATAAATCAGATTGTAGGTGCTGGAGTCTGTTGAGGCTCAGGATCTGGCTATCACATTGTCAGTCCAGAGATTCAAATCCCCTAAATATATCTTAAACCCCAACATTAACTGCACCTCCAGCACATTAGCATGAAAGTCTTATGAAGGGAGATCCCATCTGAGTCCAGATTCATCACACATAAACACCATTTCCAAAGAGGGGCCATCTGCCCTGGTAGTTAACCCCATCGGCCATGACCATAACTCCCATGGGTCTCTTTAGCCCTCAAAGGAACCAATATCTGGGGGTTGTATCTGCTTTATCTGTCTCTCTGACTCTGCTCAGTTGTGCATGAGGGCAAACCTTCTGCCAGCCTCCAGACTCTTTTTTAGAAACTCGTAGCCATATAAACTCATTTCTCCTTTCCATTTCCCCCTTACTTTAGGTCAAACAGCATTTTAAAGTCATGGTATTTTATGTAGACATGGATATTCTGCTGATCCGCATTGAACCTTCCGTATAAGGTCATTTTCCAGTTGCATCATCAGTTGGTAGTTGAGCATCCCTCTTCTTAACGCATCCGGAACCCTCCTGGGAAAGACTCCGAGCTGTCAGGTCTTTGGTTTGAAGGGATATGTGATGCTGGGCCATCAGTACTCCCGATCTGACAGTGAGGTAAACTGTCACATTTAAATATTTCATACCTGCTCTTTATTTTGGCTTGTTTCCTGTGAGAGCCCTCTGCCTATGACTTCAGGCTTCTCTAGTACTAGAATAAGGGGGGACAGCCTGAAGCCTTATGGACATTGACGTGGCCCTAGGAAATTTAAGGGTCACACACATTTTCAGTGTTACTGGCAAAATACATGCAGTATAGTTATAACAGAAACAAAAATACTAGCTTCTATTTATTGCGTTCTTATTATGTGCCAGACACTGTGCTAAACGCTATACATACATCATCTATCTGAACTCACAACACTAGAGAAAAGAAAGTACCCTAAGGGACCAACCACAAGGAATCTGGATTAGTTGCTGTTTACCTAGCCCTAAACCAACGACCTCACCTCTCTCCGGAATCACAGATACGGAAAATGATAGAGTTGATCCAAATTGGTGGTTTTCAAACTCTTTTTAATTCAAGACAACCCTTGAAAAAAAACTTAGTTTGAACTCTGTTATTAAACCACATAGAAATTGAGTTGCTCTGGTTAAAATAAAACTGAGGGAGCTTAGAGTGCTACCTCTTTGTCAACTGTTTCACTTATTCTTTCCCTTCTGTTTTCTTCTCCAATCTCTCCCCTAGTCTCCTCATTCTTTTTTTTTTTAATTGATACATCTATGGTAAATTGTTTGTTTTTTAAATTTAATTTGGTAAATTGTTTCTTTTTAAGCATTTAACTTTTTTGCTTTCTTCCCCTCCCCCTCCCCTGCCCTGCTGTTTTTGCTTTTGTGTCCATTCATTATGTGACCTTCTGTATCTATTTCTCTTTTTGTCTTCTCTTCTTGTCTTTCTCCTCTAGAATTCACCAGGTTTTGACTCCAGGGACCTCTGATGTGGAGAGAGGTTCCCTGTCGATTGCACCACCTTAGTTCCTGGTCTTTGCTGCACTTCACCTTGACTCTTCCCTTTGTTTATCTTTTGTTGCGTCATGATCTTGCTGCGTGACTCACTTGCACGGGTACTGGCTCACCATGTGGACACTCACGCAGGCACTCAGCTCACCACATGGGCACTCGGCTCATCATGTGGGCACTTGCACGGGCACTCGGCTCACCATGCGGGCACTTGCACGGGCACTCGGCTCACCATGCGGGCACTTGCACGGGCACTCGGCTCGCCACACAGGCACTGGCTTGCCCCACAGGCACGCTTTCTCTTCTTTTTCGCTGGGAGGACCCATATGGTAGGTGGAGGTCTTATCACTTGAGCCACATCTGCTTTCCCAGCCTCCTCATTCTGTAGGCTTGGAGGCTCCTCTGAGTAACTCTTGGGTCCAGAAGATAATGGTTTGCAAACCACTTTATTCAGTAATCCCTACACTCTTTTTAGCTCTGACATTCTATAATATCAGAAGCCAGGCCACATGGTATAGAAGAAAGACCATCAAGTTTGGAATTAGGCAGACTTGAGTTTTATTCCACGCTCAGCTATTAACTAGCTGTGTTTTTTCTCTACAGAAACCCTCTTCTCGTGTGAAAAATTGGAAAACTTCCTTAAAATATGAGATTGGCTCATGATCAAGTCTATTAATATTAAGTCTCTTCTCTTCAAAGAATTGTCTTTGAAGAAAATGAAAAGTAGCACTGAGATGCATTCAAATAGCACAGTAAAGAAATTGTTCTGGAGTACATAACATAAGGAAAAATGCAATCTCCACTTATCTTTTATAGATAGATACAGATAAGATTAGCTGTTTACTTCTCCAAGGAAGTGGGGGGAGAAATGCAGGTGAAGTTTTCTTAGAAAAACCTAGGATACAAAATGATCGCTTGACCTACTTGCTTTTGGGAACATGACTCACCCCAACTTTTTCTGTTTTACTTGCTCTTCTATAGAGGAAGTCAGTTCCCCCATCAAGGACTCTGCAGTATAAGAGTATTTGCATAACGCATGGGAGAAGTGTCTTAGTGACAGTGAATTAAAAATTTTTAGGATTTTGAGTTGGTAGAAAAGTAAATGGAATCTTAAGCTCTGTTAACAAAAGAATGGTACCTAGGACAAAGAGATATGCCTTCTTTCATTCTTTGCTACTTCAAACATGTATGGAGAACTGTATTCGAAGCTTATCACTTTAGACCAGGGGTTCTTAACCTTCTTTATAGATCCCTTCTCAGAATGAAGCAGTAGATAATTTTATGACACTCAATATCAGAAGTCAGAGAAAATAAAGATAAGTTGTTTTTTTTTTCAATTCAAGCTCACAGACCCCCTGAAATCTTTCCACAGACCCTTAGGTGTCTGTTGACCCCCAGTTAAGAACCCCTGCTTTAGACTATACTTTCAAGGGAATATATCCAGCTCAGAGCAATTAAATTAATGAGGGACTCAAGTCCACATAACATGAGAAACAGTTGAGGGGACTGGAGATGTTTAACTATACGAAGAGGGTAAAATCTGAGTTAAAACTGGCTTTAGATGTTGTATTAGTCAGGGTTCTCTGGGAAAACAGAACCAACAGGAGATATCTGTAAGTAGTATGAGATTTTATAAAATTTTCTCATGTGACAATGGTAATGCACAAGTCCAAATTCTGGCTGCAAACCAGGGTCTGCAATGAAGGTCTTTGATGTTCCCAGGAGACACTGGATGCCTGGTGTAGAGATGGTAATTCTCTCCCTGAATGCTGAAATCACTTCCCTTTTTAAGGCCTTCAACTGATTGGATGCAATGTCACTCCTTAGTTGATTGTAGATGTAATCAGCCATCTATGCAATCAACTCAGTGATGATTAAAATCCATGAAATGCCCTTGTATTGCAGTTAGCCTAGTGCTTGCTCCATCAGGCAAATGGGCACTACTACTTGGCCAAGATGACACATTAGCCTAACCATCACAATATGTCCAAATGTTGTCTAAATGATGTCTAAAGAGAAGCTGTAGCAGTTAGTAATCGCTTGATATAAGCAATAGAACTCACTCTGACTTAAGCAGAACATTTATTGGAAAGTTACCTCTAGCTCACAGAATCAACTGGCAGGATGGAGGTCCCTAGCTTAGAAGCAGGCAGAAATGAAAGCACGGCTCTGAATTAGGAAACAGGGACAAATGACTGCTATTGTCATAGGAAAAGCATCATCAGGACCTTCAGCTGGAATAAATGAAATTCCAAATGTTGGAAGAGAAGGTTTATCCAACCTTACACCATTCAGCTTAAGAGTCAGATCCCTGAAAGGATGTATCTGACTAGGTAAGCTTAGGTCATGTGCCTGCTGTGTTGAGGGTTAAGAAGGATCTGACTTGTGGTAGACTAGATTACTGTGTCAACTCTTCACTCCCTCCCAAGTAACAAAATTATACACGCACAGTCTTTGCTGTGTGATTTTTCAGTTCCTCCCACTAAAATACATTTTCTTGCATCTTGATTTTTTATTCAACTATGTAACTTGCTTTGGCCAATTGAATAAGATGGAAATTAAAGTGTGTCATTTCCTAACCAAAGCCTTTAAAAGGTTTGTATATTTCTAGCTTTTTTTGTGCCTGTCATTTCCATGAGAATAAAATGCCCAAACGAGCCTGTTGTTCAATGAAAATGAGAGTTAAATGAGGAAAGCCATGTAGCTAAGCCCAGTCTAAATGAACCAATCACCAACCAATTCTATAGATGAATGAGCAAGTTTAGCCAAGATCAGCAGAGGCATTCCAGCTTACCTAGACATATGAGAGGAAAAGACTACTAATATTTTATTCAAATAAGATTTTGTGGATCTTACATAGCAGTAGCTAACTGATACATGACTTTCTCTTTCTTGTTTTCATAGTGAGGTGCAGTGTATTAGTTATATATTGTTGCACAAATTACCCCAAAACTTAAAGACTTAAGACAGTAATAGGCATTTCTTATCTCACACAGTTTCTGTGGGTGAGGAATTCAAAAGCTGCTTAGCTGGGAGGAACTCACAGCATGAGACTATATTCAACATATAGCCTGGGTTGTATTCACTTTACTATCTAGATAACCCACTTCCACATTGGCTTACTCACATGGATGGCAAGTTGGAGCTGTCTGTTGGCAGACTCCCTCATTTCCTTGCCACATGGACTTTGCCAGCAGGCTGCCTGTGTGTCCTCATAACATGGCAGCTAGTTCTCCCCAGAGCAAGAGAGCCCCAAGGGAGAGGCTCAAGGAGGAAGCCACAGTGCCTTTTTTTTTTTTAGAGGTTCAATGTATTTTTAGTTTTGTATCAGATTGTAAAAGTAATATATTTACATATAGAAAATCCATAAAATTGTGTTACCCCTAATAATGTACATATTCTGAAGATTTTGGACTAAAACTATGCACAAAGCCTTTTTTGAGAGAGCCTGGAAAGTCACTCACCATCACCATCATGACATTCTATTCATTTGAACAGACACTAAGTTCAATCCACGCTTAAGGGAAGGAGAATTAGGCTCCACCATTTAAATGGAGTGTCAAAGAATTTGTGGAAATAATTTTAAACCAGCACAGACAATTACTAGATAAACTGATCATTGAGTTGAAAAAAGTGTGTGTGTGTTGGGGGGGGGGGGGGGATATCCCTAAAATAAAATAAGATGCTGTGGGAAGGGAAAGTGGAGGAAGAGCAATAAAAATCAAGATAAATAAGCCTAAATGGGGAAATGTCCACTTGAAGTGTCTTATAATGTGGGCTTAGACTCACTTGGTATGACCCAAAGAAAAGGACAAGGGCCAATGTACATAAGAACTATAGCAAGAGAGAACGGCTTGATAAATGGGATGAAAGATCCTCTGAAATTGTCCAGAGAGAAATCAAAATTGGCAGTAAAGCAACCAGTGGCATAGGCAAGGTAGGAACTAGATACAATGCATGATAAAGTTTTAATTATGATACTAAGAAGAGACCCTGTTGAGAGGGAGAGGGTTTATAAAACTTACAGTACTTCAAGACCAATAATGCAGGTGGTGAAAGGAAGAGAGGTAGGGGGGGTGGCATTCATGCACTCATAAAAGTATTATGAGGAAACCTATGAGGGGAGTCACAAGTGAAATGGCAAATCAAGCACCTGAGGAGATAATTAGATTTGCTGATGAAGGAGCTGTAGGTGTGCACACAGTAGATTTGCCACAAGGCAAATGCTTGCTTGAAGAGAACCGTTCGTTAAGAGCATGCCATTGTTATGGTCAGTTTACCTCCAAGTAGAACCATATTGAGATGAGGTAAGGAAAGTGCTACTGACTTCATGTGCCATCCATAGGTGATTAGGACTCACAATCTCTTACCATGTTGTTGGTGAAACTGACCTGAAGGCAAAGAGCAAAGAGGTAGGGAGAAAATGCAGTAAAGAATCGTCATCTGCAGACTGATTTATCCAGGTGGTCTGTGCAAAGTTTTGAATACCAATGACTGTGAGCTTTTTAGGAAAAAAAACATGCAACCCAGAGTAGAAAATAAACTCTAGAGCCAGGTTATTGACTGAAAAAAAGACATAACTACTCTGTCTAGAAAGGACTGCAAATACCTAGTGCTGTGTCTGTGTTCATGGTAAACATCACTAGTTGATTGCACTCTTTTTTTGCAGAAACTGAATGTGGCCTCTGGAGTGCTTATCAAAATGGTGCTCCAAGTAGCCACTATAAATCCACCAGAGTTGTAGTACAAATGAGTCCTATCTGCTAACCCTGGGATCAGCCTCTATGAGAGTTAAGGGATTCTTGGCCAGTAGGAGATGAAGAAAGCAGCCTCCATGGCCAGGCAGACACCTATAGAAAACGTTTTCACCAGTCTGGTCATCCTCAGAGACACACATTGCTCCCTTGAGACAAAGAGGCCCCTGCTGTTCATCCATAATTCCATATCTTCAAGTCTATATGCCCATAAATGAAGAGCACTATTGCAAAGAAAGACACTCTTACTGACTAGTTGAAGATGGAGTCAGAAGCAGGAATGGGTTAGAAGAAATTGAGGGGGAGGGAGTCACCCCCAGTTGAAAACGTCTGCACTAGATGATAAGATCGGAGGACAGAAACCCAGCATGAATTCCAGTTCCCATCCCCAAAACAAGTTAGTTTTTTTATAACTCCGGGTCCAGAATAATAAGAACCACGAAGGATTTGGGAAATACTGTCCCTTCTCTGTTTTATCTGTAGTAACCCTTCTTTGTCTCAAAACCTTGAAGGAAAACTGTCTAGCCTATTTGTGACTATGGGCAGAGACGGGGACATTCCTTCCTGTTCTGATAGCTCCGTGAACGGGTAAGCGGATGGGGGTGTGGATTGTGACATCTACTGAAGGAGAGCAAGCAGGCTGAGCCACAGGCTTAGCACACTCCCACTTTCAAGCCTTTGCTTTAGCTGTTCCCTATGCCTGGAGCCCTCTTTTCTCAGATTGATGTCTGGCCACAAACAGGGCTCCGTTCAAATGTCACTATTTCAGAGGCATTGCCAACCTAAGGTACTGCATCCCCTGAGTCATTCCTTTTTTTTTTTTTTAATACATTTTTTTTTTTTTAGAAAAAGATATTTAGATCACATAAATGTTACACAAAAATACAGGGGATTCCCATATGCCCCGTTCCCTACACCTCCCACATTTTCCCACATTAACAACATCCTTCATTAATGTGATACATTTGTTACAATTAATGAAAACATTTTGGAGCATTGCCACTAGGTGTGGATTATAGTTTACATTATAGGTTACACTCTCTCCTGCACAATTTTGTAGGCTATGACAAGATATGTAATGGCCTGTGTCTGTCATTATAATGTCATTCAGGACAATTCCCAAGTTCCCAAAATGCCCCCATATTCACCTGTTTTCCCCTCTCCCTGCCCTCAGAAACTCCAGTGGCCACAGCCTCCACATCAGTGATATAATTTCTTCCATTGCTAGAATCACAATGAGTCTAGAGTAAAATACCAGTAAGTCTACTTTAGTCCATAGTTTACTCCCCAATCCAGAGGATTCTGGGATGGTGATGTCCCCTCCACCTCTAATTGACAGAGGGCTTTGATCCCATGGGGCAGATGACGGGACTCTCTTGCTTGCAGTTGTAGACTCTCTCGGTTCCTTGGGATGTTGTTTGTCCATCATCATCTCCTTGTTAATTATTCTGGGTGATTGCAATAAACTGGAGAATAGGTGTTGCAACTCCTTTGATATTCAAGACCCAGCTGGCACATGGACAGCCCAAAGATTTAAGTCTCTTGGACACACACCTGTCAAACCTAATACTAATTATAGGTTCACATAGAAGGGTTAGAACAGACATGTTTAGGGAAACCACAACTGAGCTCAACTCTGTCACACGGGGGAGCATAAAGTCCAAAGTAGGGCACACTGGCAAGGCACCAAACTCCAGAGCTATCTGTCATGACTATAGTGTCTAGATGTTTCCAGACCTGAGTCATTCCTTATTCCATTATACTATTTATTATATTTCTTCATAATATTTACTGTCTGAATTTATTTTCTTAGTTTGATAATATACTTACTATATTCCTCCACGCACTCACCTGAATATGAGTCTAACTAGAGCAACAACCTTATTTTCATTCACTACTGTATCCCCAGTGCCTGGCATAGAGTCGTGACTCAAGAAATATTTTTTGCACAAATGAATAAAGCATTGTGCACTCAACTCAATCAGTACAAATGTAATGGGCAAGGGAGTACGGGAGCATACAGCATGGAGACCTAAACTGACCTGGAATGTGAAAGAAGACTTTCAAGAGAAAATGGCCTCAAAATGAGACTAGTGGTCACTGGCCAGGAGAAGAGACCATAAAGTACACATTTATTTCTTAAGCGTTTAATACATGCAAGGCACCATTATGAGTATTTTATATGTATCAGCACATTTAATTCTAACAATAGTCCAACAAGGTGGATACATTTGATACCATGATTATTTAACAGATGAGAAAACACAGGTATTCAGAGGCTAAGATAACTTACTCACAGTCATACTGCTTGTAACAGGGAGAGCTGAGATATGAAAGTTGGCATTCTAGTGTCAGAGCCTATAGCCCTAACCGTCACACTAATGGAGGAAGACAAAAGAGTAGCATGCTTATTGCCCCAGAGGTGAGAGAAAGCATGATGTTGGGCAGCTGGGAGGAGTCCAGGATGCATGATGTGGAGAGAACAAAGAAAAGGGTAGCAAGAGATGAAATAAGAAAGATGGAAAGGAGCCAGATTAGGGGACAAGTCAGAAAAAGGCTATGCGCTGGCAAACTTTGGGAGTCATCCTTGATTTACCATAGCAATCAGCAATCCTGTATATTATTGGATAGATTTCATCTCCTATGACCAAGTCCAATTTTATCAGTGAATAATATTTGGAAAGGTATTCACCATAGCTGTCCTATCTCCAACCACCATTTACAGGCAGAACAACAACAACAACAAAAAAACAACGTTTTTTTTAAACCTGTGCCCAGGTGTTTCTTATCTTGGTTTGTTTTATTTTTTGCAGAAAAGGCAACAGTGCATTAGTTTTTATCCTGGAATAGATGGTTTGTCCAGCTGTAGATGCTGTAGAAAGGAAGCTGAATGTTAATTAGATGTCAACAGTAATTATGGTGATTATGTTTTTTGAATAGCTATTGGGAATAGCTGGATCCACATCTAGAATGTGAAGTGAATGACATTTTAATAGTTTTTAAAAGAAACAGAGAGCAGCCTGTTACTAAGGAAATTACAGTGAATAGGATATAGTAAAATAGATCTCTTAACAAAGAACTGTAACAATGATAATAGTCCCACATGAAGTGCATAGCATATATTGAGGAAAATCATGGGGAAAAAATGAGCAGGACCCCTTATCTGAAAGAAAACCCATTTATTTTAAGTCTTTGCCTCAAGGTTTACTGGATTGTTCTAGGCTATATTTTTAATTTTCCTTAGAACTGGGTCAGATCACAGTTTTTATAAACCTATCATTTTAAGGATTTTTAAATTACATTCTTTTTACCTACTACAAGGTCCCAGGGCCTGCAATAACCTGTATGATCATTCACTCCATAAGACAATTTTTTTGAATTAATTTATGTTGGAAAAAAATCACAATTTGGTATATCACTATTTCATTGACACTTAATATTTAGTACCTTACATTAAGGTACTTATCATATTTTTATGTTGAAAGAATTTTCCTCTTTATAAAGAAATTGTTTCTTGATTCTTTTAAGCTACAGTATCTGCTTCAGGTATTTAACACATTTCACATAAATCTCATGGGTAAGGCAAGATTAACTCGTCCTTTCAAACCAGAATTTAAAATTATATAGAAGTGAGAAGCATTGCACTCACTTTTTAAAAATATATATTTTTAAAGATATTTATATTATATAAATATTACATAAAAATATCAGGGATTCCAATATGCCCACTTCCTACACCTCCCACATTTTCCCACATTAACAACTTCCTTCATTAGTGTGGTACATTCATTACAATTGATAAAAACATTTTGGAGCATTGTTTATAGTTTACATTGTAGTTTAACTCTCTCCTACACAATTTTGTGGTTATGGCAAGATATGTAATGGCCTGTATCTGTCATTGTGTTGTCATTCAGGACAATTCCCAAGTCCCAAAAATGCCTCCATATTTCACCTATTTTTCCCTCCCTTCTACCTTCAGAACCTCCAGTGGCCACAGCCTCCACATCAATGATAAAATTTTCTTCCATTGCTAAAATCACAGTAAGTCTATAGTATAATACCAGTAAGTCTACTTTAGTCCATTGTTCATTCCTCAGTCTGGAGGATTCTGGGATGGTGATTTCCACTCCACTTCTAATTAAGAGGGGGTTTCGATCCCATGGGGCAGATGATGGGATTCTCTTGCTTGCAGTTGTAGACTCTTTCGGTTCCTTGGGATGGTCATTGTCCATCATCACTTCCTTGTTAGTTGTCCTGGGCAAGTCCAATGAACTGGAGAATAGGTGTTGCAACTCCTTTGAGATTCAGGGCCCAGTTGGCACATGGACAGCCCAAAGATGTAAGTCTCTTGGATGTACACCTATCAACTCTAGTACTAATTATAGGTTCAAATAGAAGGACAGAAGAGCCATGTGCAGGGAAACCACAACTGGGTCTAACTCTACCACTCTGGGGAGCATAAAATCCAAAGGAGGGCCCACTTGCAAGGCATCAAACTCCTGAGCTTTCTGCCCTGATTATAGTGTCTGGATGTCTCCAGAGCCCTCATGAGCCCCACTATTTGAGATAGTATTTACTTTGGTAGTCAATGAGATCCTGCTGAGACATGCCTAAGCATAACCCCTGGAATGACCTCCCAACTCACTTTGAAGTCTCTTAGTCATATAAACTCATTTGTCTTTACTGTATCCCCCTTTGGATCAAGGTCTTTTTCTAGTTGCATTGCCAGTTGATGCTTGGTAGTAATTCCTCAGTGTCAGGGAGGCTCATCTCCACGAGTCATGCCCCATGATGTGGGAAAGGTAATGCTTTTATATGTTGAGTATTTAAGCAATAAGGAGGCTCTCAGGAGGCTAAGTTTCAACTTCCAGAGTAAAGGTTCGTAAGTACAGTCAGTGGACCATCCTCCTTCACTAGTCATTGTCCCTGTACTCAGGGGATTCTTGCTGTTCCATTAGAGAATGTAACAACAGTGCACTCACTCTTTGTAATCACAAATCACAAGCCAGCAGTCTAGATGAACATACAATCATTTATTTAATCATTCATTCAACTATTTGTTGAACACCTATCCCATGTCAGATATCATGAGAGTTGGGTGGATATAATAATCCACACCGTTATTTGGTGGCATTCCTAAGGAAAAGAATATAGGTCTTCAGTATTAGTGGCTCTTGACCTTACTCCACCCAAGAGGATTCCTCTCTCTCCATTTTCCCCCAGTTGAGAAACATGACTGATAAGCAGTAACAAACAAAATAGTCTCAGTTGGGTCCATAGCCATCTAACAAGTCTTAAGAATTCAGTGGGCAATTAGTACACAATATGACAAGTGGTCTAACAGAAGAAATGCTTGAAGCTATGAAAGCACATGGAAAGCATGCAACACAGGTAAGGGAAACCTCTGAAGAAACATCTTATAAATGGGTAGGAAGGTGGTACCAATATATCTAACAATGAATTTAATGTATGCATCGTATTCTTCCCACCTTATATAGAGAAAAGAAGATCAAAGAAGTTAATATCTTACCCAGAATCACATTACTAGTAGGTGGCAGAGTTGGGATTTGCACATAGGCAGTTGACTGCAGAACCCTTGTTCTTGCTGGAAATGACTGTTAGAGAACAAAAACTATATTAGTATAATGTCTGAGTCTTGAGGTATGTAGCAGAGTGTAGCTTTTTCCCACCAACACCCTGTGTACCTGTCAGGACCAATGTCTCTATATTTTTAGTGAGATCTGTTATTTTGCTATGGAGAAAATATAGGTTTGGGATAAGGAAGAGAAAAAGAAGAAATCAAGTAATTAATAGTATCACATGGACTATATATCCAGTACTTCTCCATACCAGGTTCTCATCTAGGTGCTTTACTTTTATTCCTCACTGTGCTAAGTGTAAACGATGTATTATTTTTGATATATCAAACCACTCTAGGAGGCAGGTGTATGAAAATAGAAACAGATTCAGAAGGGTCCAGCTTTATGTTTAAGGTCATTTGGTAAAGACAGGCCAGACCCAGACCAACTCTGATCTCTTTCCAGTGCACCCCACAACTTCTCAAGGAGGAAAGGAAGACAGCAATGTAGAAGACAGGTAGACATATAGGCAGAAAGAAATGAGGATGCACAAAGCAGGAAAAGGATGGAAAGCTCCACGGAGCATAGAGTTTAGAGCCAGGTGATCTTACAAGCAGGGTCTCGTTAGAAAGAAGTCGCCTGTCTTATATTGTTACCAAGTTCCTTGATAGCATAAAAGTGTTCTATTAACCTTGACCCACACTGATCTCTACCACAATTAGAAGTCAGAACCAGAACCTAAGTTCCAGTCTAGTTGTTTTTACTGTTGATAAAAAGGGTTTTGGTGCCCTTTGGACTGACACAGATCAGTTCATGTTGAATAATCAAGACTCCAAGGAATGTAAGCTCTCCTTTGAACTCTCTTGGAATAGATGACATCTGGGATTCATCGCTCCCCTGTGCCAGTCCTAGGACCTTATAATTGGAGGCTAGAAAATACCTAACAGGTATTTGCAATTTAAATGATTTATTTTCTCATCTGGGCTCACATATGTACCTGTGGTAAAGCTTGCTCAGAGTTATTTGCAATGTATCCTTATTTTTCATGGGGAAATAAATTACATGAACAGTTTCAGACTGTGGCAGTAATGAGCCACTGCAGCATACGGTGGGAGTGGCTTGAGGGGGTCAGACTGTGTCCTATTTATTTCGATACCCTGTGATTAACACAGAGCCTGATTTACATCAAGCTCTCAAAAATGTTTGAATGAATAACCAGAGTTACGGGCAAGTTATTCCTATAGGATAAAGGAACAGTGTTGCATAGTGATCAGGCCCTATAGATGCTGATTTCAGATAGTCTGGGTTTAATCATCTTAGCTTCATGTTTGAGTTTTTTGTTCTCTCAAGGTCAATTTTCTCATTTATAAAAGATCATACTGTTGCTCAATATTCTACTTAAAGTACTTAATAGGGCCTGACACATAGGAAATGCTCAGTATTAGCTGTTATTTATTTATTAGCATTAATAACCCACAAGTGAAATACCTTACTTTGTAATCTTATATCATTTATCAGAGATTTCCGCTCAAGAAAAAAAGCAATGCACTGTGAAGAAAGCATTTGAGAGGTGGATCTAGAAGTGCAGTCTGGTCTTGTTGGAGGGACAAAACAAATGGTGGCGTGGGTAGAAAGGGTACCATGATGTTAGACTATACCCTAGTGTGGGCATCTCCATTGAACTACCAAGTACAAGTGCTAGGGCTTTCTCTTCAACACCACCATGGATATCAACAGCCTGTCTTTCAGAAGATTAGAGTACCTGAGGCCCTTTGAAAGGAGTGATTTTGTCCAACTGGGTTGGGGCTCCACAAATGTAATGGACATATTTGGGAATACCTTTCTATTCACAGGTGTGTTTAGAAAGCCAGCTAACATGGCTCCTCAGTATGGTGACATGTAGTGCTCTCCAAAAGGCAATGGAAATCTGCAGGCTTTGGCTTGGCTGCCCCTTGGCTGCCCACAGAGCATCTTCAGAGTTTCCATGCTGACTCTGCCCTCCACTTCCCTGTCTCTCCTACCTGACCCCACCAGCCTCCCTCAGCCTTTTGAAGCCTCCTATTTTCTTCCCCCCTTACCTACCTGACCCTGCCTAGTGACATTTGTTTTGTCTCTCTACAGGTGGATCGCTGAAGCTTTCTTTCTTCTCTTTCCAGTATATGGTCATAGCATAAACCCTATGTCCCTCATTCATTCCCCAGGGCCTTCCATGTTAATCCTCAAAAGCCCTTTCTTCTTGAAACAAAACTCCTCATATACTAATAGCAAAAGCCATGACTTTCAGGACTATTGTTTCTAATGTGGGCTTCAAGAACGTATTTTGGAATTCAGAAAAACTAAACCAATTTTTTTCATTCTCTTTACATTCCTGCTATAACAACACTAGTTTTCCTTGAGGCAATGTGAAGCTTCTAACTGACAAGGGGAAGGGTCATAATCACGGACAAGAAGAAAAGAAAAGCCCAAAGATTGGCATGTCAAGATCATATCTTGTTCTACAATATCCATTCGCGGTGAGTCAGCTTTCTAGTTTCAACAAGTTGGCATGTGTCTTTGGCTCCCTGCCAACACTGACCTGACCCCTGGACCCTCCATCTTGCTCCTGTAAGATGCAAAGTGGAAACCAGGGTGGTAAAGTTCCCCTGAAATTCACACTCTTTCTTCATGTCACCATGCTCCTTATGAATTTTCCAAAGGTGAAATATTGCTTCTTAGATATTTATTAGGTGTTTACTGTCTGTGTCCCATTTAGTCTTCTTAATAGCCTATGAAATACGTGATGTTGTCCTGATTTTACAGATGCAGAATCTGAGATTCAGAAAAGTTGAGACTGTCACTACTGCTCTTCATCACATATTTCCCACTCTCCTTTTGACCACTGCTCTATCTCCTTGCAGTTAGGTGAGAGTAGGTATTGCCTTGACAAATGAAATATGAGTAGAAGTGCATATGTCACTTCTGAGTGGAAGGTCTAAAAGCCATTGCACAACTCACCATTCTCAGCCCCAGCCAATGTTCCAAACTGTGTAAGTTCCATTAGCTTGCATCCTGAATGAGGTGATCTTGATGGACAGATAGCAATGTGCAAGAGAAATTTTTGTTGATTTAAGCCATTGAGCTTTGAAGGTTGTTTAACCTAGCTCACCTGACTAATACAGAAATCATTCATTTATTCAATCATTTGTCCATTTATTCATTCAACAAATAATAATTGAGTATCTCTTCAATTCCAGGTCTGAGCTGGGTACTGCAAAAGAAGTCATGCTATTTGATTTTATCACCTCTGGTAACTTGCCCACCAATCCCATAATACTTAATTAAATGATGGAATTAGAATTCAAACTCAGTCTGTTGGATTCTAGAGTTTGTGCTCTGAAATACTGTGTTCAAATGAAGATTTCTTACATATTTTACAATTGGTTTTAAAAATATTCCAAGTTCTGAATCTGTTCTATCTCATACACATAGGCAAAATTCCTTATGAGGTGTCCGTTCATTTTTTTAAAAAATTAATTTATTGAAGTATATCACTCATACATAAACATACATAAACAATAAGTATATAATAATAGTTGTGGACTTTGAAAACAAATATATATATAACATACAGGACTCTCATAACTCATCCTACCACCAATAACTTGCATTGTTGTTAAACCTTTTTAACTAATGATTAAAGAGCATTGTCAAAATATTACTACTAGCCAAAGTATTTTTCCCCCAAATAACCCTATTATTATCTTTATATCATTTATATATGAACATACATAAACAAGTGTATAGTAAAAGTTGTGAACTTACAAAGCAAACATGTATAACATCATTCAGGTGTCCCATACATCAACCCTCCACCAACACCTTGCATTGTCGTGAGATATCTGTTACAAATTATGAACAAATATTGTCAAAATTGTACTACTAATTATAGTCCTTATCTTACATTTGGTGTGTTTTTCCTCAACCCACCCTATTATTATTTTTTAAATATATTTTTCTAACAGAAGTTGTAAACTTATGAAACGATCATGCACAAGTGCAGAATTCCCAAACCACACCCCTCCATCAACACACCACACTGTGATGGAACATTTACTACAGATAAGACAATATCATCTGATTGTTACCATGTACATAGTATATATTTGCCTCACATTTTCCATACTGCCTCATTATCAATCCAGTACATCTTTGGCATAGAAGCAAGAGTATTACATTATTACCGCTAACCACAGTCCATAGGTCACTCAGCTGGACTTTTCCCCTTCTTCTCCACATTCCTAACACCCTGAAATAGTGATGTACATTTGCATCTGTACCATCAACCACAATTCTCATACACCTCTTGGTTTACTGTGCTATTCAATTTCTAGATTATTCTCTAGCAGTCTGTCAATTGGCATTTACATACCTAGACTACCATTTTCAGTCATATCCCCATTTATAAACTAGCTGTTACTCACTATGTGTTACCATCTACTCTATACATTTCCACACTTTTACAGTAAAGCAAATACATTAAACATGTATTAAACATCAGTAGTTCATCTCAGTCCTCCTCTTATCCTCTTTAAGAATCCCCCACCTGCCACCAGGTCTTTAAGATATTTTCCTACAATTTCTTCTAGAAGTTTTATGTTTTTTTTATTTTTAGGTTTTTGATCCATTTTGAGTTAATTTTTGGATAAGGTGTGAGAAAGGGTCCCCTTTCCTTCTTTAGGTGATGGATATGCAATTCCTTCAGCACCATTTGTTGAATGAACTGTTCTGCCTGAGCTGTTTGGGTTTGACAGGCTAGTCAAAAATCACTCAACTGTACATGTGAGGGGCTGTTTCTGAACCATAAATTTGGTTCCATTGGTCTATATGTCTGTCTTTAGGCCAGTACCATGATTTTTCTACCACTATAGCTAGGTAATATGATTTAAAGTCTGGAGATGAGGGTTCGCCTTTCCTTTTTATATTTCTGGCTATTCAGGACCCTTTATCCTTTCAAATAAATTTGATGATGTTGTTTTCAATTTTTTTTTTAATGCTGGTGGAATTTTTATCAGGATTGCATTGAATCTGTATATCAATTTGATTAGAATTAACATCTTAATGATATTTAGTCTTCCAATCCATGAGCATGGAATGTTCTTTCAGTTATTTAGGACTTTTTTGATGTCTTTAATCATTGTGTTGCAGTTTTCTGAATACAAGTTCTTTACATCATTGGTTAAGTTTCTTCCTGACTTTTTGAGTTTTATCTGTCATATTTTATTTTCACTCTTTTGACACTTTAGTTACTTTTATTGATGTAATCTTCATTTCTAGACTCTCTTCCAGGCCTCTCTCTCTTGTCTTTTCTTTTCAGACTCCAGCACACACTTTAGTGTTTCCTGAAGTTCTGGTCTCTTGCTTAGAAATTCAGTTTCTGTTTATCTGCTAATATTCTAATCTTGCCCTCATTTTTGATAGACTGTCTTGCTGGGTATAAGATTCTTGGCTGGACATTTTTCTCTTGTAGTATCTTAAATATATCAAACCACTGTCTTCTTGCCTCCATGGTTTCTGGTGGGAAATAACTATGTAATCTTATTTGGTATCTCTTATATGTTATACATAGCTTTTATCTTGCTGTTCTCAGAATTCTCTCTTTGTCATTGGCATTTGACATTATAATAAGTATGTGTCTTGGAGTTGGTCTATTTGGATTTTTTCAGATGGGAGTACGTTTTGCTTCTTGGACATGGATATCTATGTCCTTTAATAGGGTTGGGAAATTTTCCACCATTATATTTTCATATATTCCTTCTGCCCCTTTTCCCTTCTCTTCTCCTTCTGGGACACCCATGGCATGTATGTTTGCATGCCTTTTGCTGTCATTTAGTTCCCTGAGACCTTGTTCAACTTTTTCCATTCTTCATCTGTTGTTTTGTATGTTCACTTTCAGAGGCCATTTCTTCAAGCTCACCAATCCTTTCTTCTGCCTCCTCAAATCTGCTATTACATGATTCCAATGTTTTTTTAAATTTCATTTATTGCACCTTTCATTCCCATAAGATCTGCTATTTTTCTATGTATGCTTTCAAATTCTTCTTTGTGCTCATCCAATGTCTTTTTAATATCCTTAAGCTCTTTTGCCATCTCATTGAATTTATTAAGGGCATTTGTTGGAGCATCTATGATTAGTTGTCTCAACTCCTTTATGTCATCTGTAGGCTTATCTTGTTCCTTTAACTGGGCCATAGCTTCCTGTTTCTTGGTGTGGATTGTAATTTTTGTTGGTGTTGGCATCTGGTTTACTAGAGTGTTTATTCTGGGTGCAGATTTTCTCTTTAGTTTAGGGCTTCCTGCTCTTTCTCCCTTGCTGGTTGTACAGTAGGAGCCAAGCATGTAGTTGGTACTGCAAGCTGTGTAGGCTCAAGCTGCCCTCATTGTACCTGGGATCGATGAAGCTTCTTCCAACTTTCTCCTTTGCCAGGGGTAGGGACAGAGTCACAGCTGTGTGGAATAGTCCAAGTTGTGCAAGCATAGACTGTAGTGACTGATGAAGCTTCACACCCCTCTCTCCCCTGCTTGGGGTAGGCATGGAGCTACAGGTGTGAGCAGCAATCTATGCAGTGAGGGTCCAAGATGACCACAGTTGCCCTGATAGACTTCTGATTATTCAGTTGGTGCCAACCAAAGTTACCTTCAGTTACCTGGATAGACTGGTGCAGGCCTGCCAGCCTCCTCCCTGCCAGAGGCAGGGCTGAAACCTAGGCTAGGGCTGCAGGCTGATCTGGGCGAAAGAAACCAGTTCCTACCATTACTGTGATTTTCCGTCAGCCCAGCTTCCCCTCAGGCTGGGAGCAGAGTCAAAATGGTAGCCACTAGCCCCTTTCTTGGCTTATTCACACCCCAGCTGTTCCCAGGATTATATCTTAACCAGCGAGTCTACCAATCAGTATCCAAAATCGGTAGCCAAGTGTCTCATCCTTCCCTGTTTTTGGGAAATGGAGCTTCCAATTCCAGCCACAGAATAGCTCCAGGGGTGACTCATGTCGCCAGAGTAGGATAATCACCAGCCTCTGCAGCTTGGCCGGTAATTTCCTAGAGAGGCTGGTGCAGGTCCCTGTAGTTCCTCCCTTCCAGAGGTGGGGCTGGGGCCTAAGCTAGAGTTGCAATCTGATCTGGATGGAAAAAAGCCAATCCCCATCAGCACTGGGATTTTCAGTCCTCCCTGCTTCCCCTCATGCCAGGTGCGGAGTTAAGATAGCGGCTCCTAGCCTCTTTCTGACCTGGAGAAGCTCAAACCTTAGCTGTTCTCAGGATTATACTTTAGCACGCTGAATTTACACATCAGTTATTGAAGTTGGTGCCCAACAGTCTCTTTCTCCCCTGTTTTTGGAAAGTGGAGCTTTTGATTCCAGCCATGGAACAGCATCCGAGGTGGCTTGTGCCTCCAGTGGAGGATGGGCCCTGGCCCCCAGGACATGGAGCCTCTACTCACAAGTCTTGTCTGCAAACAGGTATCTCCTCCTTCCACTCCCCCAAGGGTGTTGCAGGATGCTCTTCTGGCCTCCTGGAGCCCCTAAACAGGTGCTTCAGCTAGCTCCAGATAGGTCTGGGTGTTTGCTAACTGCCCTGTAGCAGGAGCTGAATCTAGGAACTCCTTATTCTGCAACCATCTTGCTGGTTCTCTGTCCATTCGTTTTTGAGAACAAAGGCTGCGGTTTTCTACCAAAGACAGATCAAACAAGATGTCAAAATTTTGGACATCATTTATGGAGTGAACATCAGTCCTGTTTTCTGACTGCCTAGCATCTGTTATATATCTGTTATGTTTGGGGAATTTTCTACTTGGTGGGTTCTACTTTCTCAAAGTGGGAACCTGAAAACTCACTTCCAATCCTTTTGCTGCTAGGATGCAGATGTGACCATAATTTACCAATCAGATTCACCTGGCTAGACTTCAGAAATAGCAACCTGAGGAAAAGGCTTATGTGGAATGCATTTAGCTGGTGAGGGGCAGCAGAAGCCCCTGTTTTGAGGAGATTAGTGATGGCAGATTTGAGTCCCTGGCATATAAATAACATTAGTGGTGGTGCTGTGGTATTTATAATAGCTATTCTGTAGTACCAGTGGTAGAAGCAGCAGCATTCTTTTCATCAGGCTAGTTTTAGAACACGATTTGGGGCATTATTCCTGGAAATTTGGCATTAAGTTTAGTTCTCTAAACCTTCCAATAATTCTATGAGATACTCGCTATCCTTTAATGAACCTCTTTTCTGCTTAATCAGCCGCAGTCAGCTTCTGCTTCTTGCAAGTGAAAACTCTGACTGATGCAATGTAGGAGTTGAGTCAGAAATAGTTTTGAGCCAGCTCCTGAGGAAAGAGAATAGCAAATGGCCAATGTAAAGGGGGTGGTGTGTGGGTGGGCAATAAAGTCAGAGAAAATCTGAGATTGAAGATGGTAAGGGCTGAAAACAAGTTGCGTATCATGTATGTCCACCTTGAACAAACTGGTTTGGGCAGCATCCTTGTGCAGTCCTATCTCTTCTTAATTCTGTTCATTTGGTCATTCAGCAAATATTTATAAAGCCCATATTGCATACCTGGCCCCAGGCTAGGTAATGGGGATATAGTAATGGATAAACCAAGCTTAATCCTAGTCCTCATGCTGTTAGTAATTTCATGTTTTTGGAAATATCATAATCCAGTAATCAAACTAATGGACTCACTAATATATAATTATAAACTGAGATAAGCACAATAAAAGAAAGCTACATCATGTTCTGAGTCATCTAATAAGAGTTGCCCACATGTGGGAGGTCAAGGAAGCCTTCCTGAGGAAGTGATTCTGCAGCTGAGATCTGAAGGGTAAAGAAAAAGCAGAGGGTAGGGAGAAATGAAAGAACATTCCAGGAAGTGTGACTAGTATGTGCAAAAGACCCTGGAACACACAGAGCATGGCACATATGAAGAACTGTAAGGCTGGTGAAACAGATTGGCCAGCGAAAGAGAGGAGATAATGTCTCTGGCCTTGTATATACTGATGGGATATCTTGTAACATTCAAGAGAAGATAACAAGTGGACAGTTGAATATGATGGTCCTGGGGTTCCATGTAGAGGTCCAAACTGCCAATATCTCTCTAATGAACTTAAAATCAGGACCTCTGAACCTAGGCTTTAGTCATATTGAAAAACTCAAGTTTGATTCATTCATCCATTTATTCAATGCAGTTTATTTGGTCATATACTTTTCACCAGCCTGATAGCCTTCCCTACCCATGGTACCTAGGGGTCATCAAAGCCCAGATTGCCTGTGCCAAGGACATTTATACCACCCACCTGGATGTGCCAGCAAGGTCATGGGCAAGACACCTACTCTACCTATGAACCCTGGGAGCACCCTCTGAGTTGGCTTGGTGGGAAGTGGGACAGGCAAGAGACCAGGGAGACTTGGGGAATGAAGAATGGTCTAAGTGGGGGGAATAAATGAGTAAAGAAAGAGCTACTAACTTCAAGGAGTTTATAGTCCATTTGAGAATTGGAAGTGTCAATACACAAACAAAATGTAAGTAATAAATTATGTACAAGATTCTTTTTTTAAAAAAGGCAGTTTTTAATTATTTTTATAGTTGGAACTTCTTTATTATTTTTTTCATTAAAACAGTTGTAGGTCTACAGAAAAATCATGCAGAAAGTACAGTTCCCATAAATTCAACCCACCCTACATACAGTTTTCCCTATTATTAACATTTTGTATTAGTGTGGTATGTTTGTTAAAACTGATGAAACAATATTATTAAAATTATATATAAAAAGGCAGATTTTATAGGCCAGATTTTAAGGTTCAGGTCCAGAAATGAGGTATGTTCTAATAAAGGAAGGAAGATACAAAGGCTCGTGCAAGTTGGGAAAGTACTCACTTCTTAGGAAATCGCTAATATTAAATATGGCAGAAGCAAGGGAGTTGGGGCATGGGGAGTAGAAGGAGATGAGGCTAGAGTTTTAGGTAGAAGGAGCTTATCAGCAATTCATTAAGCAGTTTGAACTTGAACCTGAATCATCTCCACCAGATTTGTGTTTTACATAGATGGATGACTTTTATAAGAGATCTGGTAAGTATCACTCAAAATCCAAGCTTGCTACCTGCCTTTTTAGTTGGTGGATTTTATATTTATCAGTGCCTTCAGTGTTCATTATCTCATTTGTAGCACCGAAATTGGAAAATGCTCCAAATCAGTGTACTTATATTTTATGCTTTTCATGGTTAAATTAGATAATGATCATAAAATGGCATTGGCTTGCTTACTTGTTAGAAGCCATAAAATAACTTTCCCCATTAAATAGCCATTTTCCTGTCACAAAGCAAATATAGAACAAGGTACACTGTGTCTTTAATCACTCTTTAATTGATGTACATTACCTTCCATCATATTCCTTGACTCACCATGTTTTGAATACAGGTGATTTGAACTTATAATGGACTCTTACCTTTTTGACCCAATGGGACCAATGGCCCAGAGGCCAGCAGTCAATGAGAATGTTAAGGTAAAAGGTTTTTTTGGTGGTTGTGTCTTCATTTAAATAATGATGAGTAATTGAGAAAGAATGCTAAGGAGTCCCTGAGGCTTATGTAATGGCTTATTTGGTCCACATATAAAGCAAAATATGAAATTAAATTTTGCTAGTTAGACTGAAGCTATTTTATTTTCTTTCATTAACATGGGTGAAGGGGACACAAATAGAGAAAAAGATCCTGGGACCAGATAGGCTCTCAAATACTGCTTCAGCAGAGAATAACTAGGCTAAGCTAGAACCTCAGACCGCAATGGTATGGATGCTTTCCAAATCACTATGAGGTATTGTTTCATTGTCTATTGCTACATGTACGGTGCTGGCAGCCATAACTGATTGTGACTGCTGCTTGGGAAAGAGGGACTAATAAGAAAGACAGCCCACCAACTGTGTTTTCTATGGTGCCCCGATACTAAAGACTCCACTGCCCTGGAAAGAAAATGGGAGAATTGAAAGTCAGCCAAATAAATGATCTTTTTAAAAAGTGAGGGGCTGCAAGATCATCAAATAAGGTGTGTTTCTCCATTTATTTTCTTAGTAATGACTCAGTGAGAATAAGAATCTCCATAAGAAAAAAAAATTTACATATTCCTGCACTAAAGACAAAGACACTTAGTTGTTTCTTTTTCAGGCAATGACTTGGTATCTTGATTGACAACCTCTGTTATGAAGTCAATATTGTGAATAAAATAATGATTCGTATGTGGGAAGTAAAGCAAAAAATGCTTACAGTGGTTTAATAACAGCTTTCTGCTGGCTAGATATCTGAAAACTTAAAATATAGTTGACAGTAATTAGTTTTGTGTTCCTTTTTCATGAAAACGTAAAACGTTAAATATCATTTTTTTTAAACCCACATACAATAGAGAACCATCTGATAAATTCCGTGCTCCTTAGAGTTTTATTAGACTGAATATTTCACCTCAGCCTGGGTTCTAAGTCTATTCAATTTGAAGAAATGTAAAAAGAGACTTTGAGCAACAAATTGGCAAAGTGCCTTCTTGAACATGGAAACGATAGTGAGATATCAACAATATGCTTTGAAAACCTCTGTCTCTTTTATTGTTGCAATTTAGAAATATTGTGAATATTCAAATTGCTCCAAAAAAATTCAAAACCAGTTCCACTGACTGGAAGATTTACCCACGAAATATTTTTAATCAGTCAAGATAAATCAACCTGTTACTGATTTCATTTTTCTTAAAGCTAAAAAAAAAATTTATTTGAGGGTGGAGCATATGTGAGTCTGATTGCCAGTTGTCTCAAGTACAAGCTTTTCAGCTTAGATAGATTCAAGCAACGTCGTTTGCATATACAATGGAGATAGTCAATATTTTCATGTTCAAATCTTCCCCTCAGGTATATATGCGTATTTTGAAGCTTACTACTTTCTAACTTAGAGTATAGTGGTCTTTGTACTTCCCTTCTATAAATAAACTGCAAAGTTTCCTAAACTAATGATGTCATACAGCAGGTTTGTACTGGCTCACAAGAACCAAATTGCTAAACTTTCAAGGATTTTGCAAGCAGTTGTACAAACATGGCCATTATTAAAAATTCACTTATATAACATAAATGAATAAGTAATGTTAAAGACAAGGATAATAAATACTCAACATTCATCACTTTCTAATTATTTTACATTTTACTATTATCTATGCTCTTAAGATTATTTGCATCTGTTTTATCTGCATGGTAAAAATACTATATAATGGTGTGTTACTGCACATCTCTTCCATGTTCAATGATGTCATGCTGGTAGTTTGAAATTTGTCATAGTAGATGTATTTACACCATGAAAATGGGCATGTGCTACAAAAGACTTTAATGTACTGTTTTGTTGCTCTCTAGACATACCAGAGATTGGAAGTATGGCCTGAGGACCAAAGTCTGTCCCAGTGAGCTAAGAATGTTTTTTAAATTTTTGAAGGATTGTAAAAAACAAAAACAAAAACAAAACCAAACGTGACAGAGAATGTAGGGGGCACATTTTTAAAATAAAGAGCTGGTGATAAATATCAGGTATTGAGGGCTAGAGAGTCTGTCACAAGTACTCAGTTCAGTGATGGGGATACAGAAGCAGTCATAGACAATACATAAACATATGGACATGACTGTGTTTCAATAAAACTTTATTTACAAAAACAACTGGAGGGCCTGATTTGGCCCACAGATGCATGGTAGTTTGCCAGCCCTGGGTCTAAGTAATAAATAAGAACAGCTTAGTCTATGTTCCTTAAGTGTCCTATCAGTAAATAACTCCAATAAAAATCTTTAGGTCTAGGCAGTGCCGTTATTGGATTAAAAGAATCAATGACATTTTCCTGCAGCAAATTGCGACATAGCTCACTTGAATCACATTTCCATTCCATTAAATGGAAAATTCTATCTCTGGAGGCTCTTTGGCCAATCATGTGATGGAAGTTGTGGATTGAAGCCTTGTGGTTTTAAAACCCTTTAAAGTTGCCTAATTTGCTAAGCCACACAGTTAATCCTCAAAAAACAATAGGTTACAAACTAGACACATCTATTCAACCCACTGATCTTTTAAATGATCTAAAGTCATATGCCCAGGATAAGTCACTTAGCTTTCTTGAGACCTGTTTGTGTTGGATCATTGAGTATTGCATTCCAGTTCACATGGCTGTATGTGTTAAGAGGGTTATTATATCGTATTCATACTTTTTTATATGAGTGTGTCTATATGCAGCCACACATACAAACCCATGCACAAAATACAGACCCATGTACAAGAGTGCTTAAGAAACAGATTTTATCTCTATGATCAAACTTTTCTTTCCTCCCAATAATGTGGGGGTTCTAGTCCCAACTGGTCACAGGGTAGGGATTGTAGGCCTATGAGCCACTAAGAATTAATAGGACATTTGGTTTAATAGAGCCTTAATGGTGTGTATGTGTTTTTTATTTCCTCTTGGAAGGTAACACGCAACTGTATGTGCTCCCCACTTTGTCTAGAATTTTTCTATTTCATCCTCAAAATGAAGAGTATCTCAATAGTATCTCACCTGCCAAATAAACTCTTATTTGAGGTCTTTTAGGAAGGATCACTATCTGTCCCTCAAAGGTTTTGCAAATTCATCAGACAGTGTAAAAATGGTAAATCTTCTGGATAGAGACTCGATCCACCTAAGTTCTAGGCCTAGTCTTGCTTGTAGCTCACTGTGTGAACCTGGGCTAGTAGCTTCCCAGCCTCTGCCTCAAAATTGCTACAACTCTCAAAAAAGAAATTGGACTATCCCTTCTAGCGCACACTTTGTGATATCAGATACTTAGAATTATAAAGTATGTCCCAAGAACAGCATTGCTGTCCTGCCCAACCTCATGGTTTAAAGGATTGTGGCCCTAGGGAGAGAAACTAACTCAGAAGACTGGTTACAGTGTTATCCCAAAGGTCAAAACTGGAAGCACTTTATCTCATGTCTTATCAGGTCTCAATCCTGCCTTATTTGCCCTACAGGACATTTCACATAAAATTTTGGATTCTCAACTTTTCTTGAAAAATGAAAAGATCTTACAAATATGGTAAATCTACACTGCCCCCCCCAACCCCAACCCCCAGCCCCACCCCCTGCCCAATTTTCCTATTGCACTGGATCTAGAGCTAGAGCTAAGTAGTAGCTTCCCCCATTAAGTGGCTCAGGGCAGTTCTAGAATATCCATACATTGAATACTAAGTGTAGAAGGTGACTTTCCATTAAAGGCACGTGTAACTTTCATGTGAGGGATGTCTTGATCACGATGAGGTCCACTTTTTAAACACAGATGGAAAAGAAAAAATATCATTTTAGATATAATTTCATAAGCAGTACTGGAATTAGGTTCATTTTCTTTGTTGAAAGTAGTTCATTTGGTGAGATTCCAATTTCTTCACATTATAACTTTCATAGGAAAATAGTTACGATAGTTTGCATAAAATTTTAAGATCATATCTACCTAGGAATAAATCTAACAAAGGAAGTACAAGATCTTTATGCAAAAAATTGCAAAATGTCATTAAGACATATAAAAGAAGACAAAAAATGTTAGATAAAATATGCTAATGGAAGACTCAATATTGTAAAAAATGTAGATTTTCCCAATTAATCTATAAATTCAATGCAGTTCTAAAAAGTACATCAATATATTTCAGGGATCTGGCAAAATTATTCTCAAATTTATGTAGAAGAGTAAAATCTAGGAATGGCCAAGATAATTCTAGAAGAGAAGACAAAAGAGGGAGAAATGTCATAACACACGTGATGATTATTTCAAGGATATTATCGTTAAAACAGCATGATATTGGTTTGGTAATTATCAACTACACTAGTAGATCAGACTAGAACACTGAAAAATATATCTATACATATGTGGGAATTCCTATATTCCCATTCTGAAAATCAATTGAGTAAGGACAATCTATTTGATATATAGAATTGATAAAATTGGCTTTCCTTATAGAACAAGCAATTATATCCCTACCTCACTCACACAAAAATAAACTCCAAAAGGATTAAAGGCCTAAATGTGAAAAACAAAATTCTAAAACAATGATGAAAATTTTAGGAAAATATCTTTATGACCTCAGGTCTGGCAGGGATTTCTTAAAACAAGTTAAAAAAAGAAAACATTGTTTTTTACAAAAGATAAATAGATTATATTAAAATTTAATTTATGACAGGATATCTTAAAGTTAAAAGGCAAGAGAAGACATTATCAATGCATACAGTAGGTAAAGGGTTTGTATTCACAGTATATAAAGAACACCTATCAGGAAGCAGACTTGGCCCAATGGATAGGGTGTCAACCTACCACATGGGAGGTCTGCGGTTCAAACCCTGGACCTCCTTGACCCGTGTGGTGCTGGCCCATGCTCAGTGCTGGTGCGCACTAGGAGTGCCCTGCCACGCAGGGGTGTCCCCCACATAGGGGAGCCCCACGTGCAAGGAGAGCTGCCCAGCATGAAAGAAAGTGCAGCCTGCCCAAGAATGGCACTGCACAGAAAGCTGACACAACAAGATGACGCAACAAAAAGAAACACAGATTCCTGGTGCCACTGATAAGGATAGAAGTGGTCACAGAAGAACACTCAGCAAAAGGACACAGAGAGCAGACAACTGGGGGGGGGCGGCAGAAGGGGAGAGAAATAAATAAAAATAAATCTTTTAAAAAAAAGAACACCTATGAATCAGTAGAGGGAAAAATGCAAATAAACAATAGAAAAATAGGCAAATGATACCGGTGTAATTTACAAGAGAGAAAAAGCAAATAGGCAATAAAATATGAAAAGATAATCTTACTAGTAATCAGGAAAATTCAAAATAAAATCAGAGAAATGAAAACATGTTCACACAAAAGCTTGCAGTTTTATTTGTAAAGCCAAGAAACGAAACCACCCAAATGTTCATCAACAGGTGAATTGATACATAAAATGTGGTATATCCATAAAGTAGATAAAAAGGGACTAAGCACTGATATATACAAAGACATGGATGAATCTCAAAATTCGGATGCTGATATGGAAAAAAGCCATAGAAGAAAGAATATGTACTGTATACTTCTGTTTATTTTGAGCATCTAGAAAATGCAAACTAGTCTATATTGAAAGAAAGCAGATTAGTGGCTGCCTGACGTAGTAGTTTTTTATTGTTATATAATAAATTATAACAAATTTAGAGACTTAAATGAAACAAATTTATTATTTCTGTTTCCATGGGTCTAACATCTGGGTAGAAGTTTATTCCTCCTCTCAGGTTCTCACCAGGCTGAAATCAAGATGTCTGCCTGAGCTGTAATTTTATCTTAGCCTTGAGTCCTCTTCCACACTCAGTAATTTTTGGCCAAATTCAGTATCTCGCAGCTGTAGGACTGAGGTCCTAACCTCCTATAGGCTGCTTGCCCTTCTCTGCTATCTGGTCCTCTCCACAACCCAAGCAGCTTGGGACTTCAAGGCCAGTAAGAAGAGAGTTTCAGCTATGTCAAATATTTGTGACTTCTCTGGCTTCTAGAACCTCCTTTAAAGGTCCCATCTGATCAGGTAAGGCATGCCCAGGAAAATCTCCCTTTTGATTCACTTGAAGTCAAATAATTAGGAATCTTAGTTACATTTGCAAAATCCCCCTACCTTTGCCACAACAAGATCATGGGAGTAATATCCCATCAGATTCACAAGTCCCATCCACACTCAAAGTGAGGAGATTATACAGGCTGTGTGTGCCAGGGAGTGGGAATCTTGGAGGCCATCCTAGAATTGTACCCACCACACCTGGGACTAGAAGTTGAGGGAGAGAAGGATTGCAAAGAAGCATGGCAATGATGGGGATATTCAATATCTTCACTATTAGTTTCACCGCTGTATACACCTGTCAAAACATTAGATCGTACACTTTAAATATGTGCAGTTTATTGTACAGTATATAAATTATACCTCAATAAAATAAATGATTAAATTTCATTATATTCACCCATTATACTGACAGATTTTTGGAAGTCTAAAAATGCTAGTAAGAAATGATGTAGTATAATGAAAATACACATGCACTGCAGGGGCAAGTGTATAAACTGAAGAGAAATTTGATCTTTTCTAGACAAATTGAATATGGTCATACCCTTATGATCAGGCAATTTCATTGCTAGATATATATTGTAGAGAAATTCACTCACCTGTCAAAGAATAAACACAAAGATATCCATTGTAACATTGATTCTATAACAAAAAAATTGAAAATAACCTAAATGTCCATCTTCAGACAAATAGAAAAGCATGGCATATTCATAAAATGGAACACCATACAAGACTTAAAATCAAGGAACTAAATCTGCAGTAGGAACATAGATAGATTTCAAAAATCTAATTTTATCTAAAGAAAGCAGGTTGCAGAACAATTGTTCAGTATGATAACATTCACATAATAAAGTGCAAAATATTGCTGCATGCTATTAATTGACAAATATATGCAGTAAATTTGTGTAAAAACATGGGTGGGGAGAATACATACAAAATTCAGAAACTGAGGAAAAAGGGGGATGAAACATGGAAGGACATATAGGAAATTTCAGTTTTATCATTTCTGTTTTTGATTTTAAAAATTCTGAAGTAAATGTGGCAAGGTATTAAGGTTCGTTCATTCTAAGCGGTGGGTGCGCATGAAGTTTTGTTTTATTTTTGAAACATAACCTTATTTAACCATGGGTGAAAGGTAGGACAAACCCAGATTGAAAGATATTCTACAGAACACCTGACCAGTGCTTCTCAAACTGTCAAGGTCATCAAATCAAGAAAGTCCTGACCAATTGCTGGAGTCAAGAAGAGCCTAAGGAGACAAAGGACTAAATGTAATGCGGTGGGATGGGATCCTGGATCAGAAAAAGGACATTAGGAAAAAACTAAGGAAGCCTGAATAAAGTTTGAAATTCAGTTAGTGATAATGTGTCAGTGTTGGTTCATTCATTGTGACAAATGTACCATAGTAATGCTAACAACAGGAAAACTATGTGCTGGGAATGCAGGAACTTTCTAATATCCTTGCAACTTTTCGGGAACTAAAAAACTATTCTACAGTAAAAAGTTCATTTTAAAAAGCATGTATCACCTATAGTTCCAGGGAAGCAGCTGTGTTGGGGTATAATGTAGAGAAATGCAGCTAAGAATACAGGCATGTCTACAGTGAAATCCTGGATCTAACAACCCACTGGCCTTGTCACCTTTGACAAGTCATGTAACTACTTCCAGTTTCCAATTCCTCTTTTGCAAAATGTGGACAATCTGAACCTTAAAGAATAATTGAATCATTAAATGAGACAATATATAAAGCATTTGGCACATAGTAACATCTCAAAAGCAATTATTATTCTAATTTTATTATAATTAGCATTATCATTAATACTTCAGAAATGTTTGTTTTCCTCAGATAAGAAGGCCAGGAAGTATGAAAAAACTTTATGGAAAGAAATTTTTTTCAAGCAGTTTGAATTGTTTGGTTTTATGATACACTAGGTGCCCTGGGATAGGTTGGCAATCCTCTATTAACAAGAAAATATACTCAGTGTTAGCAGCCTCTTTGACAAAATGGGGCAAGTTGTGTGGAGGGGTACCTAATAGTAAGTTAGACTGCATCTTAGGCTTAGGAAGGAGAATTCTCTCTCCTACTCTTCATAAGTCCAACCCAAATCTTAGATCACAGTACTCTCTAGCCCATGAGAGAAGAGAAGACCAAGTGTGGTGGTTTGGAGCTGTATGTAACCCAGAAAAACATGTTATTAAACGTAATCCATTCCTGTGGGTGTTAACCCATTGTAACTAGAACCTTGTGGTGAGGCTACTTCAGTCAAGGAGTGGCCCAATGGGTCTTAATCCTCTTACTGGAATCCTTTATTAGGAGAATGAAATTCAGAAAGATAGGAGCGAAAGCAATGCAAGCAAATAAACTTAAGTTCAGTGGAACCCAAAAGAGAGGGAAAGGCCAGGAGAGGCTGCCATGTTCATTGTCATGTGACAGAGGAGCCCAGAGCCAAAGATCACCAGCAGCCAGTCCCAGAGCTTCAGTCTGCAGAAGAAAGAATTGTCTTGATGACCCCTTGATTTGGACTTTTCTTTTAGCCTCAAAACCGTGAGCTAACAAATTCCCGTTGTTTAAGCCATTTCTTTGCATGGTATTCACTTGAACAGCGTAGGAAACTAAATACCAATAGATGTGTACACAGGATGGCAATTATCTTCCTCCTTCAGCCAAATTAGTGAGAGGGTCAAAGAGAAAGCAAGACCGCAGTGGGTAAGTTTCTAACACAACGCCCCTTTTTACCATTGTATATGCACTTTCATAATTATGTTAGATCCATCCTCTCAGGGAGTAGAAATGGAAAAGGGCAGATTCCTCCTACCTCTGTCCACAGTTTACCTATAAAATGAAATATTACACTGTTATGAAAATCATGTTTTCAGAGAATAATATGTAGAATGGGAAATCATGACAATTAAGAAAAAATTATTCCCTAGGGTGCCAGGGATTGCTAAAGCATTACAGCTCTGAGGTGTTGCTAGACCTGGTAATAGGCAGAGTGTGCAGAAGGGCTAAAAATAATCAGTTATCTCAAGACTAAGTTCCTTTTGAGCTCAAGGATTTCAGGTGCATCTCAGCCTACTTGACGCATTCTTTTTTTTTTTAGAGATTTATTTCATCTATTTCCCTCCCCTTCCCCACTGTTGTCCGCTGTCTGTGTCCATTTGCTGTGTGTTCTTCTGTGTCTGCTTGCATTCTTGTCATGCGGCACCAGGAAACTGTGTCACATTTTTGGTTGCATCATCTTGCTGCGTCAGCTCTCAGTGTGTAGTGCCACTCCTGGGCGGGCTGCACTTTTTTTGAATGGGGCAGTTCTCCTTGCAGGGCGCACTCCTCACATGTGGAGCTCCCCTATGCAGGGGACACCCCCACATGGCACAGCACTTTTTGCGTGCGGCAGCACTGCACGTGGGCCTGCTTATCACATGGGTCAGGAGGCCCTGGGGACCGAACCCTGGACCCTCCATATGGTAGGTGGATGCTCTATCAGTTGAGCCACAATCACTTCCCTTGATACATTCTTAATATGCTAAATCCTTAAAGGCAAGCCATGTGATGACAGTAGCTACAGTCTCAGCAGAGGATTTCTCATGCATGTATGTGCACAGAGTACTCCTTGGCCAGGGATGGTGTCAGCGCTGCCGTCTTTGAGCTCTTACTGTCAGCCAGGCACACCTCCAAACTCTTGACAGAGAATATCTTATTTACTCAGCAACCTCATGAAGACTCAGCACTCTAGCCTAGGTGTAACAAGTTTAGACTCTGGGATTAGCCTGCCTAGTTTCAGTCAGGCTTTAGCACTTATTACCTGTGTAACTTTGGGCATGTTATTTAACCTCTCTGAGTCTCAGTAGCCACCTATGTAAAATAGGGGTAATAATAGCACCTACATATTATTATAAAGTGCTAAATGAAATAATGGAAATAGGGAACTTAAATTTTCTTGACATAAAGTAAGTATTTGCTGTAATCACCCCCATTATGGATAAAGACATTAAAGCTTAAAGAAGCTAAGTCTTTTTCCAAGGTCACATGCTCTAAGCAGGGAAGCACTCTTTCTCTTCTCAAACTTCAGGCTTTTAATCATTATACATGGAATTGCTTCTATGGCTAAACAACATGTAGCTTATGACTTTAAAATTGACTGAGGTTAGAATTTTTCTTTTGGTCTCAATAAATAAGTTGCTCTAGTCTTGAATTCACTTTCAGAATCAATTTAAAATAATTTTTAAGCAATGCTTAATTTCAAACATTCTAGGTCTGATCAAATAAATATGCTTATTGGGTATGTCCATCTTAAATGGCTACATTTCTTAAAGAAATCGCATGACAGAGAAGGTCCCTTCCAAACATTGAACTTGGAAGAAAAAAAACTCGTGATATTTTTTTGAACGGATGAGTTATATAAAGTGGCAAGTTTTTCATTTAAACTGAAATGTATTACAAAGCCCCAAGGAGACAATAAAGTGTAAAAGAATCTGTTACCTTGATTTTATTTATTGCTTTTTTTGAAAGCTAACATTGAACTGTATATTGATATACAAGATAAACCATTTCTTGATATCCTTCAACTTGTATGAAAGTCAGTTACTTCGGTTACAGTTCAGAGGACAGGTTCTCACAAAGGAATAAAAGATATATTCACATTAATCATTTTATCTGCATATAAAGCATGTATCAACTAGGCTGAGGTAGAGGCTGGCACTGAGAAGAAACCTAAGTGCTTATAACAAGGGTCTCAGCAAGTCCTGACCCTTGACGAATTCAGGATCACTCTTCTGGTTGAAATCCATGTGGAATGTTGGCTTAGAAATCAGGACTAGTTCAAGCTTAGCCATTGACCCCTGAGGAACTTTGAGAGATTTACTTAATCTTTCTCATTCTTGGTCTCCCACTTGTAAAATGAGGCAGGGGCGTAGATAATAACATAGTGGTTTCCCAAACTGGCTGTGCATCAGAATCTCCAGGGGAAGATCTAGAAGTATACAGATTCTTGGGCCCAACTCCAGATATACTGAATCTGAATTTCTGGATACATGGCTGGAGATCAGTGTTCATTACCTGGTTCTTAAACAGCTCTCTTAGTTCTTATCCATTCACTGGTGTTTGGGAAGCAACAGGGTAATGACTTCTGATTTCCAAGGTCTAGTCCAAGTCTACTGTTGTAAACACTGATTCTTTCAGTGTCTCTCACCTCTAGAAACTGAAGTTTACTAAATCCATAATTACCAGTAAGCACTGGTTCCTTTGGATCTATTGTTGTCTGTCTGTACTTATGTGTATTTTATCTCATTCTGAAAATTGTTGGTGGTGCCTGTAGACCAAGTGGCACACTTTTAGAATGCAGTGCAGCAGTGTTTGCTCTTGTCTTTGAGCCAACAATGTCATACTTGGTAATTAATAAATAAATTACAACATTGTTTTTTCTTTAAATGGTATTGTCCATTTATTAATTAACTTCAATGTGTCAGATGATATACTGTTTGCCACATATCATCTTGAAAATTCACCACAGGGAAGTGTCATTATTCCCATTTCACAGATGAGGAAGGAAACAGGTTCATTAAGGTTAATTTGGCTAAATCCACAAAATTTGTTGGAAGAGCCAGGATTTGAAATCATTGTTAGGAGACAAATTACTTGCATTCATTGCACTGCGTCATTGCCTCTCCTAAATAACTATAGACAACTTAAATACCCAACAATAGGAGGAACATTTAAATAAATTTTGACAAATTGGATAGATATTTAAAAACGTGATTTAATGTAACAAAAACACCAGTATGTCAACAGTATGCGTACATATTACATTAACTGTTGCTCCATAACAGACCCCATAAAGCTCAGTACTTAGTGCTCATTGGTCCACAGGTCAATGAGTGGTTCTGCTGATGAGCACCCCTTGGCTGCATTCAGCTGGGCTTGTAGTCAGCTGTCGGGACAGATGCTAACTGGTCTAGGATGGTCTCACACACATGTTCAGGGATTGGCTGGCTGTTGGCTAGGATTAGGGGGAATGACTGAACCATGTGTCTTTTCAGTGCCATCCAGCAGCCTAGCCCAGGCTTATTCACAGGATAGCTTGGAAAATATCCAAGGGAGAGGGTGGAAGCTGACAGATAGCTTGAGGCCTAGGCTCAGAACAGCACAACCTCACTTTCACCCCATTCTCTTGGCCAGAGCAAATTAGGAGGTGAGCCCAGATTCACCGGGTGGAGGCATAGACTTCACGTCTTGCATAAGAAGATCTGCAAAGTCACATTGCAATGAGTATGGTACAGGAAAACAAATAATATCATATTTTGCAATCAGTATACCACACATGTGAACAAGAACTGGAAGGCATATAAAAAATGCAAAGAGCTGATGTTTTGGCAAGTGAGGACTGTGGGTGTTTTTCTTTTCCCTTCATATTGTTTCATGTAGATGGTTACAACATTGTTGGTGCAATTAGCATTTGAGAGCCAAAGGCTGTCAGGCAAGCCATAGTGAGAAAAAGATCAATAGCATCATTATTTACTATATTGAGAGGATTGTATCAGGAAAATGCATATCATAAACCAATATAGCCTTCTGCTCTCCAGAGCATGGAGGTGGGTAACAATGGCAAGAACCTCCAATAATCAAATCTAAGTAGAGCTCTAGGTTCACCTGACAGCCTTAGGCTCAAGTGGAACTTAGCCTTCAGATAACCAGTTATTCTTAGCCTTCTAGACACTCTGCCTATTACCAGGGCTAGCAACACCACAGAGCTGTAACGCTTTAGCAATCCCTGGAACCTTAGGGAACAATTCTTTCTTAAAAGTCATGATTTCCAATAGTTGAAGTTTTGCCCATTTAAGAACCAAAATTTCAGTGTTTTTTTTTTTGTTAAAAGAGTATAACTATTTTGAATAGAAATTGTTCTTTAAAGGTATTGTTCATATACTTGTTTTAAAATAGAGTTGATAGAAAACATTTTAACAGTTCTTGACAATATTGTTCTTTGCCATAAAGCAGTGACATTCTCTGAGCCCGTGGAGCAAGGCAGGGTTTCTTTGCCCTTACACAAAATATTCTGCAAATGCTGTTCTTTCAAAATCTCACTTATTCCTTTGTATTGTTTCTGTTCTTTCTCTTGCTCCCACGAGGCTCTGTGTGTGCCTGCCTCTGATGGGTTATTCCATTTTACTTGGCTTCTTCGAATATGTTGCCATCATAGGAAAAAAACAGGCTTAATTAGAATTATTTGTAAAGTAAGAGTAATCATGCTTTGAGTAAGAACCAGGGTGGAACCACTGCAAGAAGTACGACCTTTAGTGTACAGAAGCTGGGTGACATATCTTTTGGCCAACTATTTCCTGATTCTTGCGTATATTTGGAGATAGACAATAGCCAGATTGTTGGGAATCGAAAGCCTTGACGCATTAGCAGGTGTGAAGAGAGTGCAGACATGAGTGACCTGAATAAAGGAAGAACATTATAAAAGAACTGACTGTGCTCTTGGCGTCGGTTAGTTTTCAAATAAATAATGGGCTTATCAAAGCATTAAGTACTTTATTTTGTTTTTTTTTACATTTTATTTTAGGTTTACTCATTCTATACCTTCATTCATTAATTCATTCCCACACTGAGGATACGTGCACGCATGCACGCACACACACACACACACAAACATACAAGTGATGGAAACCCTGGAATCATGAAATTATATTCTTGTTTGAAGACTAGAAATATAGCTATGTAATTGTAAAATGTTACAATTTTCCGTAGTGGTCAGCCACTACGGAAAGTCAGAAAATGGGGCAGAAAAGGCCATTCTAGACCTCTGACCCGAGTCCCTGTAAAATGTGAATGATACTATCTAACTAACTTAGAGTTATTGTGAGGATTTATTAAGACACTGGATGAGGCCACATATACTCAAAAAAGTTAATTATGTAAAAGACGTGGTGAACAATGTGGACCAAAAGAAAGTTTGTATGATTTGGTGTTCAAGAGACCTGGATCCAAACCTTGATTTCACCACTTATTTGCTGTGTGTGCTTAGCCCCAGTTTCACTGTCTGGAAAAATGGGGCTAACTCCTGCCTTGCAGTATTTTTGGGAGAATAAAATAAAACAGAACAAGTAAAATGCCTCACATGGTTCCTGGTAAAGAGTAAGTGCTCCACAATCATCATTCTTTTCCCTTTTCCTCTTTCCAGAGGGGTTGATAAGTAAGCAGGGATTTGAAGAGTGAGTAGGAGTTCACAAACAAAATTACAAATCCTCACCATGGAAAGAGCTCTTTCAACAAAGCTGGATGTGGAGACTTGCTTCTGAAAATGTGGGATGATTTGTGAAGCTGCTGTCCCCGCCCAGCATAGCCAGCAGTGCTTTTCTATTTCTTTAATAATGTTGGCTCACTGACCTAGTAGATTTGTCAACTCACCTGCACAACCTCACTAATCAAACCTAAAATCAGAGGGAACTAGGAAGAAGCTTGAAACCTCTTTATTTAAAAGAGGTTTATCCACCCATTCGAAAGGCGTTCATTATTTTTCTATTAGCTCCTCCTCTTGCCTGATTGAGAGAGCATGCTCACTGAAAGAGGAAGCTCCAACGCGTGGAAGAAGTATGAGCAGGACTGGCCAACATGAGGCTCATTGACCAGCCTTCCATCCCCACGGCAAAGAGCCCAGCGGGTAGCCCTTCCCCATTTAGAGGAGACTCCCCTCTCTTTTCAGAGCCTTTGTTGAGGCTCCCCTCACAAAACAGATCTCCCCTTTTGTGACAAGCTGTGGTGGCCTTTTCAACTAGAACTTCATCCAAGTACTGGCCTCTGTCCCTGCAGAGGTTCCCTAAAACCCATGCCCTGCCAAATTTATGTTGAGAAAAGGGAGTTGGGAGAGTTGGTAAATTACAGATTTCTAAACTCCCCACCCTCCTGGCTTATGATTTGAGAAATCTGGGTTTGGAAGTGGTAATTCACCTTTTTTATAAGCCACCTGTGATTTGAACGTGCAGCCAGGTTTGAGAACCATGGTGCTAGTTGGCTTTGGTCCCCAAGATCCATATCTCAGGGCATTGTGGTATCATAACACAAAGGGTAGACATTAAATATAGGTATATTCTTTTTTTTCTGAGCAGAGTCTAAGGCTCCGTATACTGCAACTAGTGTCAGAACAAGCAGCATTACAGCCCTTTGCAGGGTGCTTCTGTCTCCACATTTTCACAGAGGAGAGGGGAAAGGTTGTTTTTAGCGTTGAGATAAGTGACATTCTGGAAATATCAGGATGTCCTATTCTTCAGATCTACTCCCTTAATTTTGTCATTTAAAGACTTGTGAATGGTTTAAGAGGGAGCTAACATTTTAAGGAGTCATTGCTAAAGCATTCAATTTAAAAATAGATGCACAGCTGAAGAAGAAAACTGGTTTTTCTCTGTGTGAGTGCACATGGCATTTTGAACTGTTCTAACCAGGACTGCAGTAATAAATAATCAACTATCAGAGGAGGAATAGTTTCAGCTTATGTTTATGGAGAAAGACACTGAGGCACAGAAACTAACAGTAACTCCATTTAGCATTGTACATTTTAGTTCTCAAAGTACTTTGACACAAGCTGTCTCATTTTAGTGTCACAGTCCCCGGGTGACATAGGCAGGGCCATGGCATCTATCTGTGTAGCCCTGAATTCAAGGGTTTGGGGAAAATGTAAATTAAGAATACAAGAGGCATCCCCCACATAAGAGGAATTTTTGTTTAGTAAAATTGTAGATTTTATTGGCTAAATGGAATGCTCATACCTCAGGAATCTAGAAACACTGTGTCAGCCTGAATCATTGAGCAAAAGACAGTTTTTACAATGATTTCAGAAACTTCAAAACAATGTCCTGTGTCCTACCAGTTCCATTCCCTTCCTGCACAGCATCATTACCATACAAATCCCTAAGACGGGTTGAAATGGTAGATGGGAGCAGAGTGGGGAGAACGCATTATGTTGAAATTGTAATCAAGTAGGCCCTTAATATGCTTTTTGGAGCTCCATGATCAAACTGAAATGCTATAAGATCTATGTTTTATAAAATACATGAGGGAAACAGACTTTCATCTTTTTCCCTACATTTGCCCTATTTTATTTAGACCTGTAATTTGGTCTGGATTCTAGAAGCATGTTTTCTTAACCAAGAGACTTTAACTCAATTTGCTGGGAAAGAAAAGAAAATAGGAAAGCCTTTTTGCAAGTGTTTGATTCACAAATATATCTTGTCTTAAGTGTTAGTGGAAAGAGAGACTGCACTTACGTCATTATAATGATCATAAGGCTTCTGTATGTTATTCATTTATAATTCAGCATTATCTTCCCATTTTACAGGTAAAGAAATTGAAGCTTAGAAAGGCTGTGCCATACAAGTGTACACAATTGACTATGACACCTCCTTACCTTCATGGGAAATTGTCAGTGAAAAAATCATGTAATTCAATCTTATTTGCTATTCATTTCTCAGTATACTGAGCAAGGTTATTGGAAATGGTCTCCATGTTTTTCTTTTCTCGCTCTTATTACAGTACTAACAAGATTCATGTAAAAACTGGACCTCTGGGATTTTTTCTGATACAAAGTCTTAATCCTTAATCATAGCAACAACTATTCATCTTCTGGTTCCACACCAAGCTTTAAAAAATATGTGTCAGGAACTGCCAAACTTGTAAGCCATCAATTTGCTGATACAGTTTTTCCTTTTATAAAAATGATAGAAGAAAAACAAAAAGATATGTCTTTGCTGTTTCTGATTAGAATTATGGATGTGGGCCTAAGAAAGGTCATTCATTTTCTCTTCATTATTAATGACTTAGTAGAGACTTATTTAGTACCCACTATGTGCAAAGCAATATTGAGGGCTATGAACGCTAGCAGGAAGAATGAGTCTACTGTACCATGGTTTATGGTAGGACCATTTTTAATCCCCTTCACTAGAAAAGTAGATGTAAACACCAGAAATTATGCGATCAAAATATAGTATTGCTTTTGCTTTCCAGTAAGTGTAAGTTCTAAAAAAGTGATCAGAGATGCAATGCCCAGCTGCCTAGCTTGTGTATGTTAAACCTGCACACATTAACAAGGTTGGGGGAAGCTGATTTGGCTCAACTGATAGAGCATCCACCTACCACATGGGAGGTCCAGGGTTCAAACCCCAGGCCTCCTGAGCCGTGTGGTGAGCTGGCCCATGCGCAGTCCTGATGCACACAAGGAGTGCCATTCCATGCAGGGGTGTCCCCCACGTAGGGGAGCCTCATGCACAAGGAGTGCTCCCTGTAAGGAGAGCCATCCTGCGTGAAAAAAACACAGACTGCCCAGGAGTAGCACCGCACACATGGAGAGCTGACGCAGCAAGAGGATGCAACAAGATGATGCAACAAAAGGAGACACAGATTTGGGTGCCGCTGACAAGAATCCAAGCAGACACAGAAGAACACACAGCAAATGGACACAGAGAGCAGACAATGGGTAGGAGAGAGAGGGGAAAGGGAGAGAAATAAATAAAAAATAAATCTTTAAAAAAAAACAATTTTGGGTAGTGTGAAAAGTTACAGTAAACTGGGCTGTGGCGTCAGAGTCAGCTTCCTCATTTATAAAATGATGATAATAATAGATTTTAGTTCATAGGGCTGAAAGATAATCAAATGAGATAATACATGAACAACGCTTAGACTAATACCCAGGAATAAATATCAGAATCATTAGTGGTATTGGACAGGTCCACAGCAGGAAATCACAACTGTCAAAGTCCTCTGTTAGATCAGTAGTTCTATTTTATTTAGGATGGAAACCTTCTGCTCAAATGTAATCATAATCAGGAGCCTGGGATATAAAGTGGAAAGCAGTGGTATGGGCTGGTTGAAACGGGAAAGGGGTATGAAGTCCTGTCTTCTTATCTGCTCCTTGTTCCTTCTTCCCACCTCCATTGTATGCCATGGAACATCTTCATGGAATTCCTGGTGTTTACTTAAAAGCTGTGATAGCAAGCAGATTGTAAGCTATTTGAACCTGGGTCCTCTTCTCTATATTTACATTTTGAAAATTGCAAGGGTAGGCCAATAAGAATTTGGAATTATACATCATAGTCATTCAGCATTAAAGGGGAGTACACTTAACTACACACATTCTTTCCCCAAATGATTCTATCAGTGTCTTATTCAGCATTATTCACTCACTCAACAAATATGTATTGAACATTATTTCAATACCAAGCCCCGGTAGGTTCCCAGTATATGCTGAAAACTCAGAAAGATTCTAAGTCCTTTTGGGCAGGGACCATGTTTATCTTTTTCATTACTGTATCCACAGAACTTAGCATCTTCTTGGCATATAGCACACATTCCATGAAGCATTTGTTCATCTGAAACTTGTAGGCTAATGAATGAGTGCCCCTTCACTTTGGAAGACTAAAAAGTTCTCATGGATTGGAGAATTGTTCTTTCCCATTAAGGACATGAACCCCAAAAAGCCTTTAGCAAAACCCTAATTTCTCCAGGGTACTAAAAGAGTTCCTAAAGGGATCCGAACCCCTCCATCAGCTTGAACTATTTCATTACAGCAGGAATGAAGGCAGGATGGTAACAGCATTTAATAGATCTGGAGTTACTGCCAGATGTCCAGGGCCCCATGGATGGTCATCAGGAAATCCACAAACTGCATCAGAAAGAAGTAACTTGCAACGGGCATATATTTGCAATATAGGTTGTACTGTGGGTATTCAGAAATGCCAATATTCACTTGAAGAAATATTTATTTGCCTTAAACCATATGACTCAGTGTCTTTTCTATACTCCTTGATACTCAAATGAAGGAAAAACTGCTAAAACAACCAGCTCTTTGCGCTAGAGGAGGAAGGAAAGAGCACATGCATTATCTCTATAAAGCAAACAGACCTGGCAAAGAGTGTCATTACCAAGATTATAACTATCACCAGTATTATTATTTCATTTCCAATGCTTGCTATGTACTTAGCACTTTGTATGCATTATTTTGCTAGTACTCAATTTTATCATTTAAGGGCATGTGGCAAGACGACATAGGTCATAAGGAGCAGAACTGGAACAGGAATCCACTTGTTTGTAAAGTCCAGGTCCAAGTAGGAAACCGCTGGCACAGTCAAACTGAATAATTGAGGAGAATTTGGTAATTGGAAAAATTAAAAAGGAGTAGCCAGGGTTTAAATAAAGCAAAAAAAGGGGTGGTGCAAGTGTTGTACTTTGGGATTAGTAACTGGAAGAAACTGTTTCTACCCCCAGGCCTGAAGAGTCAAGCAGAGAGAGAGAGAAGGGGACTGCGAGAAAGAAAGGACTGTATGGAGAAAGCAACTTCACAGTATTTCTGGCCTTTGCTAGAGGGACATAGCCAAATTAGGGACCCAGCAGGAGGGACCAAGGGATTAAATACCCTGATCAGTCTCCTGCAGCCGTCTGATCTCCCGGTATTACCTCCCATTGGCAGCACCTCCCATTGTGAAGCCTCAGGGAAAGCGAAACCATTGATGTGTTGATGTAGCTCATTTAGGCCAGGACGTAAAGTGGGCGGGAAAGTGGATCTAGAGGGACAAAAAGATGTCCAGTACAGATTAAAGGGGAGTACACTTAACTGAACATATTCTTTCTCCCAATGATTCTATCAGTGTCTCACTCAGCAGATATTTACACTACCCTTGAAGAGCTTGGTCTCATGATCTCTAGAGGATGTACTTGCACATTTTTTACTTGTTTGACTACCATTTTCTCTTGTTTTCTCTCCCAGGGATGGCTATATTTCCACTCAAGTAATCTAACTTTTCTCAACTCTTCTTTCACCATAATCCTTAGCTTCTCTTATTTCCACAAACGTATCCTCTACATTCAGCTTCAGGATAGAGTTGTTTTAAAAGCCAGGCTTGATCTCTGCTGAGAAAAGCTAATGATCTAATAAATGTTTGTATGCTAGTGATATTATTTGATCTCATTAGGTATTTGAAAAAGAAAAGAGCAGGAATTGGAGGAAAAACTATGAGAGGAATAAAAGACAGGAGACCAAGAAATTTCTTCCCTGACTCTATATATACCTGCCCACATCAGAATAAACCTCTAATTGCATTTCATTCTGCTGGAAGCTACACCGAGTCAGAGTAAGGAAGGCACACCATTAGAGATTTCAAGGTTGTTCCATAAATGGATGGAATATGAGTACTCTCGTTGCTATAGCTTAAAAGAGTTGAAATTGTTTTTGGAGCAAAATGGAAGAACCTTAGCTAACTCCCTTGGTCATTATTAGTATGGCCCAAACAGTATTCTTGGCTTTGATTGCCTCCCTTCCCTCATAACAATGGGGAGATCTGCAGGGCTCTGGAAGTTTCCTCTTAGTGTTTGCTAAATGCTTAGAAAGCTAGGCCTCCCACAGTCCAACCCTGAAGCAGGCAGTTCTGAAAGGACCCCTTGTGAGAGGCCAGCTGTTTGGAATTGGAAACTATAAAGGAAGGGAACAGTTGCCTTTACAGAAGTGTGTCCCACAAAGGGGAAATAAACTTCTCAGTACAGAGGGAAAAAAATTGTTGAGTTCCTTCTTCGTTTGAAGTTATCTGAAGTCCATGCTCAGTTGAAAGTTCAGATTTGAAGACATGACCATATTGAGAATTAGCATTGCTAATGAGGTTTTCAGAGAATCACAGATAATTTTAGTCTACTTAACCTTCTCTATAAATGCCTAACTTGGAAAACACTGTACTTCTATTTTTAATAGTCTAATAATGGATAAGTATTATCTTTAAGACAGTGGAAACAATGCTAATATCTTCCAAACAAGAACGATCAAACACTGACACATTGCTTTATTTTTGTCAGTTCCAATTGCATGTTAGCGAGTAGTAGCAAACTGTCTGACAAATGGGAAGGTGAGGACCATCTCAGGGCTGGCTGACAGGACCATTTGTGCTCCAGTGACAAATCAGGTATCCAAATACCAGCTGCTCTAAGTGGGCCTCAATGAACTACCTCCGGGCCTCAATGAACTACCTCCGGGTCCCAAGCCTCCAATAAACATCTGATCAATATGGTTCATAAAAGGAACTCTCCTCTATCTTTGGCATGGCTGACACTTAAATCAATGTGATGCTGAAATCTTCAGTCCCTCAAGAAGTTCCCTGAATGAGGAAATAAAAGCAATCTGTATCCATTGTATGGATGGATTAATCACCATTGTTCATCTGCCCTGGATCGTGGGGCTAGACTCATGTGATAAATGTAGGTTCCTTTACCTTTGTCTCAACCCTAACTTGTTCTTGTCTTGATTCATTGATTCATTTGTATATTCACCAAATATCTATTGGGTACCTACTGTAGTCAGATACTATCCTAAACACTGAGGATATAGTACTGGGCAAAACAAGCAACTTTCCTACTTTGATGGGCTTATCCCCTAGTGAAAGGGAATAATGAATAATTAAATAAACAATAAATAAGAATATATCAGGTAATAATAAGTGCAAAAAACATACACAGAGGAATGAGAAAGAGAGTGACAGGGGAGAGAAATTTTTTTTAGATTGGATCATCAGGAAAGAAGGACACTCACTCTAAAGAGCAGACAGCAAAAGTAAAGCTTGAATGACAAAGAAACAGCAGACACAGATCTGAGAGAAGGAATAGCAAGTGCAAAGGCATAGAAGGTGGCGTGGCTAAAGAGTAGGGAGGGAGGAGATTCAAATGAGAATAAGAAACAAAAAAGGTAGGTGGGAGCAGAATCCCATAAGACTTTGAAGAGCCCAAGAAAGACTTGGATTTTATTTTAAGGCCCCTGGGCAGCTAGTGAAATATTTTAATCGTATATTTTAATCATCTCTTTCTGGCACTCTATGGACAATGAGTTATAGGTATACGAGGGGAAGCAGAGAGACCAGCTTGGAGTCTCTACCAGTGGTCCAGGTGAGAGATAATGGGGGTAGGGTGGTAGCAGGGAGACACAGAGATTATTCATGCTTTATCTGGAACAAAATATGTGACAGGAAAAGCTAACCCAACCAGCAGGTTAGAACCTTGCTATGTCTTAGAACATTATCTAGTCAGAGTTGACCCACAAAGTCCTTTAGAGCCTGTTCAGTAGAAACCCTTCAATTTAAACATGAGACCAACTGAGGCATGGACAAATTAAGGGACACCCTCTTCATTGAATAGACCACTAGCAAACCCAAGATCAAGGCTCACACCTCCTATTTCCCAGGGTATTGAGTAACTTTCCCAAGTCCCTTCTCTGCTTGGTAGACCCTCAGTCTACACCAGGATTCCCAGTCTGTGGGGGTGAATTTGTGCAGTGTGAAGAGCTGGGGAGATACTGCAGAAGTCAGTGTATCCATATGCAAATTAGCCATTCCCTGAATAAATGCCATCATGTGACCTATAGAGCAGAGTGGTTAAGAACTCGGGCCCTGGCATCAGACCATGTTCAAATCTTGACTTTACCAACTATTAACTGAGTACCTATGGATAAGTAATTTGACTCTTTAGGCCTTGGTTTCCTCATCTGTAAAGAGGAATAAGAATGGTAACTCCTCATAGTTTCATAAGGTCCTAGTAAGATAATATATTTTAAAACATTTAATATGTTATTATTATGTGAATCTGTCAATAATATGTGAGCCTGACTTGAACTAGTCAAGCTCAAATCCTTCCTGCAGAATCTCATTTGTAGTACAATTCAAAAATGTTCACTATTATGTGGGAAGACAATTTTTTTTCTTGAAATGGGAGGTCTTAATATTCAAAACCACTGGAATTGCTTACTCTTAACCTTCAACCTAGGGAAACTACATCTCTCCTCTAGGCATATTGCTGGTAACAGCAACCTCTTTAACTCTGCTCAGAAATGGCGGACTTCGGCAGAGGGATGTAATTCAGTCAGCCAGCACTACGTTTATTCAACAAATACTGAGTGTTTACTAGAGAAGTTTGGTGGTTCTAAGCCTTTTCCTGCTTCCACTGACTTTAGTTGCTCGATTTACCCCCACGAGTAGCTTCTTTCATGGAAATGTAGTGATTTTTCAGCAGGGGCACCTCCCTGCAGAAAATAATGGGATCTACAGTTTGAAGAGTTAGTAAGTACCCAGAAAGTTTATACATAAGCTTTCGCATGGCCATTTTCCATTTGTTTCCCAATCCTTCCCACAAACAGTCCTAGGAGGTGTTATTATACCCATTTTACAGGGGCCAAATCAAGGCACCAGAGCTTTCAGGGGCCTCCCCAAATCACATGGCTAGTAAGTGGAGAGCCCAGACTAGGAACTCAGGTCATCTTACTCCTCACCATGTTTTGTTTTGTTTTGTGTTTTGTTTGTTTGGTCCCCCAACCTTCGCTACCTCCCCACTCCCCGGCTACCACTGAGAGTTGTTACTGTTATAGGAGAAGGAGAAAGTGAGTAAGAGAGATGGGGGGACGCGGACTGTATGTGGTGTGGCGTGTGTATTGGTGGTTGTAGGGGTATGTGAGGGTGTGTGTGTGTGTGTGTGAGAGAGAGAGAGAGACTCAAAGAAAGCCCCAGGACAGGTTAAGAATTAATAACCACCTATAAAAATCATGGCCACCCAAGATGAGTATCAGATGGACCATCTGTCACTTGGATCATCACCATCGGCACAAAAGATAAAGCAGAGACCCTCTGGGACAATCTAAGGCCAAAAGTTCCTGCACTGAGTGGGGCCTGAAGTGGGGAAAGTGAGGAAAGAGGTGTATCATTTTCTTTGCTTTTCTGCAACATAGATCCTGGGAGAAATTGCCCTTAGGAAGCCAGTGCTGGGGTGGAGGGCAGCATATCTAACCCGTGGACAGCACTTCTGTGAATTCAGTGCCAATACAAAAAAAAAAAAAAGTTGCCTCAGGGGGCCATGGTTTTTTTCCCTTGAACTGGTCAAGCTCAACTCCTTCCTGCAGAGGCTCATTTGTAGGAAAAGCAGATCCAGGTCATATTTAAACCTCTAAAATCTTTTCAGTTTGAGGTTTTGTAGGAAAGGAGTTTTAAGTAACACTCCTATAATGAATGAGTTGTAATTTGCCCCTTTCACAGTTGCCAGAATCCATAATGTCTGTCTTCCAGTATCATCACCTTAATTATTTATGGGCAGTGTATGAATTTCTCAAACATGGTTCAAGTATAACATCCTGGCATTTCCATAAAAATGAAGGCATTTTTTAAAGCAAGCATATAAATTTTACGTAATCTATGCAAACGTGTTAATAAGGGTTTTGTAAATCTATTGCTTTCCACCTGCACCCCCAACACACAAAACCCTGCCTTCTTTTGATTCCCCAGCTTGTTTTTAAGCACTGTGTTTGAGGGAGGAGGGGGCTTGTGGGGAGATGGTGTTCTCTAGATGCAGCCTGCTCGTGAAAAGCTGTTCTCCACTTAACAGTTGTGAGAAAAGATCCAAGTGAAAGGCTCACCATGCCAGTAACTATCTCCCTACAATACAGCCTTCACAAGAGGGAAGTATCAGATTCCTGCACTTGAGCTGTGGGTTGTCGCCGTCTAATATGAGCATTTTGCCATCTCTCTGCAAATAAGGCAGAAGCTGCTACCTGATTGGTATAACATCTCACTTTCCCTCCGCATTGATTTTCTTGCTCTCTTCCTTTGCTTCATAAAAAGAGGGACAAGTGGCTGGTGCTGTGGACACAGAAGCTTTATTTTTAGTATGAGACAACCTCTATTTTCTTTCAGGAGAGAGAAGTTGGATTATCAATTCTTTTGTAAATGTGTATGGTGATATTTGCTCCGGTAAGTTTATATCTATCTTGCTTTACAGCTGTGGGGATGTGTGTGTGTGTGTTTGCACAGGTGCACCTGGGCTATACTGTCACTTTTATTTCCAAATATTATTTTTGAAATTGCTTTCTTGTATTCGTATGTTTAAACTGAAGAGGCTGTGTGGTGAGATAGTGGAATGCTTTCTTAGCTGTTGAAGTAGATGTCCGGTTTCTTTTAACATAGTAAGGAAACTGTTTAGGCAAACTTATATTTGGCTTTATAAAAATGAAATGTCATTCCACGCCACCCCCCTTTGGTGTGCTTATTGTCTCAAGTACATTCATTGTGCTCCAAACTGCTTCCCATTTTAATTAAAGTTTCTTCGTTTCAGAGAATTTTTTTAAACTCCATGAATAACTATCAAATATTGTGTGCTGTGCCAAAGGGAGTGTGGTAATTTCATGAGGTCGTATCATAAGGTAGAATGAATGAGTCTCCTCTAAGATTAGGTACATGAACCATTAATATAGCTGTATTTATGAAAAGTATTCAGATCACTAAAGTAAATCTCTAGCAGGTTATCTCTTCATTCCATGAAAACCTATAATCGCAAGTGACTGTTGCTTCTCTTCTGTCTTTCTTTGCACTGTGCATTTGTGCAACCATCTGTCAAATGCCCAGCCCCAGTGCTCATGTTTCTCTCTCTGAAGCTGATCAAGACAAAAGTTGCTGTTATTAAATTCAAACTAGTGCAAAATGACTATTAAGGCCAGCCCTGCTAGTAATGTTTTTTAAAATGCGTTACCTGGTTAACTGCTTTTTTTTTTTCCTTCCGGAGAGTAAAAGCTGGTCTGAATTCTTTGTTGTTAATGCACAGATCTGGGAGGAAGTCTATTAATATAATTATCCTAGACTGAGATGATAAAATGATTAAGTAATTGCCTTAATGGAAACAAACTGATAGTTTAATCTCCTCTTTTAGTTATACAATCACTAAATCTGCATTGTCTTACTTTTGGTGAAACGAGCTAGGGAATAAATTATAGTGAAAGTTAAAGGCACAGTTTAATGAGAAGCAAGAGGAGGTCTGACCATATATTTTCAGAGATTTTGAAAGTAAAGTTATGACTATCACATATGCCTAGACTTCATAGGCATAGATTCTTTTTTCAAAATAGCAATTTTTCCAGATCCTAAAGTAGTCTTAGAGCAGCTCATGGAAATAGTACTGAGTTTGTGAATGCACCGATGCTCATGTCTACTCCCTTTCTGGTATTCCCTCTTTCACACACCCTTTGCAAGCTGGAGTCTGACTACTCACTCTGGTAAGCAGAGTGAATGCTGTTGAATCTAGCTCAGCCTCAAAAATAAACAAATTCTCCAAACCCACACGAATTTACATGAACTTGATAGGGATCGCAATAGGCATGTTCCTCTCAACAGCCTTAGGATGCCATAAACCCTGTGGGAACCGAGTGTTCCTTAGCAGGCAGTTTGTTCGTGGGAAAAAACCTTAATTAAAAAAAAAGGCAACACTTTCATCTTTGGGCTTTGGGCTCTTGACAGTTACTGCTAAGTGAACTTAACAGCAGTGAGTATCCCTCCCCCGACACATAACCAATCCCCCAACAAATATTCTCTTAACATTCTTCTTTCACAGCTATTGAAACAGGTTATACATATAGTCATTAGCTGTCAATGAAGTTTATCATCATCTCAAGCTATTTAGTAACATAAATTCATGCAGACGTGATGGGACAGCATCCTACGTGTTTAAGCATCTGTATCTTTTCCTGCAAGTTGCTGGTTTACAAGAATGTTAAGGTTCCAAGCTCCCCTGCACCTCTTGGTATGGGAAGAACAACAAGGCATAGGAATTTTAAAGAGGCCAGGACACTTGGTTTGAATTAGGGTGGGTGTGCACAGTCTTCAGAAGTATTGCGTTTAAAAGTATTCACTTCTGAAAAGTCCAGGTTGCGATAGCCAGAAAAACTGCTGTAATCTATACTGAGAAATAAAAATCTCTGCCATGTTGGGGGAAATAATAAAGGGATTTTTTTTCCTTATTTTACAATGAAATCATTCATCCTTTTTAGGAAATGAAGAACTAATTTCTCCTGAATTTTTAACTCCTTTAACAAGATCTTCTTTGAATGCATAAGTACTTGCCATTTAGTAAATATTTACTGTATGCCTCAATGAGCAGTTTACGTGGCTGAACTCCTTTAATCTTTGCAACCGCTCAGTGAGGTGGAGGATGTTGCCTCCCATTTTACAGATGAGAAAATGGAGACGTGGGGCGAATATGTAACTTGCTTGAGGGAACACAGGGATGGCGATGAGACTCCGGGCCAGGAAGGCTCCTGCCTCCTCTCTGTGAGCCGTTTCACTTCCTCAGAACAATCTACAACAAACTCCTAGGTTGGAGTGCTGTGCAGGGGGCTTCCAGGCAGGTATCACGTCTTGGTTACTGCTTTTCCCCCTTCCGACATCACATAACCTCCTTCCTCTCAGCCTGTGCCTTTGTGACTCCAAGCTAATTATGTGTTTGAAACTGGAGAATGTGTGTTTTATTTCCACTCAACTTATGCAGCTACAAAGATGTGGATGTGATGAAAATGAGCCAGCCTGGAGAGAGATATATACAGGGGTGGCTAAATTAAGGTAGTTTTTTTTAATGGGTTGGAAGAAAAATCTATTCCTTTGACTTTCAATCTTTTGAACATAAAATCAAAATAAAGATGCTGTGATAGCTCAGAAATATTTGAGGTGGAAGAGAAAAAAAAATTCCACCTGAATTGATTTATTTGTGGAGGACATTATAGAATTCTCATCTTCCTTTTACTCATCCCCTGCATGATTTTCTTTCTACTCTTTGACTGGCTGGAAAGGGCTGAGGTGGCACTTCAGGTAGAATATTGCAAACTCTCTGTACCCTCTGGATAATTAAAAAAATGAACACAGCTGCTGATAAGCATGCTGAGATGCATGACAAAGTAGAAATTCACAGTCCCCAAATGCATCCTTTTCCAACTGAACACTGCACTCCCCATTTGAAATCCATTTAGGCCAATAAAATTCAGATGCGTCTTGTAGGGGGGAAATGCAACTGACATAGAATCAATATGTTTGAAATTTCTCCTCAAGTGACAGCTTTTGGACTGGAGGCAGGGCACTCCAGCCGTGAGATGAGTCTGTGAAATGCTGCATTTTCTTTCTTCCTGTGGGAGAGAAAGGACTATGAGTGATAACAATGCTCCTGGAAGACAAAACCTAACTCAGGCACCCCTGCTATATTTTACTGAGAGAAAAAGAGGGGGTCTTAAAAACAAACCAACCAAAAGAGTCAAGTTTTGAAGTGTTAGCATAATATTGACTTGGTGTCATCTGCTGTGCCTAGCTTTAGAGACAACCTGGTATAGACACGCAGTTATTTTAAGAGTTCAGAGTGCAGTAAACAATAAAATGTTTCCCAAATGATAGTCATTTTTGTCAGGAGCAAGGTTGGTAACTCACTGACTCTACATTACCACTTTCTCTCGCTCTTAAAAAAAATAATTGAGTGGTTTAGTCAGAAAGTGTTGCACTAGAGCCAGTACTGATAAAGAAATTTAAATGTCTCCTTTTTCAACAGCATTTATGAAATCTCTAACTATACCAGGAGCCAAGAAAGGAATACTTGTACTTTGAATGAAATATATGGTGCCCAGTCACAATGCTCATCAAATATAGGCCATCTCTGAAAATTAATCTTAGAGACGATTTTATAAAGCTTATCACATTTCATTCCCCAGCTAGAAGATGCTATTTACTTCAAAGAGGTGACCAAATCCAAAATAAATAGCAATAGATGTATTTCATTTTGTCCATATTTCCTCCTACCCTTCTTTTGGCTATGGACATGTGTTCTTAAGCATGTCGATCATTAAATGCTTAAAAATATTCCACTAGGTATGGAGAAAGCAGCTGGTATGAAGACATAATGAGTGTTGCGCTAGTCTTGAATTTGTCAGCAAACATTCTAAGCTGGTGTACAAAGAGAGCAGGTGGTCCTGTTATAACTTGTATAAGAAATTGGAATCAGTTGTGTAATTTGAGTCTGAAACCAGCACATGAAATATGAAATCCTCTAGAAACTCTCTTGGTCATTAGTGCGAATTTAAATGTTTAAGGATTAACATGAGTTGAAAATGGGAATACCTCAGTCTCTCTATTCTGCAGACTAACGGATCTGCGTAATTCATGTATTTGACAGTGATCATTTTTTTAACACAGATTCTAGCCAAAACTACTAACAGAAAATTGTTCAGACACAACTCCAAACACATTCCGTTACAGTTTCTGGAAATCTTATTCCTAACGCAGAGTGATCAGTGCACTGTGAAGCTTTGGATTGACCAATATAAATTGATAATCATGTTGTTGTTACAGCTCTCTGTGGGAAGATATTTTGGACTTACAGGTTTCTATTGGTAGTCCCCATCTGACTTCTTTAGCCTGCTTACAGGATCGCTAAATCCTTTCAAATTACTATATATTGTCTCAGTGTAGACTTTCTAGCAAATATTTTAGGCTTATTTTATTTTTGGCAAAATGCGGCTTTAAGAACTTTTGTGTCCAATATGAATTATAATTGCAAGGACTTCTTAAGTTATCATGTTGACATCAACCTCTCAATGATAAACCCATATATCATTATCTGGCTTTGCATTTGTGTAAGGGAAGAAAATGGATACAATTTTTCAAAACCTATGACTTTCAAACTGCCTTCATATGAAATTGAATGGTTGAGACAAAAAAAAAATTTTTTTTAATTGGGCGCAGATTTGAAGGATGGTTTGGGATGTTGTCTTCACTGAGTTGTCCTTTCATTCAACAAATGTTTATGGATAGTCACCATGTGCCAGTATGAACAGGCATACAGTATCTGCACTCAGAACTAAATGCCTCCATTTGCCATTTTCTCACCTAAACTTGGTTCCTATTTCATGACCCAAGATGTGTCTTCTTAAAAGCAAATTGAACTGTTCTAGTAAGACATTTGCAGAAAATATGTGTTTTAGATCCTATCTGTTCATGCTCAGTTAAGGAACAAGGGTGAATCCACTTATTTACTGGTGTGATTAGTGCTGACTGTAAATGCAGTGGTTTTAAGCGGGGAGCTAGGAGAGGTCTTGCAGTGCTTCTGTCTTATAAGAATTATTTTTCACTTCTGTGCAGTCTCACATTTTATAGGCCAATCCCATTTGGAGATTGGGAGATAAAAGAAAGGAGAGAAGCTTTAACAGGGCAGAAAAGTAAAGAAGATATAAGAGTAAATGAAGAGGATGCACAAAATAAATAAGATTTTCACTGGCAATCTGAATCAGATGTAACCTGCATTATCTGGTTCTCTGTGGATAATTAATCACTCATCCATTTGTTCATCAAATATATAGTGGGTGTACTTTTTATGCCAAGTACTGTACTAGATGCTTGAGTACAAGATTAAACACAATATACTAGTCTTTGATCTCAAAGAGACCAGGGTTTCTCAATCTCAGCACTATTGACATGTTGACAATCCTTTGTTGAGGTGGGGGCTGTTTTATGTATTATAGGACGTTTAGCAGCATCCCCAGCCTCTACACACTAGGTATCAATTGCCCACTCCTGACCTTCCACTTGTGACAACTAAAAATGTCTGCAGACATTGCCCAGTTACCTCTGGTTAAGAATCACTGCAAGAGACTTGGTAATTACCACCAGTTTTGACTGAATATTCCCATGGTCTTCCTACTTTTTTCCCTTTAGGATACTCTGCTGCATTGTTTACCCCCTGAGTTTTTCAGTTTCTTTAACCAAATATTCTGTAGGACTTGCCTAACAAAGACAAGTAAGCCACTGCTAAGTTGTGTGTATTTTTTTTACTGTTATCCTTTACCTCTGTATAACACTTTATCACTTTCACTTAGTTTACATGATCTCATTTGATTCTAGCAATCAACAAAAAAAAGTGATTTTAAAATACTATACATTTGTATAAATGAGTAAATGAATATTTAGAATGATTGTAATATGCCCAAATTCTTGCAGCTAATACTAGATAGAAATTGAATGCACACTCACATTTCTTGATGCAATAAATCCCAGTGCTTTTTTACAAATTACAATATTTGTATTGTAATGTAAAAGAGAGAGGTATGTTTAAGCCACACCTTTTCTCTTTGAGGCTATTTTTTTTTATTTTTATTATTCATTTTTTAAAAATATTACATTCCAAAAATATGAGGTCCCATTCAACCCCACCGCCCCTACCCCACCACTCCCCCCACAGCAACACTCTCTCCCATCATCATGACACATCCATTGCATTTGGTAAGTACATCTCTGGGCATCGCTGCACCTCATGGTCAATGGTCCACATCATAGCCCATACTCTCCCACGTTCCATCCAGTGGGCCCTGGGGGGATCTACAATGTCTGGTAATTGTCCCTGAAGTACCACCCAGGACAACTCCAAGTCCCAAAAACGCCTCCACATCTCATCTCTTCCTTCCATTCCCCGCACCCAGCAGCCACCATGGCCACTTTTCCCACACCAATGCCACATTTTCTCTGTGGACCTTGGATTGGTTGTGTCCATTGCACTTCTATGTCAAGAGGGGGCTTAGATTCCACATGGATACTGAATGCAATCCTCCTGCTTTCAGTTGTAGGTACTCTAGGCTCCATGGTGTGGTGGTTGACATTCTTCAACTCCATGTTAGCTGAGTGGGGTAAGTCCAATAAATCAGAGTGTAGGAGTTAAAGTCTGTTGAGGTTCAGGGCCTGGCTATTACATTATCAGTTTGGACAATAAAGGGAGCAGAGTGATAGACGGAGGGTGACAAGCTTGGCTTTCTTACTCAGCACTGATTAGCTAGGTGGTTTTAGACACCACTTATATGCTCAGAACTTCTTCAGTAGTTCAAGTAACATAGAGTGATGCCCAAGCCACATGGAGCTTAGAGACTAGTCTAGAGGAATGGATGGAACACAGATTTTGAAGTTAGATGAATCCAGTATTTGAGGCAGTGTCCCAGAAAGAAAAAGATGATGCCCTCAAATTTTCTGACCTCCTGCTGATGACTGGAAAACATTCAAACTTTATTTAAGTTAGAAGACTGAAGTCCTCAGAGGTAAGGTGAGTTGTTCAAGGCCTTATAGTAAATTAGGTGTCAACAGCAGAGCTCAATGTCCTTCCAGCTCAATGGGCTGAAGTACCATTTCAAATAGAAGGTCAATTTATGGATCTGGCAAGTACCAGTAATGTATGCATTAATTGTTATAACTAGATGTCTAAGTGCCTATGATAGGTCACTGATTGTTAAATGGGACATACCCAAACATCTTTGGGATTAGTTTAACTAAATTCCAGCCTTATTACAGATCACAGAGTCCTGGGGCTCCTTGATGGATATTGGAAGAGAAATAGGCATGGAATACATTAAAGGCAGGTAGTGGTTTGCAATGGTACTCATCACAAGTGCTCCTGAGCTTGGATAAACAGGAGCTGGAGCTCACACTGTTCATCGGCCCATATCTTTGATCATCTGATGAGTTGGTAAAATGTATCCATTACTATCGAGACCCTTGGCACATTTGCCAAGATAAAAGCCCTTCCTAGCAGATGACTCTTGTAGAATACCCATTGAGAAAATTGTCTTCTGCCTGAATTGCCTTACAGCACTCAGCTTGGACTGAGATGAAATAGGTCCCAAACCTGTCTCTGCCAGTTATGAGTATGCACAGCCTTACGCAATCTATCTGTCCTCTCTGGGCCTCATCTCTTCAACTGTAAAATGGAAATAATGGACCCACTCCCCAGAGCTATGGAGAGGGTTCCTGTCATAGACGACACGGGAAAGGCCTCAGCAACAGTCTTATTGCTTCCTTCCCTCTATAGTCAAAGTCCATTTGGCTATCAGTTTTCATTCCATGCCCTTGATGAGTGCACGAGGTTAGGGGAAATGGTTTTCCCACTCTACCAGGAAAATGACTGTAGTTATGGGATGGGTCTAAAGTAGTCTGGAAATTCCTTGATGGGTAATTCCATCTCAAGGAGAGAGTTATATGCAATTATAAATTGCAGAGCATCATTATTGATGAATATCTATAATAAAACCAAATTCAATATGGATAACGCAATTCCCTACAATCAGCTCATCTTAAGGAATACTTCCCAATTTTTCTCCCTGCTTCCTCAGAACCCTCCCCCCCCCCCCCCCCAACAGTCTTGGCATAACCCACTTCTTAAAATCCAGGGAGGATATTGAAGCAACCTCTTACCTCAGCCCATCATATTCTAATACTGTGTGTCCTTAACCCTCTCCTCCGGTCTCAGGTTCTTAGAAGTTCCTCAGGGGAACGACAAATCATGATTTTTCTCCTCCCTTAGGACTGAAGCTCAGGGAAAGCATTGCATTGCTGGTCCTGGGTTCCTTATTATCCCTTGCTGCGGGAAATTCAGAGGTTTCTCATTTCTCATATTTTATTTACCTCAAAGCATCTTCTGACACATCTGATCAGAAAACTCAGTTAGCTCATATTTTTTCTAAGACCATTATCTGCTGGCAGCCCTCTCACAGACTCCTTCCCCTCAGCTCACCTCTTCTCTCTCTGACTGGTATTTACAAACTCATCATCTCAGACATTTGGAAGGCAGACCCCCTCCAAGCCTCTTTCTAGCCCAGTTGCCCAGTATTTTTTCTTCCTTTCCCGCTGCCTCTACTTTCTAAACAGTGATTCTCAAACTTTTTCTCTGTTGATCTCTTCAGGAAGGCAAGTATGTTCTCTCATTCATTCATTTGTTCATGCATCATTCTTTTATGCTTTCTACTGATATCTGAAATTTATTGAGCAGCTAAATTATGCTAAATTGTGCCAGGCACTGTTAAGCATTTGGGACATGGAGGTTACTAAAACAGATAAAATCTCATCTTTCCTAAGATTTGCAGTCTAATGGGGTAAAAGTCAATTTAAATAATCCCTCAAACATGATTTAATTATCATGGTAGTAAGTGCTAAAAGTAAGAGGTAAGCCATCTTGGGCACTAATTATGTGACAGAAATGGCTCCAAGTGTTTTATGCATATTAATTCATTTAATCCTTATAATAATCCTGTGAGGAAGTTAAAAGAGGAAAGAATTGAAGCCCATAAGATCCTGAAGAGGTTGAACTCCTCTAACAAATCCAGGAATAATTAGAATGATGGTCACACAACACGACAAGATGCTAAGAGTTCATGTAGATGACATTTATGCAGCACTTACTGTTTACCACATACTGTGCTCTACACCTCATATAGACTTGGACTTGGATCATGTAATCATCAGGACAGCACCATGAGGTATCACTATTGTTATTTTAAGGATGAGGAAAATGAGTCACTTGTAAGTGGTGGCTCTGAGATTGTGGACTGGGTGTGTGTGACCCATACCTGGGCTCTTAACTTCTATGTAACCTGTTAAAAGCTAATATGGAACATTTCTCATTCAGCTCATATCCAAGGAAGTGCTGGTAGGAGGGGAAGGTAAAGGACTGTTTTAATGTACATCTGAGTAAGAACCACACTGGTCTCTCCTGGAGTAAAATAGGGCTTTTGGGGGGTGTTGAATCCTTCACCTTGAAGCATTTTCCAAGGAAGACAGCGAGCATCTTCTGTAGCTTCCTATTGTAGGAGTGGGCCGAGGACCAGTAGATCAGCTTCACCTGGGAGCTTGTTAGAATTGCTCTCCTATTCCACCCCAGACCTATTGATTATCAGAATCTCCAATTTTAACAAGCCCCCAGGGGATTCATATGCACAGTTAAGTTTGAGAAACACAGATCTAGAACAAGTTAAAAGTCTGGGCTTCCAGCCCTGCTAGTGATGCTAATTGAACCAGTTTGACTTCTCTGGATTCTATTTGCTCTGCCTCTTCAATGGGAATGGTCTCTGCTCTCTCAGATGGAGTCAAGTCCTCATGCAAAAGAGCTCTGGGTGGTCAGAAAGAAAGATTTTATAGACACTTTTGTAAAAGTCTTTTATCTCCAGAATCATTTTCTCAGAGTGTGTCCCACCTACATCAGAATCACCCAGGGAGTTTATTTAAAATGATGCTTAGGAAGCAGATATGGCTCAAACAGATGAGTATCCAAATCCCACATGGGAGGTCCTGGGTTCAGTTCCTGGTACCTTCTAGAGAAGAAACAAGCAGACAACAAGCAAAAACAAACTAGCAGGGAGCAGGTAAGGCCCAAGCAGTTGAGTGCCCACCTCGCACATGGAAAGTCCCAGGTTCGGTTCCAGTGCCTACTAAAGAAAAACAGATAGACAAGGAGCAGACAACAAGCAAAAAATACTTAAAAACATTGAACTGTACACTTAAAATGTATGAATTACAAGGTTTATGAGCTATATGTCAATAAAATTATTTTTAAAATGATGTTCAAATTAAAAGATTTTTCAAGACAGCAACAAATGCCAATATACAGTATAATATTGTGTGTAATATATACAAGATCTATTGTAATAATGTCTTCAAAGCACTAAGAGAAAATGACTGTTGGTTTAGAATTGAATTATCCCTCCTAAGGTATTTTTCTGCAGCAAAGACATAATAAAGACATTATAAAACAAACATTAAGTTACACTTCATTTTTATGCTTAATGAATCCACTTTTGGAAGGAGCTATCACCATGGAATGTGTACTTTGGATACAGTCAGACTTTGGGTTCAAATTCCGACTCCACTAGCTGTGTGAATCTTATTTGAGTGATTTATGTTTTTGACTTGTTTTCTCATCTGTAAAATGAAGAAACAATTCTCACCATTGGCAAGAGAAAGGGACTCTTGTGAAGTTAATAATCTATGTAAGTATGTAGCACATAGTACTACATTAAAATCATAACTATTCTTAGTGGTTATTGAACAGAATGAAATTTCACAAAATCATCCATCTTAGTTTATCTATGACATAATAAGGGAACATTAATTAGTTGCTGTAAGCAGAAATTTACTTTGAATACTTTTGAAGTGATATTTAATTTAGTATATAGGTCTTGTCACTTCATTCATTTATTCACTCAACAAATGTGTATTAAGTTTCTATTAAGGTCCCAGAAATTTTCCATGCACTGGGAAGGCAGCAGTGTTGTATGCTATTGAGTGGGGAAGGGAATAATAAACAAACAAATACTAGAAAATAATGGATGGTGGTAAAAACTATGGAGAAATATAGACCAGATACAGGGGATAGGCCATTCTTTTAAAGCCATATAAGTTGAGTCAAACAGTAAGTTTATTAGCGGACACTTACATAAAAGTTTTATAGTCAGTTTTGGTATTTTCTCTATAGGTTTTCTCAGAATGAAGAGGCATTCTGTTTGGAAAAGTTTAAATTGGTGTGAAGCTCGATGACCAACTGCTAACACCCTTTCCATCTTTCCACAGAACAAGTGACTCTTGCAGGCTCATGATATTTAAGGCATGAAAAACATCCTTTGTTATTCAAGTGATCCTCACAATAATCCCCAAAAAACAGATTGATTGTTTCTCACATTTTGCCTCAAGTGAGAGAAATGTTGGCTTAGAATGGCCAGTTTCAGTTGACCAGAGTTGACCAATGGTAAGTGGTACTGCTGAGATGCAAACTCAGTCTTCTCTCTACAAATTCAATGGACTCTACCACAGGACCTCGACTTATTGGACAATTCCCAAAAGGCCTCCCGTGAAAAAAGGGCCAGGGCCCCAGGGGAATTCATAGCTCTGTGCAATGTTATTGTTCTGCTTTGTAAAGACTTAGTGAGACTATTTCAGGTTTAAGCTATCACTATTTTACAAATATGATAGTGTTGAAGATAAAAATGGAATAAATGATGTAAAATCAACTGGAATTTTTGAGGCATGGGTACAATTATAGATTCACAAAAAACCCACAAAACTGTTAGACTATTATGGAATTTTCCAAACTCAACTTTACTTAATTTTTAGAATGGTCTTTGTAAGTGTTTTACTTCGAGTAAGCACTGTCTTAATAGTTTCTGATTTAAATTTAGAAACAGTTTTATTCTTATTGGTTCAAAAAGAAATTATATTCCAGTGAATTCTACCAGCTAAGTGTCCAATAAGTACCTTGAACATGTATCATTCCTCTTTTTCACTTTTTTTTTTGCTAGTCCACAAACAATGCTACCATCTAATAATTGGAATATTAGAGGAAATAGGTTAAAAGATAACATATCAGAACTGGATCTAATTATTATGTTAACTCTTCTATCACAATTAGAACATGCTGGTTTCCAACTGAGCAGTGTCCACACCTGGACTCTAAGATGGCCACATTAATTTTCTGGAATTATTAGGTTGATGCTGTCTATTAGTAATAATAATGAGGTTTTCTACCATTACAATTGACCATGCCTTTGTTCCATTGCCTATGTGTGCATGTACATACACATAGACGACACTACATTATTTTTCTCTACCTACTTTTAGAATATGAAATTCAGGGAACAATAGGAAACACCCCAGAATGTTTGGCCATCCTTGATAGTGATACGAACAGCTAAAGAGGTAGGAACAACCGGGTAGATCTTCATCCAGAAGCCTCTCATCTCAAGTATAATTTAAGGTTGTTAGTTAAAAAGAAATTAGTTTATAAACAATCCGCATGATTGGAGGGCAGCCTTCCCCGTAATAATAACTTTAAGATGGTAACATTCTGAAAGCACCTTTCTTTAGCCTCATTCTTTCAGGTTCTCAAAGCTAAGAGCTGTTGTGTATCTCGGGTGAGCTGTGGTGTCTATCTCATGTGGATGGACTGGAGCTGGAAATAGGAACATTTCAAGAGTAGAGGGATCTAATGGAGTTAGAAAGTAATATTTTATAATCTGCAAACCTGACAGAAGCTCTTTAAAATTGTCCACTCAAAAAAAAAAAAGCACAGTTTTTTAGTCCCTCTATTAGAAACAAAACGACAACAACAAAACCAACTTTGTAATACCCACAGCATGTTGAACACTGGTAGAAGTTGGGCACAGCCAAGCCTACTGAATCCAGCAGTTGGGTCATGCTCCCATTGTCCCTGCTATTTTGCCTTTATACATAGGACTGTGTGTATATATCTTCACATGTTCTCAGTGTCTTTTATCCTGTTCCCATTCAATTGTCACCCTGAAATATACCTTGAGTATCAGGACCCTACTCTTTTGGCTTGGAATCCCCATTGTCTAAGACATGGTACTGGCATAGAATAGGCCTCCCCTAAATGTTTATTGAGTGAGTACATGACAACCATTTGAAATCTCAGAAAGCAGGAGCATTCTTGGATCAGTACCTTTAAGCCTCCTTAGGAATACTTGCTAGATGAAGAGTAAAAAGTTTGATGAAATTTGTCAGAGGGATATGAGAATAGGTTGGGAAAGATTGGAATAATAGCTTGCATTCTTTGAGCCCTTACTGTGGACCAGGCATAGCACAGAATAGGTTTAATACAGTGACTCACAACAGCCCTGTAATTTTGGGGATAACACTTTCATTTTATACTGAAGGAAACTGAAGGGTTGAGAGACGTAGGAATTTGTTCAAGGACGTAGAGCTAGAAGTGATGGTACAAGTTTTACTTCCAGGTCTGCTTGAATTCATAACCCTTGCTCTTTTTTTTTTTTTTTTTTTGTCTTTTTTTTTTTTGGTCTTTATTTATTTTTTTAGTGTTACATTAAAAAAATATGAGGTCCCCATATACCTGCCATCCCCCTCACCCCACTCCTCCCCCCATAGCAACAACCTCCTCCATCATCATGAGACATTCATTGCATTTGGCGAATACATCTCTGAGCACCGCTGCACCTCATGGTCAATGGTCCACATCATAGCCCACCCTCTCCCATAGTCCACCCAGTGGGCCATGGAAGGACACACAATGTCCAGTAACTGTCCCTGCAGCACCACCCAGGACAACTCCAAGTCCCGAAAATGCCCCCATATCACATCTCTTCCTCCCACTTCCTACCCCCAGCAGCCACCATGGCCACTTTCTCCACACCAATGTCACATTTCCTTTGATTACTGATCACAGTAGCATAACCCTTGCTCTTAACCACTGCACATATTATTTGAAAAGGAGCAGATCTGATTTATGATCATGGATCTTACCCTTGGTTCTTGCTTCTTCATCCCTCCTCTACTACATTCAGGTTCTCCTTGTTTGTTTCTTCCCTGAAGTCGTTCTGCTCAAATTCATCCTGAGACCCTTTCAGCCTTTCCTTGGTCTTTATAAAGTGGCCCACTTCATCCCAAACAAGAACATACAAAGAAACCAATAAAACTTTCGTTTTCATTTTCTGCCAGAGTCATCGGCCCCATAGAAGCTCACGTTTTTGTTGAGGGGCCCCTCAAATAATATGCTCCCCTGGATCTTAGCTTACTTCTCCCTACAAGGGGTCACCACCCTCCAAACTTAGAATACATTCTCTAGCTCACCTCTAAGTGTCTCTCCAGAAGTTTTCTGAGGCTATGACACAAGTTCATAGCTCTCTTGTTTTTCCTCTCGCAGGATAAGAAGTAGCTTTCTGGTGTACTATTCAGTTGTTTCTCTTTGAGTAAACTCTGACCTCCTGAGGATAGTTTTCAATTCCAGTCAGCTATGTTTTTTATTCTAGTAACTCATTCTATTGAATTCATATTTCTACTTGGAATGATCCTTTTATTAGTAGTAGTATTTTTTTGTTTTTGGTTTTTTTTTTCTCTTAAGGCCTTAACTGGTTATTGTTTTTTCTTCCGGACTTTATAGGACACCTAAGTCTCACCAATGGGCATAATAGAAAAAGCAAAGAAAGTTCCTTTCAATGAGCTCTTCAGCTCATTGAAGCAGTATCTGCTAAAATAAATTAGATCAAAACATGATTGAAGAGAACTTCCAGCACTTAACATCTAACAATCTGATTTTATTATCTATAAAACTGGAAGAGGGGAGTGGATGTGGATCAAGTGGTTGAATGCCTGTTTTCCCACATGGGAGGTGCTAGGTTCAGTTTGTGGTGCCTCCTGAAAATGGAAAAACAAACAAGCAGACAAACGAGGGACCCAGCTTAGGGAAGCCAGTGTGGCTTAGTGGTGAGTGCTGGCTTCCCACATATGAGGTCCTGGGTTCAATCCCCAGCCCTGGTATCTCAAAAAACAGACAGACAGACAAACTGGAAGAAGTGAAAAGAGCCTGCAGAATAGGAAAGTAATTAAACTGCTTTTAATAAAGGATCAGAAGATTCAGTGGAGCAAATTCTAATGTGGGTGACCCATGAAATAGGGAAGAGAACCTCTGAATATCTACCAGGTCCACAGAGCTCAAACTATATATGGACACATTGAATATTTAGGCATCCCTAGTCCAGGAATGGAGAAGACTCTACTGCCTGGACTGGGCTTCTACTTTGCAAGTTGAAGATCACATACGTACCTTACTTCTGGCTGATGCTCTGGGTATTACTGATAGGTTTAGACATGATGAATTTGATATTGATTTATTTATCTAAATGGTTGAATTTTCTAACCCACTTCTTATGAATCACTCTCTCTTTTCAAGACTCTTAATTAATTTTCTTCTTAACTTGTCTCCTCCCAATCCTAGTTACACATACACCATTGATGAAAATCTGGGTATTTGGGGGACTAAACCTTTATTTGCTTTCTATATATGGTAAGATAATTTTGAATTTTTTGAATGAATAAAGTCTAGTAAATCTACAAAGATCAATTATTCCTTGAATTTATGTGACTTACTTTACTAGCACTGTCCTGTACTTTTCTCTCTTGATGCTTTCTCTTAGAGTTGATATATCAGTTAGTTTTTGCTGCATAACAAACCACTCCAAAACTTAATAACAAAACTGTTTGTGTAACTTGTGATTCTGTAGGTCAGAAATTTGGGGTGGGTTCAGCTGGAGGTACTTCTGCTGAAGTTAGTTGGGCTCACTCATGTATCTGTGGTCACTTGCTGGTCAATAAATTGGCTCTGTTTCTGGGGGTTAGCTTGCTTTCATCTGGGACAAGGACAACTGGGCCAGATATTACTCATTATTTAGCAGGCTAACCTGGGTTAACATAGGGTTCCCAGACATTAAGTACAGAAGCTGCAAGGCTTATTTAGGCCTAGAATTGGAACTCACAGAATATCACTGTCATCACATTCTCTTGGTCAAAGCAAGTCCCAAGGGCAGCACAGGTTCAAGGGCTGAGGAAATAGGCTCCACCTCTTGATAGGAGTAGCTACCAAGTAATGTAATCTACCAGTACTCAACCATCATGTCTATGAATATATTCCTTAACTCTCAAGTCCAGTCTTCTTACCTCACTTTCAGAACATGCTCAGTTTATCTCAATTTCATATATAGTGAGACCTCTTCAACACAGGCATAACCAGTGTTTTCCTTTCCTCATGTCCCATTTCTGTCAAAGAAACTGTCATTTTCCCAGGGTCGTAAATGAAAGCCTTGCACTTACCTCACACTCTTTTCTCTCCCCTTTCATTATAGACAAAACTCTAACAAACTTTGTGAGAAGCCTTCTGAAGTGTCTCTCCAGATGTCCTTTCCCACCACTCAGATTTCTCCTTGATCTCCTTGCCTTCAATTTTTCTTCCATCCAAAATATTCACTGCATTCTCTCCCAACTAATTTTACCCATGTTTTCCCTCTTCTACTTCAGAATGTTCCATGGCTCCCCAAGATCAAGTACCCAAAGTTCAAGCTTCTCTGCCAGACATCACCTTGTGATTTTGCCCCAACTTCTCTGTCCAAATTTGCTTCCACTAGCCATCAATTTGGATCATACTTCAGTGAAATGAGGCACTTCTCTGGTCCCAAACACTGTATGGTTGCTTCAATTTCTTTATTCCGTTACGCTGTGTTTTTCCCCATCCTTTTTGCCTTTTAATATCTAATCCATTCTGCTAAACTCAAACCAAGTTCTCCTTCCTCCACAGAGCCAAAAGGGAATAGCCACAATGATTTCTTACTTCTTAATTTCCATTATCTATTTAGTGAACACTAAATATTTTTCCATGTAATTATATTTATTCTTAAGTATTTCCAGTATTCATCTGCAGTGGTGTTGCCTATCTCAGGTAAATGTGAACACTTGGAAAGTAAAGAAACCTATCACATCTTCCTTTTGTGTTCGTCAGTTCCATAGGACAGGGTATGAACAAATAAATATTCAATGAAAATTTATTGAATTGAATCTCTAATTTCATTTAATAACCTCTGTTGTGAAGATCATTTTATTCTCATTTCAAAAAACAGAAAGGATAGTGATTTATCAGGTTAACATTGCCTAATTCTTATGGGGCCAGGATGGAAACACATGTCCATAATCTCCGAACGAATCAGTGTTCTTTACATATACTCTACAGCCTCTCAATCCTGACAAAATGACTTCTACCAAGCCAAGATGCCATAGTTTGCTAGGGTTGCTATGATGAATGTCACAAACTGGATGGCTAAACAACAGGAAGTTATTGTCTCATGGTTTGGGAGACTAGAAGTGCAAAATCAAGGTCTCAACAAGCCGTGCTTTCTCTTGGAATCTACAGCATTATAGTGCTGGTTTGCAGCAATCTTTGTATCCCTTGGCTTACATCTCTGCCTCTGTCACATGGTGATCTGCTTCATTCTGTAGCTTCTGACTTCTGACTTCTTTTGACTGACGGCATCTGAATTTCACCTGCCATGTAAGAATTCTAGTCATATGGATTAAGGCCCGTCCCGATTCAATTTGTCTCATCTAAATAGGATCTCTGATGATCCTGTTCACCGATGAGTCTGTACATTAATAACATTTTCAAGGCTCCTGTTTATAAATGAGTTCACACCCATAGGAGTGCAGATTCAGATTAAGACTTAAACATACCTCTATGGGGGACATGATTCAATTTCCAACGCAAGGATATAAACTGCTATATTCTCTCATGCAACAAAGTCATCCTTGAAGTCTCCCTCACCCACCAACATCCAATTTAGCACTAAATCGTATTCATTTTGCCTCTAAAATATTCCTAAATCCATCTACTTCTCTCTACCTCCACTCTTACCTCCATCTTTCCTTGGACTATTATACCCTACCATAAAAGGTCCCATTGTTTTTCACTCTTCTACCCAACTACATCTTTCTCCAAGTTGTTTTCCACATCATAGAGTGATCTTTTCTATATTCAGATTTGTTCATCTGGCTCCTCTGCTTAAAATCCTCTAGTAAATTCCCATTGCTCTTAGGCAAGAGACCAAAATCTTTAACCAATCCCCATCAAAGCTACTTCTACACATCATCTTTTCCCATATCCCTTTATATTAACTGCTCCACCCAGCTCCTTTCCTCAAATACACTATGCTCCATCCTCCCACCAAGCCTTTAAACATATTATTCCCACTGCCCAGAACTTTCTTCCCACCCTAACTGCCCTTCACCCACTTTTACTTCTCCTTCAGTCAATTCAAATTATTTTGGTGGTTATTTAGTTAATGCCCTCTTTCAAATTATCAGCTTCTTGAAGTGAGGAAGCCTCTTTGCTTTTGTTCTTATTGTTGGGGTGCATATGAAGCACTAAATGAATAATAAATACTTGAATAAAAGGATGAATTTAATAAGTGAATGAATGAATAAATGAATGGACATATGTTTCTACCCTCAAGAGCTTGCACTCTTGGTAGGAGAGGCAGGTGAATAAATTGTTAAGTATACTGCGTTCAGTAGAAATGGAAGGACAGAGGGATCAATTTTACCTTGGGGTAAAGGGGAAAAAGGACAGGGAATGTATATTAGTACCTTATTGCTTTTTTAAACTACAAACTTACTGACTTAAAACAATATAAATTTATTATTTTATAGTTCTGGATGTCAGAAGTCCTGAAGTCAAACTGCCCACAGGGCTACCTTCCTTCTGTAGGCTCTATGGGAGAATCCATTTCCTTAATTTCCCAGCTTCTAGAGACCATCTGCATTCCTTGACTTATGGCTCCTTCTATTTTCAAAACCATCCATGGAGCATCTTCAAATCTCTCTCTCTGTTCCTGACCCTTCTTCTCCCTTTTTCATATTTAAGGATATCTGTGATTACACTGGACCCACCTGGATAATCCAGGATTCTCTCCCCATCTCAAGGTCCTTAATTTAATCCCATCTGCAGATTACCTTTTGTCATACAAGGTGACATATTTACAAGTTTCAGGGATTAGGACACAGACAGCTTTAAGATGCCAATTATTCTGTCTACCACAGATTAGTAAAGGAGTGACACAGAAATAGCTTCATGAAGAAAATGTCACCGGAACTGAGTCTTGAAACACAAAGATGGGGAAGGCACTGTAGGCAAAGACAACAAAATAGGTGAGGACGTGTAGGCAAAGTATGGCCAGGTTTGTTTAGAGAGGTTGTAAGTAATTTGTTATGGCTGAAACACATGAACTGAAGCCTGACTAGAGAGGCAGTGAAAGATGAGGCTAGAGAGCAAGGTAAGGATCTTGCATGCTATGCTAAGGAACTTTGACTTTATCTTATAGGCAGGAGAAAACCACTGAGTGGTGATAAGTAGTGAAGAAGAAATGTCCCAGTCAGACTTGCTTTCTGGAAAGACCATCCTTGCAGCAGTATGAAACATAGATTTCCTGGACAAGGCTGGAGGCAGGTATAGCTGATAGAGACCACACCAGCACTCTTGGCAAGTGATGATGGTAGCCTGAGCCAAGGTAGTAGCAGGTAAATCAAGAAGGGAACATAACTAAGAGCAATATTAAACATGGCAGACCAAGAAAGCTAGGTGACTGAATGCATGCGGTGAGAGCAACGGAGGAATGCAGGATGACTTTCAAGTGTTTGATTTTGATGATGAGATGGAAAGATGTACCATGGGCTGAAATAAGGCGTATCTCAAATCAGTCTCTTCACATGGATTTCTAGGAGACAGCCCAAAAGGAACACAGCTTTTAGATATTCACTAAGCCCAGTGTCTTAATGCCATACTAGGGTAGAAATTCTCAAGGTACTTGGCAAATGGGTTTGTTGTTTCATTTCCAATGTTTCATTGAGCTTGCAGCATTAAGAAATGAGAACACTATAATAACCATAATCATTAAAGAGATCCAATTCCTATGAAACATCTCTATATTACCCAGCTTTTTCTACTTCCCTCTGGCATTTGTCTACCAGTTCTTCCCAGGGGATATAAACATATCAACCACTAAAAACCAAATGCAGTGGCTTCTCCCTTTAACCTGTGCAAGTCTGACACCTTACATCTTTGTTTTGGTTTTTGGACTTGAGTCAAAACATCACCACTTCTAATCCTTTCCCCACAAACCATTGGTACTGTCAAAAATTTGGATCTCATCCCAGCATTGGCCCAAAACAATGGTGAGGCTGAGTGGGATCCAGAGGAGCCCAGGTCCCTCCAATTTCTCCTCAGAAAGCAGATTCTGCTTGTCTTTGAATGGTCCTTTGAGGTTATGGATGAAGTTCAAGAAAAGGAAGGCTTCTCTAGATTTGGCTAAGAGCTCAAGTCGGAGGGTCTAGAATTCAACTTCTGACTTTACCATGTGCTGACTGTATTTTAGAGAAGTTACCAAGTTATAAGCCTCAGTTTTCCCAACTGTGGAATGGATAATACTAATCTTGGAGGCCAGTTGACAAAATCATTTGAGACAATGCATTTAAGGCACTTTACTCAGGGTCTGGTGCATGGTAAATGCTCCCCAAAGGGTAGTTATTCTTTTAATTATAAGTATTTTATTATTAATAATTACTATAGAATGACTCATAAATAATAAGCAGATTTCATGTGATGAATCCAGGCTCCTTACAAGGACCTACCTGGTCTTGCCTCATGCCTCATCTCATACATTCTTCTCTTCAACCATTGCAGCTGCAATAGCTTCCTTTCATTCCCTCAGACATGCCTAGCTCTTTCTCTTCTTAAATTCTTCTGCTTGGGATTTTCCTTTCACCCATGTCCAACTCCTCCCAAGGCTAGTTCTTCAGTCTTTAGCACAGGACGTGTGCATGCCTTCTTCAAAGTTTTCCATGCTCTCCTTCTCTAAAAAGTCCCTACTTTTACCCCCTACCATTGTACCTACTCATTCCCTTAATTTCCTTTATCACAATTTTATATTTATGTATTTATTCATTTATTGCCATTATACCAGATTCTAATGTTCAAGGGAGCAGCCACCATATATATTACACACACACACACACAGCACCTACACAATATTGAGAATTAGTATGCAGTCAGGAAATATTTACATTTAGGAGTGTGGCAATTTGATATTATTTATGAATTCCAAAAAGAGATACAGATTATGTTTGTAAACTGGTCTGTTCCTCTAGGCATGATAACCCTCTGATTGTATTTAGCTGAGATGTCTGATTAAATTATGTTAAGATTGAGCATTGATTCAGCTTTGAGTCCTAGCCCCCTTGGTGGGTTGATAAAACAGACTCTCACACAGAAGTAGATACAACAGAAAAGATACACAGAGGATTCTGCAGCCCAAGAAGAGAGATGAGCCTGATAGTTTATAACTGACCTTGTGAAGAGACCAGAGCAGCTGAACTTGGAAAGAAATGAGCCCCAGCAAGAGAGATGACCCTTATACCAGCCTACAGCTGAGATCAGAAGAAGCTGGGCCCACAGAGCCTTAAGAGGAAGAAGGAAGGCTGTACCCTCACAGACATTGCCCGCCATCTCGCTTCAACACATGGCAACAGAGTTTGGTGAGAAAGTACCTCTTATGGTACCTTGAGTTGGGCCTTTCAGGGCCTTGTGACTGTAAGATTCTACCCTAAATGAATACCCTTTATAAAAACCAACAGATTTCTGGTACTTTGCATCAGCACCCCTTTGGCTGACTCATAAAAGGAGATATTTTTATTTTTATTTAAGAAGAAAGTCCACATACCCCTGATAAAATTGCATAAGGTAAAAGACAGTTCCAGGAACAGTCATATGTCAAATATAACCTTGAATTCAGTGATGTGAATTTCTTTTCATTAACCCATACTTTAGGTCACTGAGTTACACTTCACTCCAAGAGTACAGGGTGCCAGATTCTTAAAATCACTGACAACAGAGTCCACAATAGGTACCCTTCTTCAATGCCACACAGATAGAAAACGAGCTGAGACTTATTTCTTTCAAATGATAATATCTTCTCAGATCTATTATTACCGGGAAGAGATGGAAAACATTAGACTGGAAAATTGTTCTTTGCATACTTCATTGTGCACCCATTAAAATACGCATTTCCACCAGTCTCAACTAAGGAAGTCAAAACACCATAAGGTTTTGATGCTCTCAAATTGGCCTCTTGGGCATCACTTTCGGTTTCCTGTAAGGGAAAGTGTTCTGGTGGGCAGCATCCAGAATCAAGGCCATCAGGGAAATGAATGGAAGTTGAGTTCTTCCATTCCTGTCGGGCTCCTCTGCTCTGCAGACACACAAGTTCAGCTGCCACAGAGCTCCTTGGCTGCCACTAACCAAAGTCCTCAGAGACCTAGTTATTCCATTAGAAATCAATTCAGTGTCATAGGTAATTATTGAGGTCTTGCATGTGCCTGTGGGTTTCCCAGAAGATTCTGCTTCTGTCATCTGTAGTTGAGGGAACAAGCAAGATGAAGTCACTGGCTTTCTGCTTTACTACGAAGCATTTTATAGTTTACCTTTCAGTGAACTGATTTTCATTCCATTTAGGGCCCTTGTAAGAAGCAGCCTGACTCAGAAAATCTCGGTCCCTAGATTTTTGTTAGATGGAGTTTTGGTGCACGTGGGAATGAAACAAAAGGGTTTAAATAGCGACATAATTCCATGATTTATTGTAATCTGTGGACTCAGAAATGTAAGGGAGTTTAGACTTGAAGAGTGCCTTGGGAATAGTAATTACCCAATAACAGCTGTTAAATGAATATGAGGAATACGTCTTAGAGGGAGGCATGGTAGGCCATCACCAGCTGTGGCACCTGATAAACTGGGCAGTGGTTCTTAGCCTGGGGCCCTTAGGCTTCTGGGTGTGGTTTATTAAAGTGCTTCAAGGGGGCTCTGAATACCCTGGGTCTGTATGACAATTTTTAAACATACATGAAGGTGGGAATTTTTCTATGGAGTAAGTCTATAACTTATAGTAGCTTCCCAAAGGGTAAACTAAGGTAAAACACCAGCCTGCAGATATTCACCATGTCATCACATCAGGGCTTTCCGAGATGACCACTATCAAATTTTCCCTAAAACAAGTTCACCTTGTTCCAAACTTCCAAGATGACCTCACATTTTGGAAGCAAGTATTATAGCTCTTATTTATCTATTTTGCTATATTGTTTCTGATTCCTTTCCCTTATGTCTTTAAATTTTATATAGATGCCTTTTCTTCTAACATCTAGTTCTGTATTTATTTATTTTTGGACTCTTTTGAACCACCTTTGGTGGAATCCCTTAAGTATTTTGATATAATCTTGAGAGTTTCTGCCATGTTGGAGCTTGGGAGATGATGTATTTCCATTAATTCAAATCAATATTGAATGTCCACTTTGAGCCAATCTCTGTGCTTAACCTGAAGACGGTTCTGCCAGGTTCATCTCTACCATTATCAAAGTATTTTTCCTCTAATAGTTTAGCTTACTTCTGATGCCTGTCTGACTTAGGTCATCAAGGCTTACTCTGGGTGTACTTTCCTCATTGAGGAGATCATTCAATTTACAGACATGATGAAAGCATTCCCACAGTATGGGAGGTACAGTGATACCAGGATATTACCCCTGCCCTCAAAGAGCTTCCAATCAAGCAAGGAAAACAATTTAATGGCATCCATGCTTCCTTGTAATTCTTAATTGAGTCATCTTTAACTTATTTTCTTCCACCGCATCAGAAATTATTCTACTTTTTTCTACAAGTTCCTCAAATTACTAATCTCCATCAATTCTATTCATTCTTTGCTCTCACTTCTTAGTTTACTAAGATTAATACCATTCCCCATAGGCTTGCTCAACTTTCCTACTTTCCAATACAATATAACTCCTTGGAGCCTATCCAGTGCCTCCATCCTATCTCTTTGAGGAATAATTATCCCTCACATCCATCCAATACATGTTTACTGGTAAACTATTTGAAAAAAATACTTTTCACTTATGCTGCTATTCCCACGCCTTCCAATTTTCTCCAATGCGTGTAAATCTCTTCTTTTAGAATTATATCACTATTTTTCCATAGTTATTTTTGATTCTCATTAACAAGTCAGGTGACTCTGATAGTAACTTTTTTGCCTTTTTAAAAAATTTATTTATTTTAAAGAAATTTTAGATTATATAAATGTAACATAAAAAATATAGGGGATTTCCATATGCCCCAATACCTCCACCTCCCACAGTTTCCACATTAACAACATCCTTCTTTAGTGTGGTACATTTGTTACAATTGATGAACACATATTGAAGCATTGCCACTAACCATGGATTATAGTTTACGTTAGAGTTTACATTCTGTCCTATGCAATTTTGTAATTTATGACAAAATATATAATGGCCTGTATACATCATTGCAATGTCATGCAGTACAATTCCAGAGTCCCAAAATGCCCCCACATTACAGCTATTTTTCCCTCTCCCTACCCTCAGAACCTCCAGTGGCCACTGCCTACATATCAGTGATAAAAGATCTTCCACTGCTAGAATTACAGTAAGTCTATAGTAGAATAATAGTAAATCTACTTTAGTCGTGTGTTTAAAATGTGGTATAATTTAAATTTGGGAGCCAGAAGCTAACATTTTTAGAAAAGGTCACCTTGTATTTTAGTTACAAAATCATTAGTGGCTCCAAATTTGTAGACTCTTCTACAATGCTAGAAGGGATGGGACAGTTTTTATGTCTATGCTTATCAGTATGGTCTATATAAACTCCATTTAACAGTAGTCTTCAGAAACTAAAACCAGTATATTGATCATTAATTAATTTTATATATTTTATTATCTCTCATATGTAATCAATAGAAAGACATTATTGAAAGATGATGGGGGTCTTTCTGTCTTATTATCTAGGAAATAATATCCTTTACCTGGACTGTATAATCCTTTAAGCTATGATGATCTTTCATCCCATTAAAACTTAGTGAGAAAAGGCTGTTCCCCCATTAGGAGGCAGAACTAAATGGGTTCTTATAACAATTAACAGAAGATGATTACGAAAAGAGAACAGGGAAGCAGATGTGGCTCAAGGAGTTGGGTGCCCACCTACCACATGGGGGGTCCCAGGTTCAGTTCCCAGTTCCTTCTAAAGAAGACAAGCAAGACAGCAAGCTGATGCGACGGGCTGGCATGGTGAGCTAATGCAACAAGGAGACACAACAAAGAAACACAATGAGAGAAAAACCAAGCATGGAGTGAAGGTGGCTCAAGTGATTGGGTACCTCCCTCCCACATGGGAGGTTCCAGGACCAGTTCCAGGTACCTCCTAAAAATAAGACATGCAGACACAGAGAACAAACAATGAGCAGACACAGAGAGCAGACAGCAATGCAAACAACAGGGTAGGGAAGAAATAAATAAAATAAATCTTTTAAAAAAAATCTTAAAAAAGCAAAGAGAATCTATTTTTCCTCTAAGTCCTGTAGTATTGTAATAATAGAACACAGTGAGAATCCCTGCTTTTAAATTTTTATTAAGATTATTTTTGAATAACTTTTAAAAACATGAAATTGTTATGTATGTATTACATGAACAACTATATTGAATTTTATTTATATAGGTACTACATAGATTGGTTTATAGTATGATACCAATTTTTTTTAAAAATGACTAATGGAAAATTTCAAGATACATATATATATAAAATCTGAACATAGAACAATATAATGAACTCTCATTTCCTCATTACCTAGCTCCAACAATTATCAACTATTAGCCAATATTGTTCCTTTTCTATTTCCATCCTTATCTTCTCCCCAGGCATTGTATCATTTCTTTCATCAAAAAAAGTGGTGTGTATCTATATCTTTAAAACAAAAACACCACAATATCACATTAAAAATTAGCAATAGGCAAGCAGATGTGACTCAAGCAATTGGGTTTCCATCTAACATACGGAAGGACCGAGGTTCGATCCCCAGGGCCTCCTGGCAAAGGTGTGCCCATGCGTGAGCCAGTGCCTGCACAGTGAGCCATGCAGCAAGATGATGATGCAACAAAAACAAGAGAGACGAAGGGGAGAGTCAAGGAAAGACACAGTAGAAACCAGGAACTGAGGTGGCGCAAGTGATGGGGAACTTTTTGCCACATTGGAGGTGCCAGGATTGACTCCCAGTGAATCCTAGAGAAGAAAATGAGAAGAGAAGACAAAAAGAGAAATAGACACAGAAGATCACACAGCAAATGGACACAGACAGCAAAAACAGCAGGGTGGGGGGAAGGGGGAGAAAAAATTAGCAATAATTCTTCAATATCATCAAAAATCCACAAATTTCCAAAGGTCTCATTTAATCCTGTAATTTCATTTTTTACAGTTTACTTGAATCGAGATTTTTTAATTATACATATTGTTACTGATTGAAATGTCTCTTCAAATGGTGTTTATGTGTGATGAATCTGGACTCAGATGGGATCTCCCTTCATAAGACTTTCATGCTAATGTGCTGGAGGTGCAGTTAATGTTGGGGTTTAAGATATATTTAGGGGATTTGAATCTCTGGACTGACAATGTGATAGCCAGATCCTGAGCCTCAACAGACTCCAGCACCTACAATCTGATTTATTGGACTTACCACACTCAGCTAAGATGGAGGTGAAGAAGGACAACCACCACACCATGGAGCCTAGAGTGATTACAACTGAAAATGGGAGGATTGCATCCAGCATCCAGGTGGAATCTGAGCCTCCTCTTGACATAAAGGTGCAATGGACACAACCAATCCAGTGTCCACATAGAAGAGGTGGCATTGGATTGGGAAAAGTGGACATAATGGACAAAGGGTATGGGGAAAGGCAGGAAGAGATGAGAGGTGGAGGCATCTTCGGGACATGGAGCTGCCCTGGATGGTGCTTCAGAGGTAATCACCGGACATTGTAAATCCTCACAGGGCCTACATGATGGAATAGAGGAGAGTATGGGCCATGATGTGAACCAATGTATATGAGGTGCAGAGGTGCCCAAAGATGTACTTACCAAATCCAATGGATGTGTCATGATGATGGGAACGAGTGTTGTTGGGGGGGGGGGAGAGGGGGGGTGGGGGGGTGGGGTTGAATGGGACCTCACATATATATTTTTAATGTAATATTATTACAAAGTCAATAAAAAATAAAAAAATTAAAAAAAAAAAAAAAAAAGAAATGTCTCTTCAGACTTTTTTAATCTGTAAGATCCTCCCCCCTGCCCCACACACACACCCTCCTACCCTCTTTTTGTTATTTTTCATATATTTTTGTAGTGGTTGTTGCTGTTCCTGTTCTTGTTGAATAAACAATGTATTTTCCCCTGGACAGTTTCCAGGGTCTGGGTTTTGCCAACTTCATCCCTGAGGTGTTATTTAACTTATTCCTCTGTCTCCTGTATTTTTATTTTATTTTATTTTATTTTTTACTTACCTTTTTTTAAAGTTAATAGATCATACAAAAACCTGTGGTTTTTTGTTTTTTTTTGTAAATTGGTTGTTGGGCATATAGACGCAATCAGATTCAGAGTCTGACTTTTTTTTTTTTTGGTCAAAAATACTTCAAGATTGGTTTGGTACTCTTCTCTCAAAGCCACATAGTATCTAGTTGTCTCTTTGTGATATCAACCATCAATGCCTAGATGTATTAATTCATTAAGGATTAAAAAACAATGCTATTCTAATTCTAGCACTCCTTCCTTATTAGCTGGAATATTCTACAGAATATAGAAACTATCTCTTAACAGACTTTTTGGTCGCTTACTGGTAGCATTCATAAAGAAAAGGCAAGAAAAATGCTTGATTCTTTCCTTTTATTTACCAGCTTTCAAAATAATGAGTTTGTTTACTAGCATCCTCTCTAACAGTGACCAATTACATTTTTGTGTCTATTTGTTTATTTTAGTATAATTATGAGCTCAGGGATTTAAACTGTCATTTTCTATCTGTCCCATCATGGATGAGTCCCTCAGTCCCTCTAAACCACAGGTTTCTAGCTCTGAAGTGGGGATAGTGATGGCACCTATCTCACAAAGTTGTGAGATTTGAAGAGATGACGTCTGCTACGCACCTAGCACATTGCTTGATACAAATAGGAGCTCAAAAAGTGGCAGAAATTGTTATTACCATGATTGTAATTACCAGAAAATGTTACTTTAGAATATAGTTCAGACTCTTCTGCTAAAACTTCTACTGCAAACTCTTGTATTTTCAATGTATTTCAGTTTGAACGTTTAAACACAGGCTACCTTTTAACTCCCTATGTGGGATTCGCTTCTTTTCCATTACATAATCAAAATAATAGATTGTAGCGAGTGGCCTGTTGCCAGAGAGGTGATGTGATGGACATGGCATCACACTGAGAGGTTCAGACCCTCTTCTAGGTCAAGAATCTGAGTGATCAAAACTGCTCAACGTATGTCTTGAATTAAAGTATCAGCAGCATGGAGAATATAACTTGTAAGTTTCCATATTCAAAAAAACAGAATATGGAAAGACCTTTAAATCCTATACAGTTATTTACATATTTCAAAATTCTTCTGGCGATAACTGTTCTGTGACTAATTCTGTAGGGAACTGGGTGGCTGCACTTAGGTCATGAGCTTAACTATTATGCCTGCTTATACTCAAGTTTGTAGTTGGGAAGCCCTGGATATTATTCAACAAAGCACAAAAAGGACAAACAAACAAACAAAAAAACAACTCCTATGTTCTGATAACGGTACCCTGTTCTTGTCTTTCATCAAGGTGAAGCTGGATTTAAAAACAAATGTAAGGTAGGGGAGCAAATGAAATAAATGTCTCTGTTAATGGCCCCCTGTTGTTCAATGAAAAGATAATGATTTAATTTAGCCAGCTGATTCTGGACCAGTTTTTTTTTTCCCCAAAGTAATCCTGTGTTATTCTAATTGCTTTATGGGTATAAACTCGGTTCTATTATAGTTGATAAAATAATAAATGTTAATGAAGACTGAATTCAACGAGATTAGAATCTCAGCTTGAATTTTCTATCTATGCAGGGAACACTAGAGCTAGATTTCTGTGCCCTACCCTAAATAATGGAGTTTGAAAGTTGTTCCTCAACTTCAGTTTAGAAAATATCTAATCATTCTAACATTAACAGGAAAGCATGGCTTCTAGCAAGGAAGAGTTCATGGCGTATTCAATGCATATTATCGAACCATAGAACACTGGCTGTGTGTCATGAGCTTATCTAGCTCTAATTTTCATGGCATATTCAATGCATATTATTGAACCACAGAACAGTGGCTGTGTGTCATGAGCTTATCTAGCTCTAATATTCCTATCAGGCATAAGTGCATGGTTAAGATATCCAACAACAATGGTTTTCTTGCTTCTAGAAACAAGATGGTCTTGGTAGGGAAAAAAATTCAGGAAGTCCATATCACTAATTGTCCCAGGAAAAATGTCAAGTTCAAAAATACTACGATAGGTAAGAAACTAATTCAAATGACTCTTTCTAATCAAGTGTCAAGAAGTGGTGTCAATTCTAAATGAGAAACTCTGTTGAATTTTTATTTTAATTTCTTATTCCTTTATGACAGTTATGAGAGAATTGAGCTGACTCCTTTTTAAAAATTGCCCACATTTTAACTGATGAAAGATCAGTTGTACTTTTTACTCCACTAATGATTGGTGCTAAATTTGAGCCATATGCTCCCATGGCATATTTTGAAATATTTTTAATTCAGTTCCAAAAGAGTGACTTTGCCAAAATATTTTATTAAAGAAGCAGGTAAAAAAACTTTATTCCATTTATGTTCTCTGTCAGTGTAAAGATTTGAAAATACTATTAAAGATAATTTCAAATGGAGATGGTTTTTTATGACATTCCTGAATTTGCATTGCTCAGGTAACCAAGGGTTACCTAAATTTGCAATTTTAAGAAAAAATTTTTTTAGATTCAAAAGCAATACATGCTTATTGAAAGAAATTAAAATAATCTAAACACGTTTTTAAAATGTGGTTCTTACTCCAATTTCCACTCCTTAATGTTAAAGACTGATATTAGTTCAGTGTTTAATCTCTCTAGATCTTTTCAAGGTCTGTTAAAAAGTATCTGTGTGTGTGTGTGTGTGAACATTTCCTTTTACAAAAATGCAGCACATGTCTGTCTGTCTTCCTTTTTCTTTTTCTCTCCTCCCCCCTTTCACAAAAGATGTGGACATCTTTTTATAGTGCTGTTCATTCTTTTTGACAATTTCATAATATTCCACTAATTGAATACCTTCTAATTTTTTAATTACTCTATTTTATAGTCATGAAATTGTTTCCAATTTATTTTTACTATTTCAATCATACATTTTATTTTAAAGATTTCTGTCAGTTAGGCTTTGTGTGGAAAATAAAATTTAAGCAGAAATTAATATTTATGGCATTTAATCCATTTAACGTCAATTAAATGGATTTAAATTTAATCCATTGCATATAAAACTGAGGACTTTCTAGGTACCAACTAGGGGAAAGGAAATGACCAAATACCAAATGGATTTGATTATGCTGTCTTGCCTTTATAAAAAGCTTTGAATGTTTGCTTTGCTCCCACTCCCTCTCTCCCATTAGGTCCTATGGCAAACACTGTAGACTGGCTGACCCAACAACCCTTCCAACACTTGTCTCCTTGGCTACTTCTCCTGCAGAGCCTAGGAAAGTAAATTCTCACCTCTTAGACTCCCATGCAGCTGAGAGTGGCCATTGACATAGCAGCTATTTTGTGACCATGAGGCAGCTATCATAAGAACCAACCTGATGTTGGTCATCGATACCAGCAGCCACCTAGCTCTGGATTTCTCGATATGTGTGAAAAATAAATCCCTATTTGTTTACGCCCTATAGTTCAGGCTTTCTGTTACCTGCAGTGCAGTCAAATATTTTACCAATTGATGCAGTTCTCAGGACTTATCTGTCTGTAGGCCTTGAGAAAATGAAAATGAAATCTGCTTTTGCCACATAAATAATTTGGAGTTTTCCTTCTGCAGGGCCTGGCCAAAATTTTCAGGTGATGGTTGAAGTACCAATTATATAAGGCTTCTTTTTCTTGTGAAGGTTTCACACAAATCACAAAGCAGCTAGACTAGCACAGTATCTAATTTTTGACAGGTAGCATGAGATGGAATGCAGTGTGGAACTTACTGGAGCTGTTTAAGAACACAGGTAGTTATATACAATGGACAGGAAAAAACAAAGCTCTATGGGAGGAATTTTTTTGACAATAATTTTCAGTACCTCCAAATAAAATAAAATTAATACTGTTTTCCAGGGACAACTTGCGATTTTTACCTTCACGAAAAAGGCCCATCAGAGGTTTTAACAGGATTGTTCACAAAAGCCTTCTGGGTCAGAGTATAACACCTGTTCCAACAACCATAAACTAATAGCCAAGAAAGTACTCCATCCCTTTCCTTGGAAAATCCAATTATCAGCAGGAAATGGAGAACTGAAAGAAGAATTAGACAAGGATGACATAGAAATGCAACATTACGTTTTTGAGGCATTTATCAGTTTACTGAGGTCTCCTGTGTAGTGAATAGAGTGTGGAGTATAAGAAACTGCAGTTAATCAAAAGCTCTTTCTGTACTAGAAAATATCCTGACAATTTGCGTTCCTCACTTTCCCAGGGCCACTTGGAGGTAGTCAGCTCCAATAAATGCTGTGTTTCCAAAAATACTCTCAGGGGTACTGAGGACAAATGGCTCATCAAACCAAGACACAGTACGAAAGGAGAAAGGCCAAGAGGGGTCCGTTCAGAGAGGTTGGAAGGGGAGGGCTCGGGCCTCTTTAAGCCATAAACTGTTGAATGATGGAGCTGCATGAACGTGATCAACCCCCCACCCCCGCTGTGGGTGGCTGACAGTTAGGAGGAGGGACTTGTCAAGAGTAATTGGCATAACCTCCTCCCATCAAACTTTTCAAACGTTCCCCTCACACCAGACGCTGCCTCCCCTCCTCCTAATGGCCTGTGGTGCTGCAGAGTGAAAGCTTGTGTTGCTGAGGCAACTGCGTGAGCTACCACTAGCATCAAGTTGGATGATCAGAATTCGTCTTTTAGGAGCTTCATTTTGTCCCCACTTGATTTTCTGAGTCTTGATGTGACAGAGAAAGCCTTAACAAGCCCATAATTTAGATTTCCGTCTCAGTCTTTCCATAGGATTCTCTAACTGAGAGAAACCCCCTTCACACTCCTGGGAGAGTTGGGAAGAAAGAAGAAAATTTTAGAGATATGGAGCTCTGGGCCCAAATCATACCTCCTTCACTTACCCATAAACCACTTGACCTTGGACCTGTTGTTTAACCTCAGTTTCATTAGCTATAAAATGGAGGACTATATATTTTTTATGAAGGTTTTATTTTTGAGAGGATTAAGTGAGTTGATCTAGGTAATATACCTACTGAGGAGCGTTGCACATAGAACCCCATGTGGTTGTTTATTAGCACTATCATCATCTTCATCAATCTTCATTACAATGTGTATTGTTTTATTCAGTACCAAAATACCCTTTTCCAAGGTTTTTACCCTCTTATCCTCTCTTGACCATTCATTCATTCATGTAATAAAATTTATGGGCCACCTGCAATGTTTTGGCACAATGAATGATACAAAGTTGACTGAGACTTGGTCCTATTGGCAAACAGTTTGCAGATTGTGGGAAAGTAAGACACTTGCTCAGCCTCCAGTATCTAGTCCTGCAATCCACACGCTCCACTGCAACCAGGATGGCCTTTCCGAAATGCAAACTTGGTCGTGTCCTCCCTTATCGAAAACCCTCAGCTATTACCCCTCATAGTACCCACGTTCCTTAACGTTGGCAAACTCTGTATAGGGACAGAGAGTAAAAATGTTTGGTTTTGTGGTCCTTACAGTCTCTGTCACCAGTGCCCCGCTTTGCTCTTGCAGCGTGACAGCAGCCAGAGAGGATCCATAAACAAATAGATGTGACTGAGTATGGCCCAGGAGCCGTGGTTTCTGGGGCCCTGTCACACCATCCCTGCCACATGCCTTTCTGCCTCTTGGGTTGGATCATTCCCTTCTTCCCACCCAATAGTATACACCATAGTCATAGCAACTACATTGACCAAATGTGTTGTCTCCTTTGCTCACTGTGTCTTTGCCTTAGTGATCTCTCTGCCTAGAGCACTCTTCTTCTCCCACTTACCTGGGTAAATCTGATATGTTTTCTTGGTTTTGGCTTAGCTATACCTTCCTCCAGCAGCCATTCCTCATGTCCCTTCTCTTTGCCTGGAAATATCTACCATGTTTCCCTCGAACGTGCTCCTGTTACTGCCACCATAGTCTAACATTGCCATCGTGCCTGTTCCTTCATTGTCCTTATCCCCAAATAGTCTGCAGGTTCCCTGGATGGGGCAGGGGGAGTTCTTTATTTAGTAAAGTCAACAAGTATTAATGGAGCATCTACTTCCTGCCAGGCACCAAGCTAGGAACAAGAGATTCCTAAAAAAACGAAGAAGGTGTATTGCCTTTACTCAGGAAAGTGGTGAAGCAGAACATTAACAAATGAATAAATAATACCAAACTATTTTTTTAGTGTGCGGATGTAAAAATAGAACAAAACAAAATAAACAACAACAAAAAACAACAGGGAATAACAGGGGCCAACCTGGTGGTGGAGTACGGGCAGGATGCCTCCTTTAGAGAGTACAGTTGAAGAAGTCTTCCTATTTAAATAGAGGAAAGAAAGATGAGAAGGAGCCTGCTGTGCAAAGAGTGCAAGGAAGGAACCTCAGGCATAGGAGAGAGCCAGCACAAAGGCCCTGCAGCTGGAAGGAGTTCTGCTTATTCAACGGATTTGGAGAAAGTGGGAGAGATTCCAATGTGGGAAGCTGGAAGCAAAGAGGCACAAGATTAGGTGGACAGCACGGTATGATTTCCTTTTAATGTGTTCCTAGGGACCACTGGAGCTTCTGAGAAGCAACAGGTGCTTAGTATTTGATAACTGTCTTTGTTGTGTTTCCAAACAGCAGGTACTGAGACGAAAACTTGGGTTCGAGAAGTTTATTGGTAGAGTGTCTGGGGGGTTTCAGGAATGGATGGTAGTGATGTTGGCACAACATTGTGTATGTAATGAACACAACTGAGCCATGGATCTGAATGTGGTTAAAAGGGGAAATGTATATAATGATGTATACGTTAGTATATGTTAGTAAAATAAAAATTAAAAGAAAGAAGAGAAAGAAGGGAGGAAGGGAGAGAGCGAGGGAGAGAAGGAAAGAGGGAGGAAGTGATGATGCCAGGAAACACAAGGAGGAAGTGGGGAAATGAGGCGGGAGGGAGGAGAGTCGGCCAAGGGGAGCTGCCGAGCAGGTGGCTGCTGTGGCAGTGGGGACTTAACCCCGTGGGCACCCACCTCAAACTGTATTGACATTGTCCCCAGAGGGACAAGAGCACTGGCGTTTTCACTCACCACTTTCTTCTCCACACTCTTTGGAAATTAACCCCTGGGGAACTCCAGGCTGGCCCAGGCTCAGGCTGAGCACACGCATGTTGCTGGAGAAAGTCCTCAGCAGACAGACTCAGGAATTGAAGGAGGAAACCTATGGTGTGTCCAAGGACTGTCCTCCTGAAGCTGCAGGTGACCTCTAGGGTGGGCTAAAGGGATATGAGCAGTCTCAGCTGCAATCAGTAGCTAATTGGCAAAGTAGTTGAGTGGAAAAAGTAATGAAGGGATGAATAATTGTACCTGATAGAAGAGGAGAGACTCAGGGAAGTAAACCTAGGTGGCGCAGCTTCTTGCCCAGGGGAGCCTCAGGGGCAGCCCCTGGGAGCAGTGGTGTGCCGGATCCCAGCCCAATCCAAATTCAGGGCTATGATGTTGGTTGCTTGGCATTGGCCATGGTGGGAGTATTTAGACCATGGAAACTAGCAAACGCCATAAATAAGAGTTATAATCCCCTAGAGATCTGGTTGTCAGCACACACAATCTCCCAATCCTTTTCCTGCTCTTTGTGCTTGGGGTTGTGTATCTGGCCTTGGGAGATGCACGCTCTCTGACTTCCCTGCAGACTGCAGACCCCAAGAGGGCCATTAATCAGTCTGATTTCCTGTCCTCCTCCAACCGATTGCTTTGAACTATGCCCTACAAATTAACCAGAAGGATTAACAAGCAGCATTCATTGATAATCCTTGTGTAGTTCAATTAGTTCCAAGGAGGGAGCTGCTTGTCCTCCTTGGGGGGAAACCTGTGGTGTCATTAACGTGCAAAGCCATCATCCCTGCCCTGGGTAATTCTGGTTTATGGATGCTTACCAAGCCAGAAACTGCAAGGCAATTCTTTCTTTCACCTGAATGTGTTTCTAATCAGGCTGCACACAAGGGAAATCTCTGCTGGTTAATTTTGTCCATTTAAGGGTAATTTTTGTTGTTAGGAGCAGAGCTGTAGATCATCCAAGACAGTAGTGAAATAAGAGTTCATTGCAGGAGATTTATTTTGGTCTCCTGAACTCGAGGTCCAGTGGTTATGATATTGATTATCTTAGAATTTGTTAGGCAGTAGGTGTCTGCTTTGTTTGAGGAGAATTGGAAGCTTGAGGAAAGATAGGAACATGAGGTTTTAAAGTTTCATTGGTCGGGTAAATGGATGTTTGCCCCTGCCTCGAATGCTGAACTAGTACACTGCCTTAACCAGAAAGTAGGCACAGCTTTGCTCAAGAGGAACACACAGAATCAGAGTTTGGAGAAACACACACACACCCCATGCATGTCTACATCTCTCTTCCAGTTGTTTGCCATCATTACAGATGGAGATCTTTCTCTGGTTCCTTTATCATCTCTCTTTGCACTCCCGTACACATTATCCCCTCCGGCCTTCTCCTTCCTTATCTGAAAGGAGATGTCAGCTGTCTTAGGATTCGGCTGAAGTCCCTCAGGGTGGAGCATCTACAAGACACACAGACGTCCCCCTTGCTCTCATTAGCCGCCTCTCAGAGCACCAAGAACATCCTTAGTTAGCAAGCTGAGGAAGACTTGCTTTCTTTCCACTGTCTTAACGAAGGTCCTCCACCCCATCCAGGATGAGAAGAGGAAGGAAAGAAGGGGGAAGTGAGGACACGGTACCCATCCTGCCTTGCTAGTGAACTTGCAGATGTGTGTCTTTGAGAAACACCAAGAGAAACTCAGGCCTGTTGGGCATTTCTGAGCAAAACAGATTGGACCATTTGACAATCAACACCTTTCTCCCATGTGACCAAGAGTGGCTCTTCCTGTAGTTCTAGAGCTAATTAGAACACTGACTCAGGGAGTCTGGAAACCAGCATCCTAGGACCAACTCTGCCCCTACTTGAACTGGGGCAAGTGAATTTTCCTCTCTAGTTTTCAGTTTCCTTAACAGAGTAGCAATGGAGGAGGATACTGTAATGATTATTGAGGGTTATGAGCCTGATGCTTTCCCCATGTTCTCTCAGATAATATGAACAACAATCCTGTGAGGGAAATACTATTATTGTTAACCTCCTTCACCACCCAAACTCCTCCTCGGCCTTCCATTGGCTCATTGACCTTATCAAGCTTTTCCTTCCTTAGAACTTTCACATAAGCCATTCTCTCCATCCAGAGGACTCTGCTGCACTTTATTTTTTCGTGTTGTCACCAAAAATTTTATTCATTAAGTATCTGTAAACAAAAATATATGAACAGAATGAAAAATAAATAATTTTTATTCTCCAGAGAATAACAATCTAAAATAAAACTACATTGTTCTGGACAGATACATTGCCTGCCCCACTTTTTGTGAGGAATCTCCCTGTTCATTCTTAAGGTCTTAGCTTAAATGTGGCATCCTCAGGCCTAACTCTGTCCCCTCAGAACACTGAGCACTATTTATCACTATTTCATTTTTACTCCGTTTTGTGTACTCTCTCCCCCATCCAGGGCATTAAGCTCCGTGGGAATGGGGACCTTCTTCACCTTTGTCTTTTTTATGACTTCTTTACTTTTCTGTCCTCAACACCTGGTGCTTAGTAGGTTCCCCATTAATCGTCTGCTGAAGGGACCAATGAATTATTCCGGATTTAGTAGATGTGGGGACTAAAGTTTAGTGAAGTTAAGTTGAAGTGCTCAGGGTCACACAGCTCTAGGACTTGCAGTCAGACTCAGGTCTGCCTGTCTCCCGAAATCCTCTACTCTACTACTGAGGGTGGCGCAGTCTGGCAGAGTGCTGAGGATTTCCAAAGTTTCTTCCCATTCTACTTTTCTCTTGAACCTGAAGAGAAGTGGAACCTCCAGCCCGCTCTCCACAATGCGTCTTGGTATATTCTCATTACAGGGCCAGGCTCTGGCTGATATTCCCCAGAGGAGCTGGCATCACTCCCCCAAATACAGAATCACCCCTCCCTGGAATAAGTTTTTCACTCTGCAGGATTTGACTTTCAGTATAACACTTTCATTATCTGTTTAATCCTTACTACACCCATGTGAATTTGTTTTCGGTCACATAGTATGAGTTCCCTTTAATCAGTGAGGGCTGTGGAGAGGGGAGAGACTTAATCAGAAAGTCCACATTTAAGTCGAGTACAAGGTCTTGTGTTTTCAGAGCTCAAAATAATTTTTAAAAAAATTAATAGTGTAAGTGATTTTAAGTCTGATGCCTCTCTATGCATCTAACATTTTTAACTATTTAAGTACATACTGATCATTCCATCTCAAGTTCACTGCATAATATTAATAATACCTCATTGCATACAAAGCACTTTAATATAAGGTGAAAAGCCAACGGTAGTTTCTTTACAGTATTAAGCATTGAAATTAAGAGTTGTTTTATGCCCTTTAACTCTGGCTTGCTACATTTTAAATGTCACAAGGAGCTTTTTAAATGCAACTGTTTGAAGTCTCAGGCTATCCAGCCCTATCTTTAATATAGAAATATTAAGCTTCAAACACACACACACACCTCACAACATTGTTGTCAAGAGGAAATATGTTCACATATGCTGAGTGCTGGGCACAGTAACTAAACCACAGTCTACCACCACTCCTTACTTCACATGTTCAGGTGCTGAGCACACGCTTGGGACTCTTGTCTCAGAGAACTACATACATGTGACTACCGTGCAAACCTCTGCATGAATTGAGAGGGGGCAGTGCCTAGCTACATGCTGTCTTATTTAATTCTCTCAACCATTCAGGGAGATATAGGGATATCCCTATTTTACAGATGAGGAAACTTGGAGGAAGGGATATCTCCGTAGCCATAGCTCTCAGGCCTTTCCCTTCTAGCGTCTTCTGAGAGGAGGCTTACTAAGGAAGTTATCTTGAGATGGCACAAGGGACTAGAACATCCAGTGCTATATGATGAAACCTAAATGTAAGCATTGGGCAGCTGAAATCACTACCTCCCTTTTCCTACCTATATGGGGAACTGATAGGAAGAGAGCATTTGGTTGTAAGAAGTGAGCAAATCCTTGCCAAAGGGATCAAGACCAGGATCCCTTCAGCTCTGGAGTTCTATGCCTCATCCCCGCATTGCTGAGTGGACTGGAGTGGCTTCTAAATGCCTCTTCAGGTTACGTCAGTAAGGCAAAGTAGGAAGAGCAAACAAAGCAAAAAAAAAGTCAGTTTTCCTGGACTGCTTGGTTACTGGTTCACTGGGGCTGATGGTCATGTAGATTTAGGCAGAAATTGAGTCTAAATTTCCAATGTTATAGCCTGGAACATCTTACCAAGGAGTACATCCACATCTATTTACAGTAATAGTCATTACCACTTATCACATGCTTATCCTGTGCCAGGAGCTGTTCTAAACACTTCACACATATTAACACATTTTGTTCTGAGTACATCTACTGTATCTTTTGGTTAAATTGTTTCCATTTAAAAATATGAATTTTTAAAAAATAACTTAAAATTGCCACACAGACAAAAGAAGTGGTCAACAAACTATTCCTTTCCTTCTGAAGGTTTTACAATGCCTTATTGTTAATCAGTCTTTTCTGTTAAACTTAAATGACCTGTTGAGACCAACAGTTCTGAGACCATTCTTCCATCACTGATTAAGACTGGGATGGGGGGGTTATGGTACTCGTTTAGCCTTCTGAGCTTTCTGGGCAGGCTTGGTGACCTTGCCACCTCCAGCAGCCCTTCATCACTGCCTTGATGATTCTCTTAAAAACCGTTTGTATCAGATCATGAATAGCAAAATGAACCAGAGGAGTATTTATCAACACCATTTTACCAAAGAGGAAACCAAGGTGTGGGAAATTAAGCAACTTTCCCAAGATTATGTTCCAGAACCCATACACTTAACCTCTAAGCAGTAACCCTCCTCACTATACAAATGAGCTAGTGTTCCTAGTAGGAATTCCCAGATACTGCTGAACTCCAAAATTAAAATAAAATAAAATATTGCAGCATGTCTTAGTATTAAGTACATTTGATTGCCATTCTTTGGAAATTAGCAGGAAATTCTTTTGAATTTAGCCCAACTATAGAATGGGGCATTTGATGGCTTCACATTTCAGGGTGCCCCTCCCCACCATCCTTGGCCCCCCTCCCCTCCAAGTATGTCTTCCTTCTTGAAGAGTTCTCTGGGTTCTTGTTTCTAAATTTCAGTGCCTGGTTCCCCCCAGCACCATGTTTGGCAGCAGGATCGACTATGCTATTAACTGGTAACCAGCTGAATCTTTTAATAGTTGACTTAGAAATGGCAACTGGCTGAAAGATATTGAAATATTCTCTGATATAGTACTTCTCAATATCCCCCTACTCTTCCTCAACCCTTTTAGCTCTAGAATTCTCTGACTATGCCTTTTTAAAATTCTGTCTACCTTATTCCAAAGACATATTTCTTGCAAAAAAAAAATACAGGTAAATGAAAAGAATAAAGCAAGGAGACAGCCACCTGCAAATTACTTCCCACCGGCAGATACCTACTGTTAACCCTTGGTGCTTTGCCTTCCAGATCCTTTGACTATGAGATGACCTCTGTACCCCATGAGGCATGACAGCTCTTCACACCCTTGAACACAATTATTTTGTCCTTTTATTTAATTTTCTGCACACAGAATTCCTCTAGCTTGTCAGATTATCCTTTTAGGTACAACTTCCCCACTTCCCACCATCATTTTGCCCTTTATCCTCCAGACTGCACTAAACAAGGTGCTCCCAGATTTCCCTTCGCTGCTCTTCAGGAGGACATAATCACAACATTACGCTTTCCTTTAATATATCTTACTAGATCAACAGCATACTAATAGCTGTCTTCTCTTTGGTTTCTTTATTCTCCACAGCTTTTTGCAATCTTTGCATTTGCAACATGCGGTGGCTATTCCGGAGGCCTGCGGCTGAGTGTGGACTGTGTCAACAAGACGGAAAGTAATCTCAGCATTGACGTAGCGTTTGCCTACCCATTCAGGTAGGGAGCGAGAGCTCATGCTTGCCTACCTCAGGGGGAAGACTTTCTTCCTTCTGTGGTTTATTTAAAAAATACAGTCTGCTGGGGATTCCTGGGTAAATAGAAAGGATTCTTTCTGAGTCCACAAAACCCTCAAACAAGTAAAATGCCCATCCACCATACCAAAGCAGGGGGTTTAATGAATTGTATCTTCAAACCAGAATTTACTCATCCCCAAGGAAATGAGACAAATGGCCCGGTTTGTGGGTCGCAGTTGGTGGCCTAGTAATTTCTTCCTCTCCATCCACGTTTCCAATCTCAATGTCTCCCATATGTAACCTCTAATTTCATATTGACTGTGCAATCTGGCTAATAATGTGTTTAATAATGTTGGTGTATAAAATTATTTCCATATGCTGGGCACTGTGCTTAGCTATTTACCATTTAATCTCATTAAACTATCAAACCAACCCTGTGAGGCAAGTGATATTTCCATCACTATTTTACAAATGGAAACATTGAGTTGCAGATACATTGCCCATATTCCCTTGGCTGGGAAGTAATAGAGCCAGGGTTGAAGCCTAACTGGCCTGAGCCCAGAGTTCATGATCCCTATTGCTATACTTAAATTGCTTAAATAACTCTTTCAATCTCTTTATAAATTCAATATGAAGGATAATGTCTTTATCTGTGTCTGTGCCCTCTCTTTCAAGTGATGATTAGATGCCTTCCAGGGCCTGCCCCAAATGTGATCTCTTGTGATTCTGATCCATAGACCAAAAGTGGACTTGTTTAACTCAATTGTAAAATCATTTATTTCTGTAAAATTCCCAAATTTTGGCACCAAATAACTGGAGTAATTAAAAAAAAAACACTTTCTACATGATATTTTAGCATACTATTAACATGTTTTCTTGTCCCCTTCAATTTAACAAATGTTTATTGCATATTCACCTTGTGTCAGACACTGTGTTGGCTCTGAAATTACAGAAAAGAGTAAAAATTTGTTTCTACCATTTTTAAATAGACAAGTACAGTGTTTTCTAAAATACCTGTGGAGTCCTAGTAATTAATGCTACTAAACAAAAAAGGGAGGGAAGAAGAAAGGTGTAAGGAGAGAAGGAGGATATAAAGAATTACATGACCAAATAAATTCAGGAAATAATTCTTGGCAGCTTTTCCCTTCTAATACATATTTAAAATTGCCAAGAGAGACCCAATGTTTCCCAAATAAGTTTGACCACAGAAATCTATTTATTGAGTATCTTAGAGGATTTGTATATCGTGGAACACATATTTAATGTATTGGTTTAAAGAACTTTTTCAGTCCTACAACAAAAATGCCCCAGTTCATAGGCGGTGAATTATGGGAAAGCGATATTTGTAATAAAATTAATACAGGTCATTATACTGAAGGATTTCTAAGAGCAGAACTGACAAAAGTTACAAACACCCCCACTCAAGTAGATACTGTCCTAACTATCTAATAGGAGGTTCAAACCTCAGAGATATCAATCATATAATCTCTGTAATCTGGTAGATGCTTCCTGTGCTGGTGGAAATGGAAGTGAGGGGTCCTTGATACTTCTGTAAGTTCTGGATGGACTCTTTGTCATCAAGAAGGAAGTTGGCATGCCACTTTGTGCTCATTGATCAACTTGCAGGATCTAGGATAGGAAATAAGCATTGCCAATCCCAGGGTAGCAGGGTAGGTGGGAGATTTGTAGTAACATCAGCCATGAATCTAGTAAGGTTTTCATTGTCTTCTAAAATGACTTTCCACCAAGAAAGGTGGTTACACTAGGTGACTTGAAGGTCACCACTCAGCATATTCCCTAGACTGTCACCATTTCTGCCTACACTTCTTACTATAAGCCCTTTCTCTAGCCATAGGAACTTGTTTGTCAGGGCAGGCCATAAATGCTGGGCAGTTAAAAGTTCGCTGGAGTAGTCCTTGTCCAATGACAAATGGGAGTTGGAGGAAAAATACCCAATGTCTTCACCCAGGATGTGGTAAATTCTAAGGCATGGCATCTCCTAGCATTACCCAGCAGAGCCCAAGTTTCCCACAGAGGAAACCTGGTCATTAACACACCTTGTATTACCTTCTTTACCTTTCTTGCCTCACTTTCTGACTGCCTTCATGTTGTTTCCAGAAATGAACCATCCAAAAACAAGAGCATTCAAATCTTGTTCTCAAGATCTGCTTTTAGGAAATCCAACATAACACAATGGCATTTCTCAAGAGAATTACTCTCATTAAAGATGGATGGATGGGTGGATATGAATAGATGGATAGATAGCAATAGATTCCTATTTCTTCTCCCTCTAGATCATACTAACAGCTTGGTTGGAAATCAATACCTTCAGTTCAGAACATCCCCTGTTGAGGGATAACTTCAGGTCTCATAGAGGAAGCTACAGTTCATTTTCTCCATTCATGGTATTTTAGCATATATGGTAGATATTTTCCAAATGACAGTCATACTAGCAGGTACTTCAACTTCAGTTTCAGATTTTCTGAAAAATAGATGATTGCTCAGACTTGAAGGTGGTCTATGAGGTCTCCAAAATTAATTTGGGGTAAGATATAGTCTATATTTTAAGTAGGTCCATCCCAAATATATTTCCTAAATTTGACAATTAACCTCGTACTTTTTCTCATAGAGTAGCCAGGTAATAAAAACTAAATTATATTAATAGAGCCAAGTCATGGCGATTGCATCCAAATATTAAAGTATTTATTTATAGGTGGTAAGATTATGAGTGCATTGTATATTTTTATAGTTACCCACAATTTTCAAATTTTCTACGATAAAACTGCATTACTTTTTACACTGTCAATCTATTGTAGCAACCAAGTATGGAGTGGACCAAGAATGCCTGGGTTCAGATATCCACACGGCTATTACTAGGTTTGTGATATTGGGAAAATTGCCTAACATTTCTGTTTTTTAACTGTGGAATAGAGACAAAGCTACCTATTTCATGAGATGGTCATATTAAATGAGACATACGGAAAATGCTTAAAACAGGCATGGCATTCAGTATGTTCTTTTAGTATATTTGTTTTTACTTTCATAATCAAATGATAGAGAGCAGAAAAAGATCATTATTCTAGTTAATTAGCAACAATTATCCTTAAGGCAACAAAATTATTTTACCCAGAATGGATGCTTCCCTAACCCTCTCTCCCTCTGTGCAAACCTTAAAAGGTGTGTTACTTACGTAAGCGTCTCACATTTAATAAGTTGCTTTTGACTTACTGTTTTGGGTTTCTCTAGAAGGCATTATTATTATCAGGCCTGTATTTTTTTTCTCACTAAACTAATGGGAGAATGAAATCCTCCCACAGTGACAGTCTGGGAGCTCTCAGTGGCACCAGCGTCAAGGGGTACGAGAATGAGGCTCTGAGCCTCACCCCTGTGACTCTCGAAAGAGAACTCAGTAAGGAGCTGGGCCTGCTCAGCCGGGCACTGACGGAATAAGCCCCGTTCACCATTCTCCTCCTTTGACTCTAGCCACTTGCTCTTTGATTCTCCCACTGCTGTTTGGAACATGGGGACAGGAAAAAGTTGTGGCGTTTGATGCATTATCTAGCAATGCTAGCTCTGGTGGGGGGCAAAAGGATTTTCCCCCTAAAAGCCACACCCTAGAGCAGTGGTGATAATTTTTTTTTTCTGCCATAAGGGCCAAATTGGGGAAAATAAAAATGTGAGGGGCTGCGATTTTTTATGTCTTCTGTTCAGGAAACGCTACATTTGCAATTACATGTAAGCATTCATTTATTGTTTCTCAGTACTGAAGATAACTACAGTATCTTATTTTAATGTATCTTAAAATAAATGTTATATATGATAAGACCTGGTGGTTTTATGGAACAAAGAATACCAGGCTGCTGGCATGAAAGCGATTAAATGGGGGGAAAAAGACAAATCCATGTACTCCACACTTGAAGCCACACTGAACTCTTTTTTGCTGCAACATTTCTCAAAAGGTTAGTGGTGTGAGGAACTGGATAGAATGAGGGTCTTGGTGTGGGTCCTCCCAGAATCACACCCTGGGACAAGGAGTTGAGTGCAAGTCGTTTATTTGGGAGATGATCCCTAGAAGGACCAATAAGGAATGGGGAGGTGAGACAGAGAAGAGAAGAAAGTCAATAGAGTTGGGTTAATGGTCAAGGCACCACCACGGGCAACGGGAACTTCTAGGAAAGCATGGAGACTACCTCAGACACAATCCATCAGGGAGATGATGAAGGTGGGGTCATTATCCACCAACTCCTGCCCGTAATTGATCAAAAGCTGCTCCTGGGAGCATTAAATCCCTGGCACTGCATGCAGAACAAGCATGTGCCTGTAGTTCAAAAACCCCTTAGGCTAATACTCACAGATGCTTGTATTAGGAAGCCATCGTTGTGGATCTTTCCTAGATCTGTGAATGATCCAATGTCTCATTTACTCATTTGTTCAATAAATATTTATTGAGCACCTAAGTGACAGGGACCTAAACTACAGGCACATACTGATTGGTAAACTAAATCTAGCCCTTTCCCTCATGAAATTTACAATCATGTGAGGTTGGCAGGAAGACAGTAAAGAGGTAAGCAAAAAATATAAGAAATACATATATATGGCTGAAGCCAGGACCATGGAAAGAGGAGGTGTTCAGTAGTAGCAGGAACCGAGGAAGAGATGCAGCGACTGCTGGAGGTACTGTCCAAAGCAGCAAGAGAAAGAGGGGGCAAAATACCCTAATTTCTCCCTCCTCCTCTCCAAGTTCCCACAATGCTTCCCATTGGCTGAACCCGACTGGAAACCAGTCGGAAAAGAAACCAGGCCCCTGAGATGCAGAGCTGAGCAGGCGAGGACCAGGGCCTCGATTTGAGAACAAGCAGGTAATGACCAGCCCAGAGCCCCTCTCTGAACCTCAGTTCCCTCATCCACAAAATCAGACAGCTGGATTGATGATGTCTTGTATTAGTCAGCCAAAGGGGTGCTGATGCAAAATACCAGAAATCCATCAGGTCTCCCAACGAAGCCTACAGTTACCAGGCCATTAAGCATAAGTAACTTCCCTCACCAAAGTCTGTTGCCACGTGTTGGAGCAAGATGGCTGCCAAAGTGTGTATGCAAGGGCTGAGCCTTCCTCTTCCTCTTAAGGCTCCATGGTCCCAGCTTCTTCCAATCTCAGCCTTAGGCCAGAATAAGTTTCCTCTCTCTCTCCCAGGGCTTTCTTCTCTCTGGGCTCAGCTGCTCTGCTCTCTCCACAGGCCAGCTGTAAGCTATCAGGCAAACAACTTGTCTCTCTTCCCGGGGCCTCTGCCATATCTATTGGAACCTTCACATATCTACTTCTCTGTGTATGTACTTTCCAGGGTTCCAGCATCCAAAAACTCCAACTAACTCCTCTGCCATCTAGTTTCTCACCATCTTACTAATGTGGCCCAATCAAAGCTTTAATCATAATTTAATCAAGTAAAAATGAAACCGCTAAATCCAGTACAATTTAATATGCCCAGAAGAACAGACAAGTTCAGAAACATAATCCAACATCTATTTTGGGAATTCATAAACAATATCAAACTGCAACACTTCTTAAGAGAGAATTAGACCTCCAATTCAAAGAAAATGAAAGTATATCAATTTCCTCTTCAGGGAAGCAGAAGCACCTGACCTTGACTGGGTACCCTGGTAATGACCAAGCCGCTGCTACTTGAGAAAGAGCAGAAGGAAAAGTGAAAATTCAGTGGGATTATTTTATATAAGAATCTTTCTTTTCAACTTCCTAGGACTTGCTCTGATACTTGTCCTATTTAGGTAAAATCTGAGCAGGCTTTTAAAGACCAGACCTGGGGAGTTTATTGAAAATGATTGTAGGTTATGTAATCAAGGCGGTTGTTTCTGTTGAGCTCCCACAGGGAGGTGACAAGCGGCAGAGATTAAATCAGTGTATGCTGAGTGGGCCTTTTATGTCGTTTTCTGTCTCACTTTGTGTAATTTTCAGAGCAGGCATGGGGGATTGTGGTGGGCAGAACCTTACTACCTAGGAAAAGCTTTATACCCTAGAAGAATGCAAACATAGCTTTCCTCAAAGTTTTGACAATAACTTGTAGTTTTCTTTACATCTGTTTTCTTTCCTAGAATAGGAGAGAGAGAGACTTTGAGTTACCTAGAAAAGGACAAAGAAATTCAGCTACAGTGACAACCTAGGAAAGTCAGAAAAAATACCCCACTCTTGTATCTATATGTTATGACATGTCCCTTGGAAAGGTTAGGCGTCCCCTCCATGGTCCCATTAACCTCGATCTCTGCTTCCATCTCTTCTGCAACCACAGTATTGTTAGAACATTCTTTGCCTCCCCAGGAGCTTTCAAGCAGATGGCCTGGTGTCACACAATGTACTTTATTAGGTCAAGCTGGTGTCAATTGAGTGGTGGGGACCTATGCCCCTGCTCCTTCCTGTGCTCCCTCTCTTTCCCACCCATCCCTGAGAGAATGCACCTTGTAAGCCAGGAGATGAATTGGATTCTGTAGGAGTCATGGGGTCCAACAAAGAGGAGGCAGTTGTTCAAGCTGACTTACTTGCCAGATGCTCAGACAGCCAGAACTGAAAGCTCCTGGCATCAGGGCCCGGGGCATGGAGTCAGAACTGAAAGGTTGGTATTCGCATTCCTAGTTCCTCTCCCATGTTCAGGGAATTCAGAGGCAGGCACTGGTCATGAATAAGGATGTTAGGTTTTCTCTCAGTGTGAGGTTGACAGACCACCTGCCTATGTCTGTACCATGTAGAAAGCTTGTTAAAAAGGGAGATGCCAAGATCCTACCCCAGACCTACCAAATCAGCATCACGGCCAGTGAGGTCTGGGAATTGGCATTGTAACGAGTGATTCTTAGAAAGATGGAAATTTGAGAACTGCTGACCTAAAGGGAAATAGGTAGAGCTTCAATTTGCAATACCCTCAATTTTGTGTTTTAACAGTTATGGACTTTAAAAACAATATTTGGGATTGCATTTTGACTTAGGCAAACACTTGCCTTTATTTATTATACTTAGCACTATAAATAGAAAAAGTACTGTGAATAAGCAAAGGACATTTCTATTTTCTATTATTCTCAAATTTTCTGTATGAGGCATATTTCCCTCTTAGAATGAAAAACAGTGAACTTGGCAGAAAAGTAAATGGTAATTTGAATTTGGTAGTAATAGGCAAACTATAGCAATTTTACTGCCTCGTCATGTTCCTTTGAGTATATCCCCACAAAAGAGGCTGAAGGACTTCTTGCCTTTCTCTCCCAAACCAAGTAGAAATGAGGATAGAGACCAGAAGTGTTTATGTGTGTATACCATTATATATAATGATTGACATTTAGTATGGTCATCATAACAACACTGTAATGGAGGCAGAGCCTAATTGTTGTTATTTCTCTTTGATGGATCAGCCCATGGAGATGTAAAGCTTTATTCAAAGTCACACAGTTAGTAAGCACCAAATCTGGGAGCCTACCCAAATCATCTGAGTCCCGTGGTTATCTCAATGGAAATCATTTCCTTCCTCCCCAAACTCTCTTCCAGGAACATGGAATAATGATGAAGATGGTGATGATGATTATCAAATAAAAACAACGGGTTATTGACCTTTTTATGTATATGAGGAACTGTGCAAAGCACATCATATATAATACCATTTAGTCCTAACCACATCCTTATGAGATAGCTACCTGAACTCCACTTGATAGGCGAGAAAACAAAGGCTCAGTGAGGATGAATGGCTTGCGCCAGGTCACACAGCTACTAAGTGGCCAGGCTGGACTTTAATTATCTAGGTCAGGGGTTCCGAACCTTTTTTGTTCCATGGACCCCTTTACCAGCCAAGTGAAAACCATGGACCCCTTACTAGGTCCACACCATACTGTGTATTAGTTAATAAATAATCACACCTGCACAAACATGTCCCCACAAGGATAATGTGGTGGTGTTGTTTTAATTTCAATTCAAGCTCACGAATGCCTTGTTAAGAGCCCCTGATCTAGGCCAGCTTCCTCCGAAGACCATAGCCACCTCACTCTAAAGAGCAGCAGAGACGTGCTTGAGTTCATCGACCCCCACAGCTGCGGAGACGTCTGCCTCACTCCTAGATTGACAGCCTCCCACAGGCGGGCAAGCCAGGCAGGCAAGGGGAGCTGGGGGAATGGTCCTCAGGGGCACGGGGCTCCTGGGGACTCAGAGCTACTGGTATTTATTTTCCAGTTGATTTCCCAAGTTTAGGCATAAACTGCAGAGGGAAAACGACTCCAGGCTGGAGTTAAAATTATTACCCTTTTTCACTTTTGTAGCCAGCTAGCATCTGCAGTAAATGAGCTGTTGCTGATAGTTTGTAGAACTTCTTATTTCTCATTTTGAAAGATTCTATACCAAAGTAGCTCTGTCACTTGGAGACTGAGTGTTAAGGAGTCACATAAATGACAGGGTTTTCTAAGAACGGACTTATTAGTGCTATGGCAGATTCTCATTTCCCTGTCCAAGGGGTGGATTGTGGAGGGAAGCAGCAGTTGAGGAGCTGAGATACTAATCAGGGAACTTGACCATTTCGATTACGATGAAGGATCATTAGTTATCATGCTGCTTCAGCTTAGCATTGAGCTATCAGAAATAAGTGGAAAGTACAGAGAACTACTTCTCCTAAGTATATACTTGGGGCTTCTTCTGAGCTGTACTTGATTAGCTCTCAGCATCTTTAGAAATTAGCTGTGAATTATGCTCAATAATCTCTACATGCATATTTTATTTTAATATACCTGCCAGGAGTCCCATTTTTCATGCATCCCTCCAACACGGTACATCCAATCATCTAAAACATAGGTACACTTCCTCTTGCTTATAACCACACTTTAAAATATCTTTTTTTAATTAGAATAAGCAATTTACTTTTTCTAAACAAAAAATACTGTCTTATAGAAATGGATCAAGTGGAATATCAGAATTCTCCCTTCATGTAACTTCTTAAAGATAATCATTATCAAGTTTACATATATGTATGTTTATACTTATATATATTTTTTAAATTTTCAGACTTTTTCTCTCAATAAACTCATTTTTGATGCAAAGTGATTCTGGTATAGATACTATTTTGCAAATTAATGTTTATTTTAAAATAGCAATTGTAAACTTCTTTCCATCCCAGCACTTACAAATCTAGAACATTTTTGGCCTCATAGTTATACCATAATTTATTGTATAGCCCTACTATAATTTATTAAACCAATTACCTATTGATGGATTTTTAGGGTGCTTCAGGTTTTCACTATTACAAAAAGCTCAACAATGACACAGTTTTGCAACTTCATAAAATAAATTCCTACAAGTAGGATTGCTGGGGAAAAAGATATGCAACACTTTTAGTTTTTATAGTTTTTGCCATATTTCTCCCCAGAAAGCAATTGGTATAGCTTACAGTAGGACATGAAGAAGTCTGTTTCTCCATTTTCTTCCCAATATGGAATGCTATAACAGTTTAAACCACTGCAAATATTATATATATACAATATAGAGATACATATTTGGGCATGTATCATTGACTTATTTGTATCTATTTTCTTATTAGTGTTGCTGGACATCTGTATTCCTGCCAAAAATGTTGGACAGTTCATCCTTCTTTTTACCCAATGCTGGAATACCCACCTTATCCCTTGCCTCCCACACCAGTTACTTTATTAATTCAACATTCCTCAATGCACACCTATAAGGTTTATTAATTGATGTAACAGACTTTCATTATGGTGGCAGGCTATACTTGGTAATGAGGAGAATTTTAAAAATGAAAAGATTAGACTTTTTTTTCATGGAGCTTAATCTTTTTTAAGAATAGATTGACACTGATGAAATTAAGTTACATGGCTCACCGAGGACCGACAACAGGTCCTCACTTGTACAGAAATTTGCACCAATGTCCCTGAAGTCCTTACCCAATAGAACCATCAAATAAGTCAAAGTGCATATAATTAGAATTAAGACCCTGTTAGTCTTTACTAATGACAAGGAGGTATATAACAAATTACTTAATGAATTAACATTTACACGAGGTGATAGAACTTTTTGAGAATCATACATCAAATTGATTTACATCATAGCGCTCATCTTAACAACCCTCATTAAAGAGAGTCTGCCCAATAGCGGTTACAAAGAAAACTCAATTTTCAAATCCTGTTCCCTCACAGATATTTAAGTATCATGAAAGAATTTATCTTCAGGGTTAATTTTCAAGAATTTGTTATTCTTTATCTCTAGCTCTATTTATTGCTTGCCAAAATCAGGAGAAACTGGTTTTCTGACCTTTCAACAAGTCACCACCAGGCAGTTGTCAAGAATGAATGCCAGGGGTAATATATCACCAAGAAAGATTTTTTTTTTTTATCCTTTTAAGTCACTGTCTACACCTGACATAAACTTTATTTGTAAACCTGAAATTACTACTCTGATGTCTGTGGTCTTAAAAGATGGAATTTTGGTTCTTCTGCAGAGTGAATGTTTCTCAAAGAACAATTATGTTTTGTTTCCTTCATGCAGATTTAAAAAATAGTAAAGCATAAATATTTTGTATTAGAAGAAACAGTGCCATAGACAAAAATGAATGTAAATGCCTTATGATGTGCAAGACTAAATGAAAATGTCATATAAATTACTCTCTAGTTCAGATTCATCACTAGTGCCCAGATGACTGTTTATATGTCATTAGTACATCATTAGCACTTTTATGTTTGCTGGAAGAGAAATAGAGACAGTAGGTAACTAAAATAAAAAGCACACTCAGCTGTTCTTTCAAGTCCTACTGTACATCATCAGGAGCCCTTGAACTTCTGAGTCCTCCCCTTTCGTTCTTTGGTCATTAAATGTGTGCAGAATACATCACCGGAGGAGGGCAGGATGCTTACCCTCTGCCAGGTCCAGCCCAGAGGCAGCCTTGTTTGGGTCTGTTGGGCCTTGCCCACCCCAACCAATAGGCTGATAGGCTGATAGGTGGACTCTGATGTATTAGTTGGTCAACATTCAATGAATGGCTACAGGCTCAAAGAGACACTCATGTGCTCCTTTAACACAATTTAAAAGTATCTACTGTGTGCCAGGCTGTGTTCTTGGTGCTGGGGATCCCGTGGGGAAGAAGACAACTGGGTCCTTCCCACAGGACTCAACACTGTAGTAAGGGGAAGAAACGGAGAAAGTAAACAAGAAAACAAGCACAAGACCAAGGTGCGTCATTAACAATAGCCACACTGACAAAAATTAAACAGACTGATGTGATGGAGGATACTGGAGAGGGGGTAGTTCTAGAGGTCCCCTTTGGAAGGGCCTTTGGAGCTGAGACCTGAAGAGTGAGGATGAACCATATGAAGGTCTGGAGAAGAGAGTCTGTGTAGACGGAACAGCAAGTGCCAAGGCAGGGAGGGGGCTGGTGCAGTAAAAGAAGGAAAGGAGGAGTGTGTGGCCAGAACAGGTGGGGAAGGGGAATATGGGGGTGCACCGAGGCAGGCCACGGCCAGATCAGATGGGGGCCTCATAGATCAGGTTAGGTAGTTGAATTTTATTCTACGTATAATGGGAATCCTTAGCTTAAAACTAGGGGAGTGACATGGTCTGATTTACATATTTTAATGATCATTTTAGTTGCTGTGTGAAAAATATTTTTTTTCAGGGCACAAGGAAACCTGTTCCAAGCTTAGGATAGTTGATCTAGACAAGAGATGATCTTAGATCATCTTAGATCAGGATTTTTGTGGTTTGGAGAGAGAAAACTGGAAAGATTTTGGATCTATTTAACAGATAGTCTGTAGAGCTGACTGATAGAAAGGGGAGAAGGTGAGGCAAAGAAGGAATCAGGGCTTGGGGCTCAAGAACTGAGAGGATGGTGGGAGGAGGGGGGTGGGACCTGGGCCAACTGTAATTTGGACATGTAAATTTGAGATACCTCTTAGACTCAACACATTTTTTTTTCAATAAATTAATGAATGATCTGTTACAGAAAGCTGAGCGAGAGCAATCAAATTCCATTTTTCGGGAGTTTGAACTAAGAAGCTGGAGGGAGAGAGGTAGGGAAGGAGAAAGGGAGACAGCGAGCTGCAGAAGGTCACTGAAGAGATAGAGCCTAGGCCCACAAGGCCATGAAGAGCACCATGGGAGCCAGAATTACTAGGAAGCAGAGACTGAGTCAACAAAGAGTATCAGCAAAAACACCTCAAGAAACCATCAGGGTATGTGTGTGTCCAAATAGGAGGTGAGTTGTTTATCCCTAGAGCTGACTCTTTCTTCCCTTCTAGTTCCTGTCCATTGGTATTCTTCCAAAAATATGCTCCTTTCTTGATGTAACTTGAGTGGGTGTCTCTTTTTTATAAAGTATCCTAATTGATGACTAAAAAGATGAGTAAGACAAAGTCATTGTATTCAAGAAGTTCATAGCTCAGTGAAGACAAAAAGGACTTATGTAAAATACAAATGAGATGCTAAGAGTGTTAAAACACTATTTGCCATTGGGATTACATGTTCTTTTGTAAGCAAACAAAAAAATTAGAACATATAACTTGTCCTTTAGAATCTGCATTAGTAATAGCAAGTTTCTATTAGATAATATGCAGCATTATAGAAGGTAGAGTTTCCTAAATTTTGGTCTTGGTTTTTACCATGTCCACATAGCATCTATACTGTTATTTACTTAATATTTCCATTTTATTAAACTCACTTTTGTAACTTAATTACAAAGTTTAGCCTCATCCTAAGCAATAGCACCCTTGAAATAACAGTTTGTTGCAGTGTTCTTTTTTTTTTCTTTCTAATAACCTTAAAAAATAAACACAGAGTGTGAAATAAAGAGCAGGTGTCCTTGTACCTAAAATCATCTCATAACCACCCGGGCTTCGTGTACCAGATACTTGAAACATGGACGTGGTGGAAAGAGTGCCAGACACAGAAAGTTCTAAGATCTCATTTTGAACTTGGCTCCTTCACCTAGCAGCTATGGGGTGCCGGGTGACTCAATCTTTAGCAATAAAATGAGTATAATACCTGCCCTCCCCACCTTTCAAGGTGATTATAAGGATCAAATAGGATAAAGAATGTCAAAATGTGTTGTAAAAGAAAAAGTGCCCTACAAATGGCTGTTGATTATAAATGCAAGTTGTGGATTGCAGTGATCATTTATGTGCATTCCTAATAGGAGCAACCCTGGGGAGATACTGGCTTTCAGAAGGCAAAAAGAACGTCTTCTCTAAGCTGTGTTCCCAAAATGCTTCACTTTTTTCTAATCTTCTCTAAATTTGACTTCACTTATTATCAGAACCACACAATTTGAACAATGTTCGTTCATGGCTTTTGTGGTGTTTTTTCAATGATTTTTTAAAAGCAAGCATCATCTTCCGAAGTTTATTAGGTAGTATACTGAAGAAGGTGCCTTCTTTTGTCAAATGAGATCATTATAGACTACATACTATAGTATATAGCATGGTGTGAGTAAGGATTTAGTGCCACTTATTGACTAGAGTTTTTGTACAAGGTAATTAATCTCTCTGAATCTATTTCTTAATTTGGAAAATGGAACTAATAGTGCCTATCTTACAAGCTTTTTGTGATTTCTAATGAAATAATGAGTTAATTGCTTAACACAGTGCATGGCCAATAGCAAGCCCTAAATAAATATTAGCCATTATTATTGCATGTGGGATGAGAATTATTATTCACATTGGTGATATATCTGTATTGGGAGTCTATGATTCTAAATATCATAGCACCCACCTCAAAGGATTGTTGTGGGAGTTAAATGCGTTCACATATGTAAATAGTGCCTGGCATATGGTAAGTGAGCCATAAATTAGCCGTTGTACTCATCATCTGCTTTTGTTATCTCAGTGTTTATTATTGTAGAGCTTATTATTGTGTTATGGTTTTTATTACTGGAATAAGTGGTGATGACTTTAAGAAATCTTAGTTGTAGAAAATTCTTCCATTGAATCAATTTATTTTCTAGGTTGTTGTCTATGTTCTGTTGTCCTAAATACTATAAGAATATAGTATAATGTTAGAAAATAATAGACACTCAAAAGATCTAACTTGATGAATTGGAGAGATTACCATTCAATTTGATTTGAATAAGTAAAGCTCCTTGTTGGTAAGAATCTAGACCTGGGCTATTACACATGGACCTTGTGGTTACTGAGCACTTGAAATGTGACTAGTGAGTGTAAAGTACGCACAAGATTTCAAAGACAGCATAAAGAGAGGAATATAAAAAAATGTATTAATGTTTTATTATTAATTACACATTGACATGGTAATATTTTTGATATATTGGTTTAAGATAGTGTATTAGTCAGTGTTCTCTAGGGAAGCAGAATCAACAAGGGATATCTGTCAACAGTAAGAGGTTTATCAGAGTCTCTCATGCAGCCATGGGGATGCACAAGTCCAGGTTCCACAGGCAGGCTGCAACCAGGAGCTCTGATGAAAGTCCAATGAAGATTCTTGACGAATTCTGGAAGATGTTGGCTGTCCAAAGATGAGCTGGGAAATTCTCTCTCAATGCTGGAATCACTTCCCTCTTAAGGGATTCAACTAATTGGGTTAAGCATCACTCATTGCTAGTGGCAATCTCTCTGATTGATGTCATTATCAACAGCTATCTATGATTTACCAATGCAGTAAAGTCAATGATGACTAAAGTCCATATATGCCCTTGTATTACAATTAGCCCAGTGCTTACTTGACCAAACAACTGGGCACAATTACCTGGCCAAGTTGACACAATAGCCTAACCATCACAGATAGATATATTATTAAAATTAATTTCACTTGTATCTTTTCACTTTTTTAATGTGACTACTAGAAAATTTTAAATTATACATTAGGCTCCCAATTGTGACTCCCATTATATTTTTATTGAGAAGCATTGATCCAGACCATTACCTAGTTCAATTGTTGACAAAATACTCTCTCATCTCATAATTTTACAATATCAAGTGACCCATTTGAACTGAGAGCAGTAGCAAAGTCCTTTTCAGAATTTTAATCTCAACTTTTGTCTTTTGAAGCCACTTTCCAAACTTATTGTTTTGTAGCACATCATAATTTTAAGAGAGTAGAGATTGGTCATCTATTTCAGCTTTATTATTTGTTTATATCATATTCTATTAAAAATTTCTGGGAAGCGGATGTGGCTCAGGCATCTGGGCTCCTGCCTACCACAGGAGGTTGCTGGTTCGGATCTCAGTCCCTCCTAAAGAACGCAGTGAGCTGACGTGACAGGTAGGCATAGTGAGTTGACACAACAAAATGGCACAACGAGATGTGGGGAGGAAAAACAGAATGAGAGATACAACAAAAGCAGGGAGTGGAGGTGGCCCAAGTGATTAGACACCTCTCTCCCACATTGGAGGTCCAAGGTTCGGCTCCCAATGCCTCCTAAAGAAACAAGAAAGACGAACAGACTCAGCAAGTAAAAAACAACAAGGGAGTGGAGAGAAATGAATAAAGTAAATTTTTTAAAAAAATATAAATTTCTACTGTAACATTAAAAACTTGGACAGTTGTTTCCACTGAATTAAAGAGTATAGAAGAGCGAAGGTTAGCTGAAATTAGATAAAAACTGCTTTGCTTCATGGAGATCCTGCAAACAATGTTCCAAAATCTTTCTGGCTCCCCAAATAACTTTCTATAGAGAACTATAATGTGCTTTAATTTTGGATTGGTACTTCACAAAATGGAACAAACAAAACAGTGCTTTTTCTGTAATCCCCTCACCTCCACCTTTCTGCTTTACTTTGCGTATTTCTAACAACCTTTCCACCTCCAAATTTCAAAGGAATTGTTTTTCCAAAGTTCATCTGCAGGTCCGTTATTTGCCTCTTGGAGTGCAGTGCATGTTAGATTCCACAGCGGGCCCTCACAAGCTCCAAGCAAAGCTAAGGTGGTATGCATTTACAATGGACAGCGGGAATGCAACGTGATCAGTTAAAAGCAAGTGCAACAAAACCAACTCTAATTTTTAAAATGTCTCTTGAAGATCCATGCTTGATGAAAAACAGTTTCTAATTATCAACTGAAAAGAAGATAGGGGCAGACATCAGTGAACATTCTGAATGCTGTTTTAAGAACTTCCAGGGCCTGTAGAAGTTGGGTGCAAAGGTTCTCCATAGAACCTCATAATAGGTCCAAACGCTGGCTGTCTTATCACTGGCAAAGGTACATCACCCCGCTGCTCTACACTTAGTCGCCATGTGGAGTCTTCTTTAAGGTTCACGTGGACAGAAGAGGGTGGAAGGGACAGGAAGAACTGGACAGAGTAAAGAGAGCTGTGAAATGATTAAGAAGTGAAAGATAGAAAATGAAGCATATTAAAGAGTTTGTATGTCTGCATGAAAGACAATAACTGAACCGGGAACTGAAGGAGGAAGAGCGAATGTGTGGACATACTCTAAGTCAGGGGTTCTTAACCTTTATTATTCCATGGACCCTTTTGCCAGTCAGGTGAAAGCCATGGGCCCTTTACTAAGTCCACACTATATTATGTGTTATTTAATAACTATTTCACACCTGCACCAACACGTCCCCACAAGAATGACATGGTTTTTTTTTTTTTAATTTCAATTCAAACTCATGGATCCCCTTGTGGAAAACCCCTACAAATGATCAATAATACCTGCTTCCTTTTATTGAACTCCCACTACATGCAAGGTCTATTCCTAGTGCGTTACATGTATTTAATTTTCACAATCTAAGACAATATTAGTCTCATTTATAAATGAGAAGACTGAAGCTCAGAAAGGTTACATGTAAGGTTGAACTATATGGAATTTCCTTTTTTATAGATCAAAACCACAGGAAAACTGGCAATTTTATATGGCTCAACCTAATTGTGCCAGGACACAGAACAGTAAGTTTTCGAATGAGGATTCAAATGAACCCATAGCTGGCTCCTAAACACTAATTCTTTCTCTGCTCCACACTGCTGCTTCTGCACAACAGTATTGGAGAGAAGAGGAAACGTGCTGTGGAAGAAGTTTGTGTCAGACAGGACCCCATGCTGGCATAGAGGTGGCGCCATCAGGGAAGGAAGGAGAGTAGGATACACAGCAAAATTGATCGTTTGAATGCAGGGTTATAGCTTCTGTTCATAACTTGGAAATTATCTATATTAAATACTTTATGAGTTGCTTTTTAAGTTAATTGATACAGTGCAGGCCTTTTCTACAACAGCATGCTTACACTGTAATGCGATTTGAATTTAAGGTAGACATTTTATCTCCCCTCACCCTACCAAAGCATGGTTTTACCTGTTACCAATACCTAGCATATTTCTGCAAATTACTCCATTCCAATTGGCTGTAAATTTCAGGAAAGAACAGATAAATGAGTTTAATCAATGACACTGATGTCTTGTGAAGGGCTTTCTTTGCAGAGCTTTTTACCATTTTAAAATTTTCAGGTCCCCTAAAATTTCATCCCTGGGATGAAACCTTTACCCATCAGTAAATGTCTCCATCTGTTGTTCTGAGCTTAACTGTCATTCTTTCTGGATATCGAAGCAGCACAGAGATTATTCCTGTACACATTATTGTCACTCAAACTTAGAACCATGCCTTGCCTGCCTGCCTGCCTGCCTGCCTCCCTCCCTCCCTCCCTCCCTTCCTTCCTTTCTTCCTACCTTCCTTCCTTCCTTTCTCTTCCTGATTTAGCCATGTTGAGTAAATCTGTGAGAGGAATTGCTGATTGAACATGATTCCCAGCTACCTGAATAAGCAATGGGAACGGCCTGAGGTGGCTGGTGGAGAACACCTGCTTCTCTCGATGTTTTCAATTCCTACTTCTTAGCAGTGCACTTGACATTTTTTAAAAAATTAATTGCATGTTACAACATTTCCCTAATGTCCTTTCTCAAATATTTTGAGAGAAACTGTACTGTCCCCACCAGGTGGATGAGTTAGGTCAGTGATCCCCAAGGTGTTTTTGAGGAACATTAGTCCTGTGAAATGCTCTTCAAAGAAAGAATTCAAATATTGTGGAGAAACACTGTTTGCTGGCCCCCTTCCATGAAGAATCACAATGTACACTGGTATAGTAAAGACAATGAGAATTCCTGCAGTAGAGAAATCTGTTTATTCTTGTTTAACCTAGCATTTCCTTTTTTAAAATACAGCATCTATTAACATTATGTAACTAGCCTTCTATAAAACATGTTTAGAAATGCTGGGTTAGACAATAGCAAATTTTCATTCTAACTGCAAAAGAAGAGCTGTACTCCTTAATGGGATCACTTTAAAATAAAATTTAAAACCTCATTTCTCCCCAAGACACATAATCTTTCCAATTTATGAGACTGTCTCTGAGTACCAGGTGATGTTTTATGGGTTAACACATTCAAGTCCATTACATCCATTCACCAGTTAACGCACATATACTGAGCACTGTGGTGGCCTGACTTAATAGCAATGATGAGAGAAGGATATAGATCTGAGAGCTCTAGAGTGCCTCGTGTGACAGAAGTATTGATCAAGTGGAAATAGAAGCAGAGGAAAGGGTCAAGAATGACTCCTGGATTTTTACAGGGAGCCACTAAGTAATTAGCAGGTTATAAATTAGAGTTGAATCTAATCAGGCTTTAATTGCCTTGATTGTAGATGGATCATCCATACGTATGTGGCCAGACAAAATTTACTAATGAGTGGAGTTCACGGACTTATGTCCCAGCACCTCACTCATGAGAAAGCACCAGGCATTACCTACTTTGCTTGGTCCCTCCCCCTTCTCTCTAAGGAGAGAAAGTAAAGAATTTGATTGGTGATCAAGATGGTGTTGACATAAAAACATGGATGAGCTTGAGATCTTCTGATGCAATCAAGTAAATGTCTCCCAAGGAAAAGAAATGGCGATGTTAATCAGAGTTGCTGTTCTGAACCTCATTAAAACATTAGAGAGACTCATGTGTGATAATTGGGATTCCAAATAAGCCATGCTCCTTTAAATCTGATAGACCCTGGGGGCTGGGCTATAAAAGTCCCTGCTTTACTCATATAAAAATATATAACTGTGCTTTTTGAGGCAGTGTTAAAGAGGATGCAAACTCAAACAAGGCCAAAATCCCAAAATTGCTTCAGTAACCATAAATGCAGAAACTCAATTTAATAATGAAAAAGGACTGCACAAAGTGTTTTAGTTGGCCAAAGGGCTGCCAGTGCAAAGTACCAGAAATGGGTTGGCTTTTATAAAGGGGATTTTATTTGGGATAAAGTTTATAGTTCCAAGGCCATGAAATATCCAAATTAAGGCATCAACAGAGATGCTTTCTCACCAAATTCGGGGCCCACGTGGTGAGGCAAGATGGCTGCCATCTCTGCCGGGTCTCTGCCTTCCCCTCCAGAAGCTACCGTTCTTGGAGCTCAGCTGTGGGCAACTAAGCTGAGGGTTTGTCTCTTTTCAGGCCTCCTCTATCAGTCTCCACTGCTCTTCTTCCTTCCCGAGTTCAGCTGCAAGCTATCAGGCATATGGCCCATCTCTCCCTTTTCATTCAGGAAATGAAAAGAAATGATGGAATCAAGAGACTAACACAGTACTGACATACAGAAATATAATATTAGCCATGAATGTGAGCTACATATTTAATTTTTAATTTTCTAGTAACCAAAGTAAAAAACAGGTGAAATTAATCTTTTTTTAAGCTCAATGTCCAAATTTTGATCATTTCAACATGTAATCAATATCAAAATATTAATGAGATCTTTTACAATCAATTTTTTGTACTAAGTCTTTAAAATCTTGTCTCAGTTTAGACTGACTATTTTCCAAGTGCTAGGTAACCCCATGTGGCTGGTAACTGCTATATTGAACAGCATACTCCATCCCCATCAAGAAACATTCTCTATGCATCCTTAATGTCTTTCTTATGAGGAAGTTATCCTTACCTACTAAAAAGGCCACCTCTCATTAATTCATTCATTTATGAGCATTTATATGTTCCAGGCATTCGTCTATGAACAAGACTGACAAAAATTCCTAACTTTTTGGAGCTCATATTCTCAAGAGGGAGCGATTGACATAAACAGTAGCTAAAGTAAACGAATAAATTACATAGCATGTTATACATGGTAAGAACCATGGGGTGTAGTAGAGAGCAGACTTAGGTGGCTCAGACATGCTGGGGATGGCACTGCAACCTCAGATACTGAAGTCTCATTGAGAAACTGACATTTGAGCAAAGACTTGAAGGTAGAGATACACATCTCCCTAATTCACTGCCGGAGAAAAAAGTGGATTCCTCCCAGCTCTAATAAGAAAAATTCTGGGCAAGAAATCTGACTCAGAGGGTTTGGATCATGTGACCTTGTCCTGACCAATCACCAATCACCTGGCCTGAAGGGTAGCAAATAATGATTGACCATGCTGGGCCACTCATCAACCAATCACATAGATGAAGATGGAAGCTGTCATTTGAGGCAGAGGGAAGAAAAACTCACCACCCCTCTCATCCCTTAAAAGGGATACGCTGGGAAGCAGATATGGCTCAAGCAATTGGGCCTCTGTCTATCATATGGGAGGACCTGGGTTTGATCCCCAGGGTCTCCTGGTAAAGGCGGGCCCACGTGGCAAGCCAGGCCTGCACCGAGAATCAGGAAGAGATGCAACAGAAAACAGGAACTGAGGGGGTGCAAGTGACAGGGAACCTCTCTTCATATCAGAGGTCCCTGGGATAGAATCCTGGTGAAACCTAGAGGAGAAAACGAGAAGAGAAGACAAAAAGAAACAGACATAGAAGATCATGCAGCAAATGGATGCAAACAGCAAAAACAGCAGGGTGGGGGCCGGGAGAGAAAAGAAAAAAGCGAAATGCTATTCCCAGAAGAAAGGAGATGAAGCTTGACTAGACCAATCAATAAAATATCCATTCAGAACTTCTTTGGAATTTTAAAAGAGACACCTGTTTCTAGTGTTTTGTGACATACTGCATAAATTCCATGTTTACACTATTCTTAACTTTATATACTTTTAACAGGTAGTAAAGTAAATGGGAAGAAAAGAGAATATCTGGCTAGATTGTCCTGGATTAGAGACTGGCTCTTCCAAGGCCAGCTGTGTGGCCTCAAATAAATCATATACCTTTTATCCTTAGATGACATATTTGTCAAATGACAGTAGGAGTTCTTGGATTATAAGTATCTAATTAAATAAGATAATGTAGGAGAAAAGACATATACATAAAACTCTTCTTTTAGATTCAAAAATATGTCAAAAATAAATCTCTCATATGGAAGTTCTTATATCCCCTTAACATGTGGCTGCCTTTTTCTGAACACATTTTACAATTTCTCTGAATATTCCTTGCTTTTGTTCATTAAGATATCCAGGTTACTCAGAAAAGAAAGGGAAAAAAAAAAAATACACACTCCCAGCTAACACAATCTCAGCTCCTCTGTTATGATACCAAAGGAAAAGTATCAGTCTATTCAGAAATGCTAATAAAAATGAAAACCAATTTTTAAGTTCTGCTTGAATTGATATTTCCAAGAAAGATAACTTTTGGGTGGAAGAAGGTAAAAAGACTATTAAATTTTGAAAACTATATAACAATCTGAAGCAAAAACTTATCATGATATGTGTGAAATCATCTTTCCTAGAAAGGTATTTTTATTAAAACTTACACGTTTTTTTTTCTTTTAAAATGACAACTCTATTATAAAGAAGTTTTCACATGGACTATCTCATTTAATTTTTACTAGTACTATGTAAGACGGGATTTCTTCTTTCTTCTTTTATCCCTTTTTTCCTTCTTTCCTTTTTCCTTATGTCAACTTGTGGTAAATACAGTTCTTTTTTTTAATTAATTAATTTATTTTTAATGTTACATTAAAAATATACGAGGTCCCCATATACCCCCACCCCCCTCACCCCACTCCTCCCATAACCACAACCTCCTCCATCATCATGGGACATTCATTGCTAAATACAGTTCTTGTCACTCTAAACACTGCAGTAAACAAAGTTCTTGCTCTCTTGGGGCTGACATTTAAGGGAGGAGTTGATGGTGGGCTGGGTGGCAGATAGTGAAGAACAAAAACAAGGGAGGGGAACAAAATTAAAGTAATTTAAAAGGATTATGTAATAAAGAGTGGCTGAGCATAATGGTGGGACGACTGTTTCACAGAAGAGGAAACTTCTGCTCCAGTTAGCAAAGTCAATGGTTGTAGTGTAGAAGAACTGAAAAAGGCTTAAAAAGAGGACCCTATGGCAATGCTATGGTTTTTTCTATTCTTCAGTTTCAACATACACTTCTGAAATGGAGGGAACAGTGGGAAAGGAAAAACCATGCTCTTCTTTCGCTTATTTGATACTTAAAAGGGCTAAGTCCAATTCGGCCACAGACTGCTACACTTGACTGCCATTTTCAATGGCAGGTTTGAAGGAGGCAATAACATTGTGAACCACCAGCTTTCCCACTAAACAAAGCAGAAATATGAATGAGCTATCTTGTGATGACAAGAATGTCCTGGCAAAAAATAGAGGGTTTCAAAATTATGCAGCCTACTACAGTTTCTCCACATAAGTTCAGAAAGATTTGATCAATAAAGTTTGACTTCTCTCCCTGAAATTTGAATCATTATCTACAGTCAAATGAATTTAACAAGTTTAAAAATTGATTACTTCTCTCGAGAGGATTGTGAATGTATTTTACTCTCCTTTTCATGTAGTGTGCAATTCTTTGTGTGTTTTTAAAATCATCTGATCAATAATATTTACTCATCTAAATACTTCTCAATCTCTTTTTTGTCACTGTTTATTTTTTAAAAGATACTTCGATTACATAAATGTTACAGAGAGTATATAGGGGATCCCCATATGCCCCGCTCCCCACACCTCCCACATTTTCCCACATTAGCAACATCTTTCATCAGTGTGGTACATTCATTGCAATTGTTAAACACATTTTGGAGCATTGCCACTAAGCATGGATCATAGTTTACATTGTAGTTTATACTCTCTCCCATTCGACTCTGTAGGTTATGGCCAGATATGTAATGGACTGTGCCTGTTGTAATGTCATTCAGGAGATTCCCAAGTCCTGAAAATGTCCCCTTATTACACCTGTATTTCCCTCTCCCTGACCCCAGAACATCCATGGATCACTGCCTCCACAACAATGGTATTTCTTCCATTGCTAGAATTACAAAAAGTCTGTAGTAGAATACTGGTAAGTTTATTTTAGTCTATAGTTTGTTTCCCAATCCTTAGGACTCTAGGATTCTAGCATGGTGATGCCCACGCCACCATTAATTCGATCCCACACCTCCGGTAGATAGGACTCTCTTGCTTGTAGTTGTAGGTACTCTTGGTTCCTTGGTATGTTATTTGTCCATCATCCCATCCCTGTTAGTTGTTCTGGGTGAGTCCATTGAACTGGAGTGTAGATGTTACAACTCCATTGAGATTCAGGGCTCAGCTGGCACAGGGACAGCCCAAAGACTTAAGTCTCTTGGATGTACACCACCACTTTAGTAGTAATTATAGGTTCAAACAGGAGAACAGTAGAGTTATGCATAGGGAAACCACTGCTAAATCTAACTCTGTCACACTGAGGGGCATAAAGACCAGATTAGGGCCCACTGACAAGGGGCCAAATTCCTGAGGTCTTTGCCCTGACTACAGTGTCTGGATGTCTCCATATCCCCAAGGAGCTTCGCTATTTGAGGTAGTATCTACTTTGGCTGTCAGCGAGATCCTGTTGATCAATCTCAATTCTTTATACAAGAAAAGAGTGGAGGCTGGAAATAGGTATGTAATCCTGCACTTCTGTTTTTCAAATTCTGTGATATCTTAAACAAGTTAAAAGGTAGAAGGTAAATCAGAAAGTATGTGACTTTTGCTGTTCTGCAAGTGTGGTCTCTGCATCTAAATAGTGGAGGTGGGATGGGTGCTTGTTGGAATCCAGATTCCTGGGACCAATTCTCCCAGATCAAGGGAGGTGGGCCCAGATCTGCTGATTCCAAATCTTTGGGAGTGGACCCTGGGAATCTGCGTGGCTCCTGAGTGATTCTTATGCCCTTTGGGTATTGAGAACCCTGGACAGTGCCCTGGACCAGAAAGGCCTGACTTGAAATGCCCATGCGCCTGCTCACTGGCTGGGTGCCTAGGGGCCCTTTCTGAGTAAGTGACATTGAGCTGCCCTTGCATGTTGGTGGGGTCTCTGTCTATCAGGCCTTGTAACAAAGAGAGGATGAAGGACATTGGATCCAGCAAACTGTGACCACCACACCTAGTCCAGCAGAATTCTTCAAAGCTCTTAATGATGACATTTTTAAAAACTCTTCTGTTCCCATTTTTTAATGCAGTTGAAGTGGAGCCTGCTTCAGTGTCTTTGTTTTGCAAAAGAGAATGCAGGCATTTGTTTCAGCTCCTTTTCTTTTAACTTGGATCCTTCTAATGCCCTTATTTATAGTCCAGGGAGATAAGAAAGAGAAGCAGGACAAAGTTGTGCTTTTAAGGCCTGCCTTGAGGAACAGGACATGAAGATGCCAGCCTGACAAGGATGAGCCGGCGGGTTCTTTGTCTCCCTGAACACGGGTCTTTTATCATCCACCGACCCATCTAAATAGGTTTTCTTAAAGCATGAAATGTGTTATCAAAGCCTAAGTAACAACTTGTAATTATTGGCTCCAGAGTGGACCTGGGTGCTATTTAAAAGCATCAAATGAAAGAGAAACTGATGAGGTTTTTGCTTCTTAGGTTGGACCTCAGAGCACGAGAGAAATTTACTTTTTATGCTATGTCTCTATTTTTCCTTAATTTCCAAAATTACAAAACAATACATTGTACAATATTCAAAACAAAATATATATATTTTGTCCAAACTGAAAGCCACCCCACACCACCTTCCCTGATTCTATTCCCTGATACTTGGGGTCTGCCCCGAGGAGTGACAAAGTAGACCAATTGTTAGCAAGAATTGGTTCAGCCAAAACCTGCAGGTCCCTAAATTAGCATTTTTTATTTTAGCCTTTCCTCTGAGGTCCTCATGAATATTACCTGGCAGTCTTAGGATGCCTGAAACTTGCTCTCTCCATAGCCTCTGATGTACTCGTTTTCTCATTTAAATTGGATGATGGGGCAGGAACGTGACTGTCCTCTCAGGCTTCCCCCAAGACCATCTGTGATGTATGTTTAATGCTTTTCCTCTGCTACAGAGATAAATGTCAGTAATTCTGAGTGACAGGCCCAATGTTTAAGGCTTTTGGAATTATGTGAGTCTCAGGGTCACAGGAATTTTTCTACGTTCAAATATTTGCAAACTATTGTGGAATGAATGAATGATGTGGGGTTCTAGAAACAGTATATTTTTGTTAAATTTTCCAGCAGCTTTCCCTTCCTCCATGTCTGCTTTCATCATTCTTTTTTTTTCCCCTTCTCTCTCTTTTCCAACTAAGATTTTTACTTTCTGCCCGCACGAACTCTATGAGCTTATGAGATCTCAGAATTCGCGCTAAATTTCTCGTATGGGCACTCTTGTTACTGCCCCTCAGTTGTTTTCATCTCCTCAGTAACTGAAGCCCTCCTCATGCTTCTTAGATTAAATCCCCCCTCTCCTTGCTGTCCTCCTGGCTTTCCTTAATTAGGTAATTTCTGAGACAGCTTTGAAGACACTAGGTGCCATCGCCAGGCTAAGTGGGATTGTTATAATTATCATCTTGAAGCTCCACATCACCTTCGTCAGCTTCTTCTCTCTTATTCTTTCCTCTCTCCTAGTTAGCTGTGTATGAATAATGAAAGCAGTCTTTCCTTGAATGGAAAAATTGAAATTCAGCTTCATTTTTTCCCCCAAATTACCTGTTAATGGAAACTGAGGCATATCCGTGCGTATTTTTTTGCCCTGGAAAAGGAAAAGGTTAAAACATGGCAATGCATGTGCATATTGTGAATGATCATGGTCTTTGATTTTTCTGATTTCCCTTTAAGTGACCCCTATTTTTATTACCAAACCAACACAAAGAATTTGGATAATACAGAAAAGTGCACAGATGAAAATATATATCACCTGTATTTCCACCTTCCAAATCATGTGCATGTGTAGTTCATAGTAATCTTCTTTTCACATGTGAAAAGAGGTCAACCTTGAGCAGACTTAGACTTAATGTACTATGGTCATCTCAATTAAATTTTCTTCACATCCTCATGGCCACAGGGCACCCTGTTACACAGATGGACTGTAATTTTGCCAGTCCCCTATAGGAGAACAATTCGTTGGTTTCTAATAAACAGTTAGATGGTTTCTAATGTAAGCAATACTCCTGACATCCTTTATTCGTGGCCCTAACAGTTATTTCCTCCCCCTCCATGGCTCCCTCATCTGTCTGCTCACTGTTTCTGCTCACTGTGTCTGCTCATTGTGTCCGCTCATTGTCTACTCATCTTCTCCCAGGACCTGCCATGTGGGAGGCAGGTGCCCAACTTTTTGAGCCACATCTGCTTGTTGCATCTGCTCATTGTGTCAGCTCGTTGTGTCTGCTAACTACATCTGCTTATCTTCTTTAGGAGGCATCAAGAACTGAACCCAAGATCTCCCATGTGGGAAGTGGGCACCCAACTACTCAAGTCACATCTGCTACTGACAATTATTTTTAAAGAGTTTTTTTTTTTTTTAAGAAAAAATTATAAAGTTAGATTTGCTGGTTCAAAGAGTTTTAGTGAGCATTGGGCATTTAGAAAGACACTCAAAGGTTGTACTGAATCCTGCCCATCTTAGTTTTAATTAGAAAAGGATACTCTGTCAGGGAGTCTACCAGTGTTTGCTTGTCCTGTACAACAAACATATAGCATCGGCCCTCTTTCTAGCTGGACATGCTTTGGATTCTCAGTTATTCTAAAGAATGTTTATATTCTGATGTTCATTGAGGCTGGTCATTCAAGTCCTGTATCCCTGGGAGATCAGTTTTAACAGAAGCAAGTTCACGTTTAAAGAAATGACCACTCTAAACAATTTATTCCAAATCAGCAGGGAACGCTAACAAAGGAAGAAAGAAAATTAATGCTTATTAATTAATGCCTGCATTTTATCCTCTCAACCATTTTGTGTGATAGATGAGGTCTCACCTTCATTTTTTATGAACATATTGAGCCACAAGGTAGCTGGGGCATAGCAGAATCAAGTCTCAAACCTGAGGCCAGAGCCTTTCCTCCCCTCTATAGTTTGGTTATACTGTGTGACTTCTTAGAACAAAGTTCTGAAGCCATGCAGAACCTGTGTCTAACTTAGCTATATTTATCATGTCAGTTTTTCCTTTCTTTTCTAATATCAGTTTGGTGTATATTTGCCTTTTCAAGTATTAGAAAACAACTGTTACTTTGCTTTACATATGGTTCATGTTTTCATTAGTCCTTAGCGTATTAAAGTTTTCTTCTCTCCTTTTATCTACAAGTTTACTATATATTCATGAGGGCTTTCAATAGTGTTGTATCTGAGATGTCATTTAACCTGCCTCACAAAGTCTATTTTATATAAAAGCAAGGCCTGTTTGTTCACTGAAGTTAACATTCTCACTCAAAAGGAACATAACCTGCTGGCCTCAGAGTGATCTATCTACATGTGGAAGTGGCTCAATTCTTGAGAATTCTGTAATCTCCAGACCTGGATGTATTGTGGCAGGGGACTGAGTGAGGTTATGTCCACTCACTGAGAAGAAGGACAATATAAAATATGGGTTATAATACAGATGGCTTTGGAACCAATCTTAACTCTAAAATAGAAAGGAAAGCAAATAAATGCAGTGCAGTATGGTAAGGGCAACCATAAGTGTATGTTCTGGAAGGAATGAGTTCATCAGATGCAGGGGAGGGGCAGCAAAGATCACGAGAACAGTTCCTACTTAGGTTGATTTCACAAGTGCAGCAGTGGCCTCTGGGTCTGTGGAAACTTAGGAGATGTTATGGTCCAAGTGGCATATGCTACAGCAAAGTCAAAGTTGTAGATCAAAGGTAATGCAAACAATCATGTCCTTTCACACAAAATCCATTGCCCTCATCCATATAAGAGATTGGGAAGGGGAGCTGGTATAGGTGAATGGAAACTTATCTGTGCTTGCTAAGTTTTATCTCATCCATCATAGCATATAAAGTCTGTGATACCCCATGTCAAACCTTAAAATTCCTGAATTCTTGATTCTAAATATACAGTGGAGGAAACAGACATGCTTTACTTCTCCCATCTACAGCCTTGTTCAAAGAGGGTTCAAACTGTACCTCAGGCCAGGTAGCCTGCTTGTTCAGCAAAGGGATTCTGACAAGCAATGGAAGGTGCTAAAAAAGTGTCCTGGCCATTCAAAGCTAGATTGAGATTGGGAGCAAAATTAGAGATTTCTGCCTCTTCCAAACCCATTGCTAGCACTGAACAAGGGAGAAAGGGACACCCAGATAAATCAGATGTGGAGCCAGTCTTCAGAGTAGGGCAGGAGGTGGGGAGGGATGACAGGCAGAGAAAGAACTGTACCGCAAGGTAAAGAGAGCTACCCTTCATTAGAAGGTGAAGGTAATGGGCTGTGGTAGAATAGAGATGAGAGAGAGTGCTTCTAGTTGGAATGATCTTAGAAGACTTTCTGAAGGAGGTGTCCTTCCTTGAAAGACATAGAGAATCTGGACTCAGGTATGGTAAAGCAGAAAGAGTGAATGGCATGCCAGCTATGCAGAAAATAGCTGGAGAGCAGCATATGATTAAAGGGGCTTCACAAAGATTTGTTTTTATAAGGTAAAATAAACAGGGAATAAATCAAATCAACATTTCTGACCTCATTTCTTCTATTCGCCTCTGATTCAAAATTCCTCCAATACTTCTAACTTTAATACAGCCTCAGGGCCTTTGCACTTGCCATTCCCTCTGATATGAACACTTTGCCAAGATCTTTGCTTGACTGACTCTGTTTTGTCTTTTAAATCTCCGTTCAAATAACCCCTCTCAAGGGAGTCTTTCCCAGACCTCTCTGTTGAAGTTGCCCTTCCTCGCCACCCGACTTGTGCTGCCCTATCCCACACACACCTACACCTGCTCACCAATTACTAAGGCAGCATCCCTGTTTGTTTGCTTTTCATAGCACTTAACATGCTCTATGCCTGGTACGTAATGGGCTCAATGCATGTTTGTTGAATGGCTGAATGACAGGAGGCTCCTAGTCTTTAAAATTAATCCTGGCTTTACACTGGCATGACCACGTAATTGTGAAAACATGAGGGAGCCACTCAACCTTCTTCTCCCCCGCTACATGGGATAGCATGATAACGATGAACTTACAGGATTGTAGAAAGGATTGAAGGAGACAAAGTTTGTGAAGTACTTAGCATGTAATAAGTACTCCGCAAATGTGATGTCTCCTTTTATTCCCTGGGTCCTCTTTTTTGTGAGCCAGGTCGACCTTGCTCAGAGCTGTGCCCCTTGTCCCTTCACCTCACCTAATCCATAGCCATTTTCAAGCCCTCCTCTCCCCTGAGCCAGGCCTCGGCAAGCCTGCTCCTCTCTTGTCTTCTCTTGGTTGGACCCATGCTCTCTGACACTATATCACACATCAAAGATTATTGCCCAAATACCTATAGGGGATATTTTGTTTGTACAACTGCATTGCACTATTTCCCTTTTCCTCCTACTTGACTTAGCATCAGTCAAGTGGGAATAAATTAATTTATGATGAATTGAATATAATGTATCCCAAAATAGAGGGCACTTTTTAATAACATTTTGTATTACAAAGATTGAAACATAAGAATTATAGAAAATTTAGGAAAACTCTGATAAGCAAAAAATAAAGTTTTAAATTTACCCATAGCACCACCACCCAGAGAAAAAATAGTCACTTCTAAAATTTTGTCATACCATTTTGAATACCTTTTAAAATCACTTTTCTTGGGTAAAGTTTATATATGTATCTAGATAATGTAAATACATGTACATATTTATGCACAAGACTGGAAACATATGGCATGTTCTATTTTAACCTGCTTTTTTCACAGAATATCATCTATGTCATTAAGTTTTGTTTTGCCATGTGATTTTAATGTATGATCTGGCTTAGGTCATACTTACAACTCATAAAATGTTAGGCCCTTTCCCCTATTATTAGACAATAGGCAGTTTTTTATTTTTTATTTTTTTAGGAAGTACTGGGGATCCAACTCAGGACCTCACACATGGGAAGCGGGCGCTCAGCCACTTTAGCTATATCTGCCCCCCAAGGTTTTGATATATGTTTTTAAAGATTTATTTATTTCTCTCCCCTCCCTACCCCCACCCCAGTTGTCTGTTCTCTGTGTCTATTTGCTGCGTCGTCTTTGTCCGCTTCTGTTGTTGGCAGCAGCATAGGAATCTGTGTTTCTTTTTGTTGCGTCATCTTGCTGTGTCAGCTCTCCGTGTGGGTGGCGCCATTCCTGGGCAGGCTGCATTTTGTTTCGTGCTGAGCGGCTCTCCTTACGGGGCGCACTCCTTGCACGTGGGGCTCCCCTACGCAGGGGACACTCCTGCTTGGCAGGGCACTCCTTGCGCGCATCAGCACTGAGCATGGGCCAGCTCCACACGGGTCAAGGAGGCCCGGGGTTTGAACCGCGGACCTCCCATGTGGTAGACGGACGCCCTAACCACTGGGCCAAGTCCGCCGCCCCAAGGTTTTGATATTTTAACATAAACAGTACTGCAGTGATACATCAAGGGGCTAAGCTGAGGTCTTAGTCATGGAATTCCTGGGTCCCAGACAACAATTTCAATCCACATTGTCAAACGGCCCTCCAGGGCACTCCACCAAGTACACCATCATCAGGGTGATCATCTGCAGCCCCACCCCCCCACCCCCATGACGGCTCTCAGCCCTTCAATAGGCATGAAGTGGCCACATGGCTGGTGAGAGGCAAGGCCTCTCTGGCATTTTTTTGTTGGTTAAAGACCAGTTTTTTGATGGTTAAAGGCCAAATATTTGAACTTATGTGTCGATTTGCATGGGAGTCTGTCAACACCGTCAAAGCCGAAAGAAACCAGGGAGTGGCGGGAGGGAAGAGAATATGCCAGTGTTCTGCTTGGAAAGGTGACGCTCCGCTGAACTTCCCCACTCCTGCTGTATCTACTCCCTCCCTACCCCAGCTTTCTAGAGCGGCTAGACCCCTTTAAGGCAGTGCTTCTTCCAGGGGATTCAGGTACCAACTCTCAGAACCAACTGGGCATCCCCAGCTCTTTAAAATGTAGATTCATGGGACCACTTCATACCCATCAAACTGGATTCTGGGATGACTCCTTGGAAATGTATTGATTGACCTCAGCAAGTGATCACAACATTGTAAGAACCACTGTTTAAAATCCAATGTCTAGGAAAGGGCCTGAGTATTTTTCTGGATCCCAATTCCACAATGGCATGAAAAGACTTGCTAACTTTTACTGAGCCAAGTACTATTATAAACAATTTCACAAATATTAACTCATTGGATGTGCGTGACAGTTCAGTCACCTAGGTGCTGATTCTCTCTCCATTTTAAGGAAAGGTACACAATTCATAGGTGGAAAGTGATAAAGCCAGGTTTGGACCCAAACAGCCTGGACTTGAACCGCTTATGTTAAGCATTTTCTTGAATCTCTGAGGAAGTGCTTCTGCAGGCAACAGGCTGGAAGCACAGTCTAGGAAACCTAGTTTGGACCAGGCTTTGCTCTCTCCACCTGCCACTGCATTAGTCAGGGCCCCGGCAGGAAACCCTTGGCAAACTCCAATTGGGAAACTTAAGGATAATTTAATAAGGGGACTGTTAACAGACGTGTGGACAGGATGTAGAGAAACCTCAAGAATTTCCCTACTGGTATCTGCCGCAGCTCCTTTATCACCCCAAGGCCTCTGACCAGTGCTGCCAATTAGCCAAAGGTAGCCAGAGAATCCAGAGAGCTCAGAGGTTATGGGGGAGCCCACTGGAGCCGTCCAAACCAGGCAGCCTACAGGATAAAGGACAGAGTGGCTCTGGAAGACAAAGGACATGTTCCTTAAGCTCTCTAACTTTTATTATCTGCATATTTAACTTGGAACAAGTTAAACAATGATCCTACATGCATTAGTTGGTTATAAAAGAAATGAGAGGATGACTGTGAAGTGCTTAGCACAGAGCAGGGCACATAGTGAGTGAGCCATAAACATCAGTTACTGTTGTCATTATTATGAACAACATTTGCTCTCAAAAAGCATTTAGGTGAAAATGTAGAACATACTCTTTTATTCCAGTTTCATCACTTCCTAGGTCTTGCTTTATCCAAGGAATTCCCTTCTCACTGAGCCTCAATTTCAGGATGATAATATATTACAAAAAAATTAAAGGACGATGTGATGGGGGCTCTACCTTAGATTGTGAAGTCAGTAAAAACATCTCTGAAGAAATGGTGTTAAATTGAGGCCTGAATGATGAGAAGGTGCCAGCCCTGCAAAAATCAGGGGGTGAGGGCAGAATATGTTTCAAACAGCCGGGGTAGCGTGTGCAAGGGCCCTGAGGCAGAACTGGCACTGACAGTTCAGGGCTCAGCAAGGAAGCCCCTGACTGTGGATGGAACATACTGAGGGAGGGTGGGTGGTCAGGGAGGAAGTCTGAGAGGTGGGCAGAGATAGATCATGTAGGGCCTTGGGGGTCATGGTAAGGAGTCTGGATTTTACTCTAAGAAGGGTGGGATTCCCTTGGTGGAACTTAGAAGGGGAGTGATGACATCGGAGCTATGCTCTAAAAGACCATTCTAGGGAAACGGACTTTGGCCCAGTGGTTAGGGCGTCCGTCTACCACATGGGAGGTCCGCGGTTCAAACCCCGGGCCTCCTTGACCCGTGTGGAGCTAGCCCATGTGCAGTGCTGATGCACGCAAGGAGTGCCGTGCCACACAGGGGTGTCCCCCGCGTAGGGGAGCCCCACGTGCAAGGAGTGCACCCGTAAGGAGAGCCGCCCAGCGCGAAAGAGAGTGTAGCCTGCCCAGGAATGGCGCCGCCCACACTTCCTGTGCTGCTGACGACAACAGAAGCGGACAAAGAAACAAGACAGCAGCAAAAGACACAGAAAAAAAATAGACAACCAGGGGAGGGGAGGGGAATTAAATAAATTTTAAAAATCTTAAAAAAAAAAAAAAAGACCATTCTAGCTGTAATGTGCAAAGCGGCTATGGGAGAGCAAGAGGAGGCAGTTGACAAGAGTCCAGAAAGCAACGGCATCAATGTACAGTCAGGGTGTAGCAGAGAAATAGGAGTGCGCAGAAGCAGGATCTGTTCTGAAGGTTGGAAGACACTGGCAAGTAGGGGAAACAAGAGTAACCTGGGGCTCCGACACATGTGCCGTGGAGCAGGGCTGCTCTCCGTGAGAAATCCATCCCTCTGGCTGAGCGGGAAGCTTCAGGGCAGAGTTACTCAAAACTGAAAAGAGGAATTGCGCTAGGTGCCTTTTCTTTGTCCCTCCAAGGCTTCTCTCCACCCTTCTTGCCTTGTGCCCTGGGAGGCTTTTACCTCTGCCTTCCTGTTGTCTTTGGCTAGTGGAGAACACAGTCAGGACAGAAAAGGGCTGCAGAGAGTGCGTTAAGGTATCCCAGCTCCTCCATGCAGGGTCACTGAGGGCTGGCCGCCTTCCCAAAGAGAGAGCACAGCTCCTGCCCCTTCCCTGACCCCCGGTGCTAGGAACCCCTCCCTTCTTGGCCCTAAGCACCAGGGCTGGTAACATCGGAGCCCTGGCCTGTGCAACACTGGCGCTCCCAGCTAGACCTACCTCACGCTCAGGGTGGCCCACCCTCAGGGGTGCTGTGATGGGAGCCACCAACTCTTCCTTGGAGAGTCGGCAAAGCAAGGGCTATTTCACCTCTGTCTCTTCCAGGCAAAGGGAAGAGTCTTTTTGCTAATATTTGGGGAGAAGGGGGGAAGGAAGGGCCTTAGAATTTAAAAGCGTTGCCCCTGCTCACCATTTTATAATGCACTGCAAGGTGCTTTAGGTTCCTATTGAGGGGACAGTAGTTAGGTGAAGAGCCAGGTAAGAGGGCATGACCGTGGACTCTGCCCTCCTCTTACTGTCATTTACAGTGGACTTCACTTTCCCCACTTGTAAAATGGGAGTTTTTCTGGACTATGTTTCCCACATACCAGTCCATCATGTACCACCTTCCTGATACCTACTTCATCGCTAAATGACTCACTATTGAACTCAATCCCTTGTTAAAGGAACCTTCCAATCACTGCCATGAGTGGAAAGGCAGTATTACTCACTCGCAATAAAAGATGACAGCACCAACAAAAAATCTAAAACTCTACCAAAAGGTAGCAGAATACCACCAATCTCACAAACTGCTCTTTGAGAAACACTGTACTGATGATCTCTAAAAGATTAAGAACACAGCACATCTGCAGGACACATGCTGAACACGTCCCCTGCGACAGTGTCCTTCTCCGAAGGAGGAAATTGGCTGGGTCAGGGGTGTGGATGCGACAAACAATCTCATCATTTATTTTAAATAATCAGCAACTAACTTGAAGCCCAGCATGCTGGACTCCATTTTTGTCTCCTGATGTCTCAGGGTGACTCTGGGCTCTAATTGCTAATTGATGGAGACGTCCCTTTCACCCTCAACCCCTTTCAAACCCTCCATCTGATTAGCAGGCAGAGAAAGCCATCTGCAATCACAGAGGAGTGGGGCTCTCAGCAGCCCCCCCCCACCCCCAAGGTTTTTAGGGTCTTGTTCAGAATGTCCAAAGAGGCTGCTTTTTAAAAAAATTTGTTTTAAGGCTTTTAAATGTCAATATCCATTGCCTTCCTGCTTCTTCCTCCCAGCAGATTACTGGTATGGAGTCCAGAATCTATCCAAATGGAATCATGTATGTGTGCATGTGTTGCCAGCTAATATTTAATTAGATGTGCTGCTTTTGTTGACTGGAGTTGTGCTATATAGGAAGAGGAAGAGGGCAGTAACGTAGCATCCGGGGCTTTGAAGTTAGAAGCTAGGAGTTCTTCCAGATTCCAACGCTAGTGGGACCACAGATGGGTTTGGTAAAATGGACACAGCAGGGCTACTGTGTGGCCTGGAAACACATGGTGGGGACAGATAAATAGGGACAAGCAGTGGTGAAGCAAGCTAGTAATATAGGGAATTAATAGACGAATCTGGAACCTGGCAAAATGTCCACATGGACATCAGTAACCCCCAAGATGGCTGCTGGAAGACCCCCGCCCACAGGATTCTGCTCTCCAGAACAAAGACTTCTTCTGGGAGTGAGGAAAAGCCCCGGATATTCCCAAGGACTTTATCATTGAGTCCTCACTGGGGGATTGATAGGTGGGGTGATGAATCAAAACAGCAAACAGCTGGAACCCCTCCCCTGCCATTAGCAAAGGGGTGGAATAATTAATATAGTTTATAAAGCAAACTACACGGTGCATGCTCCACTCTCTTTCCTCTGGACCCGTTCCTGCCCTCTGCGGGCCGCTCTCACCATTTTTTCCTCCGCTATGTGGTCACACAAGTAAACCTGAAGATTGATAACCTATAATGGGGAATTGTAGTCTGTAAATCAGCACTCTTTATCCCTTTTCAGTCCCTTTCTCTCTATGCGGGACCCCTGCTCTGTTATTTTCTCCCATTTCTCTTCCCTCCCTACCTGAATAAATTACTGGCCTAACTCACCCGACATGCTCTTGAAATTCATTTCTACAGCATAGTCAAAGAACCTAAATGAAATCTGGTAACAGTGGTCCCCCCTCACACTCTAAGGAACTGGTTCCTATTCCATGCCCACCCAGGTAGCAACATCATGTCTGAATACCAGTTTTCATGTGATCTTGGAACATTTAAACCCTTGATTTCCCCTCTGTAAAACTGGAGGTGAAAATGCTTTCCTTCCTTGCAGCTTCCTTTCAAGCAGTGGTTCTCACGTTAGAATCACCTGTGAAGCTTTTACAACCACAGCTGCCCAGGCCTTGCTTCACACCAATTAAGTCAGAATCTCTGCAGGGGGGTGGGGGGTGCAGGCAGGCACAGTGCCCTGAGTAGTTCCCCACGTGCAGCCCAGATTAAGAACCAATGCTTTCGAAGAGGAGTGAGAAGGCATTCGCCTTCCCTCGTATTTCCCTTCCCTGCTTCATGGAAGTCTACTGGCATTTACTGAGCCTCAGCTGTGCTCAGAGCTGTGGAGGGGTAAATGTGATTTAGAATCCAGGCCCATCTTCAAAGGGCTCACGGAGAGGGTCGTCAAGGGAGTAGAAATCAGTCTGCAAGCAATGCTGTAAGAAAGATCCAAGGAGGCCGGAGGAGAGCAGCATTGGTTCCAGAAAGACAATCAGCAACTCCTCCTCTAAAGAAAAGACATTGGAATAGGACCTTGAAGAATGGGAGCCAGGGAGCCAGACAGAGGGGTGATTGGCGAGGCCAGGCAGTGTAGTAGCAACAGATAATTTTAGGAAATGAGACCACAGGATACTGGAAATAATATATGGCCTTGCAGGGAAAACTCATACAGCACTTCCTTTCTGCCTGCTCTCATCTGTCTTTGCAGAGCATCATCAAAACCAGGGGCTCTTAACCTTTTGTGTTCCACGGTCCCCTTGGCCTGTCAGGTGAAAACCACAGACCCCTTACTAAGTGCACGCTGTGCTGTGTGTTATTTAATAAATATATCATACCTGTACCAACATGGTCCCACAAGAATAATGTTTTTTTGAATTTCAGTTCAAGCTCACGGACCCCTGGTTCAGAACCCCTGCTCTAAAAGGTACTGCCAGTGAAAACATCCATGTCCACACGAAAAGTAGCTTCGGGGAGGTATCTCTGTTTCCAAATAATGAACCCCAAATCCTCCCTTTTCTTTGCAGAAGGAAAATATCTGGAAAACCCTCTGCTGTCATTTTCATTGTAAACGCACGAACAGCAATCAATCACTGCCCTGTATTTGCATAAAAGGGATAACTATCCTGGACAAAAACCACTGAGAGTCGGGGGTGGCATTGCTTGCCAGGAATTGCTTCCTCTCCGTCAGCACCAGGAAACCCTTAATGAAGTCCTTCATCTCAAGGGAGAAGACTGTCCTTGACGTAAGGTCTCCCCTAACAGCCTAGTGCACAAGCCTCCCCACGCCGCCCATCACAGGAGCCCCCTGAGGGGTAATGCATGTCCTCTGCATGGCCTTCTCCTGCTCCTTGGCAATACCCGTGTCTCTCTGTGTCAAACTCCTAATTTGAGCATCCATTTTTTAAAAGTTGGCATAATTGAATCTGCTTCAGAATTAATGTCCTACTTAATTTTATCAAAGGTCTTTGTCTTAAGTGACAGCATGGAATGAAAGATTCAAGGAAGGACTTTATGATATTAAATATTGCACAGAGAAATGAACTTCTCTTCTCAGTGGTTCCAAAGCTCCCCCTGGTCCCTCGCTCCCTTCCCACAGGCTAATAACTGATTTTGAAAAAGTTCCCTCTTGGAAGATAACTACAGGAAAGAAAGGATTTCTCACTCTCTTTTTCAGTGAATCAAAAAACAATCCTTGGAGTGAGTCTCCCCGTTGATCCCTCTTGGTCATTAACATCTCATTTTAAATCAAAGCATGTTTCACCAAATGTTAATGGCTGTTATGCAACCTCAATTAGGGTCAAATGAACTCTAGGGAAAACTGAGTTAAACCAAAGTTAAAAAGGTGTATTTACTGAGGGCATGCCCAAGCTTTTAATAGGTGGCTCTGCACTGTTAATATTCAAGAGGGGTATATAGGATGCAGCATTTACCAACTTCATTTTTCCACAGAACTCTTATTTGATGTAGTTTCTTGAGGGATGTGAGTTCACCAACCTTAACCTAGCAGAAAGAGGCCTATCTCTGGAACAAATGTTCCCGTGTCCCCCTAAAATTGCAACTTCCAGGGCACTTACCATTGTCTCCTGAAAAATTCCTAGGCTTGTAACATGAGACTATGGCATAAGTCAGCATTTATTCACTCTAACTCCCCTCTCAGTTTTTATGTGAGAAGCAGCAATCTTTGACTTGCACATGTAGGAAAATTCAGGCCATAGTTCTATTTATTTATATATTTTCATTGAAAATATTAATTCTCACAGCAAGAGAATACCTTTACCAGCCAATATAAGGAAAGCTTTATAGTTTTATTTATTACCGCTTTACCTTGTTTTCCAGGACTGGAGTAGCTGTGGCCCACCCTGCTCAAAGTTCCTGCCCTTACCCCGACAAGGTTATGACCAGAGGCCTCCGCAGGGAGGGGCTGCCCAGGGTTTGGAGTGTCTCTTTTCCCCTCTAGAGCTGAATTACAAGATTTTGACCTCATTTGCACTTTGGGATAGCTGGGGGGTATCAGTCATTACTCGTCTAACAATTGGAGAAGTAACTGACCCACAGAATTGACACCCAAACCAAAGTACCAGCTTTGTTCATGGTAAAGCTGGACTGAGAGGCACATGGCTGCCGTCCACAGCTGCACCCCGGCAGACTGGCCTGCCCAGGATGGCAAACATGAGTTTTGACCACAGGTTTGTTGGGCTCCAGTACCTGTATATTTAATCAGGACATTATTCCGCTACCCTTGTACATACATGGGCTTACACATAGAAAAACTTCTAAAATATTTGTTGAACTAAATGAAGTTCAGAGTATTTGAGGTTTCTTCAGGCTCTGGTGCTGCAGAAACCAAATGACCCTTGAACATGAAAAGTCAGAAGAGATAAGCAAATTCCACTGGAATCTAATCGCAATCCATAGGAATTGAAGCCTTGCCCGATAGCATATAAAAGAGAACTCAAAGTGGAATACATCAGTAGATGGATTTGTTAAAATACATAAAAAAGGATTAGGTAAGGATTTAAACTCAAGGTTTCAGTTTGGGAAACCAACTGTATTTTGAGGGACATGAACTAGGTGACCCCTATGGGCACAAGCTTTCTTTTCTTCAGCATGGCAGTCTAGGCATAAAACGGGAGCCCTGCACATCTGCAGCTCCCAGCCCAGGCACCCCAAACATTAGGGCAAGAAGTCGCAGAGATTTGGAGGACTGTCGGTCCTTCATGGGTTGGGATGGTACAGTGGGAACCAGAGATGCCTGGCTCACTTTCTGGCACAGTTAATAGGTCCTGTAGCTGCAGGGAGGGGAAACCAGGAGCCAAGTCATGGGACAGGTACCTGGCAGCTCTGAGGGTCTGCCCTTGCCCAGCACATCATCCTGTGCACGAGGGAGCTTGGCATTAAATAGCACATAAAAACGTTTTCCCTGCTTTTTGAACATGGGGCTCCATGTTTGCATTTCACGCTAGACCCAGCAAATTCTGTAGCAGATCCTGCCTTTTTTGCTCCTTCACATGGTGGGCGGGTGACTTGCCTCCCAGGAGACAAGGGATGGGGGAGAAGGAGTGTGGGGCACCTGGCAGTTTGTGGGTCGTGTTACCCAAGGAAGGAGCTGCTGCGTGTGGCCACTATCCTCCTGCTCTCCTGCTTCTCCTCCCGGAACTGGGAATTGTGCTTAATTTGGACACAAATTGCGGGAAAGTAGGTCTCCCCGCAGTCTCCAATCTAACTTCACTTCAGTTCTCTCAGCTGTCTGTTGGGGAGTAACAATTCCTATCTGGCAGGAATGTTGATAGTATTGCTGTGTTGACTAAGTTTGTGAAAGTGCAGAAGGGAAGCATGCCCTCAACAGTAGCTGTCTTCTAGGGCAGCTCTTCTCCAACTTTCCTGTGCATACAAACCTCAGGGGAGCTTGTTACAATGCAGAATCTGACTTAGTAGGTCTGGGCTGGGGCCTGAGAGTCTGCATTTCTAATAAGCGCCCATGTGACCCCCTCATGATCTTATTCTCCCTGTCGGAGCACCAAACATTGAGAAGCAATCCACTAGGGGATACAAAAAAGAAAAAAAACACCATCTCTACTTCTTAAAAGTTCAAGTATATGGAGATAAACTAGTCATGTAGTCAGCTAACTAACTCTAATAAATGGACAAGCCAAATACCGGCACAAACTGCTTTGGAAGAGAAAATTATTCTTGCTCACCCAGGCTCTCTGGGGAAGTTTTCACTTGAGACGACTTTGAGTGAAGAACAGACTTTCAGCAGGCCCAGAATCCTGGGTTCTGGTCCTGGCTGTGGGAAAGCACATGATAAATTGACGCTAGGAGTCCTAGGGAGCATAAGGTAGGGAGATGACTGGGAGGCAGGTGTATGGTGCGCCATGAACTAGGAAGTCGGTTCCACCAGTGTTAACTCAGCATCACAGCACAGTCTTGGATAGTTTTAAGCAAATGTATATGCACCCATTGGGTCTAAGCAATCCCCTACGTCCTGTCAGATGGACTTCAGACGTGGTCTTTCCCCATTGAGCCCTGGGAGTAGTTGAAGGGCCATTGGTCTGGAGGCCCTCAGTCTTCTCTGCCATCTCTAAAGTCACCCTTCCCAACTATGCGAAGGGTCTTGAGGACATGCTAGAGGTCACTGAACCAGGACACAGATGGTGGGGGAATGAGGGCAGCACTGAGGTTCCCAGTAAAGCCTTCTCTTCTTTTCCTACCTCTTTCTATAGGAACGTTAGGTCATTCCCAGGGAGCTTCTGGGAATGCGAGCCCCACCAGGTTCCTCCCGAATGTGCTCACATGGCTGGATTCAATGAAATGATGACTTACAGGGTTTTCTTCCCAGTTCTATAAGAAGAGTGGCCTTCCATTCTCCCGCCTTTTCTCTTGCCCAGTGGAACACTAATGAAAACTCTGTCTATAACGTGAATTTTATAGGTTGGTGGAAAGGAGTATTGGACTACTTATTTTATAAAACTAAGCAATCCTCTTGAAAACCTGGAACTTTATAAAAATACATGGCTTTCTCCTTTTCAATTCTATGCTCTCTGGCTAGATAAATGAATTCATTGTCACCTAAGTAGACAACATTATGTGTTCTAAATAACACTGCTTCCTAATGTCTTAGAAGCTATCAGCATGAAATAATAAGTTTTCAAATCAACTGTCAGACTGATTATCCATCCCAGCTTAATTCAGATCATTCTTTCTCTGCTAAAATGAAGAAGAAAGTTGGGAAGCGGACTTGCCTCAACAGATAGAGAGCATCCACCTACCACATGGGAGGTCTGCGGTTCAAACCCAGGGCCTCCTTAACCCCTGTGGAGCTGGCCCACGTGCAGTGCTGATGCACGCAAGGAGTGCCCTGCCACACAGGGGTGTCCCCCATGTAGGGGAGCCCCATGCACAAGGAGTATGCCCTATAAGAAGAGCTGCCCAGTGCAAAACAAAGTTCAGCCTGCCCAGGAGTGGCACTGCACATACAGAGAGCTGACGCAGCAAGATGACACAACAAAGAGACACAGATTCCTGGGCAGCTAACAAGAATAGAAGTGGACACAGAAGAACACACAGTGAATGGACACAGAGAGCAGACAACTGGGGAGAGGGAGGGGAGAGAAATTTTAAAAAATAAATCTTAAAAAAAAAAAAAGAAGAAAGTTGGCCACCTCATGTGGGCAGAAGGAGGGAAGGTGTAGAAATAAAAGAACATGAAGTGAATATCTGTTTTCACGACAGCTGAGCAAGTTGCAAAATTTGTCCTTGCTGCTGTCTCCATTTGGGGAAAATAGGTGCAAGCAGCTAGTCGAAGCTGGTAGTTAATTTTAAACTAGATTTAAAAACTGCTAAGAAACACATAGGCCCCAGTTCAGGCAATGGTCAGCTGTCTTTAAGTCTCACTAACTTCCAAAAGATGCAAATAGCAGGCCCCAGAGACCTTTGGCAGAGACCAGCAAGGTTTGACATCCTTGTTTTCTCAGGCCTGTCCTAAGCAATTTGGTTCATTGCCCAAGAAAGGGTAAGTCTTGGAAACTGTAATATACCATTCTAAGAGAAAATAAACTGCCCTCTACAGGTCAGGCTTCATTTTCTAAACTCCATTTCCTCGAGTTAATTGGCCACAAGAGGATTAGTCGCCTCGAAGTTTCATCACCTCCCCTGAAATCTTCCCCAACCCTTCCAGCCATAGCACTTTATCTGTACCTCAAATATAACACTTACTATAATCTCTCTGGCATTACCATTATTTTTTAGTATTTATCTCCCTTACTAGACTCCAGGCTCTGAAACTCTGTCCTGGTAATCTTTGTATTTCTAATATCTAGTTCAGGATATGTTTTATGCTCAGTAACTTTTTATTGGAGAACTGAAGGATAGAAATTAAAGAAGAGTTTTGTGGTTTTCTCTCCTATTATCAAATGTCACAGACTGCTGTTATGCAAGTTCTCAATCAAATCCTTCATAAAATAATTCTGGAACACTTAAATTCTGGAGTTTAAAAGGAATAGGAGAATTTCAAGAGAACTTAGAGGTGAGCCTTTTAAAAGATTAAAGGAGCTGACAAATAAGTACATATTTTAAGTAACCCTACTTGTTTTTGAGAGTCTGAGCGTGGGAAGGGGTGGAAGAAGACTGTATCACTAAGTCTTCTTGAGGTTACAAGTAACAGAAATTGCCTTTGGGTAACAAAAGAGGAGAAGGAATTTATTGGAAGTATATGTGTAAATTCACCAATCAAAAGAAGGCTGAAAACCTGGACCCAAGAATACGGGAGCTGGGAAAGCTCATGCCATATATACGGTAGAAACTAAGGAATGGTTTCAACTCATTCAGTCCAGGCATTGTTACAGGGATGCTGCAGCTCAACCACTCATCCCATCCTTGCATCATGCCACCCAAGGTTCAAAATCCAAAACAAAAAAAAATCTAGTTGGTCATATGCCCACTCCTTGTCTTGAGAATGACCTTTCAATGAAAGAGATACAATTCTCCAAAAGGAAATGAAGGTGCTTTTAACAAAAGAAGGGAGAACAAGGGCTTGGTGACCAAAACAGCTAATGTCCTCTATAATCTTATCTTAGGAAAATCCAAATTAGAAAACGACTTTAAGGAATAAAACTCATATAACTAATGGCAAATATGAGACCCTGGAAAACTTTTTATTAGATAGATTGGACTAGAAGTTCAAGTACAACACACTGGACAAGTGCTATCAAATAGTTTGTCCACCATTCATGATGCCCATATATTTTTTACTGAATTAAATTGCTTAGGAAGCCATATTTTTAATGGAAAAATTATGATAATTATTAAATCTGAAATGAGATAATGAGGACATTGAGGTAACTGAATTTCTGTCAACATTTTTGTACCTTCTCATGTGGGTATGGAACCAAGCTACAGGTGGGAGGAAAGCTGAACAAACACAGTTTATTGAGTGAAATAAAAAGCTGGGAATTACATTATTGTCAATTTCCAGTTTCTCATTTTAATTAACACATTAAAAACAAAATTTAAAACTTTTGTAATTGAAAGAAATTATCAGGAAATTGAAAAGATAACCTACAGAACAAGAGAAAGTAGTTTCAAACCATATATCAGCGAAGTGTTTAATATTCAGAATATATAAAGAACTCCCAACCTCAATAACAAAAGACAGACAACTCAATTAAAAAATGGACAAAGGACCTAAATAGACCTTTCTTCAAAGATATACAAATGGCTAATAAACGCATAAACAGATGCTCAACATCATAAACTATCAGGGAAACGCAAATCAAATCTACAATGAGATACCACATCACATCCACTAAAATGGCTATTTTTTAAAAAGAGAGAGAGAGAATAAATTTTGGTGAGTATGCAGAGAAATAAGAAACCTACTACATTATTTGTGGGAATGTAAAATGGTGCAGTACTGTGAAAAACAATGTGGCTGTTCCTTAAACAGATAAACATAGAACAACCATATGACCCAACAATCCCAATTCTAGGTATATACCCAAGAGAAATGAAAATATATGTCCACACAAAAGTCCTATACACAGATGTTCTTAACAGCATTATCCATAATAGCTAAAAAGTGGAAACAACCCAGATTTCCATGATCAAATGAATAAACAAAAAGTGGTATATCCATACAATGGAATGTTATTCAGCTATAAAAAACACAATGAAATACTGATAACATGCTGCAGCATGGATGAACTTTGAGAACATTAATTATGCTAAGCGAAAGAAGCCACTCACAAAAGACCACATATTGTATGATTCCATTTATATGAAACGTCCAGAATACACACATCCATAGGAACAGAAAATAGCTTAGTGGATGCCAGGGGCTGGCGGGAGGAAAGTGATGAAAATGTTCTCAAATTAGATAGTAGTGATGGGTGTACTACTCTATGAATATACTAAAAACCACTGAATTGTACATTTTAAAAAGGTGAGTTTTATGGTATGTGAATTAAATCTCAATAAAACCATTGTTCAAAAGAAAACCAGGGCCAGTTGTCTGAGATGGTAAATTTGTGGAACGACTTATGGTTACCCAAACTTACTATTTTCAGACATTTCTGTAATTGTGCATACATACTATCCTTTGCCTAAAACCTCCTACCCATTTTCCCATTCCCCACCCTTTTCTGTCTTGCAAATTTCTTATTCCTCCTTCCTGGGTTGGCTTAAACTTCAGTTCTACTGGGTAGTCTTCCTCTATTCCCAGATGAACCTAGAGCTGCATTTATCTGAAAGCCCAGTTCTTTATATACATACATTGTCATTCCAGCACAATCATACTCCATGGTAATTATCTATTTGTGTCTCTTTCCCCACTAATATGTACTCCTTGAGACATTTCTGTTTGTGTTTTAAGGTCTGGCACAGTGCTGAATGAATGAATGAATGAACGAATGAATGAATGAATGAATGAACAAATGAATAAAGGAATGTTTAAGACAGTAAGCTAAACAAAAGGAATGTCTCCTATTTGAAAGATTCTAGGATAGAGTATTTTTTTCATCATAGAAAGTGTCTTGGATTTAAACTTTAAATACTTTTGTATACTGAATTCAGATGACCTGTGGAATTCAATGCTATAATGAAATGATATTTGCCTTCTAAATGTGAAATTCTAATTCAGTCTGCAGGCATCCCAGAATAAGCTGTACTTCCTAAAAGGAGCAAGAAATTCTTCTTCCCATGTGGAATTTCTTGCAATATTAATCAACTATGTTGCAAGATCATTAAACATTTCACTGCAGTCATCTAGCTTTGGTTGTCAGTAAACCCAAGATATGTTAAGCATTGGACCATGAGCCTGTTGAGGACTGGAAATAGAGCCTCTAGCAAATTTTATCCTGATGACTATCCTCCAAAAAAAAATAGTCCCCTGATGTACAACTCAAGCATGGTTTAAAACATCTAAAGAATATGGCAAAGATAAAAAGTCTTAAGAATTTACAATGAATTTTGATCAAGAAAATATTTTGATGCACAAATCCAAATATGTAAGTAGCTGATGGCATTCTAAAGATGAGAAACTATCAGTAAATAAAGTAGATTAAAAAGTTGTCTTCATAGATTTTACATTATAGCAGGTGGTGAGATATAAGGGAAAATAACTCCAGGCAGAGAAAATAAGTAGTGTAGAGGTGGGCATAAGGTGAATTGAAAAAGGAGAGGCATAGTGAACTCACAGCAATATGATAATCAGTGGTATTCCCTGTGCCCAAGAATTATTGGTCCCAATTCTTCAGCCCCACCCCTGGTAGTACTTTGCAAAACAAGTCACCTTTGCCATGGACTCATAGGGAGGAGATATGTTTATTTCCTTGCCCCACTGATGTTGAGTTTGGCAGGTGAAAGTGAGCAGAGGTGATAGAATGCTGTTTCCCAGATGAGGTCTTTAGAGACATCTCGAGTTCCTGCTTCCCTCCTACGCCTCTGCCATCGCCAGAAGAAAACCTTCTCCATGAGAAGGGCTCACCATGAGAAGGTCTTTCTCCAGGTAAATGTACCCCTTCATCCTTGGCCGCAGAATGAACCTGTGTGAAGCATAGCCAACCTGTACACCCAAGAGCAAGAACAGTGGGTTGTAGTTTTAAACTACAACCCTCTGTTTAAGCTGCAGTTTGAAGGTGGTTTATTATGCAGCATTATCATGACAATAGTTAAATGAACATTCTCCAATGCTAAATTTACACATTATTAGTATATCTGCCTATTTTTCATGTTTTAAAACACATTATTGCACATCAATCTATAGTTGCCATACAATTTCTGGAAACTGATGGACTGTTTATAAATCCTAAATAAAACAAACATGAGGCTAGCTATCTATATTTGAAAGAAGTAAATCTCCTCTGACCAGAATCCTGATTTTTTTTAGCCATTTGTTCAGTTAAAGGAAAGAAAAGACCCTTTCTCTCTTTCCCACTTCTGTTTCCACCTCAGCACCAGGATGTCTATTGTTTAAGTTTGAAACAATTCCATGGTTTGAAGTTTTTGCATCCCTTCCCCGCTCCCCCTCCCCCCACCCCAATATACAACTCTGTAGCCCATGTGCTTCTGTTTTGGCATCTAAATGTGTTAATACTAGTCATTCAATAGATGGGTGATTCCTCAACAAAGTAAAACTCACCAAGGGAAGTATGAGGTTACTTTTATAAATAAACCCAATTTATGTCTCATTTTCACAAGTTCTAATTCCTAGGCTAAATTTTCCAAAAGGAGTTGAGGCTTTATGCATATGTGTCCCAAACTTTAACTTGAACCCAAGAGAAATGCAAATAGAAAATTAATCTCATCAGCGATGGCGAGAAATACCACAGGACTTTCTTTTCTACACTCTAAAAACTAAAGATTTTCTTAAAATATACCAGTTAGTCAGAAAGTAGCTGTTGGGCATAGGTCCATGAAACATGTCAAGCAATATAGAACTATAAAAAAAACAAAATGAGTTTATTCTGAGAAGTGAGTCTAACAATTGAATTTTTTTGAGGGCCTGTCTTAAATTGGGTTGACCCCAAAGCAGACCTTAAGACATCATCTTGAGCACAGGTAGCTTTTATTGGAGGTGATGCCAGGAGGCACAGGCAAAGAAGTAGGAAAAGCGAGATTGGGAAGAGAGAAAAGCCAATAAAGTTTGTCTTAATGATCAGGTTACCTGGAACAACTGGAGCTCAGTGTTGCTGGGGATCCTCTGAGGAACTATGTGGAACATACTTCAGAATCCTACAACTAGAGAACAGGCATTATCACTGCCTACCACCCCACAGTGTTTGAGAGTGACTTGCATCCAAGAGTGCTAACTACCCTATGCTTCCAGTTGGACCTACTGGCAGCAGAGCAAGCTTCCTCGGTGCAGAGAAAGGCCCCCCAGACAGAGAAGAGAGGGACAGGAGTTTAAGGTAGAGGGATCATCAACATTTATGGCAGCTGCCTGACCTCAAGTGGGCTGAGGAAATATGGCACAGGATATCACCCACGTCTACCACAGGAGCAGAGTTGTTTATTTAATCAGTTTTAACAGTAGTTCATATTTACTGAGTACTTAATATGTGCCAGGAACTAGGCTATGCTTTTTGCAGACCTCACCTTATTTAGTCCTCACAAGAACCCTATCAGGTCTATATTGTTATCATCCTCTACAGATAAGGGAAATTAAGTCACAGAGAATTTAAGAAATTTTTCAAGGTAACATAGCAAGTAAGTGTGGGGAATTGAACATGGGCAGTCTGACTGACTGTAGAGTCATGGTCTAAACCATATTTTGCTAATGAAGGGCAAAATGCAGAAAACAAGTGCACTGCTCTTTAAAAGATGTGGAGAATGATGAGGCATGAAATCCTCAGGGAAGGCTTCATGGAAGAGACAGACTTGAGTACTTTTAAGATTGATTAAGTGGAAAAGTGCAGAAAAAGAAATGAGCCTACATGTGATCAAGATGAGGAACAAAGAAGGTGGAAAGGGGCTCTTAACATAATGGGCATGAATTCAGCACCATACTCACATGGGAGGGTACACAGAGGTGGTCTTATTATGGAATCAGGCATATATAATGTGAGATGTACCTCTATGTTTGTTTATTCAACAACTATATATTATGCATCTTTTTCCATTGAGGCATTAGCATTACAGGGCTGCAAAAGATTCTGACATGATCTTCTAGAGGGGAGACTCTTACAGTTCTAGTACTGAAACTCTTCTTTTCAGTAAAGAAACCATTCAGTGAGGTTCATGTGGCACCCCACTGTCTCTTACCCCTCCACCCACATTCACACACCCACACTGGGTACCTGACCACAGCCTGGCCAATGAGAATACCCAATTCTCTGGGCTCAGTGATTGTGTTAGAGATGGAAACGTGACCTAATTTGGATTGTTCTGTGGAAATTGGGAGGGAAGTTGGCCTCTGATGGTCAGAGCTACTGAGCTGGTATAATGTGGGTATGGGCTACCATATTGTCCACATATGAAGAAAGAGTAAAGCCAAACAGAGGTAACAGGATTTGAGGAATGGAGAGTCAGTGTCCCACCAACTTTTTGGAGCTCTTGGGCTCCATCTTGACAGTAAATAGGAGAAAAATATTATCTCCAACTTCTCAGAAGAAACCCTTCAATTGTACATGGAGGGAGGAAGGTATTTTGGTTGGGTAAACTTCTCTTGCAAAATTCTACCAGCCAAAGATGCTGAGTTACAACCCATTTTCCTAGTCAGTCCATAGTCTTTTCAACTAACCTGAATCATCACAATCAGACCTTCTTTATGTAGGTGGGACTCTGAAATTGTTATATAGATTTCAGATGGAAATTTGAACTTCAGATTAGTTTTTTCTTGAAAGAAGAAGCCAAATCTATTGAGTACTAAATACTGATAATCATATTTCTCCTTTTATAAAACTTTCCTCTTCCCACTCACTCCCCTAATCTACTTTGGTTCATATTCCTTGGCTCAAGATACAGACTATGAATGTTGGCATCGGTTGGCCATGTGAAATTCACTTTATAAGATTTAGGAGCTCAGGGAAGCTAAAGATAGAAATGCAAGGTGAAAAATACTTTCAGCAAAGAATACATTTGGCTCATACAACATATCCAGTGCCTTGATATAAAACAACTACCTTCTCATGAGGACACTTAGAAAATAAAACGCTAGAAACGTGATACAAGGTAGCAGCAAAGAGAGAGTAAATAGAAGGGAGAAAAAAAATGGACTTTATCAAACTTTAAGGTGCCAAGAGAGATTTCAGCAGCTGATGCCTGCTCAAGATAAAGGACTAAATGGGCTTCTGTCTTTAATGTAGATGTTCTAGTCACTTGTAAAGAAGCTACTTTAAACTCAGTTGTCTCAATAAGCATTTTTGATTACGTGGTGTTAGAGGATTGCAATAATTAACAAGCTGTAGCTCAGTTTCCCCTGATATGCACTGAGGAAAGGCTAACCCCATCCCCCATAAGGCTACGTATCCAAGGGCATGGCACTTCCCCACAGGTTAAACAAAGAAACCACATAGAGATGAGAATAAAGGAAAATGGAAACCTTCCCTACCTGCATATCAGAGGGAGATAAAATCCCTACAGATCAAAGAAACATCTGCTCCTGCGGCATTCCAAGAAACCATAACTCCCTAACCCACTATCTCCTAGTCACTATCAGGGAAAAATTTTCACCACTAGGGCTTCCTATTGGCCCCTGCACCTCACTTGGACCCTCAATCCCCTCCCACCAACTATCATTTCCCCACCTAGGAAAGTTCTATATAAATTCAAATACCCCCTTCCAGGAGGGGGCTGAAGTCTCTCTTCACACCCCCACCATGCTGGTGGGGGGACTGAAGTCTGTTCTTCAGACCCCTCCGTTGGGAGAGCTTCTCAATAAATTCTTTCTTTGTCTATAGTCATATCAGTCTCCATGTCACAGTAAGTGCCATATTTTTCTCTATCACCTGATATGTGCCAGGCCCTGTGCTAGGTAATAAGGACACAGTAAGGATCTAGAATCTCTCTCCCTTTCTCTCTCTGTCTCTCTCTGTCTCTTTCCATGTTTTCCTCTGGGCTGGCCTCATTATCCTGGAGTTGAATCCCATATATTTGTCTTAGATCTTTAAGCCTCATGGTGAAATATGATATTTGATCAGGTCTAAATCTCACAGTCAAACCTGACAACCAAAGAACTGTTTGAAAAAGGAACAATGGATGCCAAGTAAGCAAAAACAGCAGGTGTTGTTACTAAGATGACAGTTATTAAGATAAATAACATTTGGTCCCATGTTGCAAATGTCCCCAATTTAGGCCTCAGTCTGGGACTCCACTTCAGAGATAAGATGATGAATGGGGAGATAACAATATGTTGGATAATTATCACAGTGGATCTCCTAACTTTGGCCTTTCTTTTCCTAGCTCTAGCCTGAGAAATTTTGAAATGTGAAATGGTCAAAGACTCACCCTTTCTGAGTCAGGCTTGGACAACCAGCTGGATGGAAAAGATCTAAATAGTGATGTCTACAGTTTGGAAACAAAAGCCCTTTGTTCAATATTTGCTGAGAACAGGGAGATGGTACCCCTCCTTGGTTGATGACAATGAAAGCTATTGCTTAGCATGATGGCTTGCATGTAGTAGGCACTTAATAAATATTTGCTGAATGAAATGAAAGTCTATATAAAACAGTGAATCAGGCCATCCATACCGTATTACCTGAATTGCAAAACCTGAGGATAAGAAAAATGAAATAATTTGGGGTGAGCTCGGGGATGAGCCTCCCTGGCACCGAGGGATCACTACCACATACCAGCTGAAGATGCAACTAGAAAATGACCTTGAATTAAAGGTTCAATGCGGATCAGCAGAATATCCCTGTCTACATGTAATAACATGACTTCAAAATGCTGTTTGACCTAATGTAAGGGGGAAATGGAAAGGAGAAATGAGTTTATAAGGCTACGAGTCTCTAAAAAAGAGTCTGGAGGTTGTCAGAAGGAATGCCCTTATGCACAACTGAGCAGAATCTAAGAGACAGATAAAGTAGATACAACCCCAGGTATTGGTTCTTTTGAGGGATAAAGAGACCCACGAGTTCTATGGTCATGGCAGATGGGGTTCACTGCCATGTCAGATGGCCCTTCTTTGGAGCTGGTGTTTCTGCGTGATGGAACTGGACTCAGAGGGGATCTATTTTCACAAGACTCGCATGCTACTTTACTGGAATTGTAGTTGGTGCTGGGGTTTGAGATATATTTGGGGGACTTGAATCTCTGGAGTGACAATATGATGCCCGGGTCCAGAGCCTCAACAGACTGCAGCTCCTACACTCTGATTTATTGGACTTACCCCACTCAGCTAACATGGAGTTGAAGAAGGTCAACCACCACACCATGGAGCCTAGAATGTCTACAACTGAAAGCAGGAGGAGTGCATCCAGTATCCATGTGGAATCTAAGCCCCCACTTGACATAGATTTGCAATGGACACAACCAATCCAATGTCCACAGAGAAAATGTGGCATAGGAAGGGGAAGGGTGGCCATGGTGGCTGCTGGGTGCGGGGAGTGGGAGGAAGAGATGAGATGGGGAGGCGTTTTCAGAACATGGAGTTGTCCTGGGTGGTGCTTCACGGTCAATTAGGGGACATTGTAGATCCCCCCAGGGCCCACTGGATAGATCGGGTGAGAGTGTGGGCTATGATGTGGACCATTGACTATGGGGTGCAGTGATGCTCAGAGATGTACTTACCAGGTGCAATGGATGTGTCATGATGATGGGAGAGAGTGTTGCTGTGGGGGGAGTGGGGGTTGGGGGCAGTGGGGTTGAATGGGACCTCATATTTTTTGAATGTAATATTTTTTTTAAAAATGAAAAAAAAAATTTGGGGTGAGTTAAAAATCATCATCAAGAGCAGCAATTCTCAAACATTAAGTCTCAGAAGTCCTCTACATTCTTAAATATTATTGAAGACCTCAAAGAGTTTTTTATTTATGTGGACTAGCTCTATGGATATTTACCACATTAGAAATCAAAACTGAGAAACTTATAAAACATAAAAACCTACAAGTACACATTAGCCATCAAAACAATGGCAGTGTCCTATATCATGTAGCTTCTGGAAAATTCCACAGTACTCTTGTGAGAGAATGAAAGTGAAAATGACAAATAACATCTTAGTATGGTTACAAAAATAGTTTTGATTTGTGGGCCCCCTGGAAAGGTTAGAGGTCTCCAAACCATACTTTGAGAATCTCTGATCTAGAGTATTCAGAAAGAATAAGTATTTCTGGGAAGCTAAAGAAATAATTGAATATTAATTCTTGCAAGATATTTGTAGCCTCTGCTCACATGGTTTGGACCTTGGTTTTTATTTATCAGAGGAGAAAGCTGGATTTACCTTTTTTTGTCTTCCTTTAAACACCTTATGATTCAAGAAGAAAAATACTAATAGAAGAGAGCCCTTGACCTATAATGAAAGTAGGTTTTCTTTAGACCTTTCCTATGATTAAATACAAATTTCCCTTGTAAAGACCTCTTTGCCCCATCTTTGAATAAGTAATATGTGTCACTGACCTCATTGAAAAATCTCAGGTCTTTCCAATCAAAGTCCTTGCTGGGCATTGTATAAAAGTGCCTTTCACTGAAGAAGGGTCCCAATAGGGTGATTTATTTATTTATTTATTTAATTCATTTTTAAAAATATTACATTCAAGAAATATGAGGTCCCATTCAACCCCACCGCCCCCACCCCACCACTCCCCCCACAGCAGCACTCTCTGCCATCATCATGACACATCCATTGCATTTGGTAAGTATATCTCTGGGCATCGCTGCACCTCATGGTCAATGGTCCACATCATAGCCCATACTCTCCCACGTTCCATCCAGTGGGCCCTGGGAGGATCTACAATGTCCGGTAATTGTCCCTGAAGCACCACCCAGGACAACTCCAAGTCCCAAAAACGCCTCCGCATCTCATCTCTTCCTCCCATTCCCCTCACCCAGCAGCCACAATGGCCACTTTTCCCACACCAATGCCACATTTTCTCTGTGGACCTTGGATTGGTCGTGTCCATTGCACATCTATGTCAAGAGGAGGCTTAGATTCCACATGGATACTGCATGCAATCCTCCTGCTTTCAGTTGTAGGCACTCTAGGCTCCATGGTGTGGTGATTGATATTCTTCAACTCCATGTTAGCTGAGTGGGGTAAGTCCAATAAATCAGAGTGTAGGAGCTGAAGTCTGTTGAGGCTCAGGGCCTGGCTATCATATTATCAGTCCAGAGATTCAAATCCCCTAGATATATCTTAAACCCCAGCACCAACTACAATTCCAGTAAAGTAGCATGAAAGTCTTGTGAAAAGAGATCCCATCTGTGTCCAGCTCCATCACGCAGAAACACCAGCTCCAAAGAAGGGCCAACTGGGACATGGCAGTGAACCCCATCTGCCATGACCATAGAACCTATGGGTCTCTTTAGCCCTCAAAAGAACCAATACCTGGGGTTGTATCTATTTTATCTGTCTCTGAGACTCTGCTCAGGTGTGCATAAGGGCAATCCTTCTGACAACCTCCAGACTCTTTTTTAGAGACTCATAGCCATATAAACTCATTTCTCCTTTCCATTTCCCCCTTACATTAGGTCAAACAGCATTTTAAACTCCTGTTATTATATGTAGACAGGGATATTCTGCTGATCCGCGTTGAACCTTTAATTCAAGGTCATTTTCTAGTTGCATCATCAGCTGGTACTTGGTAGTGATCCCTCGGTGCCAGGGAGACTCATCCCCGGGTGTCATGTCCCACGCTGGGAAGAATGCATTGCATTTACATGCTGAGTTTGGCTTTGAGACTGGCCACATTTGAGTAACATGAAGGCTGTCAGGAGGAAACTCCTAGGCACAATGCTGCTCTAGGCCTTGTTCTTATTTCAGGCATATAGGCTCACAAGCATAGTCATTAGTATCAGGGGCTCACTGTTGGACCCTCATTCCTTCCTGGTCCTTACCGTTGCACCTGGGGGACTGCCGCTGCTCCCCTAGGGACCACGACAGAGCACCCCCAGCCAGTAACCCAGTACCCCCCCAGCTGTTGTTTTTAATTGTTGCCACTATGAGTATATCCAAACATTACCATGCACCCTGGACCTATGCCCTGTATAACTCCCTGTCAACCATATATCACCTGTCAATAACATTCAATAGGGTGATTTATATGGGGAGAGAAGTTCAGAACTTTGGTTTGAATATGTAGGAAGCAGTTGAGGTGGACATAATGGAAGATTGCCTGAGATCACAAACATGGAGACTTTGGGACAGGTGAAGGAAGAAAGCTACCTCATTGCTTCTCCTCGGTAGCTTAAAGAGCAAAGCAAGTCTCATTCTCAATGACTAGGTTGCCAAAGCAGAACTCTGGGAGGCGGTGATATTTGAGCTAAACCTGAATGAAGAAATAAAGCTGGACACAAGCCATACATGGTGTGGCAGTTTGACATTGTTTATGAATTTAAAAAATAGACATTGGATTATGTTTGTAAACTGGTCTGTTCCTCTGGGGTGATTAAATTATGATTAGGGTTTTGATTGGGCCACATCAGTAGGATGTTGAGTTCCCACCCCCTTGGTGGGTGGGGACCCACAGAAAAACCACCTCAGAGAAAGGAGGTTGGAATTTTGAGCTCGAGCCCATGAAGTAAATACATGGGAGAAGGCAGAGCAGCTAAGCCAGGAGAGAAATGAGGCCCAGGGAGAGAGGAACCCAGGAAGCTTGAACCCTTGCAGACATCGGCAGACATCTTGCTCTAACACATGGCAACAGACTTTGGTGAGGGAAGTAACATTTATTTATGGCCTGGTAACTGTAAGCTTCTGCCCCAAATAAATACCCTTTATAAATGCAAACAGATTTCTGGTATCATCCCTTTGGCTGACTAATACATATGGGATAGCTCAAAGGCCCCGAGGGGGACCTTTAGGAAGAGAAAGAAAGAAGTGGGCAAAATGGTAACAAACAAATGGGCAAGAGTCAGGTGGTGTTGGACCTTCTGGGCCACAATAAGGGGTTTAGATAGGGCTCTGAGTGTGAGGAAGAGCCACTGGAGGAAGGTTTTAAGCAGGAAAGTGGTATGTCTGATTTATATTTTTAAAAGATATCTGGTTACTGTGCAGAAAATGGATTCCAACATGTCATGTTGCAAATGCTTCTGAAAATAGTATGATTAATCCCCTGGTGACTGGCAAAGCATTAGAAGCATGGGTGGCATTATATTTGCTTGCAACAAAGAGCACTTTTTCTATTCTGAACTGATAAATGTATTGAACAAACTGCTCCTAGTTAACTAAAATGAACAATGTTTCCTTGTTTCTTAGACATTTTTTCAAAAAAGGATTTTTGTATTTATGGTGATACTAATAGCCAAAATAATTGGAAATTTATAATTCCATAGCCTCTTGACAGGGCAATAGCTTTTTGATGATTTAAAGGAGATTGCATGTTGTTCTATATGCATAAGTGATTACTGTTTATTTCATTAGAATCTGGAAGATGTATTGAATTTTCCAGCCAGCAAGGGTTCTGCTAGTTTCCCTAGCCTGAACCTTCAATAAGGCCAGTTATTATGTGAAGAAAGAAATGACAGCAACAACAGAAAATGACCAAATAACTGCTTGGTATGGTGGCTTTCTGACAGAGCAATATTTTAATAGAACTTTCCATGTTTCCAGGTCTTTAAAATCTACTCTTTGAAAGCATTTGAGATTTTTTGGAAATCAACTTTAGTAGATTTGAACCTTGAATTTAGAGCTTTTGAAACTTTACAAGTCGCATCATAATAGTAACTATAATGGCTAATTACATGTGAGCACTGTGAATAGTGCAATATATTCCATTATCTCATAAAAACCCCTGTGAGGTATATGTGCATACATTTCTTGAATTTTGCATGTGAGAAAGCTGAGGCTCTAAAAGACTTGTCTGAGGTCATATAGCTAGTGATGGTGGAAGCGCTCTATTTTGTCTTTTAATTGGAAAAAAAATAAGTTAAAGTATAGTATTCCACTGGGCACAAAATGTAGAAAAATAGAAGCTGGGCTAGGGCTGGAGATGTCTTGGAAGTAGCATCTCATTGACTGGACTAAATGTTCCTCCAGACCTGAGAGCAATTCAAGTAAGTAATGGATATGGGTTGTCACTGGTTTTATTCATAGTGGACAAATTGTGGGCCCAAGAAATAGTTTGAATGAAAGCTATAGAACTCAGCTGTTATTGTCATTTTCATCACTGGGTCGCCAAAGTGATCAAGTTTAGTGAATCAATCTTTTTTGGAGTCAGGAAACTGATCAAGACTCTGTAACAAGAACCAGGAAAATGAATATGCAACATAAACACACACACACACACCTACCTCTCTCTCTCTCTAAATATATATATATCATTATGTATTTACATTACTACATGTATATGTATGTATGTGTGTGTATATATATATATATATATACTTTGAGGCTCTTTATCATGGACCCCCTAAGAACCCTTAAACTAGCTCAACCCTCTCATTTTAAATTTGACGATACTGAGTACATACCTAGGTCCAAAAATCTAAGTGTCTTCACTTTTAATAGTTTTAGTTCTGTGCTCTAGAATCTGAGAACTATTCCATTTGAAATGACTGACATTCAGTCTGAAACTTCGTCTTCTTTTAGGGTGTTGATATGTCTTTTCTTTTATGAAATGTTGTTGATAATAATTAACATTGTTAATTTTAGTTTTATACCTGGCTACATAAAAAATTCAAAATTCTCTTCTAGTCCCAATATACTGTGGAAAATTGTACTGACCCAAGAAATCTAAACCTCTGGGAATCAATGCCCTAACCACGGGCCTCTGCATGTCCTCTTAGCTGCCACCTAGAACAGGGCTGCACACCCAACAGGAACACCAGGTCTACCCTTGAATCTGATGTTGAAGAGAAATGAGAGGGCTCTACAGAACCTGGTTCCTCCTTCAAATTCATTGCAAAGGGAGAAAGGGAGGAAGAGCTTGAGGGTTAAAAGAGCCCTAAAGGACATATCAGTAAGATGCAATGTATTGATGTCTTTGAATTCTGAGCAAGTAAACCTGCTTAAAAATATGTATTAGACAATAAGGAAAGTGTGAACCCTGAGTAGGTAATTGATGATAATAAGAAATTACTGTTTTTATTTTTTCGGTGTGCATAGTAGAGTTGGAGTTATAGGTTTGGTTTTGGTTTTTAGTTGTAATCTTTGAGAAATACATCCTGAAATATTTATAGATGAAATTGTATAATGTCTGTGGTTTGTTGAAAAACAATCCAGTAGCTAAGAAGTGGAAGTCATGGGGTAAGGGTAGAGATGAAAAAGGACTGGTCATGGGTTGATTATAGATAGTGAGGAACAGATACATGGAAATTCATCATTGGCTTCTCTTTATTTTATATAGGTTTGAAATTTTCTTACTAAAAAGGTTTTTAAGAAGAAGAAGAAAAATAAAAAACAAGAGAGACAACTCCCCCTTCTCCCCCCATGCACTGTTAGTGGGAATGCAAATTACTACAACCTTTTAGCAGGAGCTTTTGGCAATACAAATCAAGACTTAAAAACTATGATACCACTTAATCCAACAATTCTAATTCTTGAAAATTATAGAAATTTGCCATGCACGTGTCCATAGATATAAATTGAAAGCATAGTTTTAACAATGAAAGATGAAACAATCAAAATGTCCATCAGTGGGGGACCATTTTGAAAATTATTGTGCAACCTATACTGTTTCACTATACAGAACATCCTGTCCTGTATGATAAGTCATACATCCTGTCCATCTGTAATATAAATGTTGAAAAGAATAAGGGCAATCTTACTAAAAAGTTAAGGCATGCATTGGTCATATTATTAGGTAAAAACACCAGATGGAAGAACCTGTTTGATTCCAATTTTTTTTAAGTTATTAATACTGGGATGGAATTATGAGTGACCATTCATTTTCCTCCTTTCAACATTTCTATATTGATTGGATATTTACAAATAGCATATTTTAACAAAATTAATGAATCAAATCAATTTGTCCTAAATTCTAAACAATAGGTCAGCTCAGACAGATTTCCGCTGTTCTCCCCCACACTCTGTGTTAGTTTTTGAAGGTCATAAATATTTCTTTTCATCAAATCTTTTAAATTTTTATTCATGAACATTTCTATACTAAACAAATAAAATGGATGGATAATCAGATATCAGTTGGACAGTCAGGGTTTAAAAAAAATCTCTGGAACTGTTTTCGTTTTGTAATCCATTTGGGACGTTCAGGGAAGACAAACGAGAGGAAAAAGGGATTAGCTGTTTCTCATTTCAAGAGAATAGCCTCATTATCTATTTTAATTTGACAACGTAGAAGTAGTCTGAGTTCTCTGTGGCTGAAAATTCAATTTGAAGAAACTCAAGTTAATAAATCATAGCTTAGTGAGTACAGCAATGCCTGGTTTGTTATACAGGTTTTCTAAAGTTTTTCTTCTCTCAGTTCCACTCCCTGCCCTGGCCTCCGCTGACCCATTCCTTTTTAATCATCTTGGAGTCCACCTTTTCCTGTTGACTTGGGGGGGGGGGGGGCGGTGAGGAGTGGAATGTGAAACAGCACAATGCACTTTCAGTATATTGGATAGCTATCTTTCTGGCATATCCAGATGGGAGTCTCATGCTGGGGTGGCAGGAGGAACAGTGATTTTCCAGCCTTGTCCCCAAACACACCAGTACAAGTTATTGTATAGAAACGAGTATTATTTACAGTAATCTTGATTGCATTTTCCAATCTGTAACTCAGTTCCCTCTGCTTAACATTTATTATTACACTTTTTTAAAAAAAAAATCAGCTTCTCTAATAGAAAGGACAAAAAGTAGTGGAAAGGTCCTCCTACGGAGACGAATAAACTTGAATACCTTTAATACATAACCAAATCAGGGAGAAAATGCCCCAATTGTGTTTGAGTGAAAGTACAGCATTATATCTTTCACTTGTTTTTTTCTTTCTTTAAAAGACAATAATTTTAGTAAATGCACACTGCTGTTAAAAGTCTTGGGGATGAAGCTGTTTTTGACTCAACCAAAGTTAGAGAAGAAATGTCTGGAAATTTTATTTTGGCTGCCTAAATAATGCCATTTACCTGAAGATAAGAAAGCTGAAGGCCATCATTTGGGTCTAGTGGATGGGAAAGGAAGGGCCATCTCAGTGTCCACTTATCTTCCTGGAAACAAACAGCATCATTCAAATCCCCGGGGCACCCCTAGAAGAATGTTTGCATACTGGAGTATTTTATATTTCTGCTTGCTAGAAATATAAAGTCTAGTAATTACCATTTTTGTAAACAGGCATTACAACTGCACTGGTCCTTTGACCTCCAGTCAGAATCTTGCATTTCAAAAAAAACTCACTCCATTCTCCTTTGCACACCTGAAGACTTCAAACACATTTCCAACTCCAGGAACCTGAGTCCAATCGTTAGAACCTTCTCTCAGTTTTCTCCATCCTCTGAATGCCTCTGTCTTTTCAATCCCAAGAGATCCTGAAACTTAGGCTCTGTGAAGATACACTCTCTTCTCAGATTTTGACCATAGTGAAAATGTGCCTTGTGAGGTCCTGGTGGCATAAAGGAAAACCTTGCTCTGATCAATGATTGAGTTTTTAGAACCAGTTTGAAATCATCCACAAGCTAGGGAAGGAATGGTCCCCATATGTTCATCCCACAACCACTCTCCTTTTGAAATATGACTGAAAGTCCCAAGTGGGAGAGTCAGCCACAAGAAGCCATCAGAAAAGGCAGCTATGGCACAAGAAGTCACTAAATACGTGATTGACTTAAAAAATTATTAGCATTATTTGTATTTTCCATATGAGTGATTGAGCAAATACTTTGGGGTCAGATAACACTCCTTCTCAAGTCCCTTACTTTGAGTCCCTTAACCACACTGGATCTCAGTTTCACATTTTAAAAGTTAGGTGAGAAAGTAAGTGAAAGCACCTGGTATGGTGTGTGGCCGAGATGTGCTCAATAAATGTCAATCAGTGGATGGCAGCCAGGAGTAGTATTAATACAAGTGGAACCACCACCATCATCCTGACTAACAAGCCCAGTGTCATGCCTCAGGTGGAGTAAGCAAACCAGGGCAAGGGGCTTAAACGGGGTGAGGAGGGATTGTGCTTTTCAACCTCCTAGATAAACTCTTCATCCTCATTCCCCAAAATGCATGGTCTTAGCATCTTAGCTTCTCTAAGAACTAGCACGTGGAGCTCAATAAATACCTATTAAATGAACGAAGGATTGGAACATCATAAAGAATTCCAAGGTATGGAAAACTTAGAAGCAGAAGCTGGGTCATGAGTCAGAAAACTTAGCGCAGCAAATCAGAAAACCTTATCCCTGTCAACTGAATGACCTTTGACAATTCTTTCGAGATGACTGCTCCAACTTCCTCATCTGTTAACTGGGGAAAGTGGCCTCGGAAGAAAAAAATAAGATGCGCTTGAATGTGTTTTGTATACGCTCAGGGATTTATATGAGCAAGAGGTGTGTGAATACACACACACTTTATTATGGTTAACAAAAAAGGTCTGTCTAAAAGTTTAAAACCAGACAAATGCCCAAGGTTCATATTTGGAAGAGAAAGGGAAAAAGGAGCAAGAGGATTAAAGTCTCTGTCAACTGGTGAAAAGGATTGAAACAGGATCTGTAGATAATGATGAAGTTAAGAGGAAACGTGCCCAGCACCACAATCCGCCAGTGGCCCTCTGATCTTCTCTTGGCTCTTACAAATTCAGCAGCAGCAGCAGCTCCCCGTCACATTTACTCCTGGACCAGGTCACAGCCCTTCTCATTACCATCTTGCACTCAGCCACCCCCAGGTGTATTGTTAGGAGCTTTAGTCCGATTTTCTTCCACATATGGTGGCAGAGACAGTTAATGATTTCAAAAGTCTTGTTACCAGATACACATAACGGTACAGTGCTACCAAAAGATGAATCTGTGCGATACTTTGCCAAATGACTCACTTTCTATAAAGAACCACACTGTCATGATCCCAATTTCAGTACCCAATGTACTCAGGTTCATTTGTCTTCTACTTCCTTCTGAGGCAAATACTAGGATAACCTGTGACAGAATTTCGAAACTAGGAAACTTTTAATGACTTTCTGTTGACTGGTCTAGAGATTCAATGCATCACCGTTGGGTATCTTATATAATGCCTAAGTCAAACACTTCCTCAAGGAAGTAGCAGAACAAAAACTGACTTAGAATCCTGCTTTGTGTAAACTCTTTCTTTAGTCTATCATTAGACTAGATTCTATGGGAAAGCTGAGTTGGTCATTTTTATACAAATATTCAATTAGATATCTAACGGTGCTTTAACTTTTTAAAAATTATTAGAGATATTGCACATCTTTAGAAAAATCATGCACAGCGTACAGCATCCCCATATACTACCCTATTATTAACACTTTGCAGTAGTGCAGTAGATTTGTTACGATTCATCACAATTGTACTGTTAAAACAGAAAGACAAAAATGTACAGTAGTTATTAGTGTCGGTTCCTCCAAATCTGCTTGCATTCTAGACTCATCTCTGCCATCTACCAGCCACAGGCTCTCAGGCAAACTCACTCCCCAGCCCAAGACTTGGTTTCCTCGTCATCTGTAAACAGTGATAGCAATAGCACCTACCTAAGAAAGGTGTTTTGAGCATTAAATGAGATACAGGTAAGTAAAGAACTTAGCACAATGCCTGGAGGTTAAAAAATGTTGGTGATCGCTATTATAAATATTTTTATTAATAAATCAACACCAATTTGCCTTTCTCCAATTCCTTGGAAGGATAGTTACATTTAATATTTTTCTGGCTCCTACAAACATGACTACAAACTGGGCACTCACTCAACGTTTCCTTTAGTGCAGCAATGAAATGTTTTAAAGGATCTGTTTAAGCGTTAGTGGAAAAAACCCACAAATATAGAGGTTCTTCACCGACAGTCACAGTGCAGTAAAAGCCGATGAAAGTCACTTACCCCTTGATTGACTCAGGCCAGTCCGGGAGGGAATTATACATTTGAAACAACAAATTGAATTTAGTACTTTTATGCACCTTCAGCAATTGTTTCCTGACAAAATCAGAGGTGACTGATGACATGTCAATTGATATACTCTATCTATACAGAACATCTTTTTTCCTTGTTTAGGTCCTAAATGAATAATATTTGCTTCCAAAATTATTACAGCTGCTAAACACATTCTGAACAGGAAATCACCTCTAATCAGCTATGTCTCTACATATATAAATGTGTAAAAGAAACTTTTCATTTATATGTATACATATATATAGGTTTTGTAATACATACTGTCATACAGCTTTCAAAATAACTATATGAATTATTATACTCAGACTATTGGGAACTGACATGATTTTCCTTTCTAAATTATCCCTCACTCCCTTCCATGGAATAGGCACTAGCTTTGCGCTCCACTCCCCACTGCCCTCCACCAAACCCACAAAGAATGCAGACACCATTTTGTTAGGTGATAGAACTGATGTGTTAGAGCATGGCTGATCCTAAGGTGCAACCTGGTATAGTGAAAACTAGTGTGCGTGTCTCTAAACAGGTGTGGCCGGTGATGTGATCTTGCCTGTTTCTGTTTTACATATTGTTTGCCACAGGAAAATCTTTCCAATTGTGGGGGAACCCGTGGCTACATCTCTATCTAATCTTGCTCCACCCACCCCCTTTCTTGTTATGCTCCTGAGTCATAAGCCACACTGCATTTTCTCCCAGGTGCTACACTCCTTGCCTATTCAGGGTCTTTTCCATGCTCTTTCCTACCTTTCTTTTTCAACAGCTTTATTGTAGTATAATTCACATACCATGCAATTCACCCTTGTAAAGTATACAATTTAGTGGCTTTATTATATTCTCAGAGTTGTACATCCATTACCACCACCAATTTTAGATTATTTTCATTTCTCCAAAAAGAAATCCCATGCCCCTTAGGCATCACCCCAATCCTCTCCTTCCTCCTTTCAGCCCCAGTAATCATCAATCTATTTTCTGTCTTTATAGATTTGCCTAATGTAGACATTTCATATACATGGAATCATGTAATAGATGGTCCTTTGTAACTAGCTTCTTTCACTCAGCATGTTTTCAAGACCCATCTGTGTTGTAGTATGTATCAGTATGTCATTTCTTTTTATTGCCAAATATATTCCATTGTATGGATATACCATGGTTTGCTTATTCATTCATCCATTATGGTGAATAGTGCTGCTATAAGCATGCATGACTTTGTTTGAGTACCTGTTTTCAATTCTTATGGCTATATACGCAATAATGACTTTTTAACTCTATTTCATAGTTTCAGCATTCCTATAGACCATACTTTTGACAAATATTTTAACATCTCTGGTTCATCTTTGTGAGCGATGCTCAGTATTCACAAGCAAAATCAAATGGAGTTTGTAAACTGTTCTCTCCTAAGTCAAACAGAAGATAACAAAGCACAGGGTTTATTGTGAAATAAGGAACTTTGGGGCACTGGAATTTCCTGCTTTGGCTGTCAACACAGCAATACCTCTAGAGATTTAGGTTCAGTGGGTCTGGCTCCAGTCCTGGAATAAACATTTCTTTAACAAATCTATTTTATTCATACATATTAGTAAAGCATAAATCCATCCAAAGTGTACAATCAATGGTATTTGGTGTAATCACATATTTGTGCATTCATCACTTCAGTCATTCTTAGAGTACTTTCATTATTCCAATAATAACAAACAAAAAATAAACAATCAAAACTCATTACCACTCAGTCTCTCTCTGCCTCGCCTGGTGTACATAGCTACTATGATGTTTCCTTCTCTCTAGTATATTTGTATTCATATTTTGCAGAAACAGTCATATATGTAATATCACCTACATTGGTGTTTTACAGAGGTTTTACTATCTTACATAGTTCCATGTTATAATTTTTAGCTTTCCTTCAGTAATGTACATGACCTTAGACTTTCTCTTTCAACCACTGTCATAACCATACAATAGCTCTGCTAGTTACAAATACCATGACATGCTGTAACCATTTCTATTCATTTCCAAAGATTTACAATGTTTTTAACAATTCTGCACAGATTAACCCTCAGTTTCCATTCTCTGCCCTCCTTCTATTTTCTGATGACCTATATTCCAATTATTAACTCCATGAGATTACATGATATATTTATTTCATAATAGCACAATCATACTGTATTTGTCCTTTTGTGTCTGGCTTGCTTCACTCAACATAATATCCTCCAGGTTCATCCATGTTGTCATATGCTTCATGATTGATTCCACTTCTTACTGCTATGTAGCATTCCATCATGTGTATAATAATTTGTTTACCCACTTATCAGTTGATGGACACCTGGTTTGTTTCCAACTTTTGGCAACCGTGTATAATGCTGCTATGAACATGGGTGTACAGATGTCTGTTCATGTCCCTGCTCTCAGTTCTTCTGGGTATATACCTAGTAATAGTATTGCCAGGTCACATGACAAATCTATGGAATATACATTTTTATCAAGACCCCCAGTGGTGCTGCTACTACTGGTCCACGGGCTTCACTTTGAGAAAACACTTACCCTGGTTAATGTTTTCATTATTTAACATAAACAGGTTAATGCAGAGGTTAAAAATTCAGACTCTGGAGTCAGACACTGATTTAAATGCCTGGCCTGGCATTGGTTGACTATCTTAGGACAAATTATTTGATCTTCCTAGGCCTCATTTTCCTCATCTGTAAGGGGAGGGGGACAATAAAAGTGCCTACATCATTGGTTTGTCCTGAGCATTAAATTAAATAATGCATACAAACATTTAACACAATGTCTGACACATAGGGAATGCTCCAGTATAGTAGTTGTTAGTAGTATTGTGATTTTGTCATCATCATTATTATCTAAATTGCAATAGGAAGTGCACAGTGAATCTGTTTTAAAAGAACTCAGTTCTTAGTAAGTAAATTACTTTCTGAACATAAGTTGGGAATTTACTAGGTTTGTAAATAGTTTTGTAATTTTTGCTACTTTCATAATTTTCAAGTAATAGTTCATTGACATAAATAGGTTTTTTTGCATATCTATTTCCAAGGGCTTCCTTATCTTCAAGGAGTAACTTAATTGCTTCAAGAAGAGGAATTGGGCTCCTTTATTAAATTACAATTCACCACTCAGTTCTAGTTCACACCATGAGCTACTATACCAGATATATCTATAACACTTCTTTCTTAGGCATCATTTACTGAGCATAAAGTATTGCCCAAACTCCTCATTTTTCTCTATCAAGCAATATATTGAGCCTGGCTGCTGCCCTGATAGAAACTTACTCTCTAAGATAGAAGTTCCAAAAGCACAATCAAGTTAGGGTCTGTGAGTCATCTTCCAGAATCAGGACTATCAATTTATTTAAACAAGAAATGTTTACTGAGTGTCTAACAAGTGTCAAACATTCATGATACAAAGAGAAAGAGGAAGCCAAGACCCCCATATCAAGGGAGCTTGTTGCTGGGCAACAGTGGAGACAGAGAAAATCAAGGAATCAAATACATCCCCAAGAGAATTTTGGCTGGTGATGAGTGCTACGAATGACATTGAGCAGAGTGATGTGATAGAAGATGTCTAATGGAAAGGAGCTACTTTAGTGATCAGGCTCTACCAGGAGATGAGGTTTAAGCTGGAGCCTGAATCCCAAGAAGGAGCCAGCCATGGGAGTGTCAGAGGGCAGAGGTCTAGGAAGAGGGGACGGCCAGTGAAAAGACCCTAAGACAGGACTGCGCATGGCCTAACAGAATCAGAAAGCAAGCCGGGGTGGTTGAAACTGGGTGAGGGAAAGCAGAGCAGTAGGGGAAGAGGCTGGAGGCATAGAGGGGACATACGATGTAAGGCCTGCCCGGCCATAATAAGGTGCTGGGGTTTTATTCCCAGCTCGGTGGGAAAGCACTGGAGAATTTAAGCAGGGGGATGCTGTAGTCCAACATACCGTTACTTCAAGTTCCGTTTGTCCTCCCCTCCTCCCATTTCTCCAAGGTGACTAGCAATTATTAAACCCAATTTAAAGATGCTAAACTGAAATAGTTATTCCACCTCCAGTTATCACTAATTATTTCTTTAATGAACTTGTAGCATAAGCCTTCCATAAAACTCCTGAAGCACTTGTCCATTTTGCTTTAGAAGACTTAAGTATGTGGAGTCTGGTATTTCTCTCCATAGCATTTTTAAGAGTGTCTTCTTAAATCTGGCGGTTTAGGTTGCACCAGGTGACTTTCGAGGTGCCTACCTGCGTGGGAAAGGGACGGCAGAAGCTGGCCTTGATTGGTGACTTCTCATCTTCAGCAGAATTCTTCGTCACCATCGCTGTCTTCGCCTTCCTCTACTCCTTGGCTGCCACTGTCGTTTACATTTTCTTCCAGAACAAGTATCGGGAAAACAACCGGGGGCCACTCATTGTAAGTGATTTTCTTTCTGAAATAACTTTTTCCATGCCTTCTGTTTTCTTTTTCTAATGCTTGATGGGCCTTGGAGTTACATGAAGCCTTAGGGGAAGGTAGTTTATAGGAAATCACATCCTTTTGCACCCAAATCTCTTGGATCTACAACAAAAGCATGAGATCTGTCATTTTCTTGTGCCCTTCCTGTGCTGGAAAAGTATCAAAAAGACTTGAAGGAAACCCCTCTGAAACAAATGGCTAGAAATCGCATGAGATCAAGGAAAAAGTACCAAGGATTGCTGCCGATTTATTTAACTCAGGATTATAGAGTTAATCATTTTTCTCACTCATTATTAGACAGTGTGACTTGAGCTTATCTGAAATGTGCTATTCCCTTAGTATACAATACACTGTGAAAAGAACTGTTTAGTTTGAAGGTAGAGTTCTCCATCTCAAGATCTCACACTCTCGTGCTCTCATCCCACCTTTTTTTTTCCTTACACAATGTTTCAAAGTAAAGTCAATGCAGACCAGCATATCCCAACAGAGTTATACATACATTTAGGGGTACACAAAAACTTTCTAAGGAGTACATGGACATGGATACTTTTAAAGAAATAAAATTTAAATTCATCAACCTTCACATTTACATGTACATGGCCTAAAATTTATCTTCCTGTTTATGTCTTGCATCTCAAAATATCTCGCTGTCTTCTGTATTAATCACCTACTGCCGTTTTGTAAAAGAAAAGTATGCCTCTTTTTCCATCCCCAATCTTACTACATAGTACGTTGCCCCAGATGAAAAACCCATGGGGCACTAAAGAAAAGGATCATTTTAAATATTGGTGTCAGTGTGAAACAAGTGAGTATAATGCCTGAATAAGGTGTTCTTTTGGGTAGTTTACATTTATTGAAAAGCAATTTTTTGCTTTCAATAAAATTGAAAGTCGTACTCTACTTGTCAGCTGATCATTAAAAAAAGTTTTGATGACAAATCACTGTGTGATCTGGAACATAACACTCTGAAGAAATGTAAAAAAATGAATGACATTGCCATAATGAAACTGTACCCATTCCCATCTGCTCATTTATGCAGACAAGGCTTCTCAGCACTTATATCCATAAAACAAAAAATAGGAATGGAATTCATGCTGAATCATGTCCAATTCTAGAAATAAATGTGTGTCCAAAATATACAAACATATAAAGAATAAAACAACCCTGTCCTTCTAAGAAATATAAATTTCCAATAAAATTTTTACTTTTTACATTCAGTAATTATCAAACTTCATAATAATGTATATTGTCTTGGGCAATTGTGTGTTAATACTACTTGAAATAGCACAATCCAAAAGAAATTTTTACTTCTTAAAGCATTAAGATCACAGGTAATTAAAAAGTAATTTAAATTGGGGAGAGATGTAGCTCAAATAGCTGCACACCTGCCTCCCCCATGGGAGGTCCCAGCTTTGATTCCCTGTCCCTCCTAAAGAAAAAACAGACAATGAGCAGACAACAAGCAAAAAAAACAAAACCCAAAAACAACTAGCAAACAGACGAGGGAGGGAGCCATCTCAGGGGAGTAGGGAAGAGTAATTTAAATTTATGTATGTATTTTTGTTACAAAGAAATATAACAGTGTGACCGAAAAATGTTTTCTGGTATAAAAATTATATTAGGATATAATTCTGTGACTGCAAATTCTGTAATGGAAATACAAGTTCAACAAGAACAAAAGGGAAAATGTAAAAATCCAACAGTTAAAGGACTATTCATTAATTTTCTAATGAATAATAGTATCAAATAACTGTTCCATTGGTTACATTTAAAAGACAGATATAAAGGTTATCTTTTTAAAATATCAATATTTAAAATATACCAAAATTACATTCTTTGCAGCTGTTTAAACTTTAAATAAAAATATTTAAATGTCAACTTTAAAATATACAAATAGGAACACAGTTTTTCAAAATAATTGTAGGGAGTATGTAAACAAATTTAATCTTACAGCCCTCTATTATAATTTATGTATTTGCAGAGACCTGTACCTTAAATATATTTTGAAGGGTACCTAGGAGAAATCCTTATTTGTAGAACTCAGTGTTTGAGTTTGAAGGGCAGAAAGAAATTCAGATTTGCAGCACTTTATTATATTAACTTTGAAAAAGAAGATTAATGCAGCAGAACCTGAACCACTGAGCAGGTGCTACCTGCCTCCCAACCCCCAAATTGAGGCTGATGGTCTTTAAGGTATAAAATACCTTTAAGAGTCACCTATCCTGAGCTCATGTCTCTCATTATGTCCATAAGGGTACCCAAAAGAGATTGCCATGCACTATGAAACTAACACCCATACATCCATACCTCCACTCCTGAATACAAAAGATACATCCATACATAGACACTCTCATAGAATTCGAAAGTCCAAAGAAATATCAAAATATCCTGACTTCCAGGCAGAAGTTGATACAGCTAGTTTGCCCATAAATCAGGAAAGATCAATTTTGTTATATAAAGCACCTTCTACTCATATGACACAATCTTATGAAGACATGCCATTTCATCTCTGTGTAAATAGTCTCTCCCATCAAGCAGGGTGTAATGAAATCCTGAATTGTGTGATACACTGGGAGGGTCTGTTTATTACATTGTGGAGATGGTGGGGCATGAGGTAGAATGTGATAATTCTAGTAATAAAAAAGGATAGGCCTTAGATGAAACTTCTGTGATATTAAAAAACTGATGTGCTCATTACTTAGCAGATAAAAGTTAATTTGAAAATGAGACTGAGTCGTAAGAGTCTGGGAGGCAGATAAATGTAGATGACTTTCTGCTAACGAAAGGCCTTTATCAATTCAAACCCCACCATGATAAGGCAAATAAGGGTGGGCTATTAAACCAATTGTGAAGAGTGGGTTTAAGCAAATTCACAGTGTGAACAAGATCTCCAGAGGGTGGCTTATCCTTAAGAAAACATGTCATTTGTTCATATGTTAACAAAAATTGTATGAGTTGTACATTAATCCTGTTTATTCAGAAGGATGACTACTGAACCTACTTGGTTCATTTTGTTCTTGTTACCATCTAGTTTTCTGGGTGAAGGTGGTTGTAACCATGCTTTATTGTAACTAGATAGTGGACACTGAGATTTATAAAGTAAATAGACTTGTGAAAAAAAGCATCCCCAACAGTTAATTTCAGAGTCAGACTGTACAACTAGGCAATCTTCAGGAAAGGGGATTCCCTATGGAATCATGTGCCCTTCCCATGTAGTTATCTATAGAAGGAATTCAGGGTAGAGGACCCCACAGATTCAGATCCCCCTGAATGACCAACCCAATGCCATGAGCAAATGCTACTTCCATCCAGGTATCCCAACAATCAAGTTCTATTTAAATCATACTCCCATGTCTTCTCTCCAAGTAGTCAGGATGAAATAATGGTAATATTGTGAGGAACTGAGGAGACTGGTATTCCCTGTGGAGAGGCTAGCCATATGTGGATAGATGATTCCTTCTGGAGGTGCTGTGTTCCTGCACAGTCTTCAATATCAATCAATGTAGTTCTTCAGCTGCATGTAGATCCATAGGTCCTACACTGAGGACCCCAGGACACCAGGCCAGCTACATAAAATTTGGGCTTGTCTTCACTCAGGTCCAGTAGAGGAAGGCCCCCCCCCCACTGTCCCCACTATAGCTATCAACCCCTGTTTCTCCCTCAGCACAGATTATGTTCTTGTTGAAAACACAGCTATGTGCATCCACTTTGGAATTCTTCGGTTTCACCTCCCTGTACTTTACAAAGGAGGTTATGGGTAACCTCCACCCCTCTGAGTTTGAAAACATTATCTTTTCTCTAGCCTGAGATCATTCCCAGATCTCCGTTTGAGGGGTTATATGCTGGGATGGTGCCTGGAAGGCAAATGGGAGAGAAATTGGGCCCCATTTTCACTGGGTTTGTAAGTTGCACCAGTACAATGTCATTGTCAAAATTCCTTTGTGTGTCTGGGACATCCAGGATTTCCCAACCTGGATGAATAATCACATGCTCAGCTATGAGCATCTGGGCCTTGTTCAGAACTGAGGTGCACACTAAGGTGGACCCAACATACATTGTGGGGTTAAGGTTTCCCTCCATGACATCTACAGCTATCAGCATCCAACACTCACCAGTGAGTGCCCCACCATCTCTTGGGTGTGAAAAGAAGGTTTGCCAGGGGAAATATTGAGTATCACCTTAATTCCTCCAAATATCCTCTGTTTCTCAGGAAAGGGCTCACTGGGGACTCCACAGACTAGAACATAGTTCGGGAGCTCTGCACCCAGCTCCTCATTCACCCATCTCCCATTGCCACACAGTGATACTCCCCTGGAACAGCACAAGGGACACCGGACACAATCACCACCGTGTCTTCTCTCTTCCATTCCCTTCTTCATTCAAAGTCTGTTGTCACGTCATTTTGCACTTAGTAATATGGCTCCTCATAAGTGTAGTGAGTGACAGAACCAAATAAAGGGTTTCTGCTTAACATTCAGAATGTGATCAGGAGAGCCACCGTCCACAGGTTGACATTTTAGTTTGGAATTACTCCATTTTTTGGTGTTATCACATGTAAGGTAGAAAGATTTTGAGCCAACACTTCCTTCCGCAACTTCAAATCCATCAGACAGATTATTTCACCACATCTGTAGACACATATTTTGCCTTCTTAGGCTCACAAACAGGACAGGGAATTGGATCTCCATAGCAATGAAGTTTCCGGCCTTTTTTGTTTTTTGGTCCTGTTTGGTCAGTTTGGAAGCTGATATCAAGAGCATACTCTTGGTTTCATTGTTTAGCAGCCCAGGGAATCCATTACCACAGTAAAGACCAAATTGCCCGGCACAAGCTAAACTTCCAGGGCCATTCCCCATAGAACCAACTGGTTCCACATCACAATCTTCTTTCCACATAGTCACCACCACTTGGAAACCCTCCTCTAACAAGATCTGGTATTCACACCTTAAGTTCTCTGGGTTATGGACTGGGATAATCGAGATTTGTGGTCTCCCCAGTCAGTGTGACTACCTCTCCACTGCAGTTGACTCTGCAATTCCTCATAGTGCCATGAAGGCAGTATTCTCGGTAGGCAGGAGTGGAAATAGCCATTGATAAAGTTGTTGCAGAAGTGGCTGCAAGGGGCGTCTTCAAACTCCATGCAGCTGTTTACATCTACAGCAACCATAGTATGCTGCAAAGCCAGTGAAATGCTCTTCCTTGGAGAAGGCCACTTGATTGTCATCTGGAGTTCATTGTATGGAACTTGGAACTTTTCCACAATTGGGAGTCAGGATTTTTTCTGGATTCTTGCTCTCCAGAGTATCCCTTCTTCAAGGCCCCCTGGTATTATCTGCACTTAGTCATACATGCAGTTCTCTGACAGCTCTATATTCAGATGGGTGAAGTAGAGGGGAATCCTGTACCCTTCAGGAACTTCTGTGTCCCAAGATCAATCTATGTCATTGGGGTATGCCTGGAGATATTTGGGGGCAGAATCTCCCCACTCATGGTAGGCTCAGCATAACCCATTCCAAGAGGGAAAACAGGACAATACACCACATCTCTAGCAATGTGTCCATCCCTGGTGAGCAGCATGATTCTTGGTCCTCACTCTCTGCATCTCCAGACTTTGGAGCTAAAGTCATAGCAGCCCTCATTGGATTTGTATGACAAATGCAGGCACCTGCTTTGGGGGTAAGGAGTCACCTGGAATCAGAAGGCAGGTTCAAGTCCTAGCTCTGCCACTTACCAGTGCTGAGACTTTAGGCATCTTCTTTCATAGATTCTTCAAGTATTAAATAGAGGTAATATCAGTTCTTCCTACCCTACAAGGCTATCAGGAGGAGTTAGTACAACAATGAGAGTGAAAGAGATTTGCAAACTATGCTGCCAAATAAATGTGCATATTAGGGAGTGAATTATGAGCCTCTAACAGTCCCTGAAGTCAGGTTCTGGGTCTGATTCATCTTTACACTCTCCACCATGCCTAGCAATGTCATACATATGGTACATGTATGTAGGATCATTTGTCATTCTTTTTGGCTGCCCAGCATTTGAACCCCTTTACTACATTTGGTAAGTGCCTCACTGTATCAATCTTGGGAACAGATCCCACCTCACAGGAGAGAAGGTGCAAGTGCAGGAAGCTTGTCCCCACCTCTCTAACAGCTCTGGAACAGACACTTGGGTACCCGTATTCCATTCATCAGAGGCTCTAAATCCACAGGTAGTATCATCAGAAGCCAGGATCACAGATGCCCTGGGAGCAGTAATGGTTTCAGCAAGTTGGAGGAGGGTGTGGAGCTTGCAGCAGCACCCAGGTCCATCCCCAGTGACTGAAAGTATGGCAAGCTGAAGCGTCTAGAGCAGGCAAAGGCCATGGCAGTGGCAGAGGCAGCAGCAATGTTCTGAACGGTGGTTCTTGCTATGAATCTTCTACACTTGGCCTTCCAGCTATCCTGGCATTCCTGAGTGATCCATGGTCCCTTTAAGAGCCTCCTTTTCTGCTCAAGTTAACCAGAGGTGGTTTCTGTTGCTTGCAACTAAGAACAAGGGCTGAAAATGCTTGGTGAATACCATATGGGGATCCTCCTATGCAGAACTTTTTAATTCCCACCCCATCCCCCTTGAGCCCCAAGTTCCTGGCACTCCAGTGCTGCCCTGGAGAGTGAGCTCTACCTCTTTATACAGCCTTCACAATGTAATATGAATTTAATCATGTGCTTCAGTGGCTTCTGCCACTACTTTGTTGATGGAATCACTCAGACCTAGAAGCCATCTATTCTTTTGTTTTCTTTTGTTTTTAACAATGCACATTTTAAAAAATTCTATAATTTAAGATTCTCTGAGTCAAATGAACTTTTAGTCTGAAACAGCAAAGCTATCATATTTTGCTGACACAAACTAATTCAAACAGTTCAAAACAGTCTTCTAAACTTCCTTCTAAGCTTGTTCACATCCCCAAGATTAACAAATTTCATCTTGCTTTATAGTCCTCTAGGGTATGATGTTATACATCAGGCACAAATAAGATCAACCTGTAGCAAAGTGGTGGTGATGATGATGATGATGATATTGACTGATATTGATTGTGCTTTTACTGTGTGTTGGGCTGATGTAATACAACAACCCTAGCTTATATTATTATTCACATTTATGGATGAGGATAGGGAGGCTTGGAGAGATTATTCAGCTCTCCCAGGTCATACACATAACAAGGGAAAGTCCAAACTTTGAACCCAGTTCTCTCCAAATCCAGGATTCAATTTCATAACCACAATGCAAGGAGGTTCAAGTTCCTTATAGGCAACATGCTACAAAGTTAGAGGGGTGACATGGGTAAGACAAATTGGTTTATACACTTGGGAAGCTGCTATATTGTCTTGCTCTGTAAATGGAGAAACCATCCCTCAAAACCCCTGGGCTACTTTGCCTATATGATATTGTACAGGGTTTTTTATTTGCCTTCAAAATCCATTCAGAGATATGAAACAACTGCCATAAATCTATAGAGAGCTCTACTTATGCTGCCCTTTATCTCTATTGCACATAGAAGATGCCAACAATACAAAACAAGCTTTAAAAGTGTCCAGGCTCCGGTATTTCTGCCAATATGTATGGTCCTTTAGGGGCTCTTAAAATACTTTGTTTCTGAAGTTAGGTAGATTTTGTTTTACTGTATCAAGGTCCTACCTGGTATATCCCATAGGCATATTTAAAATTTGCTAGCTATTCTGAGAAGACGTCAAAGCACAAATTCATTGTCAAAGGTTCTTCCATTTTGTAATCAAAGGAAGCAGCTTGCAGGGAAGAACAAGAATTAGTCATGCCCCCTCCACCAACCCTCCACCCCGGGAAAATCAACAGCCAGCTCTTGTGCTGGAAACCTAAACCCCAAGTGTGTAGATCTATTATAATTTCTCTACTTTGATGAGTAAGGGCATCTCTTCTACTTGAGCAAATTCATGGTGTCTGGGCCAATATCCTTTCCCTGTGTTTCACTGTCTTCTGTGATTGTGATTTTCCTTTGGCTCATTTCTGGTCTGTCAGAGTAACCAGCAGTGCAGAGTATAAAACAAATGCTTTATTTTATAGAGAAATCTGGGAAGCTGTGGACCTCTGAGTAATGCTGTTTGCTTTTCTCACAGTTTCCTTTTGCTTCTCTAAATGCTATAGAAAATAAGGGTGCCTGCAAAGAAACTATTGCTTTAATACTGCTGCAGAAGACCTCTGCTTTATAAGAATAAAACATTATAGCTAGGGGAAGATAATGTTCTTTATGTAAAGATTTAAAAATAGACTCAGTTTATAGAGTTACATAACATGTGATCTCTCTTCATTTCAAACAAGTTGTGAAGCTACCAAAATAAAAGTTAATATATAATTTAAAAAAAATTTTCAATGTCCAGGATCAAAGTAGATTGTAAAACAGAAACTACCAGGGCTGATTCCTGTACTTTGGCAAGTTGTTGTGAGTACCTTCCAGCAGACTGGGACTAAGCTCATCAATGGTCATTTTTAAAATATCTTTTTCTACTGAGTATGCTTGACAAATTTACCCTCCTTTAAGTAAAATGAGAATCTGAAAGGCTTTAGAAATAATGTAATTGTTAATGAGGCTGAAAAACACAGTGAGGAGAAAATCTGGCCAAAGGAATCAGCCAGCTACTGTACCTCATTATAGTAAGTACCTTTTTAAAATAGATGAATAAATATCAGTTCTTGGAAGCAGAAATGGCCACCTGAATGGTGTGTGATTGTGGAATTGAAATGTCTCATCTGGTTATATCATTTTGACATGTTTCTTAGAGTACATCTTTAAAGTCAATCTCGTGCCTAGGTTTCTGTGACGGAATGTTCTGAGCCATTTTCAGACCTCGCGTCAAATAGTCACATTGTAAGGCTTTAGTGGTTTTTTTTCCATCTTAATGTAAAGTAGGTTTAAAAAATAACTTTTCTTACAAGGCTTAAAGAGTGCATTGGAAATGAGCATATAAAGAAACACCATCCTATGTTTTGGTGAAACCTTTCTGCAAGCACTTTAAAGTAATTACTTTAGGAGTTAAGGAGAATCTGAATATCCATGTTTTTTTAGAAAAGGAAGGGGCTACATTACTCAAACTCTCCTTTTCCCCTAAGGGAGATCAAGTTGACCAAAAGCTGTTTATGAGACTAGAAGTGGTTCTGCATTGCAGGCAGGTAGTATTAATCATAGCTCACATTTGTTCCATGCCCAGTGCATTCCAAAGTATTTTCATATTTTCACACCCATGTGGCCTCAAAACAATCCTGAGAAAGAAGTAGAGCAATTAAAATTAGCCCCATATTACAGAGTCAATTGAATTCCTATTTACCGACCATGTCCTATGCACCAAACATTGGAAAATGAATCCCTGGGAGATTAGAAACCTCTCTCTCATCTCTCTCTCTCTCTCATACACACACACACATCACGTTAGATCTGCTTCATGTCTAGGTTTACCTAATTTTAATAGATACTATGTATTTTTCAGTGGGCCATGTGTATATATGAATTAATTAAAAGCATCCTTTAAAAAATAATAATTGGGAAACGGACTTAGTCCAATGAATAGGGCATCTGCCTACCACATGGGGAGTCCCCAGTTCAAACCCGGGGCCTCCTTGACCTGTGTGGAGCTTGCCCATGAGCAGTGCTGATGCGCGCAAGGAGTGCCATGCCATGCAGGGGTGTCCCCCCCCGTGTAGGGGAGTCCCACGCACAAGGAGGGCGCCTCATAAAGAGAGCCACCCAGCGCGAAAGAGAGTGCAACCTGCCCGGGAATGGTGCCACACGCATGGAGAGCTGACACAACAAGATGATGCAACAAAAAGAAACACAGATTTCCCGTGCCGCTGATAAGGATAGAAGTGGCCATAGAAGAACACATGGCGAATGGACACTGAGAGCAGACAACTGGGGGGGAAGGGAAAGAAAGAAATAAAAAATAAATCTTTTAAAAAAATAATAATTAAAAGTATCCAGTCTGGTGAAGAAAGTAACTTAATAATTTAATAAAAGTAATGATTCAATAATAGTAACTCATATAAATGATCTGTTGGAGCTATGTAAAGAGGCTTTGATAACTAAAGAGGAAACGTAATTCTGCCTAGGAGTGAGGTGGACTAATTTTAACGTCAACTCTAGAGCATCTGGAGGCTGGTGAGTAGGCTAAATGGAGTAGATTGTTTTTGAAGCTCTGTCCCAGATACAATGCATTTGATACCAAAAATAATAACATCATTTGATGCCCCAAAGTTGGTATCTTATTATCATAGTTTAATCTGATGCTGTTAATCAGAGTGTCAGGAACTGAGACTCTGGTTTATGGTGTGTGTGTATGTGTGTTTTCTACCACCCTCTCTCTTTGAAACAAGAAGTGTTGACAATACAAAAGACTATGGACCTAGCCTTCAACAAAATCAATCTAAACTACTGTAAATTTTGCATCAGCAAATACGTTTTTCCAAAATTGGCATTTAACATTTTCCCAGCACACCATTTACATATTTTATCAGATTTTACTTCACAGCTCTTTTCCAGCTTCCTTGTGATTAGTGAATTCTTAATTACAATTTAAATGAGGGTTAATTCCCACTCTGTTTGGTACCATGTTTCTTCATTTAACTAAACAGAGAGATGAACTGTCGTCAGTCACCTTAATAAAGGCAGTGAACTGCATAGTGAATTAGTGTGAGTCTTCAGAGACTACAGCTCCTCTATTCCTGTGTTGTGCCTTCAGAGCGTAGAGGAAAATCTTTGTCCATACTCAATCCATTTTTGTCACACTTTGTCTTATCCCAGGGAACTCCTAATTCAATTAGAAAATCAGGACCTAGCAGAAATTTGACTGTCCTGTGTTTTTCCTGTGTTTTTCTTCTTTCTTTTTTTTTCATTTAATACAAAATGAAATATGAAATGTGTCTACTCCATAGCCCTGAAGAACTGACACCCCCAGAGGAAGCCATGTTTCCTTTCTTAAACAGACCAGTGGTTCTCAATTGGTGGAGATGGGGGGGAGGTTACACCTCCCACTCCTCCTCCCAGGGACTTTTGGCAATGTCTGGAAACATTTTTGATTGTGATACCTGGGGGGCTATTACTGGCATCTAGTGGGTAGAAGCCAGGAAAGCTGCTAAACAGCTACAGTGCACAGGAGAGCACCCACAACTAAGAATTCTCCAGCCCAAAATGGCAATGGTGTTGAAGTTGAAAATCCCTGATTACAGCAGCTGTTGAGCACCTACTATGTACAAGACACTTTCCACATGTCTTCTCCTTAAAGCTAACTTTTTTTCTTTTTTTGTATTTTTTTTAATTACAGAAGTTGTGAGTTTACAAAACAATCATGTGCACAATACAGGACTACCATGTATTATCCCACCAATAATACCTTGCATTGGTATGGAACACTTGTTACAATTAATGACAATACCTTTTTATAATTGAACTGTTAATTAAAGTCCATGGTTTAACTTAGGCTTCATTGTTTATGTAGTATAGTTCCATGGATTTTTTAAAAATTGTATTGTTAATGTATTAGCCAAAGGGGTGCTGATACAAAATACCAGAAATTGGTTGGTTTTCTAAAAGGGTATTTATTTGGAGTAGGATCTTACAGATACCAGGCCATAAAGCATAAGTTATTTCCCTCACTAAAGTCTATTTGGAGCAAGATGGCTGCCGACATCTGTGAGGATTCAGGCTTCCTGGTTCTTATGTTCCTGGGGCTTGCTTTTCTCTGGGTTCAAGGTTCCTTTCTTCCTGGGGCTGGATTCTCTTTCCTCTGCATGCTGACTTCCTGGAGTTCTAGCTTAAGTCTTCAGCATCCAAATCCAACATCAGAAAACCCTCAACTCTGTTCTTTGCCATGACTTTTATCTGTGAGTCCCTACCCACCAAGGGGTGGAGACTCAACTCCCTAATCATAACTCAGTCATGCCCAGGTACAGATCAGATTACAAATTTAATCCAATATTTCCTTTTGGAATTCATCAATTATATCAAACTGCTACAGTTACCATCTATACAATCTAACATTTCCCCCTATTCATCACATTCAGATATATATTCTAGTCCTGTTAATTGCATTCACAATGTTGTGCTACCATCTCCACCATCCACTACAAAATATTTGCATCATTCCAAATAGGACACTGTACATTTTAAGCCTTAATTACCCATTCCCTATCTCCACCCCATCCCCTGGTAACCTATACTCTGGATTTTGACTCTGAGTTTGCTTATTCCAGTTGTTTCAAATCATGAGATCATACAATATTTGTCTTTTTTGTCTGGTTTATTTCACACAACAAGATGTCTTCACGTTTCATCCATGTTGTCATGCGTATCAAGACTTCATTCCTAAAAGAGCTGAATAATATTCTATTGTATATATATATATCACATTTTATATATCCATTAATCAATGGTCGATGGACACTTAGGTTGCTTCCATCTTTTGGTAATTGTGAATAATGCCACTATGAACATTGGTGTGCAAATATCTGTTCAAGTCCCTGCTTTCCATTCTGCATAGCTTTCTGAGGAACTACCAAATAGTCTTCCACAGTAGCTGCACCATTTTACATTGCCACCAGCAATAAATGAACATTCATATTTCCCCATGTCCTCTCCAATACTTTCTATTTTCTTTTAATAGCAGCCATTCTAATGGGTATGAAATGGTATCTAACTGTGGTTTTGATTTGCATTTCCCTGTAGCTAATGATGTGAAGCATCTTTTAAGGTGTTTTCTGTATATCTTTTTTGGAGAAAAGACTATTCAAGTCTTTTGCCCATTTTTAATTGTGTTGTCTTTTTGTTGTTAATTTGAAGGATTTCCTTATGTACACTAGATATTAATCCTTTGTCAGATATGTGCTTTTCAAATATTTTCTCCCACGTAGGGTGCTATTTTACTTTCATGATAAAGTCTTTTGAAAAATAAAAATTTGCATTTGTTTTTGTTTTTTAAATTTTTAATGAGGTCCTATTTATCTATTTTTTACTTTGTTGCTTGTGCTTTGGGTATAAAGTTTAAGAGACCATTGTTTAACATAAGGTCTTGTAGCTGCTTTCCTATGCTTTTTTCTAGGAGTTTGATAATTCTGTGTTGTATATGGTGAGGTAGGGGATCTCCTCCTTTTTCTGCAAATGAAGATCCAATTTTCCCAGTACCATTTGCTGAGAAGACTATTCTTTCCCAATTGAGTGATCTTTGCCACCTTGTCAAAAACCATTTGACTATAAATGTGAGGGTTGATTTCTGAGCTTTCAATTTTATTCCATTGATCTATATGTCTGTCCTTGTGCCAGTTCAATGCTGTTTTGATTACTGTGACTTTGTAATAACTTTTAAAAACAGGAAATGTGAGTACTCCAAATTCATTCTTTTTAAAGGTGGCTTTACCCTTCCATACAAATTCAATGATTGACTTTTCCATTTCTGCACAAGAAGGTTATTGGAATTTTGATTGGGACGGTATTGAATCTATAAATTACTTTGGGTAATATTGACATCTTAATGATATTTAGTCTTCCAATCAATGAAAATGGAATAGCCTTCCATTTATTTAGGTCTTCTTCAACTTCTTTTAGAAATTTTTGTAGCTTTCTGTGAAGAAATCCTTTACATCCTTGGTTAGATTTATTCCTAGATATTTCATTCTTTTAGTTGCTAATGTGAATGGGACTTTTTTTCTTGATTTTTTCTTCCAATATTTCATTGCTTGTACATAGAAATACTATTAATTTGGGGATGTTGATCTTGTACCTTGCTACTTTGCTGAATTCATTTATTAACTCTAGGATCTTTGTTGTGGATTTTTCAGAATTTTCTGTATATAGGTTCATATTATCTACAAATAAGGAATGTTTTACTTTTTCCTTTCTCATTTAGATGCCTTCTATTTCTTTTTCTTGCTTAGTTGCTCTGGCAGGAACTTCCACTGCAATGTTGAATAATAGTGGTGACAGTGGGCATCCTTGTCTTGTTTCTGATCTTAGAGGGACCACTTTCAGTCTTTCACCATAAGTGGGATGTTAGCTGTGGACTTTTCATATATGCCCTTTATCATAGTGAGGAAGTTTCCTTCTCTTCCTAAGTGTTCTAAGTGTTTTTATCAAGAAAGAGTACTGTATTTTGTTAAATGCCTTTTCTGTATCGATTGAGATCATCATGTGTTTTTTTCCTTCTTTCTGTTAATGTGGCATAGTACATTAATTGATTTTTTTATGTTGAACCAACTTTGCATAGCAGGGATAAATCTCACTTGATCATGGTGTATAATTCTCTTAATATGCTGTTGGATTCAGTTTGCTAGTATTTTATTGAGGATTTTTGCATCTATACTCATCAGATATATCAGTCTGTAGTTTCTTGTGATACCTTTATCTGACTTTGGTATAAGAAGGGTGTTGGCCTTGTAGAATGAGTTAGGTAGTATTCCCTCATCTTCAATTTTTTTTGGAAGAGTTTGAGCAGAAACGGAGTTAAGTCTTCTTGGAATGTTTGGTAGAATTCCCCTCTGAAGCCATCTGATCCTGGGCTTTCCTTGTTTTGGAGGTGTTTGATTACTGATTCAATCTCTTTACTAGTAATTGGTTTGTTGAGCTCTTCTATTTATTGTTTGGTCATTGTAGGTACTTTGCGTGTTTCTAAGAATTTCTCCATTTCATCCATGTTATTTTGTTTATTGGCATAGATTTGTTAATAGCATCCATTTATAGTACTTTTTGTTTCAGCGGGGTCAGTATTAATGTTCCCCTGTTCATTTCTGATTTTCGTTATTTGTGTCCTCTTTTTTCTTTGTCAGTCAACCTAAAGGCTTGTCAATTTTGTTTGTCTTTTCTAAGAACCAATTTTGACTATATTGATTTTATTGTTTTGTTTTATTTTGTTAATTTCTGTTTCTTTTATCCCCACTCTAATGTTTGTTATTTCCTTCCTTCTACTTGCCTTTTGTTCAGTTTGCTCTTCTTTTTCTAGTTCTTCCATTTTGAGTTTTGGTCTCTGATTTGAAGTATTTCTTCTTTTTTAAAGTAAGCATTAGAGCTAAAAATTTCTCTCTCAGCACTGCCTTCACCATAGCCCATAAATTTTGGTATGTTTTATTTTCATTTCCATTTACCTCAAGTTATTTCCTAATTTTACTACTGATTTCCTCTTTAATTCATTGGTTGTTTAAGAGTTTGTTGTTAATTTCCACATGTGAATTTTCCCTTTCTCTCTCTGTTATTGATTTCTAGCTTCATTCTTTTGTGGTCAGAGAATATACATTTTATGGTTTCATTATTTTTTTAAATTTACTGAGACTTATTATGGTCTATCCTGGCAGAGATCCGTGTGCATTTGAGAAGAATGTTTTTGTTGGGTGCAGTGTTCTATATATGTCTGTTTGGTCCGGTTGGTTTAGTGTATCATTCAAGTCCTGTACTTCCTTATAGATATTCTGACTTCATGTTCTATCCATTGATAGTGGTGTGTTAAAGTCTCCCACTCTTAATACAGAACCATCAATTTCTCCCTTCAAATCTGTCAGTATTTGCTTCATATATTTATAGTTATATTTTGTAAAATTTATTACATTATATAAAATTCTTGGCTGGCAGTTGTTTTGGGTTTTTTTTTTTTTCAGCACTTTAAGTATTTCAACCCATTGCCTTCTTGCCTCCATGGTTTCTGATGAGAAATAGGGACTCAGTCCTATTGGACCTCCCTTGTATGTAACACATTGCTTTTCTTTAACAGCTTTCAGAATTCTTTCCTTGTCCTTTGCATTTACTAGAGTAATCAATATATGATGGGGTATATTTTTCTGCAGGTTTATCCTAGTAGGTGTTCTCTGAGCTTCTTGGATGTGCATATTCTCATCTTTGTCACATTTGAGAAGTTCTCTGTCATTTTTTCTTTTTTCTTTGTTATTCCTTCTGCCTCTTCCTCTCTCTCTTCTCCTTCTGGGACTCCCATAAGGCATGTATAGGTGCATTTGATGGTGTCCCAGAGGTTTGTCAGGGTATTTTAGCTTTTAATATTTCTTTTTTCTTTCTGTTCCTCAGCCTGACTGAGTCAAGTATCTTATCTTCAGATTCATTGATTGTTTCTTCTGCCAGCTCCAATCTGCTCTTAAAACCCCATGGACATTTTTTTTCATTCCAGTTATTGTGCTCTTCAACTCCAGTAGTCCTGTTTGCTTCCTTTTTAAATTTTACATCTCTTTACTTTGATTCTCATATTGTTCATTCATTGTTTTCCTATATCCTATAGTTCTTTCACAGTACTTTCCTTCATCTGCTTGAGTTTTTTTAAAGACTTTCTTCAATATGTCCACATTCTTGTCTTCTTCACTTGTTTTAAATGCTAACTTTGGGATTAATTCCCTGGGGTATCTGTTTTATGGTTTTGTAACCAGTCAGTGATAAGACTGAGATTTTCTTAAGCTTAAGTCCTTTTAACAGGCAGGTCTGCCCAAGGTGAATATAATGTGCAGGATTTCCCATGTCTTACTGAACCTCTGTGTTGTTCTGGGTTTTTTCTTATTAGTTGTTTTGGAATTCCTCTTTTTACAGGAGTTTGGTTGTTCCCTCTGTCTCCCAGGGACAGACCTCCCTCTCCCAGGTAAATGAAGCCAGCAGGCCTTTGTCCCAGACTTTTAGCCTATATAGGTTTTTATATTCCTTTTGTTGTCTCATGCCTCTTTTGCCTAAAGGGCAAATTCTGGGAGGAGGGTCACCCAGGGGAGAACTTTCCCAATTTGGTCTTTTCCCCCAAAACAAGTCCAGAGATCCATGAAGAGAGCACAAACCTGCTCCAAAGTCCCCTCTGGAGGGGATCATGAAGGGCGTCAAAAACTTTTCCAATGGCTCACCAAAGCTTAGCTTTCTTAGCCTTCCCAGCAAATGCAGCCCTTCAACTACATTTCCCCCATAGCCCTGAGGAAGCACTGTGTCTTTAAATCTCCATTGCCACCATCCCTGTCCAAGGAGGGTTGAAACAATGTCTGTCACTGCCTTTGCAATGGTGGGGTTGAAACAATAGCTGCCACCACCTTTGTCCAGGGTAAGTTGAAATAATAGCTGCCTCAGAGCTGTGACCCAGCAATTCAAATTCACTAATCAAAAGCTGTGATTAGTGAGAGGCCATACACACCCCTGTTTTTGTGGAAGAGGATGTTTATGTCCTTTTCTGTCAGCAGCAGCTACCCAGTGAAAGTGGGAGATGGGTGCTGGTAGCTGCTACGCAGAGAGAGCATTTACAGTTCTTTACAATAATTTATCAGCATCTTCCTCCTACCCTTCCCTGGATGCTATATAGTGTTCTTCTGGCCTCTGGAGTTTCAAAATAGTTGTTTCAGAAAGTTCCTGCCTGTTTAATAGTTGTTTTGGTAGAAGTACTGAATCCTGGAGCTTCCTACTCCACCATCTTCCCCAGATGTTCTCTCTTTTCTCTAAGATAATCTTTTGAGTTTAGTAGTATAATTCCCATTATTGAGATGCAGAAACTGAGACTTAGAAAGTATAAGGGACTTGCTCCAGGCCTCTTGTCACGGTGCAATTTTGGTCCATCCTTCCTCACCTCAGAAGTTGCTTCATTTTTCTTTGAACACATCCATTTATGGAGAACTCTCTCTTCCTCACTGTGTCCATTTCTCTTGGTCCATGAACCTCACTACATACTACACGCACTATCTTTTTGTGTTTTTCTCCAAACTTCTGCCTTCTTATCTACTTGGCACCCTAGAAAGGAAGTGGTACCAACCACATTTCCATGCCCAATTTTGGTTGTTACCCCTGAAAGGACTCTTGTATCTTCCCAGAAGTCAATAGGAAGTCCTGCTCCTGACTGCATCCCTAAATCTGGAATTGGAACCAGTTCAATACTTCTAAGCAACTTGTGGTGCTAGTTTAACCTCATGAGGACTACTAGTAGTTTTGATGAGACTCCCAATATAGTATAGAGTTGGGAACAAAAAGGGGAAAAATATTTCCCTATTCAATTGATATTCAATTCCCTATTCATGTTTTTAATAATTTGCTTTTCATTTGTTTGTCCTTATAGTATACTCAGACACTTCTCTTTAATCAAACAAAAATGCATTTACTGGTTTGTGGATTTCTCGTTGTTTGTTTTGTTTTTTTTTAGAAAATGAACCCAGGACTTGTACATGGGAAGGAGGCACTCAGCCACTGAGCTATATCCGCTCCCCTGTACCCTTGTTTTTGATAACAAGACAAAGCTCTTTCTTAGACTCAAGAGTAATGGCCATGGTTATTTAGTCCCCAGTGGGCCCCAGCCCCTGTGCTGAGCACCAGGGACATATAGCAGAATAAGGCCCCATTCTTGGCCTCAAGCTACCTACTTTTACTTCTATTATCCTTGAGGACAAAATCTATCCTGGGGAGGTAACGAGAGGGGGTAGGGGAAGACTTAAGAATTCAGGCTCTGGAGCCAGGCTGCCTGTGCTCAAAACTCAGCACAGCAATCTACCATTTGTGTGACCTAGGGCAGGCTATTGAACCTCTCTGTGCTGCAGTCTCTTGATCTGTGAAATGGAGATAACCATGATTCCTAATTAATGGAGTTGCTGGTCAGATCAAATGAGTGCTATTATTCAAAAAGCAGTTACAACAGCACCAGGCACACAGCAAGCCCTGATTAATTTAAGCCATTATTGCCATCAGTATTATTATTATCTACCCTGGGGTCCACACTGTGTTTCCTATGTAGCTGGTGTTTATTAAATCTCAACGGATTGACTGGCTGAAAAACTAGTGAATGAGGAGAAACTCCACTGACTTCATTGCAAGAAATGCTTTAGAAGGCTTCTCGTTGCCCTGATGGCATCACCCCCTCTTTCATATTAGTTTTTATTCTTCGAGTCTCCAAACTCAGCATAAGCTTCTAGAGAGACAAATGCAGTCAACCTGAGACGAAGTTTCACACTGTCCCTCACTGCTCCATTCCATGCCCTTTGACCATCTCACCCCCATCCCTGCACTCAGATGTTATGCTTTTGGGAAAGAACAGGACTCCAGAGGACAGGAACTTGAACCCATTATCAGCTGGCAAGTCTGAAAATATCAGGGGAGTAGGAAGAGCACAGTTATAGTATAATAGGAAGAAACTTGGAAAACTTGATTGTTTAGGTGAATCCAGCTGAGAAACTGGGCTCAGAATTTCACTCTCTTCCTATTATTTTTTTTAAGTTGGTGAAATCCTTCCCACCCCTTTTAAGATGGCAAAATTACCCTGCTATTTGCTAAGTTTATTTCTTTGATTCTAGAACAAGCACATACTCACACACCCTACATTGGATTCTCTGGGGGCTCTCAGCAGTTTAAGAATGTCTTGCTCTAATACCCATGGTTCATTAGACTTTCAAATAACTGGCACCAAGACCAGAGCTTGGATTTTTTGCAGCCCTCTTAGCCTTTTCTCTCAGCTGGGTATCTTCATTTCCATTGCTTATTAGTAGGCCCCCAGTCAAAGCCAAAAATGCTTTGTGAAATGCTTCAAAACTAGCCCTGAGAACATATAGGAAGTGACTCAAAGTGAGATGGGCTTGGATCCCTTGTGAAGGATGTGACTATTGAAAATACCTGAGAGCCTGGTCAAGGCATGATTTTCCCTTTATTGTACCACCTATCTAAGACCTACAACTTAAAATCCTCCTCTGTGTTCTATGTTGTTCTTACTTGTTCTAAGAGACATCTAATAGATTCATATGCTGTCTCAAGAAAGAAACAGCTAATTCTGAATTGTACAGATTTTCATTTGTGGCCTACTATATCTGCTAATCAATCAAATAGCCACAGCTATGGGCAGAGCAATATGTAGACTTTTGAAAATTCAGAAATTACAAGACCAAAAAAAATGTGAAATTATTACAGTGGAAAAAGAACTTGGAAGAATTAGAGTTGAAGCTGGAAAAAGTGGGTTTAAATACCATTGTGTCGGCTTCCATTTACTTTTTATTTCTTTCTACATATCAGGAATTAAATTCATATTTACTTCTCCAAAGACTTTTAGGCAAGTATTATTATTCCCATTGTAAAAGAAAAAAAATTGCACCATACAATGTGGAACAGGCAAGGATGGCTTTATTCATAGCCACCGTGGTGGGGGGAAGGAGTTGAGTTTTGCTCCATTAAAACAAAGGACAGGAAGCTTTATAAAGCTGGGAGTAGAGTGGGGGACTTAGGAGACTGATCACTGGGAGGGGTGATTGATTTACTGAAGTCCCAATTGTGACCAGTTGGTTTGGAATGTTTTCCTTTTGAGGTAATTAAGCCATGGGGAATCTGTAAGGGTCTGAAGAGAGAAGCAGGAGATTAGGAACAACCTAGCTAAGGGCTTCTCAGGTGCCTGGATGGTGTAAGGGCCTGGGTGAGAAGGATCAGGGGCCTAGAGTCAGGGAAGTTTAGTCAAGCTAAAGAGAAGCTAAGGCCATCTTGGTCACCATTTTACAAGTGATTCATTAGGTTTACCAAGGTCAAATAACTGGTACAGTGATACACAGTGAGAAAAACTCCTGAGATATGTTCTCACCACTGTGTTGTACTGTCACCCCATTCTTATCTGGAAGGAGGAAAATGGAAAGTCAAGAATAAGTCTATCCTCAGCAGTGGTTTCCCTATGCATGACTCTTCTGTCCTTCTATTTGAACCTATAATTAGTACTAGAGTTGGTAGGTATACATCCAAGAGACTTCAATCTTTGGACTGTCATGTGCCAGCTGGGACCTGACTCTCAACGGAGTTACAACTCCTACTCTCCAGTTCAATGGACTCAGCCAGGACAACTAAGGGGAGGAGATGATGGACAAACAACATACCAAGGAAATGAGAGTGCCTATAACTGCAAGCAAGAGAGTCCCATCCATCAGATGTTTGGGATTGAAGCCCCCCTCAATTAATGGTGGAGTGGCCATCACCATCCCAGAGTCCTCAGGATTGGGTAACAAACTATGGACAAAAATAAACTTTACTAGTATTCTACTATAGACTTATTGTGATTCTAGCAATGGAAGAAATACCATTGTTGCAGAGGCAGTGACTATGGATGTTCTGGGGTGACAGAGAGGGGAAAACAGGTATAATAGGAGGCATTTTCAGGACTTGGGAATCATCCTGAATGACATTACAACAACAGATATGTTAAATATCTGGCCATAACCTACCGAGTTGAACGGGAGAGTATAAACTACAATTTAAACTATAATCCATGCTTAGTGGCAATGTCCAAAATGTGTTTATCAATTGCAGTGAATGTACCACACTGATGAAAGAGGTTGCTAATGTGGGAAAATGTGGGAGGAGTGGGGAGCGGCACATGTGGGAATCCCCTATATATTCTCTGTAACATTTATGTAATCCAAGTATCTTTTAAAAAATAAAGGAAGTGGAAAAAAAAAAAGCCAAACAAGTGGCAGGAGTCTGTTTTACATATATATTTGTATATAATATATGTAGCATTTATATATTTTTTATGTATATATTCTTTTTATATCTTTGCTAAAAACAAATGAATGAATAAACAAATAAAGCAAGTAGCCTGGGGTTACCCAGCTAGTAAATGCCAATGTACGTATTGTAACTGAAAAAAAAAAAAAAGAAGAAGAAACCTATTGACTTCTTTGGCACCTGCTGTGTGAGTACATGTAGGGAAGGCTGTGGCATAAAACACACAAGCCCTCACCACCCTGGAACTGACAGTCAAGTCAGCAAGACAGGTAGCAGTACATATCAGGATAAAATTCCAAGGGACATGTGTTTTATAATTACCAGTGATAGAGCAGGATTCAATAGGAAAGAGCACATGCCATTCACTTAGGTTGTCATTCAAGGCTATAAGAAGTAGGTGAACCTTAAGGAAAAACAGAAATGGATGGAAGAGATGCATTTCTGGAGGGGGGCAGCTTGGCCTAGCAAGCTTCCTCCCTTGGGGGAACAAGCCCCAGACCCAATCTGTCCAAAGAGCTGTGGACAGGAAATCATGGTGCTTTACCCCATACCATAAGATGCTCAGGGCACTCAAGCAGGCAATCACAGTTTCCTCTGGGGTTCATCTATGGAATGAAGTTCTTCTTCCTCTGGAGTTACCAAGTAAAAAGATGTGAATCCGATTGCTGGTGGCAACTTTGTGCACAATGTGGAAGGAATCTGTCTGAAAATAAAGCTGAATGGATATAAGCAGGTACTGGAGATGGAAAGAAAGGTAGATTGAGAAAGGGAAAGAGAGATGTAGCCAAAAAATTGAGCCCCTAGAATCGGCCAGACCTGAGGTCATTCCAGTTGTGTGAGCTATGATTTTCCTTTTTTGCTAGTAGCTTGATTTTGATTCCTGCTCTTGTGAAACGAAAGAATCTTGATACATGCATAATATCTGCCTCTTTTGTCAAGTAGTTATAAGAACCTATATATCAAAATGTTATTGTGAAAATTAAATAGCAAATGCCTAGCACAGTACTTAAGAGCTAAACATATAGCAGGTGCTTAATAACAGCTTATTCATTTATGCATAGGATTAAGAAAGCATAAAGTAAAATGACTCTGGTAGTACTTTTGTTATTCATTATTAAACTCTAGTTGTTTCCATTTGAAATAGCTGCATAATATTCCATTATGTTGAGATATCATAAATCATTCAGCTAACCTATTGTTGGAAAATTGCATGCTTTCGATTTTTTTCTCTCAGAGACAATGTTGTCATGATCTGCCTTGCACTTAAATCCTTACACAAATTTGAAATAGTTTCTTCAGGATAAAAACTCAGAAAGAAATTGTGTTTCTGATTTTTCAGCAAAAAAAAGTTCATGTAAAACACATTCCTAGCAAATTATCTCTGATCTGAAAGAAAAATTTGGATTGGAGCAGAGTTACCCCTAAGAAGATCTACAAAGAGAATTTTCTTTTGAGGGAGGTAAAAAAGGGGGAAAAATTGTTTTAAGGAAGTTACTACTGAAACATTTCCTTTGAAATTTGTGATACTAAGGGGAGATCAAAAATTCAAAATTCAAACCATGTTTAAGTATGCAGAAGCTCAGGCTTTAATTACAAGTAAGAAATCCCCAAGACTGGCATTAATCTGCATGGCAATGAAAGCTTAGGCCCAGTGCTGGGCTCTGTATGCCCTTAGTTTTGGCAGTATCCTTTCTCACCAAGGCCCCTCTGGCCAAAAATGAAAGGAAAAAACAACAGAAATTCCTTGTGTTGATTTTTTAAAAACTAATGGAGTGCTTTAAAAATTTCATCCTGGACGGTCTAAAATGCCTGCTGTTCTGGATATGGCAACCCAGCAGATGGTCAGGGAACAGCCTGATCTGTAGGGGTCTTTACCCAGCCCTGCCTGCAGCAGTGGGCCTCTGGGGAGCTGCATAAATCTAGTGGCTCCTTTCAAACCTCCAATTAAGCCATCTCCCACAGTCCCCCTTGACTTTTTTTTCACTGGTTCTGTAAACTGTTGACTCAGGACAAGAGGGCTTAAAAAAAAAACACAAGACTTCAAACTATTGGGATCAGCGTCTCTGATTAGAAGATCCGGCTGCTTGTGAGCCTGCTCTGGGTTTTATAAACCCTCACACCTTAAGGCTTGGCACACAAATAGAGCACAGGGTAGCAAGAGGCCATGGAAAACAGAGAATTGGCTCATACTAGGTCATATCTATGGAGATTTTCTATGCCATGGTGTCCCCTCCTCTTGTTTGCCATTCTTCCAGTCCATCCCTCCAAGTGTGGCTGGGCTCATGCATTGACCATCTCTGGCTTATACAAATAAAAACTCACTCCAACATGCTCCGAAGAAGCCGTGACCTATGCTTTCAGAACCAGCTTCTACTATTCCCTACATTTCATGTTTTAACCAAACTGGACTACTTACCTTTTCCTAAACATGCTCTATCCATCTCCATTTCTGCATATTTATTGAACTTCTACCTGCGACCTGGAAGGTCTTCCTCCCCCCACCCCCACCCCCATCTCAAATTTGACTCATCCTCAAAGGCCCCTCTCAAATGCCATCCCTTCCATGAAGTGTATGTTCACTGTCTACATCCTTATGCCCAAAGATATGAGTTTTCCCTCCTCTGAACCTCCATGACAGTGTGAAAATCATTCTAGTAGTTCCATTACTACCTTTTACGTTAGTTCAATGTGATTTGTCTGATTCCCCCTATTAGAAATTAGTATCTAGTGGGCAAGACCTGTTTCTAACACAGCTATAGTTCCCTAAAGTCAGGAGGTATTAAAAATGAAATAAATACACTTCCAAGCTGGTCATCAAAGATAGGGTCTGAGTTATAAGCACCCATTCAACACACATTTATTGAGTTCCTACTGTGCCCCAGAAACTGTGGTTGACACTAGATGCAAACAGCAAATATATATTCCAAGGGAAACATGAAAAAGGACTCCCCAAAATATAGAATATATGCTGTCTAGAATCTAGGTCTATAGATGTCAGAGGTGTCCCTCAGGACTGCTATGCTTTAAGGGTCAGGATTTTGAAAATCCCAATAAGCATTAATGTTATTAAGGCAATGACTCATCTCAGGAGAGACTGAGCCTGTTATTTCAAAATGGTGGACGCTAATCCTCCCTACACCCTGCAGATTACAATGTACTCTGCCAAACCACGGGGTCTTCTGGTCTCTCTGATTAATCATTATGTTTTAATTCCATTTCCCTCTTACCTATACACAAAGCATCCCTACAGTCTTTGTTCCTTTCTGAGAATGTGAAATTTGGCCTTCACTCATAACTTTCTATTTAAAGGAGGTATTTATAATTGTGCTTCACGGAGTTCATGAAGATATATTCAGATTTATAAACCTCTGAAGCATCCTTTCAGCCACTGGCTACTAACATCTATCTCTTTTCTGGTTATTGGAGGTCACTTGGTATATGTATGGTCAGAAAATAAAGAATTACTCTTGCATAAGAACCATCCTTTAAAGAGTTGGGTATGAATTTCCCCCAAAGAGAAGTGAAGAAACTGGTAAAAATCTGCTTTCAAAATTCAGATAGTTTCCAAATGCATGTTAAAGAAGAGAAACCTATTTTCCTGCCTAAGAAAATAAAGCTAAGTCACCAAGACTTTATACTCTTGCTTATGGTAGGTGATCTGATAACAAACTGTTACAAAAAGCTCCCTGGTGTGGGTAGCAGTTGAGTTATCTTATTTCATGAAAACGAGTGAAATTTTCCTGGACAAGGCGAGGTTCTGTTGTCCCTCCCAGATCTGTGTCCCTAGGACAATGCCGCATTTTCAGTGACACGTGTTAGTTTCCTATGCCGGAAAATGAGCTCCTGGAAGACAGGATGGATTTATCTCTAGAACAGAGTCCAGAACAGTGCAGACATGTGCTAAATGCTTATGAAAGGAGAGAGCCCCAAGCTCCAATTTGTGTGAACATGGCTCTTTATCTGGAATTCAGATCTCCATACCCCCTTGACTTTCAGTTTAAAGCCATCACATATTTATCTGACTGTTATTCATGCTACCATATGTTCTGGGATGGCAAAACAAGCAGCACTCTTTCCATTGTTGCTCAACTCTAAATTTTCCAGTTGATTCTATTTATTGAGACAAATTTCTCTAACTGGCTTTTATTTTCATCAGAAGTCCACTTCTAACTATGCCTTTTTGTACGCCCTCACAATTACTGCTTTTGCATGAGATTATTCAATCTTCTTTACGGTCTTCAGCATTATTCTTGCAACAAAGATTGACACCTGCTGGCTTTGAGTAAGGTATTATGCTAGGCATAGTGACCTAAACCTGAGTCTCTCCATCTTCTGCTGCCCTCTAACTTAATAGTTTATCTCTCCGAAGCAGAAATACTTTGCTTCCCCAAGGCTCTTGAATTAGAGAAGAAGCTCAGAAATTAAATGCTATCTCATCACTCTTGTTTTGAAATACAGAATCCTACTGGTTTGAGAAAGTCAGAAATAGGAACCCATTTTCCCCACCTAAAATTGAACAACAGTTAAGTAGAAGAGAAAGGATAAATTTAAATTAGAAAGGCTATATTAAATCAGCTCAAATCAAAGCCGATTTTATTCAGGTACTGTATGCATGAAAAGGTGTAATTATGATAACTTGATATTCTCCTGCCTTTATGCATATTCACTTTATGAACTTAGACCTCCAGAAGCCTCCTAGGACCTCTTCCTCATTTTTAATAAGGATTGAGAATGAGGTGATTCCTGGAGGAATTAAAGGAGGAGAGGATTTATTTTTAAGTTTAGCAGCAAGGTTAAAACAAAGAAGCAGCTACCCTGCTGGAGTTTGTGTGTGCCTTAAGAATGCTGTAAATTAAATGAACCCCTTAGGAGTCAGCAAAGAAATGATGGTTTGGCACTTAGTGGGACAAGATCCATCAGGAAAAGAAAAAAATCTTATTATTAATTGCAACTTCTAAATAACACCAGTAGGTCTCTGTGCAGTTGCTGTGAATATTTATCTTGGGAAAGGAAGGGGTTTCAGAAAATTAACAGAAGATTCTGTAACCCAAAGCCCAGGGCTGCCAGCCAGGTCATGTTTCGGTCAATGGGGTGCCACAGTGAGCAACACAAAGTGGGCCAGGTGAGGGGAGAGTTGGCAATTAGCTCAGATCAAGCAGGTAATCATACCCATTCATTCTACCTGGCTGCCAGCCTCAAAGCTCTGATCACCCTCAAGAAGCCTATTAAAGAAAGACATCAGGAATGTTGAGAGGCTGACTTTTGTATGCTACTTCCCCCCACCCCAAAAGTAAGATTTAACGCTGTTCACCCCTCATTTCCATGAATCTTTAAAGGCATACAACCGCTCACAATTAAGCAGGTCAAGGAATCACAGCAAGTGCTGTGGGCAGCTTTTTCGACATCCTGTGTTTTACCAGTGGGGCCCAGAGAAGTTGTCACTCCCAAGGTCACAGACGCCTCCATTATGGCTCAGCATGTGCATGTCCTCAAAGCCAAGGCAGCTTGTGGGTCAGGTTCGCCTTGCCAGTTAGCTCTGCCTTCCCATTATTCTATCTCAGATTGGTTCTGGGCAGAGAAATTCATGAAAGGAATATATAGGTTGTATTGTGAATTTTCTTGTCATCCTTTACATCAAAACAATAGCCAACTTGGGGACAGGATGCCTTCATCAAAGTTGGGACAGATTTAACTACCTTTTGTAAAAGGTCCCTCCGTGGAGCAATTGCTTCCCAAGATGCACTAGGCTTGAAGTTACCAGGTGGGTGCACCAGTGGCAAATCCATTAGTCGGATGTCAGGGTTCCCGCTCCCTCTTGGTATCTAGGCGCTGTTCTTTCCCTGCTGAGGATGATGGAATCTAAAATATTTATGTGCCTTTATAATGGCTATTTAGCATTTTTATGCACCTGGTATTTGCCAAAGTGCTCAACAATCGGTGTTTATTAACAGGAAAATAACTTCTAGTCAATATGCCCCGTGATATTTGGGAAGCAAGTCCCTTCGGAAGCACAGAGTGTTTCTGGGATTAATGTTGGGGCCAATGAGTCAGAGTGAAATTCATTTGCCGATTTTTGCCTAAGCCCTCGTATTTAAATTTCCCCCTGGTTTGCTAACTTCATCACAAGAATCCCAAAGGTAGCGTGATTATTGGGCATTTCATTCACTCTTCAAGCACTTACTAAGTATTCACTAGGTTTTGAGGATGATGGATTAATTAGACTCTGCCCAAGCCTGGATTAGGTACTTCTCCCATGGCACCCTGTATCTAAACTCAGTGTAGCCAGTGGTTCTCAATTCAGATGGCGAGGGCATTTGGCAGTGTCCGGAGACATTTTTGATTGTTCCTACTGGAGGGGCTGCTACTGCATCTACTGGGTAGAGGCTAGAGGAGATAAACATCCTACAATGCACAGGACAGCCCCCCACAAAATGCAAGTATGGTCAGTGGTGACAAGATGGAGGAACCCTATTGGAACCCTTATCTCTCTGGCTTATAATTTTTTTGGTTACACACCACCTGACCCCATTATGCTGTAAGATCCCTGAGTGCAGAGACCATTCCTTATTCTTCACTGTATGCCCAAACCTAACACACATAATACAGAACTCCATATATAAAGTTGAATGAAGAGATGAAAATGTAAACTTTCTCTTAGGAAGCCCACAGTTTCAGAGGTGAAGATAGTGAGGTAACAGGCAATTTGGGGATAAAATGTGGTTAATTTTCAAAGTAATAGATAAGCCCTATTTTGTGGGACTTTATAACTTCTCATCCAAACTGATGCACGTTTAAAAGTTAATGTGAGCACTTTCAAATAATTAAGGCAGGGCAACAGGTGAATCTCTGTCACCCTTGCTACAGCCCATATATTCCTCAGCAGTTCCACAAACATGAGTACTTACAGAGAATTCTATGAGCTGGATAATTGTACATTATACAGCACATAGCAAAGAGTTAATGAAAGTAAACAAATAAAACCTCATTAGATGGCTTGGTCTTCTTTCCAGGCCCCATTTCATGCCCACCCTCTGCAGTGCTCTAGAGCAAGTGACTTTCTCATTTACTTTTTCCAACTACCCTCCAGCACTAGCCTCTCTGAAGTTCCACATTTCCCATCCATGATCTCCTGTCCCTTCTGAATTGCAATGATTTAGCACTCTCTCAGCTTTCATCCCCTGTCATGACCCCTGCTTGGGACCCAGCTAGAGATTATAAATGATAAAAACCTTTCCCAAACATGATTCTCAGAGTCCCCAAGCTATGGCCATGGTATCTACAATACTGGGTTTCACACAGAAGGGCAGGACAACCCTACATGGGATTGTGGGGGAAAGCTTTATAGAGGAAATAATGCTCAAATACACTCTGCTGTTACTTACTTCAGAGGAAATTTAATCAAAGTTCTGGGTCTCATGTTTTCTGTATGGGTGGAGTTTCTTCCCCAGCAAGCATACTTTGATGGAGGTCAGTCATAAAAATCTTATGTGGAAAATTGCTATTTTCCTATTTACTCTATTTCAGTTAAAAAAAAATCAATCATTTATAGTCTTCAATGCACTTATAGAGAAAGTGAATAACTACTTCATGATCCTTTGTTTCAAAGTTGTGTTATGAGTAAATAATAGGGACAATAAGCTTACTCTCATTAACTACAAGTAAATTAATTTCCTTTGTTCTGTAATCCCATCTAACACAACTATTGCTGCAGGGAAATCTCCAGTTGAGATTTAGCAATATATACCACCTCTTTCTAAGCTAGATTTAAGAATATCCCCATCAACAACATCAATGGCATCCTACCCCCTTGTGTAGAGGTAAAGATTTCACAACTTTATATGTGAGTGTGTTTGATATCAAATGAGCCCTTCTCGATAAATGTTACTGGTATTTGATATACTCTATTCCATTTGGCTTTCTGTAAGTACATGAAACAAATAACAGATGGTAATTTGCATACGGATAAGGGAATTGGTGCTAATTTTAGAAAGTTCTTAGCCATTTCTCTCACCCCGAGTTAGGAAGGGTATTCTCAGTTGGAATGATTTTCCAACTTTCAAGAAGCAGCTGCCTGATTTTCTTAAAAATCATGCCATCATTCTGCTTAACAGTAAGTCAAGACAGACCACAGTATTCCATGCACAGAAACATGTTTTGATGGTTAGTCTAATGTGTCAACTTGGCCTGGTAATGGTGCCCAATTGTTTAGTCAAGCAAGCACTGGGATAATTGTAATTATCTGGGCACTTCATGGACTTTAATCATCGGAGAATTAATTGATGGCATAGATGGCTGGTTACATCTACAATTAACTGAGATTGCTCTCAGCATTGAGTTGGACTCATCCAATCAGCTGAAGGCCTTAAAAGGGTAGCGTTGAGAGAGAGAATTCCTATCTTGACTTCAGACTGCGTCTTCGGGGAACTAAGCAAGGACCTTCATTGGAGCCCCTGGTTCACAGTCTGTCCTGTGGAATTGGAACTTGTGCATCCCCACGGTCACATGAGACCATTTTATAAAATCTCATACTTTTTATAGATATCTCCAGTTGGTTCTGTTTCCCTAGAGAATCATGACTAATACATATGTTATCTAAATCTTTGTCCCAAACATTGGTGAGCACATCGACCAGGACAAAGGTGGGTGGGAAATCTGTGACCCTTGACAATCCATTTCCACATTAGTCATACCCCTAAACACCACCATTTCTAGCTACATTCAGAGAGTCAAACTGGTTGACCAGTTTTCAATCTTTGGTATAAACTGTCAGGTGGTAAACCTCAATTAGAGACTCACTGGTAATTGTAAGGTGTAGTCATGCAATTACTAGGCAAATCTGGGCTTGCTGGCAATTTGCAAAACAGATGGCTATGCAAATACAGTTCTCACACTTGGTTGTAAGGTAAACTGTGAAAACAGGGAGCAGCAGGTGGCTGGGTAAACGCAATGCTTAAGTGCTGTCTGCATGTTTACATTTAGAGCTTAGAGACTGAAATCTTTCTAATTGAATTCAACAAACAGTTATTGAGAAATCATTGTGTACAAAATACTACCCTAGGCTCAGAGGCCAGACAAAGTTGAATTATAGAAAGTTGAATTATAGAAATTATAGAGAGCCATTTGGCTCTTCATGCCTAGGGCCATATTCAAATCACAGCAAATGGCTGTCTGGGAAGAAAGTGAGAGCAAGAAATGGATTGATTCCAACTACGGGAACTCAGGAACTTTTTTTTTGGAAGAAGAGAAGGTAGAGAAGGAAGAAGTCAAATGTGAGAACAAAGGTTGTGTTTTTATGGGCAAGTACAGGTTTAGGGAGAGAAATATTGAGTCCATGTGGAGCTACGAACAGGAGTGATGGATTGGCAGCAGAAGAGGGCAGAAGGGAGTGTGTAAGGGTGTGAGTGTGAGGGTGCATTTTTGTGAGTGTGTATGTATGAATGCATGTGTGTAAGAGTTTGTGAGAAAGAACAGGAATGTGTGTGAGGGTGAGTGTGATTAAGGATGGAAGACTTAGGAGAGGAGGCTATAAAATTAGGATGGCATGAGATCTAAGCCCCTTCTCAATCGGAAACAGAGTGGGCATCACTACTACTGATGTAATCTCATCAAAGGTCCTCAACTCAAGTGATCTAATCAAAAGGTCCCATCTCCAATCAGGTTCACACCAACAGGAACAGATTAGCTCTAAGGACATGATTTTTTATGGCATATGTACAGTCTCAAACTACTACAGAGGGCTATAAACAAGTCTGTGTTTTAAAAAAGCTTATTTGACCAATTAAATAACATGCTAATAATAGAGATGGGGGATGATTAGGAGGGGATTGTAATTGTCAAAAGAGAAAACTAATAAGGGTTTAATCATAATGCCAATTCTTTTTTGAACACTTGCTACATGCTAGGCATTGAACCAAGAGTTTTACATACATTATTTCATTAAAAACTCACAGAAATCCTATGAGTTAATTGTTTTCACTCCCATTTAAGTGAGGCTCAAGGTAAGTAATGTGGCTGGTTAGGAGCTGAGCCAGAAAGCAAACCAGATCTGTCTGATCTGGGGCCTGAGCCCTTGTACCATCCCAAAGGCAGGCAGTGAAAGTGGTGATAGGGAGGACACTTGCAAAGGACACCAGAGTGTCAGCATGAGGCCTGAGATTGTTATCAGTAAAGCTGATACACCTGGAAGGAGGAGTAGGCTTTTTCAGACACATTAAATTGGAACAGCTGGTAGTACTGATCATCAGAGCATTTCCTGTGTAAAAAGATAGTGAAATGAATTTTTCCTTTAGCCATCCATAACCAAGAAAAAAAAAAGATTTAGAAATATTGTAATACTTTTTTGCATGTGTTTTTTAACTGCTTAAATAGAACCCTAGACCTGAATCTTAATGAAATAGCCTTCCAGGAGCCTGACCTACCCGTACACCTTGAATTTTCTGAGTTCAGAGAAGCAGTTCAACCAATCCAACATGCTTAGCTTGTAGAATTTTCTGCTATGTGTCCTGGAATCACAGATTCTCATAGTTGTATCCCCCCAAAATGAAATGACCATCTCTCCAGCCGTTAAAGCCACAATTTTGGGTGTTTTCAATGAGATCTTTTCTCTACCAATGAATAAAATACCTCACCAAACCCCATTAAATCCATATCCTTATTATCCCTTCCTTGAATCCAACTGCCACTTCCCTAATCTAGGCTATTGATGCCTCTTATATAAAACATAACCACCATCTCCCACTCATCTCCCATCCTTCCATCAAATCCAATTTCCCTGGGGCAATATATGTACAGTTTGTTATCATATTCTATAAAGGGTCTTTTACCCTAAAAATGAAGAACCACTAATCAAGACAATTTAGGAAACTAATTAAGACCTTCTTATTTCTATATTGCTAAGCCCCCTGGGCTCACTCTCTTCTCAGAGCCCTTGCTCCTGCTCTTGCCTCCTCCAGGAAGGCCATTCCCCAATTAACTAGCCACATGCCTGGCTCCCTCATGTGCTTCATGTGCTTCAGTCTCACTTCCAGAAAGGCTCCATCCATCTGTGATCAAAACCCAAATTCTTACTAGGGCTTCCCTGGTCACCTTATCTAGAATTTCTCTACCCACTTCCTCGACATACCCAGTTCACATCCTTCTCTGCATTATTTTTTCTCCTTAACATTACCACTATCCAAGAACTACACGTACTTTATTTATTTATGTTGTTCATTGTCTGTCTTCTCTATGAGAAAGTACATTCTGCAAGGGCAGGGAATTTTATGTTTTGAAAATTGTACTTGATACTGGTAGTGAATGAATGAGCAAAGGTGTTTACTGATTGTTTCTTTTGGTGCTTTTTTAATGTCCTGGATTATCATGCTAATGTCTCCAGTTCTCACGTGAAGTGTGCAGACCCAGCATAAGTAATTTCAAATTACTTTTCTGGTTGGGTCCCTATCTCTAGCTACAAAAGAAACTCTCGCCTGTCATTTCATGAAAGGACATTCTAATTCTAGTTTCTCCTTAGTTTTGAGCACCAGGCATTTGGACGAAGTGGACTGTTCTATTTTAAAGGTATTAAAAATGAATTATGAATTTTCATTTGAAAGGTTTTTCATCCATGCTTATAAATAGGTATTATATGATTCAATGGAGTTAGGAGTTCTCTGATGACTAAGGTGAAATTAATCTTCACAGCCATTTCATATTGAGAGTCAAAATTGGTGAATTTTAGAAAAAGAAAGCTCACTATTTCATTAATTTATGAGCAAAGTTCATCAAAACCTTTTTAAAATAGAACTCACAGTTTTAAGAAAGCCCTGCTTGTCTTGCAGAAAATATATGTGTATTGATAAAATGTGGTTGATTGAGCAAACACAACAGTATGTGTGGGAAAGATTGCATTTCTTTGCCAAAATGTATAGAAGTAAGTGCTCTGGGTCAGGTAAAAATGTGACTCAGAAAAATATTTTAATAATTATTCTTTGATCACAGCAATACAAATCTGAAATCAGATACAGCCTGTGGAAATTAAAGTGGCAGTGTAGATCTCAGAATAAGGTGGAAAGAAATACCAACCAAATCTAGGCATACAACACAGTACAGATGTTCTCAAAGGGACAAATTCAGCTGAACATTTGCTGCTTTGCTTCCAAGAAGCTGTAGCATTAACTGCGGCGGCTTGCTGGGTCGGTAGAGGTGGGGTCTGGCTGCGGAGGAGGGGTCGGTCCCGCTTGGGATGAGGGGTCGGTCCTGCTTGGGACGAGGGGTCGGTCCCACTTGGGACGAGGGGTCGGTCCGGCAGCAGACGAGGGATCGGTCTCACAAGGGGTTGCGCGGTTCAGCTGACGGGGTCGCCTGGCGAAGCCGGCGACGAAGGGGTCGCCCAGAGAAGCAGGAGACGAACTGGGGACAAGGGAGGCCAGGCCCTTGTCGGGGGCTCTCAGAACTGGAGGGCACACGGCAGAAGAACTACCACGGAGACAAGGTAAACACGCAAGTCCACTTTATTGAGGGAGAGGCAACAGTTTTATAGGGGCTGGGGAAGGCTGATTGGTCAAAGCCACGCCCTGTTCTGATTGGTTGCCGGCGAAAGGTCAGTGGGCGGTACTAGACGGGGGAGGGGTGGTGATTAGGGATTGGCTGTCGCTGTTGCTGGGGGAAGGGGCAGGGTTTAGGGATTGGTGGCTGCTGTTGCTGGGGTGGAGGGCAGACTTGAGTTTCCTGCCCACGCCTGGCTGTTGCTGCTGTCGGGGGAAGGGAAAGGGCAGACTGGATTTTTCCGCCCACGCCTGGCTGTTGCTGCTGTCGGGGGAGGGGAAAAGGGCAGACTGGAATTTTCCGCCCTGCGCCTGCGCAGGGAGAAAGAAGAAGAAGGGTGCCGCCCCACAGGCATCGTGTGGCGCCATCCGGGAGGAGGGGCGGCCGCGGAAGCATGGCTGCCGAGAAGGGGAGACCCGAGGGCACTCAGCGCCCATGCCGAGCTCCCTTCAGGGGTGGCGGTGAGTCCGACCAGCCACCCTATTATGGGGGCAGCGGCTTGGCCTGCCGCGGCCGCTCCCCTGCCAGGCCAGCAAACCACACTTCAGCCCGAGGGGTGACCGCATTTCCCCCTTCTTTTCAAATAAGGGCCAGGATGGCAGCAGCAACAAGTAGCCGAGGCCCAAGAGGCAGTAAGCAATGAGGGAAGCGGGGCTGAAGAGGGAGGTGAGAATGACGGGGATATAAATGTACCATTTGGGGGGCGGTATCTTGCCGTTGCAAACAAGGGTGGCCAATGTCCAATTCTCGTTAATCTCGGTGGCTATAAGGTCCATCTGCTGTTAAAAGTCCAGGGTGACAGCCCGTTACAGGTAGTTGATCTCTCCTTGGCAGCAAATAGCGGCAGAGGCAGACTGTGTGATGGTCTGGAGGATCGCAGCTGTGAGGACAAGTCGCGTCAGGGCACCAGCAGTGGTGGTGGCGGCAGCGTCGGGAGTGGTGGAGACGTAGGCGAGGACAACAAGAAGGCCAAAGTCTCCGGGAGGCCAGGAGAGGCAGAGGCATTGTTTGGAGCTGCTGGGTTGAGATGAAGTGTCTTCACTAGGCGAAGTTGGAAAGGCTGAGTCACCTTTAGTTGAGATATGATGTCTTCTTGGTGTTGGTTGTCATGGTGATAGGGGCCTCTTCTGGACTATTGGACGAGCTGTAAAAGAAAAGAGGGAGTTTTTCTCAGGGGGAGATTATCCCCCTGGAAGGGTTAGTTTGTGGTTGAAGGAGTGGGGGATTGCAATGTTTTATCAATCTTTCTGGTAGCCAGCGAGGGCCATTTCCTTGTTGGTCATATATGTAGGCAGAGCCTCGTCCCCAGATGATTACGGGGTCAGGCCCATTCCATCGTGCTGTTAGAGGGTCACGCCGCATAACAATAGCTTGTTGCGTTTGTGTGGCAGGATGCCAGTGCCTGTCGGCTGCAGATTGCCTATTCATATCCAGGATAAGGAAATTGAGGACAAAGAGAGCATGAGGTAGAAGGTCTCGTGGTCGCTGTTTAGAAAGACCAAGAGAACTTTCAGCTAAGCGACTTAAAGTGTTTTTTAGGGTGCGGTGGGCACGTTCTATGATGCCTTGGCTTTGAGAAAGAACAAAAATTTTTAACTTTGCATCAGCATACTACCCAACACCAAAGCCTGTAAAGTTTTATAGATAGACCCATTAAATTTTATTTAACTGTAAAAATTCCGTGTCCACTAATCTTCTGCAGTTTCAGCATTCACTCAGGTTCCGTCCTATACTCTACTCTTTCCAATAGTCAATTATTTTATTTCAGGACAAAATTATTTTCTGTTTCTTTAATAAATAAAACAAATTCCATATAGCCTACATACAAAGTTGTTAAGCAACTTCTTATAACAATACTGTGAACACTAAACAAGCTTGTTAAAATAATGAATTTTTCTTTAAATACTTGGTAGCATGCAATATTAGAAACCGTTTCCTAAAAGCAAGTTGGCAGGGGAGGTTGGTTGCTGTTAATCTTTCCTGTTATAAAATTACCTTTTATTATTATTATCATCAATTCAGTTTTATATATATATATTTAAGAATGACCTTTTGGAATTAGCCATTTAATACCTTAATGTAAACAATGCTTTATTAAACCTTTTATTATTATTTATAACCATATAGACTATTGAAGATAAATTTTATCTTTACAGAACACATTCCCTTACGTAAAGTTATCACAATACCTTTTACACTTGCCGCATGCAAATTAAGTTTCAAGAGTTTATGAAAAATTAGCCATCTTACTTTAGGACAAAATACGTCTTTTTGCAAAACTTATTACATTTCCGTTAGCATTTTTACAAACTTTTAACCTTTTTAATATTCATATAAGTTTTACATTCTTTATATTATCCTGTAAAGAAAAATAAGTTATTCATTTTAATCTAGGCAAGAACAACTTTTTATGAAGACGTACAGTTAATTTTGTTAAGACTTACAATTTTTTTTAATTGTAGATATCTTATTAACATTTAAACTTATGTATTAATATAATAAACTTAAGTATTAATATAAGCGCTTATTTAATTTTTGGCCATTTGAATAGAGCTCTTTTAAAGATTTCTAGTCATTTATATTTACCATCCGGAGGTATCACAATATATGTTGACATAGAACGAACAGACAGACAAACACAGAACAATTACAACACATTAACAGAAATATATAATTTATTTACAGTTGACTCATAATTCTTACTTTCTGGTATAGCTGCTTTTAAATCCTTTTTTATATAGCATATCATAGATTATACCCTTCAAGATTTCTTCTGGACTTCATGTTGCCTGTAATAAGCCAGGAGGGAATCTTTTACCTTCCTGCTCCACAGCAAAAGTGACCCTATCTATAAGGCGAGTATAGGTGTCCAGGTCCCAAAGCTGACACGTGGTAAGCCACGGATTAAAGGGGAGAAGAAGGTCCCAATATACTTGAAGCTGTTTGAAAGAGATCTTACACCGGTGAGTGTCTAGGAGACCGGCGAGGGCCCGAACTTGTGGGGCTTGCTTAGCAGATAGGATGTTACCCATTGCTAATGGCCTTTGGGAGCCGATAAGAAAAGGGGCCCTTACCTTGAGAGCGTGGCGATGGGAGCCGAGGTGCGTGGTGAGACGAGGGGTTGGAGCCAATGGGACTCCGACAGTGGTCGCGGGCCAAGAGAAGGCCCCGACGAGGGGAGGGCGGAACGATGAGCAGTGGAGCAAGGCAAAGGGGAGCAAGCACGGAGGGGAGGAGGCAGAGGTGAAGGCAGGGGTGGAGGTGCTCAGGCACGCGCTCCTGAGAGTTTTATTGGTGCCTCTTAATCATAGCGGGTCGGTATAAGCCCCCGACATGGAAGGAGAAAGCCATCCAGCGATTCTCCCAGACCGCCGTGGATCATATGAGGTCACCAAGGTTCAGGAGCAGCAATGCAGAGCGAAAAGATAGGGGTGAGAAGAGAGGAGGGCGTAGGGCTGTGGTAGGGTTGCTTCAGACGTGCAAGCGCGCGCTCCCGAGAAATCCAAGGCTCCTCTTAATCATAGCGGGTCGGTATAAGCCCCCGACATGGAAGGAGAAAGCCATCCAGCAATTCTCCCAGACCGCCGTGGATCATATGAGGTAGCCAAGGCTCAGGTAGCAGCAATGTTGCACGAGAGAAGTTCCACGGTGAGAAGAGAGGAGTGGGGGGGGCCGCCAGGTTATGGAGTGAGGCTGTGGTGGAGTTGCCTTGCCCCACATTGTGCTGTGGTGGGGTTGCTTTGCCCCACGTTGGGCGCCAACTGTGGCGGCTTGCTCGGTCGGTAGAGGTGGGGTCTGGCTGCGGACGAGGGGTCGGTCCAGCTCTGGACAAGGGGTCGGTCCCGCTTGGGACGAGGGGTCGGTCCCACTTGGGACGAGGGGTCGGTCTCACAAGGGGTTGCGCGGTTCAGCTGACGGGGTCGCCTGGCGAAGCCGGCGATGAAGGGGTCGCCCAGAGAAGCAGGAGACGAACTGGGGACAAGGGAGGCCAGGCCCTTGTCGGGGGCTCTCAGGACTGGAGGGCACACGGCAGAAGAACTACCACGGAGACAAGGTAAACACGCAAGTCCACTTTATTGAGGGAGAGGCAACAGTTTTATAGGGGCTGGGGAAGGCTGATTGGTCAAAGCCACGCCCTGTTCTGATTGGTTGCGGCGAAAGGTCAGTGGGCGGTACTAGACGGGGGAGGGGTGGTGATTAGGGATTGGCTGTCGCTGTTGCTGGGGGAAGGGGCAGGGTTTAGGGATTGGTGGCTGCTGTTGCTGGGGTGGAGGGCAGACTTGAGTTTCCCGCCCACGCCTGGCTGTTGCTGCTGTCGGGGGAAGGGAAAGGGCAGACTGGATTTTTCCGCCCACGCCTGGCTGTTGCTGCTGTCGGGGGAGGGGAAAAGGGCAGACTGGAATTTTCCACCCTGCGCCTGCGCAGGGAGAAAGAAGAAGAAGGGTGCCGCCCCACAGGCATCGTGTGGCGCCATCCAGGAGGAGGGGCGGCCGCGGAAGCATGGCTGCCGAGAAGGGGAGACCCGAGGGCACTCTGCGCCCATGCCAAGCTCCCTTCAGGGGTGGCGGTGAGTCCAACCAGCCACCCTATTATGGGGGCAGCGGCTTGGCCTGCCGCGGCCGCTCCCCTGCCAGGCCAGCAAACCACACTTCAGCCCGAGGGGTGACCGCAATTAACTTAATGCATACTTCAGTTCTTATTAACATGGTGTCAAACCTAGTTAGATTTTGTTACCACTCAGTTAATTTCTGCCCTGAAATTAATGGGTTTCTCACTCTAGTCAAATGGGTTAGTATCCAGCATACACACTCTCACTTCCAGAAAGGTTTCATCTCTGTCACCAGTGATCTGCTCTGGGAATTCATTCTTGTCTGACAATTAAGTCTTGTTAAACTATTCTGACCTGTATCTAGTATACTCAGAAATAATAATACTAACATTTTATATCTATTGAATGTTTACTACATGTCAGGCAGGTAAAGAGTATTTCATATGTAACATTTCACTTAATCTTCACAACAGTTTTATGAGATAGGTCATAGTATTGTCCCCCCACTTTACTAATGGGGGACAGAGACTAAGAGGGTTTAGGCATCTTGGCTAAAGTCATAAAATGAATAAGTGATGAGGAATCCAGACTGACATCAGAAATTAACTCCTATGCTATACTGCCCCTCTAAATTGAGAAACCGAAGAGTTAGGAAAATGATAAAGAAGTAATACCCAAAGGGTATTTTCTACCATGGTCCAGAAAAGCTACATCCTAAATCAGATTTCATCTAGCCTCCATCCCAAACTGACATTTCAAAAATTGCTCAAGATATATTAATAATTAGGTTGAGAAGCATTATTCTGAAACCTTGGGGTGGGGGTGAGAATGGGGTGTCACTAAAACCAAGCCAGGGTAGCAGAGGTAGCTCAAATGGCTGAGCACCTGCTTCCCATGTACAAGGTTCTGAGTTTTATCCCCAGTACCACCTAAAAATATATATAAAGATAAATAAAAATAAAAATGAACCAAACCAAACCAAAAAATCTTATGGCTACCTCAAACCAGTAGCATAGTGGGGCACATTGTATGTACATTCAACATAGGATCATTGAATTATATCCCCTGTGGACACTTATAGTGAGTGTATCTCCCTGAACTGACACTATTCTAGTATTCCAATGTGTGTATATTTCATACAGCATATCCCCTAAACACAAGCAGCAGCTTTATACACACACAAAGCCCAGGACACTTCATTATGGGAAACTTCAAAAGGTTTATCAAAGATGATTTTGTCTCTTAGTGGCTTTCACACTACACACTTTAGAATCTATCTCCACTCATGTAAGATTCAACTCTCCCATATTTCCAATATATTTTATAAGTTACTTGTTATTACAAGTACTGATTTCTTTTCTTTTTTTTTTAATTTCTCTTCCCCGCTGCTCGCCCAGTTGTCTGCTTTCTGGCTGTGTGTTCTTCTGTGTCCGCTTGCATTCTTATCAGTGGCAGTGGGAATCTGTGTCTCTTTTTGTTGCACCATCTTGCTGCGTCAGCTCTCCATATGTGTGGCACTATTCCTGGGCAGATTGCACTTTTTTCACGCTGGGCGGCTCTCCTTACAGGGTGCACTTCTTGCACGCGGGGTTCCCCAATGCAGGGGACACCCCTGCATGGCACAGCACTCCTTGTGTGCTTCAGCACTGTGTGTGGGCCAGCTTGTCACGTGGGTCAGGAAGCCCTGGGTTTGAACTTTGGACCTCCCATGTGGTAGACAGACGCCCTATCCATTGGGCCAAATCCGATTTCTTTTTAACTTAAGCTAAGCATTATTAGTTTAACAGGTACAATAGTTAGGCTTTCAAATTCTCTTAAAATCATTAAAACAAAGTAATCAATTCTTATTATTTGTGGTACTTATGTTCTATGAAATTACCATGGACATGAGTTAGAAAATACTGAACCATTGTGCCTAGAGGATACACAGGGATAGGTTTCTGTGAGCCTCTGGTCACAACATTCTAATCAACTGATCAATACATAACTGTGTTTTATGTGTGTTTCTGCTTAAAGGAACCTTACTTAATATGTGTTGTTGATTCACTAACATTGAACTCATGGCCAATAGCACTGTAACTCACGTCTGAACAAAGCTAATCTAACACACCTATTTTCTCTATAAAAAGAAAACAAACTTATTGCACTTAGGAATACTAGACAGCACTTCAGTGCTATACTTGGAGGCCATTTTATATAGCAGACTCACCAACAAAAGGACAATAATACAAAAAACATGGCAATAAACATTCTGCAAAAGGAGATGCATGAGAGCTAAAACAAGAAGGTAGACCTAGAACAGGAAGGTTGTCTTTTCCAACCTCAACTGGGGCTGTGAGCATCAAGTGACTCCAATTTTTTGTTGCTCTGAGCATGTTCACTGTATTAGCCAGGGTTCTCTAGGGAAACAGAATCAACGAGAGATATATCTCATAGTATGCATTTTTTTAAAGAGTCTCTCATATGACTGTGGGGATGCACAAGTTCAAGTTCTGCAGGCAGGCTGCAACCAGGGGCTCCGATGAAAGTCCAATAAAGGTTCTTAATGAGTTCTGCGAGACATTGACTGTCCAAAGACAAGCTGGGAAATTCTCACTCAATGCTGGAATCACTTTCCCTTTTAAGGCATTCAACTGATTGGATAAAGTGTCACCCATTGCTGATGGCAATGTCCCTGATTGGTGTAACTGTAATCAGCTAGCTATGATTTATCACTGCAGTAAATTCAATGGTGACTGAAATCCATAAATGCCCTTGTATTACAGTTAGCCCAGTGCTTCCTTGACCAAACAACTGGGCACAATTACCTGGCCAAGTTGACACAATAGCCTAACCATCATATCTACAAATGGCCATGAAAGTTCCACAAGTATTGATTTGGGAGTTACAAATAAATTTTAGTGAGTAGATGAATTCAGAAATACAGAATCCATGAATAATGAGAATCAATTGCATTTGCAAAGTGTTTGATTCCCAGATATTTTCCCATAAGTTCAATACCGTTTTCCTTGGGACTTAAGCTGAATGAGGGTGGTTCCTGAAATATGGAGCCAAACCATTACATACTTATTACAGAACAGGGTGCCCCTTTCTTTGTGCTCTGAAAAACACCCTTTCTAGTATTATCTTAGTAACAATGAAAAAGATAAAAAATAGAATGAGAATATTGGCACCACTTAACAGCAGCAGGTCTGCAAACAGTTTCAAGATTATTGCATCTTCAGCTAATTTCTGCAAATTTGTGTGGAATCAGAGTTCCCTCTGTGACTAGGAATATTTTATGTAGAACCTTCACTTTTTTAATAGCTCATTTTTTCCTCCCATCAACAGGACATAATTTGGCATATAATGTAACCTCATTATCACAGATTTTAATATACCATAGGTCAAATGGTGCCCCATAGCATAACTTCTCAGATCCAGATTCTAATAATATGCAGTTTAGCCAGTGCATATTATTAGACTTTCATCTGATAATGTTAGACGTAATCCCTTGATAGTTCCACAGGTTTCATTAAGCAACCAGTTAGGGAAAAAAAGCGGGGGGAAAGAAAGAAAGGTGAAAAAAATAAACACAGCAGCATATTCTTATTTCTTCTTTATTTGTACAAAAAAATTTCACCCTGTCTGCTTATATCTATTAGATGTATCACTGGAGTAAGTGTTGTGGGATGCACTCTCAGGAAGTCATAACCAGAGCAAAGTCCTAAAGGTGGAGTAAAACTGAGTCTGTGTTCCGGTTCCACCACTTGCTAAACCTGTCCATTTATGTAACCTCTCTGTGCCTCAGTATCCTTGTCTGTTAATTAATAAGAATAATAGTACCTACCCTATTAATCAGTGATAGTGGGAATTAAATGAGGTTAATTTATGTAAGTACTTAGCACAGCACCTGATATTTAGAAATCACTTAATAGATATCAGAAGAGAGAAAGTAAGAAGAGAGTTATCTTAAAAGTGAATTGACAAGTTGAGACGTACCTCTGTGAAAATGAGACAAAATGGAAATGTATGCAAAATGATATAGTAAAGTTCTTTGTGTGTGGGGTAAGGTAGAGTAGTAGATGCTGGGGTAGACTGGGAAGTTTTATGGAGGAAGGTTCCTCATGGGCTAGGACCTTGCTTCTCAAAGTGGAACAAGCAATGCTAGCAGTGCTTGGAAGCTTGTAAGAAATGCAGAATTTCAAACCCTAGTCCAGACCTACTGAATTTCAAGAAGATGTCCAGGAAATCCATGGTGCATAAAGCTGAGAAGCCTTCTCTAGGACACATTTTGCTTCTCAAAACTTTCAGGCCTGCTCTTGTCTCCTATCACACACAGAAGCACTTACGAAAGAATAACATAAGGGAGGGAAACACCATACTCCCAAAAACTCCTAGTGCAAAAAAAAGGAAAGAAAAGAAAAACACTGTGAATGTTAAATTCCAACATTTACATGTTGGAAATATGATAGAACTGACAAAAATGACTAGAATCAGCTAAATAAGGCATGAAACATAAGTTATGATTCAATTAATATTTATGCCAAGACAGGATAAAAATAAAAAATATTTAGTTCATCCAGACTGAAAATGAAAACCAAGAAAGCATATGATCACTCTCTCTGGGAGGCTGGGCAGCCCGGGTACCCCCAGGCCTATGAAAAGCACACATGATCCTTAGTGGGCAATGACGTTTGGATTGCATATATCTCCCTGCCCATGCCCCTCACCCTCCACCACCACCACCATCACGTTCTGGTGAGTACCCCCTGCCCACACACCCCAGCCCACGCACACCTCTCCACTTTCTCCTGCCTGTCTACCTTCTGCTCCTTAGACACCTGCTCAAATCTTAATCAATCTTTGTGTGGAAATAAACTTACAGAAAATGAGAAAGAAGAGAATGGGGGAAACCAACAAGGAAAATAGTGATAGCCATCATTTATGAGGTGCCTGTTTATATTAGATGTTGGGTCACACATTTTTCATGCTTTCATGATCTCGTTTTGATTCTTCCATTAACCTCCTAAGACAGACTATTAATTCTCTGTTACTTTATTTGAGGAAATGGAGGCCTACAGAGGTCAAATAATTTGCCAAAGGCCATATGGCTACGAAGTAACACAACTGAGACTTGAACCCAGGTCTATCTTCTCCTCTCCAGCTAACGGAGTAAAGACAATGTCTATGAATCTTGTAGTCATCTTCTTGAGAAATGGCTTCTTATTTGTAATTCAAATGTAATATTTTTCCTTGCTTTCACATTGTATGGTGAAGGGGGAAGTGGCAATGGAATATTTTGAAGGCAGACTGAATTTGAGCTATGGATGGTGAAGCACAGGATAATTTCCTTCTTGGTATTTTAGAAGTTCTTCGTTTTAACCATCTGTTGAAGGTTGACAGATGGGTTGATATATGACAGAATAATGGGTCTTCAATTCTAAAAAGGCATAAGGCAGGCTTGAAAAATAGCAGCTCTTTTCATGAACCTGTGTTAATGCCGCTTGCTCACTTGCAAAAGATAGGAGGGAAGTGTGAAATATAATCATAATCATTTCCCTAAACAGAAAGTTTCCCACAATTGCCAAAGGTCAAATCCAGTAATACATGCCTATTCTAAAATCACACCAAATTCAAATTATTTAAAAGGGTATACAGGGGGGAAAAAGAGGGGAGGGTGGAGCGGGAGTATTCATTTAAAAATGAATAAACAAAATGACAACAAAACTTTCTTCCACCCCAACCCCTAGCCATTTGATTCTCTTTTATTTTGAAAGCAACCGGTGTTACTAGTTTCTTATATCTTTGAGGTAATTTAGCAAACATGCAGATTTTTAAGTGATTTTCGTTTAAACATCTCTGCAAAATGTGAAATCTCTTTCCTTTCTGCAGCATCCAATGGATATACATGAGCACTTGCTACATGCCCAGACATTCGACTAGGCCTTAACTAGATGGTTAAGAGAGTCATATCCCCAAGGCACTTACAGTCCATTGAACTAGACCAGAGTGTAAACAGAATTTAAATAGCACATACTGTGTGCTTTCTGCCAGTTCAGCAATGTCATCCAGGAGTCCATTGATCCTATCAGGGTTCACTCTCGGAGGCAGAACTTCTTCAAATGGCCTCATATGTCTTTACACAATTATCAGAATTCTTTTCCAATTATATATAGTAATCAGATGCAATATTCACATACACACAAACACTTTTGATGCCTAGTTATTGCCAAAGAGATTTGAAGCTCTCCCTACAAAGAACCACTGGCTCATCCCTTTAGATTGGTGGGCAAAATTTTGACCATACAGATTTCAACTCAGTAGAGCGATTTATTATCTTTTCAAAAGAATGTCAGAATCAGTTTGGGGGGGTGGAAATCAAGGCATTACAAATGAATTTACAGTCAAATAAATATCAATGACCATGACCAAAGCAGACCATGTCACTTGAAGATGAAATCATCACCACCACCATCATCCCAGCCATTAATGCAATAATTAAAACATTCCAGTCCATGCTAAGAACTTTTAGTTAATTTTAATCCTCTCAACCACTCTAGAAGGCAGGTACTCCTATTTCATTTTATTGATGAATACTGAAACCCAGAGAATTTGAAAATCCATTATCAGGTTAGCTTTATCATACTGTTTGCAGCCATGCATATCAACTCTTCCACATTCTATCTGGGGGATAGTAGCAGTGTAGAATATCAAGTAAATAATAGGATTATGGTTTCTAATTAGTATTTGAGAGCCTGAGTTTTTCTCTCAAAGTCCCTTCCCCTCCAATATTATGTAATTTGGAGGAGAAAGGTGTGCATTTTCCCCCAGTTTCAGGGAAAGTGATGGCAATAGGACATAGAGCAGGGTTCAGAGCGGAGCTAATTTGGATCAGAAGGAGGCATCTGAAAGGCCCACCAACGTTCTCTGAGTCAAAACTTTTCTATTTAGCTTATTAGAAATGAGATCCCATAGAATATCCATTTTCAATATGCATTAGGGTAGGGGGTGGCAAGAAAATGTAGAATAAGAAATTACTTTGGATTAGCTGATATTCTAACTACCCATGCCTCTCCTCATGCCTCTATCCTCTGCCATTGTGTGGAGAAAAAAAAGATAGTTGTGTCTCACACACACGCACATACATACACACACACAAATGATAGTGTAATTCACAGAATGAGGGAAAATCGTGGCCCAGTATGCACGTGACAGCTGAAGCTCAAATCTGGCTGTTCTGGCTCCAAACCTCCCGCCAGGCCTCCTGCATGCTACACTTTCTCCAGATGTTTCATCTACATGCTGCTTGACATCTGGTGCTTTCTAGATATATTTATAGTACCCAGATATTTTATGTCAAGTAGACAAAGATGGTGGCTAATTGCCTAAATCTTAGCATTTTCATCTGGCTGGTTCAATGGCAGCCCCAAAATACTTTCGAAGTGTTAAAAAAAAAATACATAAAAGTAAAAAAGATTGATATGTTGGTCAATAAACATCCTCAAATTTCCAGATTCATCTTTGACTAACTTTACAAATGTGATTTTTTTCTAGTTATTTTTAAAACATCCATAAAAATAAATCTTTAAAAAAATAAAAATAAATAAAAACATCCAGACTCATCTTGGCAGTTGCCTCACCTTTTGACTAGGATCCTGGACTTGTTTGCTTGTTCCTGTGCTTATTGATAGATGTGTGAAAACCAATAGCCAATTATTTGGGAATGGGGTAGAGTCCTGTATAACCTAGAAACTCACCTGGAAACACTTAACAGCCCTGGTTGCTTCCCTGGCCTTGCAAACTGCTATGGTACTAAGGTCAAGAAAGGCAAGAATTCTCTTCTGCCAAAATTTAATCTGTGAACAGATCCAACCCAAATCTCCATGACCCACCTTGTTTATTACTTAGCTTTGTAAGAGGGCAAGGGTTGCAGGTACACAAGTGCAGAAGGCTGATAACCTCAGCCATCATGTGGGCCATCAAGATCACCAAGAAAGTCTTCACCTTCTCACTCCAAAATCTGCCTGCTAGCACTCATAGCCCAATAATGCACAATACTGGTACACTGTAAGCACTAAGTCAATAGTAGCTATTAATAGTAATACTATTACTATTAATTTCTTTTGAACAGTTATTGATTTAGTAATATTGCTATTAACTTATTTTGAAAGTTTCATGCTATGTTTTTGAGAAGTATTTCTAACCTGATTTACAGTATCACTGCTCAAAGCTGGTGAAGGCTTTGTATCCATTCTGAGGTCGTCAAACAGCCAGGAGTACCTCCCTTTTGCACCAAGATTATGAAATCAACTGTCTATGACTGAACTAAAAGGAGAGATGCAGAGGATCTTTAAAAAATCTTCATTGATAAAGTTCTCTAAGAACAGATTAGAGGAGAAAAGTGTAGTATGTCAATCACGATTAACTTTAACTTAAAGTAAAAAGAATGAAATCCCACACTGATTCACAAGCATAAGCCAGATTCTTCACACATGAAACAAGATGATTGATGATTGCCTAGCCCTTGTAATGGGAGAACATGGGCAGCTATTACATCTCACTTTTTGCAAAATCCTGGTTAATCGACAGTGTGACAATAGTATATCTTACAGTAATAACAGAACACAACCCAGGAGGTGAGTTGGGTGGAAAGATGCCAACCACTTGAGGGTTGAGGACAGAGAGTGGACTGAGCCCCCTTCCCTCCCCTCCATCTTTGGAACAGTGCCCCTCCTGTAAGGGAAGTTAATAAATGTTTGACAGATGACTGGACAAAGGGCCAGAGAAAGCAATGGACAAATAAACATATCAATGGACTTCTGCATCAAATAAACGTCTTCCTCTACACACTCAACTCCTCTAAGCCTCACCTTCTTCATTTGTAAAACAGAAAACCTAACAGCTACAGCTACTTACAGGGTTGGTTGAAGGTGCTGTGCCAGGCACACGGTAGACCCCCATTTAAGCTGGCTTTAACTCTAATAAGATTTACCTTCCAGTGAGGGCTGCAGACTTTGGAACTTGGCAAAGCTTAGTTGCAACCAAACCTTAGCAACTTAGTAACCGTGAGACCTCCAGCAAATCAGTTAACCCTTCTGATCCTTGATTCCATCCATCTGTAAAGTGAGGTTAATAATAGGCACCTCAAAGTAATGTTTTTGTGTGGATTAAATGAATAATGTATGTGATGAATAGTGTCTGGTATATAGTAACTGCTCTGTCAATGATAAGTGTTAAGAATTATTATCATTTATTATCATAAGAATTACAAAATTATTAGAATTTTTGGGAAGAACCAATAAAAATTGTGTGCCTTTAAGGGGCAATAGAGTGCAGTAGTTAAGAACACAGGTTCTGAAGTGAAACTACCTGGGTACAAATCTTGGCTCTGCATCTTTCAAGCTGGGGTTAAGTATCTGATCCTATCTGTAAAATGGGATAATAATAGTACCTACTCTACAAAGTTGCTGGGAGATTAAACAAGCAAATAATAAGCAGCATTATATTCATCTTCTTAAAGGATTACAAAACCTACTCCTTAGAATTGTTTACCTCCAAAATTAAAGGCAACAAAAAATGAATCAATTTAGAAGTTTCTTCTAGCAACAAATGGCATTGGAAAAAATAGGCAGCCTGATTTTTCTGTCTCTTAGCTCCTTTGTGGGCCTCTTGCCTACACAGAGCTCTGGCCAAGTTCAGAGGAGTGTTAGAAAGAAGTACTGAGGTGGGATGTGAAGCAGAGCTAATTTGGGATGGATTTTCCAAACAAGGGGCTATGCAAATGAAGCATCTGGTACCCACATACCTGGCCTTTGCTCAAGGTATTGGTCCAATAAAGAGGGTAGGAAGTTCTCCCCGAAAATCTAAGGACAATGATTAACATCCAAAGTTCTGTGGGACTGATCATTTGGCTGTGATTAGAGAGACCGGCCCTCACGTTTCTCCTCCCTAATGAGGATGAACAGAATTGTTGCCTTGGCCCCCCTTATCCCAGGCCAGTTTGCCTGGTCTCCAAGTCTTGACTTTCTGTGGGGCTAGTACACACCCAAAAGACTTAAGGCACTTCACCAGAGAGTTTGTCATTAAAGATTCTAACACCTAAGGGAGCAATGGGATTTTCCAGGCATATTCAATGTCAGAGAGAAAAAGGTCTGGTCTGCTGGGCTTGAAGACTCCAAACTGCCCTTATTTACCTCTGGACACATGGTTTTCTTTTCTTCATTGGTAAGATAGGAATAAAAATAATACCTGCCTCATCGAGGTGTTGTAAAGCAAGTAGCTAGTACATGATAAATGCTTGATGGCAGTAGACTCTCTGTATCTTCTAGTCCTCTCCTTCTTCTTTCTCCCTTTTCCCCGCCTTGGGCACTGATTCTCTCTCCTCTTCCACTGTCTCCTCCTCCTCCCTGCTTCTTCCCCCTCCTCTTTCCTCACCCCCCTTGTCTTTCCCCCTCCTCCTTCTCCTTTCCGTTTTCTCCTATCACCTAGGCCACAGCTTATTTAATATTCTTCCTTAAATTAAGTTACTTTTTTTAACTTAGATAAAACATGCTTGCAGAAAACCTTGTACCACTATTTCATATAGAAATCCAGCATTATTTGACATAATAAGAAGATAAACATAGAAATGAATCAATGGAAAATGCACAGTGCTGTTAAAGGCTCTGAGCCTGGGGCAAGTTATCTTCAATAAAAAAAGAGAGACTAGCTCTTGTTAAATAGGTGTTGGAGAGAGATTAGCACCCAACTGAGACATTCGCCTTTTCAACTCCTTTTGAAAGAGAATTGCAAAAGAAAATGCTTAGTCTCCCTGTGTAGCTCAGTGTTACTTCATGTTGTGTCTGTGCTTCCACCTTGCATCCCCCACTTTAGAAATCCATCATGCTCTGAACACCTGAGAAAAACCACTTAGGAAACATGAAGCCCAATGCCCTGAATTCAAATTTCAGTTACTTGTGACAACTTGGATACCACATGTAAATTCTCTGAGCCTAGTTTCCTCATCTGCAAAATGGCTCTTCATCCTCACACAACTATTGACAATAAAATGAAAATTAGACCAATCTGGGATAGTGTGTTGAAAATTGTAGGCACTTTCCCAAAATCATATATTATTATTATTACTTTAGATAAAATAATGAAACAAGCCATGAGTAGCAGACAGTTATTCCATCCAGTCACTGCTTAGCTCTTCTCTCTTCCAAGACAAGTCCAAAGTTCTGCCTTTAGCTAAGCCACCGTCTTTGCTGTTTGGCTACTCTGTTCCCTGATTCACAGCTATATTCTGGAATTCCTAGAAGCCCCATTAGCAAAGTGACTCTTACACTGAGAGTGAGGGTGACTTTTGGGACTGCCCAGTTTCTGACGTAGGCTCTAGATATAGGTGTCAACAACCAAAAAAATAACAAAACTGTTAAGTAGGCAAAACAGATAATAAAGTCATTGGAGCTGAATTATTAAGAGGATTTTCCAGTAGACAGAAATGAATTACCAACATCCAGTGGAGCTGTAAGTGCCACTATCAGAGAGAGATGGGACTGGTTTACCTGGTTCTGAAATAACAATTTTCTGTCACCAAGGATGACTCCCTCTGATAAGTACCAGAGTGATTTAGGTTCAGTGTCCACATTATATTAAATAGCATTCTAGTAAAATTATGTTTGGGAGCAGCAACTTAAGAGAAGTAGGGACAACAAAACACACTACACAAAACTAAATGGAAACAAACAACCCAACTAATATTAAGCCAGGCTGCTGCCTCAGCAGAGGGAGCTATTTCTTGGCTCACTGAACAGATGCTTAAAACATATTGCAGAAACACAACCAGATTGCATGTCAAAGTTCTTTAGGTTCAGAATGAGACCAATAGTTCAGCACATATTTGATGAACCATTTAATGAACCATGGGCAAATCTCGTAGCCCTCTTGGCCACAGTTTCTTCATCTATATCATAGGGGTGATAATGCCTCCTCTGACAACTTCTCAGGGTTTTCTGAGGACCACATAGATCACAAAGGTGCAAGCACTTTGGAAACGTTAATGCACCTTCCAAATGACAGCCTCTTCACTCTACAGGAATAAATAGCACAAGCAAAGCTGGCAGGATATGTCTTCAAAGGGGTAATGTATGTGCCATGATAACCTTGCAAATTTATTATTTGAATTTCTTCCATGCACACTGTGTCTCTGTTAGACATGCAAGAGGTAGTATGTGTAAACAAATGAGTTCTTCTCTGCACCTGCAGAAGGAAATCATTTCCCAGGTGTGGGGCATTGGCCTCCCCTGATACATGAATGAGAGAGTTATTCCATATTCAGTTTAATTTCAAGCCTTACGATTAGATCATGATGGTATTTCTTTAAAATCCCTTTAACACTTGTTAATCTCCCTGTTTAATAAAGACCCCAGGCTTTAAAGCCTTGTACAGGCATCTCCAGCTGGAATTGAAGGTATTTTGCTTTCACTGTATAGCATTTATATTTGCACTTTCATCTGCAGCAAGTTGTATTGGCTTAGCATTTATAGTGTACATATAGTTTCCTTCTCAAGTAATCTTATTTATGTAAAAAGGATAATTTGATTTAAATGTAATATTAAATAGCACAGGAGGTATGTGGATAAAATCAAAATTGTTTAGGTAGTAAGAAAGTGACTAAAACTTGGAGATCATTAGTTAAGGTAATCAGCCATAAAAAATACACAAAAGAACATCTTTCCCCTACCAATTTTTGGAAATCTAATAATAGGCTGCAGTTGTCTATGCTTCAGTTTCCTCCAAAGCATTAATAAAATAGGGCTAGCATAGGTGCCTATATTGTAAAGTTGGTGGTATCTGTAAGTGCTGAGCAGAGTGCCTGCCATGTAGGAAGTGCTCAGTAAATGGCAGCAGCAGCCGTCGCCACTGCTCCTAATACAGCCACTAGTCCAGGATGGCTTCTGATCTGTTGGCTGCCACGCTCTGTGCCTAGGAGGTGGCCTGCATGGTTCTGGATCACATCAGTGGGTTCCTACCCTCTGGCTTCCTGTGGGGCTTGGCCAATGGGAGCCTCAGCAGGAGATTGGAGGATGAAAAGAAAATCAGGCCAGGCTATTTGCTCCTCAGCCACCCTCCCTGCAAGGTAGCCTCAAACTCAGGCTTATGCCTGACACCAAAAAATAAAGTTTATGCTAATATATTCTTTGGCTAGAATTGTTGACATAGTTTCCTCATCTTCACCCTGCTTAATTATAGAAAACCTGGCTTGAGGCTGTTTTCCAAAACTTCTGATGCAAAACTCTCCATTCTAATGACATTTATCAGATCTAATTATAAATTGTGATGCTCTAAGAATAAATAGGACTATCTGAAGAAGTTCTGTCTGGGAGACCGTCAATATGATCAATCAATGCCTTGACCACATGGTCATATTGTTTCTATTTGGTCTAATTATAAAAGAATATATGTTTAGAAATACACAAGCTTCTATAAAACAACTAAAAATCATCTAACCCTACCATTACCACTTGGTAAATTCTTGTCCAATGTTATATAGAGAAATACATATTTTTGAAAAAATTGGGATCTTTTTATAGATTCATTCATTCATTCTCTTACCTAACAAGCATTGATGGTACCTCCTCTACCAGAACCCAGCAATGAACAAGATAGACAAAATCCTTCCCTCATTGAGCTGACATTTTATTGGGAGAAACAAGCAAAAAACCATATTTTCAAATTATGAGAAGTGCCAGGCAAAGAATAAGGAGATAGAGATAAGGGGGTACATTTTAGAAGGAAGCCTCTTGGGGAAGTGACCATTAACAGCAAGCTGAACAAGGACATAAAGCAAGTCATGCCACGATTGGGGTTCGGGGGTGCATTCTGGGTAGAGGGAACAAGAGTGCAAAGGCCCTGAGGCAGGAATGTGTCTGACCTGTGTGCACAGGTTTCAATCTTGATATTTCTATCAGAAATATTTCCTCTTTCACTCATTCATTCGAGGAATATTTATTGAGCACTGTGTCTGGCACCATTCTGTGTACTGGGCAGACAGCAATGATCATGGACATTTGGCCCCTGAGGCATTTACATTCTAGTTGGGGGACAGAGAGATAATGGGAAAAAAAATAAGCACATGTATAAGTACCAAATGGTAAAAGCGAAACTGAGAAAATAAAAGAGGAAATGGAGAATATAGAATTTAGCTGGTGAGACAGAGGGATTGTTATTTATATATGGTAGACAAGGAAACATACAGAGATGATGAACTGTGAGCAGAAACCTGAAGGAAGAAAGTGAATCGTGTGAGTATTTAGGGAGAGGGTGCATAGACTAGGGAGTCCAGGTGGAGGAGTGGAGGTGAGCGCAGAATGGGCCAGGAATTGAGGCTGGAGAGCTAGTAAGAGCGGCCAGATCATGATCGCTCATGGACCTCTGTATGGCCCTTGGCTTTTATTCTCAGGACGGTGGGAACCATGGGCAGCTGAGGAGAGGAGTGTACACACAGGATCCACCTTACATTAAAGGGCTCACTCTGTGTTGGAAATAGATGAGTGTCAACAAAAAATGTTCTACAGCATTATCTTTTTCCCTTTATTTTGTTTATTTTAAAAAAATATTAGAGAAGTTGTATGTTTAGAGCAATCATATATAAAATACAGGACTCCCATATACCACCCTATTAGTAACACCTTGCATTGGTGTGGTACATTTTTTACAACTGATGAAAGCACATTTTTAAAATAGTCCATGGTTAAACGTAGAGTTTACTGTGTAGTACAGTTCCAGGGATTTCATTTAGTTTCTATTACCATCTATACAACCTAACATTTCCCCTTTTAAACCACATTCAGATATATATTTCAGTGCTGTCAATTATATTCATAATGTTATGCTACCATCACCACCATCCATTACTACATTTCCATTGCTCCAAATAGGAACCCTGTACATTTTAAGCCTTAATGTCCCATACTCTATCCCCACCCAGTCCCCAGAATCTAGAATCTATATTCTTGATTCTGATTCTTTGAGTTTGCATATTTTCGTTATTTCACATCAGTGAGATCACGCAATATTTGTCCTTTTTTGTCTGACTTATTTCATTCAATATGATGTTTTGAGGGTTCGTTCATGTTGTTACATGTCTCAGAGTCACTCCACACCCATTAGAATGGCTATTTTAAAAAAAACAAAAGCAAGAACTACAAGTGTTGGAGAGGAGGAACACTCATTCATTGTCAGTGTCTAGTAAATTGGTGCAGCCACTATGGAAGACTGTTTGGTGGTTCCTCAGAAAGTTAAGTATAGAATTGCCATATGACCTAGCAATCCCACTACTAGGCATATACCTACCAAAGAATGAAAGCAAGGGACTCAACTGATGAATGGATACACAAAATGTAAATACAGCATGATTTTTAAACGCTGCTCCATAATTTCCCTCTTGCCAGACTTATAGTTGGTTTCTGATTTTTCTATTACTTAAAAATGCTGCCATTTACAACCTAGTTCAAAATCTGTCTTTCCACTTCCATACTTGTAAGCCATTAGAGCAGACATAAGAGCACATAAGTTCCTACTCCAAAGTATAATACCATTTCTATTATTGCTCTTGCTTATTTTTGTAACTTTTATTGTTGTTATTAAAGTTTATAGTGTATTAGCCACCCAGTTTGCCAGGCATTTTGCTAAATGTTTTATTTATATTATTTTATCCTCACATCCAACCTATGAGACAGATACCATTATTATTCCACTTTACAGAGAGGTAAACTGAGGCTTCAGGCAGTCCATCAAATTGCCCAAGGCCACAAAGCTAGAAAGTGGTAGAGTGAAGTTCAAACCCAGGTCTGTCTGATTGCAGAATCTTGAGTTTTTAACTCATACTGTATACTGATTCCTTTACAGGATGGTGCTAAGAGAGAAAGGTTAGATTGGCAAAATACCATATTCACTCAAGGACACAGATCCATGACTTCAATTGTGAAGCTTTTTCTAGAAAAGGATTCTTCACTATTTTTCATATATGAATTCAGCAGGACCTCAAGTTGATTTTTTTTTTTTCATTTTTGTAGTGTATTTGTTTTAATGAGAAGACCAGCATTCCCTGAAGCAGACATGACAGATAGTAGGGACTAGTCAAGCTCACAGGCCCTGGAAGCAGATGGCTTGACTTAGAACCCCAGCTCCTCCACTTACTAACTCACGGTTTTGAACAATTTGTTTAACTTCTTCATGCCTCAGATTCCTCATCTGCAAAATGCAGAAAGATTGTCATCTATTTCATAGTGCTGTTGTCAGGATTAAACGAATTAATACATGAAAACTTGGAACAACATCTGACACATAAGAAGTGCTCACAATATATTAGGTATTTGTTATTTTAACAAATAAATCTAAAAGTTCTGACATGATTTTCTCCACTTTCCAAATGAAAGGTCTTTACGTGACTGTCCTTTCCTTAAGTATTCCCCATTCTAATGGCCTTTTTACAAACCTATTTCTAATAATGATGATGACCATAAATGACAGCAGTCACTGTCTCATAGTTGGAATTCCCAGGATATCTCTGGCACCTACCAAGTATCAAAAGAACAGAGTCCATATTTTGCATTTTTTTAAATCTACCATAAGACCTTGCTCCATACCTGGCACATTATCAAAAAGTGCTATTTGAATGAATGCATGAATGAATGAAATAAGGTACCAGATTGAAGGAGGGCAAGTAGTTGTGATTTAACACCATCCCCTGACTGTCTTAGTTTGCCTGATCTGCTATCACAAATACCGCACAATGGGTTGGCTTACACAATGGGAATGTACTCTCTCACAGATCAGAGGCTGGAAGGCTTGCCTCTTCCCTGGGTTGGTAGCATTCTGGGACTGGCGGCAGACAATCCTTGGGGTTCCTAGGTTTTCCCGTCATATGGCAATGTCTTCTCCTTTCTTCCTGATCTTCCAGTTTCCCCTAACTTCTGGCATCTGTCTCTTTATAAGGCCTCCAGTAATCTAAATTCAGACCTACCCTTACTTAGTTGGGTCACACCTTAACTAAAAATAACATCTTTAAGGGATCCTTTTTATAATGGGTTCACACCACAGGAATGAAGATTAAGATTAAGAACCTGTGTCAATTGGGAATGTAATTCAATCTACCATACTAATTTACTTATTTGTAACTGTTCCTATTTCTAATTCAAAGTCAAACACTGCCAAGGTTCAATATATTTTTATTCCAAATGTTCTTATTAGTGTTGAATCAGTTGTTATATTTGTTTACTTGTTACTCATCCAGAAAGTACTTCAGATGGTTGACAAGGATATATGAACTTCAAGATGGATGTAATGAAAAATGAGAAGGAAAGAAGGGAAACAAGGATGGGAGTATAAAACATTAGGAATATTGTTAAAATGCCCATGCCATAAAAGCCCTGTGAGTGGGTCACAAAATGGCACTCAGTTTTTTAGAGCTGACATGCAGAGGTAAACTGATGAGTTACATAATCTATAGCAGCCACTGGATGAAAAGAGGACCCAATTGCCCAAAAGATTCAGCCATTCAGTAATGAGACCCTACAGAACTTTCTCCATAAAAGTCACACCTATCAAATGTCAGTTGCAATGGCATTTTTAGAGTGTGAGACTTCTCAATGTAGCTCATGGGATCTTGACAAAAAGAAATTCAGTCATACCATGTGGGCAAGTCAAACGTGCCATGCCCCTGAATAGGAAAGAAACTCATGCCAAGGTTTCTACTTGAGTTTATTATTTAGAATAAGAGAAAATCCTATTTCAGTTGGGGTATAAAATTTATTCTGTTCCTTTCTAGATCAGTGTTTTTAATATTTTAGATGAGCCACACCTGACATTTTTACAGTAGTCAAGCATAAATGTAAATTGTAAAAATTGTCCTACTGTGTTAAACATTGTCTATTTAAGTCTTACACTTCTTTTCCTCACTCACTCTGAGTCATGGGGGAGACTACAGAGGTTTAGAGATGTTTCTTTAAAATAGTCAAGTTCCTCTTATATCATTAAGATTGTATTTGATACAATCTTTAATAAAAAAGCTTCTTTCCACTGCATGCAAAGCAGGTAGTTTGCAGAATCAGACAAACCTGGACTTGAATCCTAGTTCTGCCACTTTCCATTCTATTAACTCACATCCCTCCTCTGGGCCTTAGTTTCCTCATCTTTAAAATGGACATGAAAAATACTGTCTAAGAGGATTATTGTAGGGATAATTTTATATTAAACCTCTTGCCCATCCTAGTCACTCAGAACAACGTAGCTGTTATTGTCTCCCACTTAACAATCCCAGGCACTGGGACGAGATACCACGTAGGTTTGTTAAGTAGAAATTAATGAATAGTGAATGAATGAATCTTACCATTCAGGAGTCTCCAATAATCTGCAAATGTCTCTAAATTTGAAATCCTTATAGTAGGATGGTTAAGAGCACAGGTCAGTAATTGGGCTGTCTGGATTTGAATTCTGACTCCAGCACTGGTTATCTGTGGAATCTCAGACAAGTGGTTTTTCTCTGTCTTAATTTGTGATAGTCAAATACGATGATACTCGTAAATTCCTTTCGAGGCTGTTATAGGAACAAAGAGATGATAGTTATGAAGTACTCAGTATCATGCCTGGGACACAGTAAGCGCTCAAAAAATATTACTATTTTTTGTTTTTTTTAAAATGGAGACCTATCTATGTAATACCACAACATTTTCTCTATTTGTATAGGACTTCATCGTCACAGTAGTCTTTTCATTCTTGTGGTTGGTGGGTTCATCAGCTTGGGCAAAAGGACTGTCTGACGTCAAAGTTGCAACAGATCCCAAAGAAGTCTTGTTACTGATGTCAGCTTGCAAGCAGCCGTCCAACAAATGCATGGCTGTACACAGCCCTGTTATGTCCAGCTTAAACACGTCCGTGGTAAGTGTATTTTCGTCTATGCTTTACCTTCCAAATGTTTGTTTGCCAGTCAGATGAATAAGAAAAACGTCTCATAAGTCATCTTAGAAGTTAGAGCAAATCAAAAAGGTGGTATTTCACTCCACGTGCAAAATGATCTTTTGGCCTTCAAATTTTCTGTCTTCAGAATCCATATACTTTAATGCTGCCAATTACAGAGTTCTTAATAAGAACCCAGCAGGTATTAGCAGTTGCTGCTTAGATGACAGTAAGGCAAAAATCATAAGCCAGAAACAGAAAAGTTAAAAGGACATTTCATGACATAGAGGTTTCCTGGGAAGGAAACATTGTTCAAACCACACATAGTTAAAATACATCCAAATGCTTGCAGAAAATATGCAGATTTAGTAGGGTACAAAAGGAAATACATAGTATAGAAAGTACTTATAACAGTTATGGTAATTTTTTAAATCTCTGTGCTTCTGGTTTAGTTGCTAGATAACTTCAGAAAAGCTGAACCGTATTAGTTGAACAAAGTCAAATATTATCATCAAGTGTGTGGCTCTTACAAGAAGACAGAAAATCTGACAGTAGTTACATTCTTTGAAAATGTAAGAACTTGGTGTTATTCCGAAGAAAGAAGCTATGAATGAGAAAAGACATAAGCCATAATAGCAGCAAAAAGCAGCAGTTATCAAAGAATAGAAGGCTCAATACTGTTCGTTTAAGGAACAACACTCTCTAGCAGCCCCTAAAAAAATTATCTTCGCTTCAAGGTTAACTTGTATTTCTATAGCTTTCTGAAATTCAATCTGGAAGGCATTTAAGGAGGAGGAAAGGTTTGCTAAACTGCTCCTGGTGATTTGACTGTGAATCTTGCTCTGGTGAGATAGTAACCATGGAAATAAACTGTATTCGGGTCATTTATTGCTGGCCACACCTGTAGGTGAAGACTGTGACATGTCCACTAACATATATTCCATTGCTTCTATAGTTGGTTTACAGGCAGTATTTAATGAACGTTATCGTAATCATTGTCTCAAAATCTGAGAGAGCAAACAAAAAAATTGTTCGCTGTGTCTATTAGCTTAAAATTCAGTCTCCTAATAAATTACAACATCCAGCAACGTCCTTTTAATAATTCCACTTCTGGTGTCTCTAGTAAGTTTTAAACTAGGCCATAAGAATTATGAATGAGAAGCAATGCATCTCTTAAAAACAGAAAGAGGAACAGATTGAAGCCAAATAATGTGGGTGTAAGAGAGCACAGGCCCAATGCTGTGGTGGTCGTAAATCCGTATCAGTTAGGAGTCCTCCAGTTTGTAGTGACAGAAAACTCAACTCAAACCAGCTACAACAAAATGATCATTTCCCTGAAGACTGTTCTTTGCACTGCACCTCTGGAACCAATTTCTCTAGGTGTTATAATATTGGGGTTGCAAGTAATAGAAACTGCCTCTAACTTCACCATGAAAAGAAAATATCGGGAAGGATGTCAAGTAACTCATAAGTTAGATGACTCATGGAGAAACAGGTTTTACTTTTTTAAAATTTTTAACTAGCGTTTCCTTTTTATTTATATCTATATATTGATTCCATTTTTCTAATACCATCTACTAAAAATTCAACTTTTTCCTTTCTGAACAATCTGTTTGCCATAGCTATATTTGTTGGCTTTGTGCATTAATATTGTACTTTTTTATTACCATAACCCTGATGCGTATTAAATATTTACAGGGAAACTCCAGCCTCTTTGCTATGAATTTCAAACTTGGCTTTGAAATCTATAAATATTTTTCCATGTAAATTATCAAATATGTTTATAAAATTTCTAAATACATATTGCTGGATTATTTTTGGAATTACATTGATTTACAGATGAATTTGAAACAATAACTTATGCCTTTATGACATTAATCATTACTTTCAATAGCATGAAGTGACTTTCCATTTATTCCAATCATATACTATTTATTCTTTTAGATTTGTTTAAAATGTCATTTCTGGATAAGTTACTTCCTCAATATTTATGGTTTTGTTGCAATTGGGAGTTTTTTTTTATTATTATATGTTTGAATTAGCTATGTTTTGGTGTAAACACTAGTATTGAATTATAAGGTAGTAAGTTGCTAAAATCAATCATTTCTAAAAGGTATGTTGATTTTATTGTTTTATAGATTATATCATTGATAAAAATAAAAGGGCAGGACCTAGGGAAAGACTAGGGTTCTAGAGGTCAGATGCCAAAGAATGGACTCTTCAAGTTGCCATTAGTGGGAAAGTTTATCCAACATCATATCACTCCGCTCACGAGTTAGTTCTAGGAGAGTTCAAGCCACTTGGCTGCAACTTGGCTCTGCAAAGGAAATCAGATTTCTATTACCAAAGCTAAGTAAAGAAATATTGGTTAACCAAAATTCAACAATTTATTCTATTACCAACTTATCTAACTTCACATCATATTGAGCTAGCTTATCCAAAATAATAATAATAGCAGTAATTGGAGAGGAACTAAGAAAATTAATAAAACTGAAGGGCAGAATCCAGGACCAGAAACTATAAGACTGTCTGGAGACTGGATAGTTTACACCTTCTATCCCTCGTCTCGTTCTCTTTCTGCATGTCTGCTACCTTATTCCCCCGATGGAATTTCATCTCTTTTTCCTGTACACACAGTAGAAGACAGCCACCCTGCAGTTTCTGCGTTTATATTTCTCTTTCAAGGAAACAGCTTGGACTGAACTAGAATCACTCAGGCTCAGTTCCAAATTTTTGGTGGAAAGAATCTAATTGGCCCATCTTGGGCTAGGTGTCCCCTTCTGTCTCAACACTTCAGGCGCCGTGTTGCAGTACAAATCGTGTGGTAGAAACATGACTCATAGGATACACTCTACTGAGCAAGTGTAGGTTTCAGAGAAGGAGCCAGACACATACCACAATAAGTGGCCTCGACAAGTAAATGGTTCAAGTAATAATAATATTTTCTGCCTGGGTGACAAATTTACTTTCTTTAAAGCATTCTGGCTTCTATCATTTCACAATAATACTAAAAGGTGGGGGAGCTATCCACATTTTCAAACTCAGGGACATAAGGTTTCCCAAGTAGTTGTAACAATGCCAGAAGGAAAGTCAAGCTCTCCTAATGTACTGCCCCTCAAAATTGTTAAGGACATAGTTTTTGAGTCAGTCTGCCTGGGCATGACCCCTGGTTCCACTTGTCAATAACTGAGTGCCCTTAGACAAATAAATGAAACTCTTAAACCTTAGTTTCATCATCTGTAAAATGGGAATATTTCCAGAACAGTCCTCAAAAGACTGTTGAAAGGATTCAGTGAGATAGTCCATGAAAAATATGTAGCATGTTGTCCAGCATGTGGCAAATGCTCTGTGTCAATTACTGATGCTACTTATTTGCGTTCATTGTCTTAAATGCCACATTGTGCTTGAACCCAAAGAGGAAAAACAAAAGACTTTTCTTATTTTCTCAATTTTTCTTTCCATTCTTCACCTCCCCACAGGCAATATTTTTTAATGTATTTTTTAAAGGTACTTAGATTATGCAAAACATTACACAAAAAAATATATAAGGGGTTCCTATATGCCCCACTCCACATGTCTTCTGCCCTTTCCCACATTAACAACTTCTTTCATTAGTGTGGTATATTCATTGCAATTGATGAATTTGGAGCATTGCCACTAAGCACGGATTATAGTTTACGTGTAGTTTACACTCTCTCCCACATGGTTCTGTAGGTTATGGCAGGATATATAATGGCCTGTATCTGTCATCCCAGGCAATCTTGTTATTTGAATAATCTCCCCATTCTTTCTCATGCTATGCACTGTGCCTTTTGAACACTCTGCTGCCCCCACATCTGAGCTTGAATCAAAATCCTTACCCCAATTTCAGTTGTGGCAAAATGACCAGAAAGGATTCGATGGTCTGTGTGCCCCTAAAATGTTCCCCTCAAGAGATCAGTGGTGCATCTGTACCCACCATGGAGTGGGAAACTGTGCTCCTAAAATTTGCCCATGGGAAGGCCTTGTTTGTGTTCTTATTTTTAAATTTTATTTTCCTGAGTTCTAGTTCTTTGTGAATATTCCTTTTTCAAAACTAAGTCACAGCAGGAAAGGGAGAGATCAAGGGATTGGAGACAGATAAAATTGGAAACGTGGGCACATCCATCCCTTCATATCTGGAAAGATTCCTTGATAATTTTTCTACCAATACATTGACACACATTTAAAAACGTACAATTCAACCAAGATCTCCTTTTGGTGGAAAGTATCCTCATTATTGTATACATGGTTAGAAGGTCCTCTATGTAAATACGTTTGTCAGTGATTGCCCAGTTCATTTTGATGAAGCAACTATTACATTTTAAGTGCCTTATTTATCTTTTGTATCTCCCTTAGCAAGTGGCCTAGAACATTGCACAACATAGGTTCTCAATTACCGATAAATGAAGGAAAGAAAAGAGAGGAGTAGAGAAAGAACAAGTGGAGGGAGGGAAGGAAGACAGTCTAGATAAACCAGTCTTCCATTAGATCAGTGAGGGTCTAGGTATTCTGTTTTAGCTTTTGACATCTCTCAAGAAAATCGCCTCACTATCAAAGCCCCACCATTCATGGAGATATTTGAGAAAATGTTTCAGAACATAGCAACTACTCACTGAATACTTACTACACATCTGGCATAGTCTAACTGCTTTACACATGTAAACTTTAATCCTCACAATAATCCCTGGAGGAAAGAACTGTAGTCCTCATTCCTTATTAAAAAAAAGAAAAAAGAAAAAAGAAGAGTCCAGAGGCTGAATGCAAGGAAGTGCAGAGCCCAGGCAATTCTGAGGCCAAAGCCCATGGGGATTACTCCAAACTAATGTTAAGCCAGAGCACTCTGATCCACCTGCTGTTAAACAGTGAAATGCCTGGCAAATAGCCCCTGCTTCAAGTCCCCTAGAGTGCCCCAGCTCCTAAACCTGCTAGCTCCTCCCTGGCACCCTGTACCACATGACCCTGCTGCAACCAAAGGATTAATTTTAGCACCGCAAGGGATTTCCAGCACCCTAAAGAGCTGTGGCCACTGCCAGAGTCGTTTTGCTTGATCAGTGTCACGTTGGAGTGGTTACTAAATATATTTTAATGGCATCACAACTTTGCACCAAGCTATTGTATTTGTCTCCATGAGGGGATTGTTGAAACAGCTTGCCCTGTGGTTAACTCTCACGCCTACAACCAGCCTTGGGATAGAGCCCAGGTGATGAGGACTCCTGCTAAGCACATTTTGCAGTAGCACCTGGGTCAGCATCCATCAAGCACTTAGGCCCTGCGGAGATAGCAGCCTCTCCACTGACTCACCACCTCCATTCTGGAGAGTAAGCAGAATTTCCATGGGAAAGTCTCACATCCACTTCTTGAGAAAATATTCCAAACCCCCTTGAAAGCTACGCTTCATTCATAGTCTGGTTTCAGCTCCTAATACTTCTGAAAGTGAGAGGCACAGAGAGTAAAACTGTTTAAAAGAAAATGTCGACCTCTCTGTATTAAGTCATGCGTGTACATGTTCATTTTCATTTTTACCTTATCTGCATGTGACCTATATAATTGGTTGCTTCATACTCTTTCTTTAAATTGACTAACTTTATTTATCTCACTACAATAAGTGGAAAAGCAATATCTCTTGCCATAAAGAGAAGGTAACCTTAAAATTAATGCACTATTATTAAAATAAAAATACTCAGTCCTATAGCACCTGACAGTATCTGACAAACTCTCAAGACTGATAAAGGCAAAGGCTATGGAATCAGACAGAACAGAATTTGAATCCCAGATCCACAACCTACTAAGTCATGTGGCCTTGGACAAGATGCCTATCCTCACTGAACCTCAGTTTCCACATCTTTAATATGGGCACCTTCCTCTTAGACTGATTGTCCATACTATGCACATCAATACACAAAAAAGCCCTTTATGCAGTGCCTGACCAGTAGTAAGCCATTCAATAAGGTCAGATGTTCTAAATGTAGTGGTTTCAAGTAAAAATTGGACGAGGCCTCAACACTGAAGTGGAAAGTGACCTCTGATATTGTGAAGGATTTTTCCAAAATTGAGATTTTTCTGGGGCGTCTTCATAGTCTATCAATCAACTCATTTGCTCTGATTCTCCTTCAGGTCTTCGGATTCTTGAACTTTATTCTCTGGGCTGGAAACATATGGTTTGTTTTCAAGGAGACTGGCTGGCACTCCTCAGGGCAGAGATATCTGTCAGACCCAATGGAGAAGCATTCCAGCAGCTATAACCAAGGCGGGTACAATCAAGACAGCTATGGATCAAGCAGTGGGTACAGCCAGCAGGCAAGTTTGGGGCCATCCTCCGACGAGTTTGGGCAACAGCCCAGTGGTCCCGCTTCCTTTACCAATCAGATTTAACAGCGTAGCATTTGCAATAGCCTCACTATCTTCCATTTCAGTGGCAGAAGAGTTTTTTAAGAGTTTCAATCAATTATTAATGCACAGTGTTCAGTATGAATCAGATCTCTAGTCCTCATTACAGTGGAAAGGCCTGGGTGGTGATGGATGGTACTTAGAGATGAGATAACATGACGAGATATATTATTCATCACAAATGGCTAATTGGAGAGCATCTCGTTATACACACAGATACTTTTATGGTCGTTTTGTATGTGTGTTGAGATAGTATAAGCATTTTGTAGCTTAAAGTCTCTAGAATGTAATATGCATAAAGTAAGTTAAATAGCACTGAGTTTTCCTACACATTTTGATGCAAAAGATGTTTTAATTATTTCCATAGACAATTTGGTGTTTCACAATGTGCATGTATAATTTTTGAATTGTAGGCCCTATAGGACTGTGACTCTCTAAGTCATCGTTTCAGACAATTGCTCTGCTCTGTCTTATTTTGTTTTTACTTGATGAATTGGTGTTCATATGATTTAGTGCATGAATAAGCATTTTCTCACTAAATGAACATTTGAACTGTACTTACTAAAATTTTCCAGTTTGCACCCTGACTTTGTTATATGGACGTTTCAAGAAATGTATTCACTACTTTGTATACTTTGCAAATTTGTCTCTCTGGTTTTACCCAAGTTGTGATTGCAATGTAACTAAATTGGGTTTTTTCCTATTAATAGACACCCAGTGTTATATATGGTAACTACTTAATATTTATTCTATTTACTTAACTAAATATTTACATTCTTGTAACTTTCTATGGTGTTTTGTGGCTCTTATCCTGTAGACCATGAAAAATAAGGACCAATATCTGTATTGTGTTTGTTTATAGTGTGTTGTTTCCTTAGAATAACAGAGACACAGATATCAGATACCACAGACAAGAAGCGGTCATGCAAAGTATTAATTTATAAAGGATATTCTGTAAAACATATACTCGCAACTAAACTTCTAAATCCTACTTATTTATAAAGTTAATGTGCTCCTCAACGTAATTATTAAAGATCTGCAACTCACTAATTACTAATTCTGATTTGTGTTGTTCCCCTTAAATTAAAAATGGCTTCCATGTGCCTCTTTCAGAGGTTTCTCATGAAATATTCCTAGAATGTATTCATTATCCAAAAAAATGCCAAGCTTCATCTCTCTGTCTTAACACAATTGAAACCCCAGGGCCCAAAAGTGGGGACAAGCTGAACATCTGTATTTCCAGATAAAAGTCATTATTATAGTATAAGCTCGTGTCATCTGTGATGTGGGAAGCATTTATCATGAAATAACCTTGATGTCTTAGATGATATCTGTAACCAGTTTCTGGATCCTGTTGGATAAATCTGTATCGTGATATCTATTTGACCTTAATAAAGTTATTGCATACAATGCTGGCTGGGTAATGGAGAATTACAACCATAGAACAGGACTGTCTTTCACGATGAAAGAGCTAGTGTTAAATGTGCAGTATTTCCAATCTCTCTCCCCTTTTCCTTGTTTCATGAGCCCAGTTTATTCACTCGTTCCACCGTTTGAGGACCTACTATACACCCATCACTGTAGACGGCACTGGAAATATGACAGTGAGCAAAAGCAGAAACAGACCCTGTCTTGGGAAGTTTACTCTCTATTAGGCCCGAAGGAGACATTAAAATAATCAAGCCGCCGTTATCACGTGCAACAAAGCAAGGCACCTGATTCCAGGAGAACCTTTATCAGAGGCATTTGAGCTAGTTGGGGAGGTCAACGAGGGCTTCCCTGAGGAAGCAACAATTGAGCTCAAGATGGGAAGACCGCAGGGGTGTGACTGGACACAAGATGGGAGGGGGCACTCCAGGCATGGAAGAGCCTCGCAGAGCTCCCCAATGGGAGGAGGCGGGCATCTGCAGAGCTGGCAGCCTCGAAAGAGCAAAGGGGCCCTGGTGGGAGATGTGGTTGCTGATGGGTGCATGGGTAAAACCCTGCTTGGAAGGAATTCTGACTTCATCCTAAAGAAGCTAAGGAGATGCATTGGAAGATTTTAAGCAGAGGGCCATGAGGAGATTAGCAATTTGAGAGGATTGCAGTGGGGGAAGGGTAGAGAATAGAGGGGAGGAGGGCAAAAGTGAAGGACAACCTGGGGGTAAGGAAATAAGTCTTGATTCCCAGCATCTAGTAGGCAGTGGGCTGGGGGTAGGGGTGGGCGTGGGGAACTGGCATGAGGCCTACCCCACCCCCTCCCACCCCCATTCCCAGGTCAGCGGTTAAATTTAACTATTTCCCCCAGCACTGTTCAAGAGGAGAGAATAGCCTCTATTTCATAAGCTGTTGTGAACTCTCCAAAGAAGAAAAAAAACCACCCAGCTTTAGCAATTACAAAGTACATTCCTGGCTCTGATAAATGGACAGCACTACCCGCCGTGGTGGAGATAGAGCCATGCTTCCCTAGTCCACTGCAGATGCACAGTAAAATAAAAGGCAGCTAAAGAATCCGACAGGATTTCCCTAAACTGGTGTTGTTCCTTCTGCTCTCAAGCAAAGTGAGGTAGAGCGGGCCTTTAAAAAGGGGAATCATCAGTGTAGCAAGAGAGCCTCGATCTGGATGTTCAGTAGACCTCATCTGGAATCACAGCTTCACCACTCACTAGCTGTGTTTCAAGATGTGCCTTGGGAAGTGGATTTCGTTCAATGGACAGGGCATCCGCCTACCACATGGGAGGTCCAGGGTTCAAACCCAGCGCCTCCTGACCTGTGTGGTGAGCTGGCCCATGTGCAGTGCTGATGAGCGCAAGGAGTGCCCTGCCACGCAGGGTTGTCCCCCACGTAGGAGAGCCCTACGTGCAAGGAGTGCGCCCCGTATGGAGTGCGCCCCACATGAAAAAAGTGCAGCCTGCCCAGGAGTGGCATCGCACTCACAGAGAGCTGATGGAGCAAGATGATGCAACAAAGAGACAGATGCCCAGTGCCACTGACAAGAATACAAGTGGACACAGAAGAACACACAGCGAATGGACACAGCAGACAACTGGGGGTGGGGAGGAAGAGGGAAGGGGAGAGTAATTTTTTTAAAAAAAAGATGTGCCTTAACCTTCCTGAGCCTTTGTTTGCTTGATAGGGGGAAATTGTACAAGTAAAAAGGGTTGGTTCTGAGGTCCAGTATCTTGGGACAGAATCTCTGCCCTGCCATTTACTTGGTGGTGCTCCTTGTTTTCCCTCAATGCCCTCTCTAAAGCCTAGACCTTTTCTGAAGCCAGCACATACAAGCAAGCACAACCTGGAAATGTGGGGGAGTCAACACCCTGGGACAACTCTCAACTAATGGGGAATGGGGCAAGTGGATAAATGCCTTTGGCAACATACCTTCTCATTCAGCCAGTCACCCCGTCCCCATAAAGGAGGTAACAGTAATATCTGCCTGATAGTAGGATGAAAAGGATAATCTATGTAAAAGAATTATAACAGTTTCTTTTTTTTTTTTTTTAAAGATTTATTTTTTTATTTATTTAATTTCCCCCCCTCTCCTGGTTGTCTGTTCTTGGTGTCTATTTGCTGCATCTTGTTTCTCTTGTCCGCTTCTGTTGTTGTCAGCGGCACAGGAAGTGTGGGTGGCGCCATTCCTGGGCAGGCTGCTCTTTCTTTTCACGCTGGGCGGCTTTCCTCACGGGCGCACTCCTTGCGCGTGGGGCTCCCCCACGCGGGGGACACCCTTGCGTGGCACGGCGCTCCTTGCATGGATCAGCGCTGTGCATGGGTCAGCTCCACATGGGTCAAGGAGGCCCGGGGTTTGAACCGCGGACCTCCCATATGGTAGACGGACGCCCTAACCACTGAGCCAAAGTCCGTTTCCCATATAACAGTTTCTGACACACAGTAGGCACTGAGTTTTGGTTCCCCTGAAAGCAAAGCCTGAGACAAGAACTTGGGTGCAGGCAGTTTGTTGGGAGATGATTCCAGAAAGCCAAAGGGAGGGAGTGGGAAGAGCGAGGAAGAGAAGGAGGAAAAGCCCATAATAGGGTGCATTAGTGGTGTTGCTGGAGAAAGCAGCAGGAGCTCAGTTCTGCCTGGATCTCCGAGTAGTATTTAGAAAGCTCCTGCAATTGTCCATCCAAGGGACAGGAGCCCAAGTGCTCATCTAACAACCTTCAAACCCCATCAGTTTAGAGTTGACCATGGGATTGGTAACTTCCCCATGTTACCAGTAGAAACTATAGGCTGAGCAGGTTCCTATGGCCCAGAGAAGTAAGCCTTGACTCCTACCATCTATCTGGCAGTGGGCTGGGGAGGAAGGGAAGGGAAACTGACTTGAGATTTACTGCCCACCTCTTCCCCATTCCTGGGGACAGTGGCCTTGAGGAAGGGTGAAGGGGAGTGAGCCCTGGAAGGTCCATGCCTGAGGGGGTCAGAACTACCTTTCATAGCTGCGGGTGAAATCAGAGGGTGGCCAAGGGAAAGCAGCATGGGCCGCCCAAGTCACCTGCTGCAGTGGTCCATAAACGTTAGCTACCATCACTTAGCCTATAAAATGGGGCCACAGATTATCCCACTGCATACATAAGGTGGTGGCAGAATTGACCTGGTGACGTGTGGAAAAGCTTGGTGAAGAGCATTCTACAAGTGTTCCTTGGGCATTGACTCTTGAGGCACAAATCTCCACACTTATATAAGCCTGAGCTTTTGTAAGTCAAACTTCTGATTGTACTGAGGGGAGCAAAACACAGGCCCTGGCATCTTGGAGCATACATTCAAGCTCGGAATGCTCGAATAATAAACAAGTGGACAAACCAAATATGTGAGAAAAAATGTTTAATTGTGACATAAAGGAAACAGTGGTACAGGGTGGGGAGCGAAGCTCTACTTGGAATGAAGTAAATGAAGACCCCACTAAGGAGGCACATTTGGGCTAAGACAAGAAAATGGGAAAAATGGGAAGGAGTCAGTCATGGGCAGAATATTTCAGGCAGAGACATGAACACAATTGGGAAACCACCCAGGGCCTTTAAAGGACTGGCAAGAAAAAAGCTCATGAGGCTGGGACACATAGGGGCAGAGTCAGGAGCTGGGGCTGCAGAGTTTGGAAGCATCAACTTGCTATGGGCCTTATAGGACATGGCAAACAGGCTTTATTCTAAGTGAAGTGGAAGGGCAGTTAAGCAGTGCAAGGATGTGATCTGATTTTTACTTTGAAAAAAAACCCCTCTATCAATTTCCAGGTTTTGATATTGCTCTACAGTTATATAATGTCAACACTGGGGAAAGCTGGGAGGGACCCTGTATTATTTTTGCTACTTCCTATTAATGCAGATGCTGAGAATGGATTAATTAATTCATCAATTCATTTAACAGCTATTTATTAAGCATCTACCATGTGCCAAATTCTATGCTGGATGATGGAGATACATACTTAAAGATAGACATTATCCCTGTGCCCATGGATTTTACAGACCAGTGACAGGCAGAGAATACATTCAGACAAAGAAATAAGATCAATTCTAATAGTAATAAATGTTAAGAAGGAGGTGAAACAGGGTAAGAGAAGCGCAATAGAGTTTGAGGAAGATAGAGGATGGCACAATATGAGATGCAAGAGACCCTGGAATGAGAACATGGTGGTCTCAGTTAGGTTGGCAATTCCATAAATCTTCAGTCACAGCATGGGCTGGTTCTTGGGTCTTACGTATTCATGTGGGGAAATCTTAAATAGTGGCAGAAAGTAATAAGTCTTTGCTATGTAGAGTACTTTGTGCTCTTCAGCGGCCATAACCCTCATGGTTTCATTTGATCCTCTCAACAGCCTAGTGAAAAAAGTAGATGCCATTCTCCCCAACTGCAAGTGGGTGTCTTAAGTGGGGTTCTCCTACAAGCAGACCCTGAGGCAAGATTCAAGTGCAAGTAGGGGATTAGGGAAATGAACCAAGGAAGAGAAGGAAGCCAGTAGATCATGCATTATAGAGAACGTTACTGCTGAGGGCAAGTAGGGCTCAACCCCACACGGTGTAGAACATTTCTCACAGTTATTCCAACCAAGAGTCACAGGAGCTGGGGCATTAATCCACCACCTCCTGTCAGTCATTGAAGTGGGCCTCTCCTGAAGGGTGATAACACCCCTGCACTTCCAGACCACCCCAAGCCTGGCCACATGGCTGTAACAGCCAAGGAAGCCTTCCAGCAGCATCACAGTTGCTGCCAGTTGAGCCATTAGGTTGCCGTGCACTGCAGCAGGGAGCTCTGGGAGGATATGGGCAGGCCACCAATAGTGTCTGCCACACTGTCACTGAGGTTCAGTCATTTAAAATGAGTCGACCAGCTTAATGCCAGGAGAGAAAGACTGGAACTTAAGCTCCTCTCCTTTAAAAAATGTTTTCCTGTTAACGCCCTAGTCCACCCAACATATAAATATGACTTTAACCCCAATATGCCCAGTGATTTCCTCGAGGTGTCCATGATAATATTTAATAAAACACTGGCTTAATAACGGTTATTGAGCACTTGCAATGTGCCAGCCCCTGAGCTAAGCGCCTGACGTTTAACCACTGCAAGACTGAGAGAAAGGTGCTAGCCTTACTCCTACATAACAGTTCAGGAAACCAAGGTCCAGAGAGGTTGGATAGTGACAATAGACTTGTGAACCCCTTCACTAATAAAAATAGTCTTAAATGGCTACTATTTACTGAGCATCTGCTCTGTACAGAGAACTATGCCACATACTTTATATCCATTTTCCCATTTAATCCTCACAGAAAATACGAGATAAAATACTGCTTCAAACCCATTAAACAGATAAAAAAGTAAGGTTCATAAAGATTAGGTAACCCGCCCAAGGTGACTGAGCTGGAATTGGGCAGAATCCAAAATCAAAGCCAGTTCTCTACATCCTAAACCCCTCGCTCTAAACTCCCTCACCAGACTGCCAAGGTGCTACCCCATACTTCAAATGCAATTAAAGCCAGTTGTGCTTTTCTTTTTTTTTGGTACCAAGAACTTTTTATTTATTCATTGTATTTTCCCAGGAGAGAGAAAAGAATGGTCAGCAATGTGTTACAATATGATAGCAGAAGAGAAAGAAATACTAGTACGACAATATCAACAATCAAATAAACTCATCCCAGTGATGGGATCACCAAAGCCACAGGAGATTCAGTTTCCTGCAGTGCAGTAATGAGAGGAAGGAAACAGGGAAAGAAAAGACAGGTTCCTGCTTTCCTACACTTCCTTTCTCCCCCAGAAAGTCCAGATTTCACACAAATCTTTGATTTCCAGAAGTAAGCATGGACTTACATCCTATCATCTTCTATTATACAATCTTGTGGCCATGTTGACATAAGTTTCTTGCCCCTGCTTAAAACTTCTGAGTGACTTGGATATACACTCATCTTCCATTGTTTCATCTCCCACCACCACTTCTACATGAAGCCCCTCCCCCACCCCCCATTGCCTCCCTTAACCCTAGGATTGGGAGATTAAGTATGTTTGGTCCTTCCAAAACAGCAGTAACTGCTTGGCATGGATCATGTCAAAGAATGGTCTTGACTCAGGAGGTTGGGAATGAGGGATGGCATGGCCCTAGATTCTTCAGGTTTTAGGCACAAGTAGTTCAGGAGTTGTGGAGACACCCCAAGACATAAATATGTTTGGGGTACTGTGAAAGAAGAGCTGGGGAGGGGAATTATGGTGATAGTCAAGTTTTTACGACAGAAGGCCTAGTTCAAAATAGGAAATAGGGGAAGGGTAACACAAAAGAAAGGACGGCTTAAGATCCCCACTTCAAGAAAAAGGACTGCCAAGCATATGTTTTGCATCCTTTCCCCGGTACAAAATATTCTGTCAAAGATACTTTGGTTATTTTTATTTCAATATTAAAAAAAAGAAGTTGTAATCAATTAAAGGACCCCAAAAGAACAAGGAAAAGACCGACACAAATTTATTTATACAAACTAGATCCCCAACAATCATCAAATTATAGACACATGCAGTTCAGCAAAACCCAGACAAATACAATAACTAGAGAGAGGCAGCATTTGGAAGAGAAAAGAATCCAGGATCAAACACACATCACCCAATGTGTCGTATTGCATTTGCCCCCTTTCAATCCAGTGAGGTAATGTGCAGAGTTCTCACAGCATGTAAATGAAACCTCCTTTCTCTTTAGCTACCAGGACACTATAATCACTGCTGCCAGCAGGGCAGGACACTGGCTCCGGGCACCCCATGGAAGCCTTCACTTACAGTCTTTCTGGAAGTCAACCAGGAAGAATCGAGAGTTTTGAAAGGTTAAGGATATTAGTCTTTTCTTCATACCTCCATCCCTGGACACACACAATTGTACATCGTAGGCCTAGCCTAATCCAGTGCAGAATGGATCTGGTACGCCAAGCAAGTCCCAAGCTCTAGGACTAAGAAGTTTGCAACAGGACGCACTTATTACATGGCTAGATAACGCTCACCTAACCTTGACTTCCTCTCCCAGCCTTTAACCTGGCCCAGCCTCTCCTAACCCCTGTATCACCATCCTGTTTAGACTAATTTCCGATCTTCCAGTAGAAGGAGATCAAGCCGGGGGTGGGGGGCTCAATTAAAACCTAGTCTACTTAGGAAGCAGATGTGGCTCGAGTGATTGGGCTTCCACCTACTACCATATGGGAAGACCAGGGTTCGATCCCTGGGGCCTCCTATTAAAAAAAAGAAGAAGAAGAGAAAATGTGCCCACATGGTGAGCCAGGGCCCATGCAAGTGAGTCACACAGCAAGATGATGACACAAGAAAAGTGAGACGAAGGGGAATGTCAAGTAAAGCACAGCAGAGACCAGGAACTGAGGTGGCACAATTGACAGGGAACATCTCTCCACATCAGAGGTCCCCAGGATGGAATCCAGGTGAATCTTAGAGGAGAAATACGAGAAGAGAAACAAAAAGAGAAATAGATACAAAAGATCACACAGCAAATGGACACAGACAGCAAAAAACAGCCGGGTGGGGGAGGGGGGATGGCAAGGAAAAAAAACCTAGTTTCCCAATGAAACACTTTCAAGGTGTAGGGATTTCAAGAGAAAGCTACGGCAGAAAAGTCGGCTTTAATTGGCAAAAATGAGATCATGCAATCAGCTACACACTCCAAATAGTTGTTGTTTATGTTAATAGAATAACAGCAAAAAAGTATTCCTACTGTGCAGACCTAGAGCTGCTGCCAACTTATCCCTGAGATTGCTCACGTACCTGAGAACACAGTGCAGAAATGAGGGCCTTAAATGAAAATAGACAAAAACACAAAATCAGAATATTTATATTATGGAACAAAAGCTAAAATGCACATGTTATATCATTCACACACAGCTACTAAAGTTGGCATCCTGGAGAAAGGAGAATCCAAGGGAGCAAATAAATAAAATTGTATTGGCCCGAAGGGGTAGGAGTGAGCCTAGGAGCAGCAGGCTTGCTGTTGTCCCACCAAATACCCCTTTTGTCTATCATCACAATCCACTATGTGGGACAATTTCCAGTACCCTGTCCCAAGAAGAGACAAGACATGGAAAAACCCTGCCCTATTCCTGAGAAATCCCTTCCCACGGAATGTGCTCCTGGGTTGGGTCCATCAGTCTGCTCTCATGCTTAAACTTCTCACTCCAGCACAGGAAATATTATATGGCCTTCTTTAAAAGGAAAACCATGTCCCTTTCTAGGCACTGTCTAAAAGCTGGAGATTCTAGGGGTGGAGCCTCAGATAAAGCACACAGGTTCTAGGGATATTTCTCCCAAGAGTCCTCGCTTGTATTTGAAGAGAGCATGGCTGGTGTTCCTTTACCTTGCCCTTTTGCCCCCCACCAAGAGGGAAGAGGGGGTGATGCTGCGGACCCCAGCCTGAAATGCACAGCAGTGCTAGCTGCCCCCTACCCACCCTATCCCACTTTTCCCATTCTGCTAATTGATGCCATGGGGCCACCATCTGGCTGATGTTCTGGCAGAAGAGGCACAGCCAGCATCTGTCTCCTTTTGATCTATGCTTCTGCATGTTCTTGCTCTTTGGCTGCCTCTCCCTCCCACCAGGTCCAGTGATACAGAGAATTCCAGGCCCTTGGCAGACTTCTTAAAGGTGAACTCCACTTCCTTGCCCTCCTCGTGTTCCAGAAGTCCTCCATGTGCAGCTTACTCTGATGCACAAAGACATACATAGGGGAGGCAAGCAGGACCCGGCATGGGTGATCACAGACAGGAAGCCAAAACCAACGTGCCCGTTGAACCTCTTCTGATGCTGGCATTGGGCAGCAGCTGCAGCTCCTCTGTGGCATCCTCCAGCGCTTTCTCCACTGCCTTGGCACGACCACCTGCAAACTGCTGGTTGGACACGGAGCCCATGGTCATTGACTGAGCCCCAGAGAAGTCTGGGGGAGCCAAGCAAGATGTGCTTTGTCCAGCCTGGGTGCAATCAACAGAGATCCAGACCATCAAGTGTTTCATAGGGATGCAAAGTCCCTAATATTTGGAAGGAAAGCTTTAGTCAGAATGCCAACATGAATAAAGTCACTGAATAAGTTCAGTCATTAAGACTGCTAAAGGTCTAGCAGTTAAGCCAAGAATGATTTCTTAAGATGCTTGACTTGAAATTGGAGGCTTGCTGGGTTTTAGGACTTAGCTGAAATGCTCTTCAGAACCTGTTGGCAGCAAATACTTCTAAGAATGACCCTGGCTCCTCCAGTCCCACTGGAAAATCACCCTCATGTACCTAAAAGGGCCAAGATGAGAATAGAGTGAACTTTAGTTATTTTCCTAGAATTCTTTCTTTCTGTGGGAAATATTTTACATTTAGTTCAATATTTCCTGGTTTATTGAACAAAACACTTGAGGGAGGTTGTAATAAGTCTAATAGGTTCCCCAGTGGCTAAGAAAGAGCTCGCTTTTGAGTCTGCTATTTTATTCATATTTTGATTACTTGACCTCTTGTAGCTTAAGTCGGTCTCATTGGCTTGTGCTGTGAATTAGACTCGCTGGTTCACAGGAAATTAAAGTTATCTCCCTACTCACTAGAAGCAATTTCATGTGGCAAGTTACCTGCTCTCATGCCTCCTTGATGAACACAAGAAAAGCAAAATATAAACTGAACAGTTTCTCTTATTTCAAATGTTTTCCCTTCTTTTTTTGTGAATCTAACATTTCTTCTGGATATTTTCTCATCTGGTCTTTTCAGAGAGTCAGGTCTCTTCTGATTGCTCTCCACTGCCATATTATTTCTAAAATCGGATCCATTCTGCAGCCGACACATTGCCCCAAGCATATTGCCCTTTTTACAATTCCTTTGTTAATCTTGCTCTCCCAACGCTCTTGGGTCTTCTAGCAGAGTTTCACAGTTAGTAGTGACATATATGCTTCCACACAATTTAGCAGCTTGGTGCAACATCCACTTACAAGAAACACGTTTTTCACACACCTTGCTGTTCAAAGAGACCTGAGATCTACAGAAAGTAAGATTTTATCTTTGGGTATTTGTGGATATCATTAGTTTTACCAACTTAAATCGATACTGTCAATTCCTAGCAGCAGAGTGTGAGCATTGGCTTGGAGACAGATAGACCCAGATTCAAATCCTAGTTGTAGTAATGGCCCCAGGCTGTTTGATCTTAGGAAGGTGCATTAACATATCTGAGCAACAAATTCCTCATCATAAAATGAAGGATACTGTTATCTACCTATGTTAGTTTTCTTTGGCTGCCGTAACAAATTGCCACACATTTAGCAGGCTAAACAATGCCGGTGTATTATCTTACAGTTCTCATATGATAGGAGTCCAACACAGTATCACTGGGCCAAAATCAAGGCAGTGGCAGATGATGCTTCTGGAGGCTCTAGGGACGAATCCTTTTTCTTTGCCATTTCCGACCTCTAGGGGCCATTCACATTTCTTGGCTTGTGGCCCCCTTCTTCCACCATCAGAGCCAGCAACAGTCAGTCTAATTCTTCTCACTTAGCATCATTCCAGTCTCCTCTTCTGCCTCCTTCTTCCACAAGATCCTGTGATTCCACTGGGCCCACTGGGATAATCCAGGAAAATCTCCCTGTTGAAAGGTCAGCTGGTCATCAATCTTAATTCCGTCCATGACCTTAACTTCCCTTTGCCATGTACCTTAATAGACGCCCAGGATCTGGGGATTAGGATGAGGACAGCTTTGGGAGCATTGTTCAGTTTACCGCCCTGCCCCTCTGGTAAAGGATAAAGTGATGTAATGTAAGTAAATTTCTCAGCAGTTTTGCCTCAGTAGCGGATAACAAAGATCAGTGGACATTCCAGCAATAGGACTAAGTTCCTGTTAGAGAATGACAAAGCCTCCTGCACTAAAGTGGGGCAGCGGATGGCTGCTCAGGGACCAAATATTGTGACAACAACTTTGCTGACTCCCAGTCAGGTTTATGGAGGGCCATGCTTGTGGAGGGACAGACTAGTCAATTCCCCGAACTCTAGAAAGTTAAAATGCATTGTTTATAGATGGGAACCTTGAGGTACCAAACGTTCATCCCGCCCAGCACAGGGCTGAAGAGACGACAAGGTAAACATGACATATTCTTACAGTGTGTCGTACAGTCCAATGGGAGAGATTGTGTAGGGCCCTGAAGTTACATTACATATCCATTTACTTGTCCTTTATGTCTTTTCCACTCAAATATAAAGTCCATGAACAGTTGGCACCAAACTGGACTGTGAGTGCCTATATCCCCAGCACCCAGGACAATGCCTGGAATAGATTAGGTACCCAAGAAGTATTTGTTGAATAAATACATGATATATTACACAAGATATGATATTATAGGTTATTCATAAACTATGCCAAGTATTATGATAAAGATAATATAACCTATTGATTAGATTTTGGAAAGTTTTCAAAACATTTACAAATAGCTCCCTGTGTGCCACGCATCCCCCGAAGTCCAAACCTGTGCCATCAGTTAAGGACTATTCACTTGTATCCACCCTCCCTCTCTGCACTGCACCCCCAAAAAGTAATACCTGAGCTGATTTCAGATAATGAGACTCTGTGGAGAATATGAGGAAGGGGAATGTACTTGATGGGGCAAGGGTTACACAGAAGCCACAATCGCGTAAGGCTCAGCCCAAGTGCTAGGGTCGTCACTGAACCAAGTCAGAGCACTCTCAACACGAGAGAGATTTTGAATGTGCCCCACTACACGTGGAGAACGATATTCAAAGTTTCTCAAAGCGTGTTTTCTCTTTACCACATGGAATGCCATCTGTTTTCTACAGCACTTGATTCTATTCCATTCCATTACCTTTCTCTCTCTCTCTCTCTCTTTTTAATGCTGTCCCCACCCTCTGAATTGATTCACATGCACTATGACCTGGCCCAGAGCAAGCCCAGCTCTCACTGACACACACAGCAGTTTTGATATCAAAGCAGAGGTGTAGTTTAGTGAAGAGCAAAGCGAAGAACCTAGAAGATTCTCCTCCTCTTTCTACCAGTTCTTTCTGCCCTCATTCCCTTTCCCCAAAATGCACTGTTGGATCCAACAGTCTTCACTTGTTTGGAAACGTGGAATAAATGGGAAATGTGTGTGTGGTTCACGGTAATGACCTTGCAGGGGCTTTCTGGGTTCAGAAGTGAGGACAGCAAAGGTAAAAAATCTATTTCTTTAGAGAAGTGGATTTGGCTCAACTGATAGAGCATCCTCCTACCACATGGGAGGTGCAGTGTTCAAACCCAGGGCCTCCTGACCCACGTGATGAGCTGGCCCACGCACAGTGCTAATGTGCACAAGGAGTGCCCTGCCACACAGGGGTGCTCCCTGCGTAGGGGAGCCCCACACCCAAGGAGTGTGCCCCGAAAGGAGAGCAGCCCTGTGTGAAAAAAGCGCAGCCTGCCCAGGAGTGGCGCCACACACACAGAGAGCTGACGCAGCAAGATGATGCAACAAAAAGAAACACAGCTGACAAGAAACAAGGGCAGGTGACAAGAATACAAACGGACACAGAGGAAGACACGGCAAATGGACACAGAGAGCAGACAACTGGGGTGCGAGGGTGGGGGGGAAGGGGAGAGAAATAAATAAAAAATCGATTTCTTTCTTCCAATTTTGAGTTGTTGCTGGGGAGCAGAGAATCTCGGACAGCCTCTTGTGTGGACAAGGGATGGGCCCCTGCAGCTGGGTGATCGGGCCTCCCCGGTGCAGGCAGTGGCTGCCTCCTCCTCCTCTCTGGGCTTCCGGGGACTGGCGGGCTCGTAGCGCCCCTGTACAGGGCCAGCAGACACAGGCGCCTGCCGGGCCTCTCCCCCTTCACAAGACCGTTATTTGTTTCAGCACCTCAGGGGCCTTTATTTGTTTGGTTTTCTCCCCTCCTTTTTCTGTAAAAAGTAATATAATCACTGAGTTCTTCCACTTCTGACCCTCCAAGACCACAATTGGAGAAGCACCTGTTCTCAATTTCTTATAGAGCCTTCCAGAGATGGCTCATGAAGATGTAAGTATGTATTTATATATATATATATATATATATATATATATATATTCCATGAATTCTCTGTGGAGGCGATATTGTCCCCAAGAGGGTGAAATTAGCCTTGGCGGGACAAGGGGATCTTATTCTTTTTATGTATAAAGCACAGATATACATATAGTTTATAAACAGATATACTATATATCTGCAATATTAAAATTGGGGGACAATTGGAAAATAAAAATGTCTAAAAAGGTGACTTAGAGGAAGTGATCATGAAAAAGAGGTTGAGAAACACTGATATGGTCCCACTTTTTAATACACATAAATAGTATCATACTGTCCTGGGACAGGCTGTCCTGGAAGGCAGCACATGGTAGGGTGGTGAGCTCGGTCTTAGGTTTCAAATCATGGTTTGAATCCTGGCTCCACCACTTATGAATTGTGGGAAGTTGACCAAGTTACATAATGTCACTGTGCTTTAGTTTCTCAGTTCTAAGAAAGGGGTAATAGTAATAATAGCTACCTCATAGAGTCACTGTGAATATTAATAAGATAATACATGTAAAGCACTTAGGACAGTGCCTGGCAGGTGGTAGGTATTCTACAGGTACTTGCTGCTCCTTGCTGTTTGCACCTAACTATACACCTTAGAAATTGTTTCATAATCCCTTTACTGGCTACATAGTATTCCCTTGTAAAGAAGTACCATAATTAATTAAGACCAGGTGTCAGGAAACTACTGCCTGAGGGCCATGTCCAGTCAGCCACCTGTTTTTGTAAAGTTTTATTGGCACATGGACATGTCCCTTCATTTATGTACTATCCATGGCTACTTTCTCTCTAAAATGGCAGCATTGAATAGTCACCAGAGGCTGTGTTGCCCACACTGCTTAAAATATTTATTATCTGGTCCCTTATAGAAAAAGTTTGCCAACATTCGATTTACTCAATCCTCTATTAAAATGCACAGAGACTGTCTGTTGGATCAATCTTGTGCAACAATAAAAATCACAGCAAGGAACATTCTCGAATATGCATCTTTGAGCACATTAGCAAATATATCTAAAAGATAAATTCCTACAAGTGGTTTTCTTGGGTCAAAAGATATGTGCATTCTTAACTTTGGCTCATATTGCTAATTCCTTCCCTGGAGATTATACCTATTTACCCTCCCTCTGGCAGTATACAGGAGTGCCTGTTACCCTCCTCACCAACTTAGTTTGTTACCTAATTTTTTGTTTTTGCCAGTCTGATAGATGAAAAAGAAATCACAGCCTTTTTGCTCAAATGCATTTATTTTATGAGATGACTACGTCTTTATATTTTTAATGAATGTCTTTCTTTAAAAGTAAACAAATCCAACAGTACCTCGAAAATACTGCATCAACAGTATTGCAACAAATCCTTGCAACAATCCATGTGAACTAGGCAGCTCTACCCCTATTTTACAGCTTTTCTTTGAGAGAACAACTCCAAATCATGTTTTTATTTATACAAAAAGGGACGGGTTTATTTAGCAAAAGGCACACTGAGAAAAGAGTTGCTATGGCCCAGGAGTCAGGGCTAGGAGGTGACAGGCCATCTAGGCCCTGCTGGGGGAGAAGGGGGACAGGTTCAAGGTGGTGAGAAGCGCAGGGGAAGTGCCAGTGGCACCCAGGAAGGAGCTAGCTCAAAGCTGTTCGCGGGTCACGCTTTCGGGTGGCCTCACTGCTAACTATTGCAGGGGCCCCAGCTAGTGCTGCTCAATGGAGTGAGGGTGCCTGCTGGTCCCTGGAGGGCACCCACCAGGGGACAAAGGACCGGAAGCCTGGGATGGGAAGTACAACTGGAGGTGAAGGCCAGCAGGAAGCAGGTGCTCTGCAGGGGGCAGGAAAGGCACAGAGGAGGTAAGAAAACTTGGCAAAACTCCAATGGCATGGGAGGACTGTGCTTGAGAAAACTGTACCTTGCGGCCAGACTGCCCGTGTTTGAATCCCAACTCTGCACAAGTATTAGCTGGGTGACCTTGAGAAAATAATCTCGCTCCTCTATGCCTCAGTTTCCTTTCCTGTTTAAGGACAGTAATATAGTACTCACCTCGTGGTTAGATTTTGGGAAATAAATGAGAGTTTTGATATATATATGCTATCAGTTTTAAACAGTAAAACCACAGTTCAGATCCAGACTGTTCTGACCTGGAATAGAAACTCTTAAACACTTAAGTGATTTCTTCACTTAGTGGCATGATTAGTAAGCATTTTGTATTCGTGTGATGAATGCTATGCCTGTTGTCATTCTTGAAAGCTTTCAGGAAGAGCGCCAATGCTATCTATTACCTCTCTGCAAGCCTACATGTACAGATCTGTGGCCCAAGCCTGAGCATGTCTTGATTTGCTTAGTCAAACTGTTGGAAAATTCTGAAACATGAAACTGTTCAGGGTAGATACAGCCAAGGAAACATGGAAGCTATTTAACCCTTCAAGTGTTTCAGATCATCTCCATCTGAAATAACAGCTTCTACAGAATTACCTTTTGGAAAGACATGCATAAAGTAGATTTTAAGATATTTTCTATCTACACATTAATATACTACTTCAGTTTTTTGGTGTTTTTTTTTAAGTACCAGGAGCCGGGGATTGAACCCAGGTAGGAAGCTGGCACTCAGCCACTGAGCCACACTGGCTTCCCCGAGTTGGTTTTTTCATTTGTCTTTTGCTTGTTGTTTGTTTTTGTTTTTTTTCATGACACTGACAACTGAACCTGGGGCCTCCCATGTGGGAGGTAGGCATGCAACCACTTGAGTCACATCTCCTCCCTTCAGTTCATTTTTTAATGAACCTGGCTCTTCATCGAAGAACGCTCTCTCAGCCAACTAAACAATCACTCAACCAGTGTTTATTGAGCACCTTCTATGTGCCTGGTAGCCACAATACAGCAATGAACAAAGTTGTCACATTCTTCATTCATAGGATCTTTAAAGTCTTGTGCAACGATCTCATAGAAATTTCTATAATGACAAAAATGTTCTATATCCACACTGTCCAAAATGGTAACCACTATCCACTTGTGGCTATTAATCACTTAAAATGTGAGGGACTGAATTTTTAAATTTTCCTTCATGTAAATTGTATTTTTTGTAAATTGTAAATTGTATTCATGTAAATTGTTCATGTAAATTGAATTTTAAATAGCCACTGGTGACTAGGAGCTATCATTTTGGGCTGCACACCTTTAACAAGCCAACCTAGATTTTCTGCACATTTTCAAAGGAGTTGAAAAGAACACTGCAGCATAGACAGTGGCTATTCATTCAACACCTGTGGAAATGAATGGCTGTGTTCTGGTGCTCCTGAAAGTGTTACCTGGTAACCGGTAGCTTAGTTGAATTTAACCAGGTTGTAACTAGGTCAAAGCAGCCCCTATACAATAGTGCAATGGTTGCCAATTAGCAGCCCAGAGTTATTCCACTGTCTCCTGCCATCTCTGGGCAAGTCCTTGAGGCCCTTCTACCTCCACTTGCCCACCCACCACCTCCTCTTTGCCTCCCCACCTCTCGGCAAGCCTGCTGCCCCTCCTGTTTTTCCATCCCTAGAAATGCCCAAGCACTTCTAACAATTCCACAGTTACCCAAGCCAGCAACCTGGCGGTCATGGTTGTCCCTGCCTCTCCCTCATCCCCCCATCTCAGGATCTACCTCTTTACTATGCGCCAATTTGTCTCCCCCACTTCCCCAGCATTCCTGGTACTACTGCCTCGTTTCTGATCCTCATCATGGGTCCATTATTTCAAGTCCCCAACCTTGAATCCCCACCTGTTCTCACACCACCCTGATCCACTTTTACCCTGGTCCTTTCTCTGCTTTCTAACATACTAAACCACTTCACAACTCCCCCTTGCCCTCAGGATGAATCCCAACCTGCCAAGTATAGCAGGGAAGGCCCACCATCTTGGTCACTCTTCTCCAGCCTCACTGGCCTCCTTTCCAAGCCTCACAGCATTGCACCAGCAATTGCCTCTGCCTGGGCTGCTCCTCCCGTGAACATCGCATGGCTGACTCTTTCATGGTTTAGGGCTCAGCTCAGATGTCATCAGAGAGGCCTTCCCTAATCCCCACCTGAACTTTTCACCCCATGCTACCTTGTGATTATGTGCCAGATTCCTTTGTCAAAACCAGTCATTCTCACGTTTATTCATTGCCTGTCTCCCCCACTAAAATGTAAGGGTCATCAAGGGGAGGACCTTATCTCTACCCCCAAGCCCATGGCACAGTACCTGGTGCACAGTTGGCACTCAACCTGAGTTGCCTATTGAATGCCAACTCATGAATGACTCATGAATGAATGGACAGATGAATGGCTGAATGAAAGAATGGATGGATGGGTGAATGGATTGATGGGTGAATGGATGGATGAATATAAAAAGCAAAATTTGGAGAATCTGTTCTAACTCATACAACTCTGAAAAAGTGGTTCCAAAATGTGTTTCAGTATCTCCCCTTAAAAATAGCACTGGGGTTTTTTTTTAAATATATTTTTTATATTTTTTTAAATACATAGAGCACACAAAATGTTACATTTGAAAAATACAGGAAATTCCCATATGCCCCACTCCCCATACCTACCAGTTTTTCCACACCAACAATTTCTTTCATTAGTGTGGTATGTTCATTGCATTTGATGAACATAATTTTGGATTTAATTTACACATACCCCATTCAATGGGTTATGGCAGGAAATATAATGTCCTGCATCTGTCCCTACAATATCATTCAGGGCAACTCCAAGTCCCAAAAATGACCCAATATTATACCTCTTTTTCCCTCTTCCTGCCTTCAGGAACTCCAGTGGCCATTGTTTCCATAAATGATATAATTTCTTCCATTGCTAGAGTCACAATAATTCTATAGTAAAATACCAGTAAATCCACTCTAGTCCATATTTTATTCCCCAATCCTGAGGACTGTGCGATGGTGATGCCCACTCCACCTCGTAATTAAGAGGGGGCTTCAATCCCACATGGCTGATGAATGGGACTCTCCTGCTGGCAGTTGTAGACTCTCTCAGTTCCTTGGTGTGGTGGTTGTCCATCCTCAACTCCTTGTTAACTGACCTGGGTTAAGTTCAGTGAATTGGAGAGTAGGTGTTGCAACTCCACTGAGGCTCAGGGCCCAGCTGGTGCATGGACAGCCCATAGATTCACGTGTCCTGGACATACACTGACCCCTGTCCTGACCACAGGTTCAATAAAAGGGACATAAGAGGCACATGTAGAGAAGTCACATCTGAGTCCAATTCCATCACACTCAGGAGCATGAATTCCAAAGTAGGGCCCACTGGCAAGATACCAAACTCCGGAGCCATCTGCCATGACTGTGGGACCTGGGTGTCTCCATATCCCTCAGGAGCACCACTACCTGGGGTAGTATCTTCTTTGGCTGTCTATGAGATCCTGCTGAGACATGCATAAGCGTGACCCTTCTGATAACCTCCCAGATCATTCTGAAGTCTCTTAGCCATATAAACTCATTGTCTTTACCATTTCCCCCTTTTATTCAAGGTCTTTTTCCAGTTGCAAGCACTGGTTCTAAATTAGATATTTGAAAAGAAGACCTCCCAGAGTATATAAAGAAACGGAAATTCTTGCTGATCAGTGGTGTCAGTGATAGTCAGGTACAGGTAATCAAAGTACCAATAAATATTTGGGTGTTATTTTTAGGTACTCTGTACTCATTGAAACCTATAAAAACTTAAAATTGGTAGTGGGATTTGCTGAAATAGATGTACCATGTAACAATTTATCATCATGACAGGTGCTGAGGAGTTCAAGGGGACTTGCTGATGCCCTGCTTTCCCCAAGCCAGATCTCAAGAGGAAATACAGGGAAGCAGACTTGGCCCAATGGATAGGGCATCTGCCTACCACATGGGAGGTCCGCAGTTCACACCCCGGACCTCCTTGACCCGTGTAATGGTGCCGCACACACGGAGAGATGACACAACAAGATGACGCAACAAAAAGAGACACAGATTCTCGGTGCCGCTGATAAGAATAGAAGCGGTCACAGAAGAACACACAGTGAATGGACCCAGAGAGCAGACAACCGGGGAGGGTGGAGGGGGGTGGGGTGGAAGGGGAAAGAAATAAATAAAAAAGAAATCTTTTTTTGGTAAAAAAAGAGGAAATACATTTTTGTTAGGGAAATTAGAATCCTCTTAATAGATTCTTCAGTGTATTTATATCTCTGCTGGCCTCAAGATCAGATATTTCTGTTTGCAGCTCAGTTATCTTTATTTGTATCTGTCCAATTTCAAATATGCCACAAGGAAGACATATTGCCAGCCGTTTCAAGTTTTAAAGGTACAATTTTATAAACACATTTTTTTAAACCCTGTGTGCACAGTATGGTGGAAACATGATCCCTAATAGAATAATACAAAAGCACCAAAGCAAAAAGATCTTGCTGGTATTCTGGGAATTCAAACCTTTCCAGGTAAACCACATTCCCTCCAACCCAGAAGCACCAGTGGAGATTTAGATCGTACTGTAGTTTACTTCTTCAGTGCTGATTACTCTCAAACTCTGACACCAGCAAATAAAGAGCTTCCCCTGGGTTTGAAAATTCATGTGCTGGAGACACAAACTGACAGCAATAAAGATCCGAGTGAAGACAGAGCAGTTCAGCTCCCCGGGGGGAAGTCAGGGGTAGAGAAGGGTGGACATGTGACAGGGTTACAAGGAAAGGGCTCCTTGTCGAGTCAGAGCAGGGACCACCAATAATTCCACCAGGACCATTGCAAAGGCTGAAAACAGCCCGATTATCAAGCTAAGCGCTGCTATAGCTTCTCCCACTCTCAGAAACACAGCAAGTGGCTCCTTAAAAATCAGCCACACAGTCTCTAAAGGGCCACAGTCAGGGTGGGGTGGGCTGTGAGGACAACTGCTGTCTTGTGACCACATTGGATGCCTGGTTTTGTTGTTTGGATTTATGTTTTCATTTATCCTGTGACTTCAAGACACTTTTGCTTCTGTATGAAAACAATGCATGATATTTTCTTGACCAAAAAACAACAAAACAAAACAGAATTTTAAATGAAGATGTTTATTCCTGGGGAGAGAAAGGAACTAGGGGGAATGGGGCACAGGAGTAAGAAGGAGATTTTGTTCCCTGCCTACCTTTTAATATGTTTGCTATTTAAAAATAAGCCCTTTCTCCACATAAGCCACCATTTCAGGAAAATATAAGTGGGCTTTCCTTGTCAGGATGAACAAATCCTGTGGTCTTTCAGTCAAACCTCTAAACATATTTTGTCAAGCTGAACATTCTCGCCCGATTTCCTCACCCTGTGGATGTTAAAATCCTAAATTAACAACCCATGGATCAAGCAAAGTGATTCCAGACCCTCGTATTGAGTGGTGGATGACTAACAATAACACAGCCTAAAATCATGTTTAATTTTCTGCAGTAATTGATGGGATAATAAGCATTGATTATGCACATATCGGTGGGTTGCCTGCGTCACTGCAATTACATGGTATGTTTTATTCATGAGAGAGGCACCAGAATGCTCCAGTATTCATCAGAACCAGTTTCTCACTCTCAAAAGAGCAAAGGAAGGTCTACGTAATGGCAGTCACCAATGGAAAAGTAAAGGCTCCTCTCCCCACCCCTATCCACTGTAAGAAAATTAAACCCCAGGCCAATAAAATGTTGATGATCCTTATTTAGAAATTTAATTTCCAGTACATCAGAGAGGAGCTAAATGCTTTAGGCCATCTGCTGGCAACTTCTCTGCAGAGAGGGCGGGGGTGGTGCCCGACAATGCCAATGCCCAAGCAAAGAGAAGAAAAGGGCCTGGAAAGTGGACCCTCTGCATTATGATGAGAGGCTTGCGGCCAAGGGGCTGCTGGCTTCATTAAAAACAAACAAACAAAAAACATGTTGCGTAAATCAAGTTCTAGTCCTGTTTCCATGTAGCCTGATTCTCTGCCCATCTGTGGGGCTGTGCTAGCTGTCAGTGCAGGAGTTAACAGTGAGGCCCAAGAAAAAGATGAGACCATCCCAGTGCAAATGTCAGTGACACTGTAATAACACTGACATACAGCCAGGAGTCAGCAGAGTGTGGATATAAAACTTGATTGAGAGCGGGGCGAGGGAGGGAGAAGGAAGGGAGGAAGGCAGGGAGGGAAGAAGGGAAAAAGTCAGGACTTGCTTACATGGTGCATGAAGAAAATTGAGATAGTGACAGGAACATAGTCTTCCATAAATGTGGGTATTTTTATTGGCAAAGAAGCATGGTGAAATCATACAAGCCGCAAGGTGTCAGGTCAGAAAATAGGCTGTTGAGTAAGTTATTCAACTTCTCTGAGCCGTTCATGAATATATGGAAGGTATTTAAATGAGCTAATATTTCTAAAATTACATAGGGACCTCCATTTCCAGAAATATGGAGTAGACATATTTTCCCTATTCTTCCTCCTAAGTACAACTAAAACCCTGGACATTATACATAAAAAATAAGTCTAAAAGGTGGAGAAAATTTGACCATGAGCAGGATTATCAGGACTCAGAGAAAGACACAGCAGTGAGTTTTCTGGAGTTTCTTTTTGCCCCATATATCCAAAACTGGGTACTGAAGAAGTGGCAGCCTAAAACATAAATGGGTACAGAAAAAATTCTGAAAAAAAGAAAGAAAAACACAAAAGGCTGCTCTCTCTAGCCAAAGGAGGAGAAAAGGTACAGTCTAGCTAGACAAAGCTCTAGAAAACAACCACTCTACTGCAGCCACTGCAAACAACTATAACCCACCCCCTCCATGCCAGCAAAAACCAAGTGGGGAGCCCAGACTTGCACCCTTTCCAGGCTGTAATGAGGGGTCCCAAGCACCACTTCGTGCTGGTGTCCAAGAGGAGGAAACCAGGCTTTCATCCTCCACAGAGAGTAACTAGCGTACACCCTACCTGTCATAGTGTCAACTGAGATCATGGCAGGAGCGTGGACTTCCATTCCCACCCAGAAGTAATGAGGTACCCCACCCCTTCCCAGCCAGAGAGGCATCATTCGAGGCCTAGAAGAAAGGCAGAACTCTCACCCTCAATCAGGAGTAAGAAGGAACTCCTCTTCAGGTGTCAAGAGTCCAACTGGGAAGCTTGAATTTCTACCCATACCTGGCAATAGTGAGGTACTGAAGCAGTAGCAGAGGAAGCCAGATAAACAAAAAAGTTTAAATAAGATTAATATTCTCACAACATAATACCCAAAATATCCAGGTTTCAAATGAAAATCACTTGTCATATCAAGAACCAGAAATATGTCAAACTAGATGAAAATAGGCAATTAATATATACAAACAGCTAGGTCACACAGATGTGAAAATTGTCTGACAAAGACTTCTGAGCAGTCATCACAAAAATGTTTTATAAGCAATTATGAATATGCGTGAAACAAATGAAAAATAGAGTCTCAGCAGAGAAAGTCTCATCAAAGAAATAGAAGCATAAGGAGAACCAAATAGAATTTTAGAGCTTAAAAGTACAATAATCAAATAAAAAATCTCAAAGTATGGACTTGACAACAGAATGAAGAAGCAGAGAAAAAAAAATCAGTGAACTTAAAACGAAAAACATGCGAATTATGCAATCTAAACAAGAGAAAGAAAATAGGCCTAAAATAATAAACAGAGCCTTGGGGCACTTGAGACTATAACAAATGATCTAGCATTCATGTCATCATAGTATGGAAGGAGAAAAGAAAAGAGGTGGGCTGAAAATGTCCCAAATTTGGCAAGAGACATAAAATTCCAGTTTCCAAAATCTAAACAAAGTCCAAACAGGTTAAACTTAAAGAAATTTACACCAGGACAATTTGTAGTCAAACTTTTGAAAACTAAAGACAAAGGAAAAAAATCTTAAAAATAGCGAGAAACAACACCTTACTTGTAGAGGAAAATTCACAGAATGAAAGTGGATTTCTCATCAGAAACCATGAAATCCAGAAGGACATGGAACAACATGTTTCAAGTAATGAAAGAAAAGAACTGTTAACCCAAAATTCTATATTAAGCAAAATATCCTTCAAGAATGAGGGAAAAGTCTACATAAAATACCAGGAGTTAAAAATGCTTTTTGACCTGAGTAAAAGGGGGAAATGGAAAGGACAAATGAGTTTATATGGCTGAGTCTTCAAAAAGAGCCGGGAGGTTATCAGAGGGGTTGCCCTTATGCACACCTGAGCAGAGTCCTAGAGACAGATAAAGTAGATACAACCTCAGGTATTGGTTCTCCTGAGGGCTACAGAGACCCACAGGTTCTATGGTCATGGCAAATGGAGTTCAGTGCCATGTCAGTTGGCCCTACTTTGGAGTTTGTCTTTCTGTGTGATGGAGCTGGACTCAGATGTGATCTTTGTTCACAAGCCTCTCCTGTTACTTTTGCCGAATCTGTAGTTGGTGCTGGAGTTTAGTGTATACCCAGCGGACCTGAATCTCTGGACTGACCATGTGATAGCCAGGCCCTGAGTCTCAACAGACTAGCAACTCCCACACTCTGGTTTATTGGACCCACTCAGCTAACATGGAGGTGAAGAAGGTCAACCACCACACCAGGGAGCCAAGAGTGCCTACAACTGAAAGCAGGAGAATTGCATCCAGCATCCACGTGGAATCTAAGCCCTCTCTTGATATAGATGTAGAGTGGATACAACCATTCCAGAGTCCACAGGATGGAGGAATAGAGAATGGATTAGAGTGGACTTACTGATATTTTATTCATGAACTATTATGATTAGTAACCAAAGAAAATGTGGCATTGGTGTGGAGAAAGTGGCCATGGTGGCTGCTGGGGGTAGAGAGTGGGAGGAAGAGATATGATGTAGGGGCATTTTTGGGACTTGGAGTTGTACTGGGTGGTGCTGCGGGGACAGTTACCAGACATTGTATGTCCTCCCATGGCCCCGTGGGTGGATGTGGGAGAGTGTGGGCTATGGTGTGGACCATTGACAATGAGGTGCAGCAGTGCTCAGAGATGTATTCACCAAGTGCAATGAATGTCTCATGGTGATGGAGGGGGTTGTTGTTATGGGGGGAGGAGTGGGGTAAGGGGGTTGGGGAGTATATAGGGACCTCATATTTTTTTAATGTGCATTATGTTTAATGTTTAATGTAACATTAAAAAAATAGACAAAAAATATATTAAAAAAAAGAATGAGGGAGAAATCAAGGCATTCTTAGATGAAGGAAAACTAAGAGAATTTGTTGCAAGCAGAGCTACCCTAAAAGAATGTCTAAAGGGAAGTCTCTAAACATAAAGGAAATTATGATAGGAGGAATTCCCTAACTTCAGGAAGGAAGCAAAAGCATGATAAGCAAAGCTGTGGATAAATACAATAGGCTTTCCTTCTCTTTTTGAGTCTTTTAAATTATTTTTGATGGTCAAAGCAAAATTTACAGCAGTATCTGATGTGGTTCTAAATGTATGTATTTAGAATTATTTAGGAAAAATTTAAGACAAATTTTACATTATAAATAGGGGAAAAAAAGTAAAAGAACATAAAGTGAGGTAAAATTTCTTTGCTTCACTAAAACTGTTAAAATAATGTCACCAATAGATTGTAATAAGTTACATGTATATAATATATAGAATAGGCACATAAAAGCTACATGAAAATCACTCAAAAATATTACTAAAAAATCAAAATGAAATTCCAAAAGGTATTTAAGAAACCTACATTCCTGTGGATAGGTAAAAGAAAACAGAAGTGAAAACTAGAGAAAACAAAGAGAAAACAAAACAAAACAAAAAAAAATGAAAGGCTTAAGTCCTAGCTTATCAATAATTACTTTAAATATAAATGGTTTAACCACATCAATTAAAAGACAAAAATGGCAGAGGAGATTACAAAACATGACCCAGCTACACTCAGTCTATAAGAAACTCACTTCAAATATAATGATACAGGTAGGTTGAAAGTAAATGACTGGGAAAATATGCATCATGCCAATATTAAACAAAATATTAAACAGAAGTGGCTATATTAATATCAAAAAAAGTATGCATCAGAGCAAAAAGATTTTACATGATTTTAAAAAAAGATTTTACATGATTTAAAAAAAAATCAATTTACAAGATGACAGCAATCCTGAAGTGTATGTGCCAAATAACAGAGTAAGAACTATGTTAAGCAAAAATTGATAGAGATGAAAGGAGAAATAGACAAATCCATAGTTATAACTGAATATTTCAACATCTATCAACTGTGGATAGACAACTAGAAAGGAAACCAGCAAGGATATAGAAAAATGTAACAACCACCTCAACAGTATCAAATCACCTCTACCCACAACAAATATACACTCTTTTCAAGTGCCACAGAACATACACCAATATAGACCATGTAATTGGTTGACTAGTATTCCCCGAAAATTCATTTCTACCTAGAACCTCAAAATGTAACCTTCATTGGAAATAAGATTGTTGTAAGTGTAAGTAGTTAAGGGTATACTGGATTTAGGGTGGGCCCTAAATCCAATGACTGGTATTCTTATAAGAAAAAGCCCATGTGAAAATAGAGGCAGAGGCTGGAGTTTTACTGCTGCAAGCCAAGGAACACATGGGGCCACCAGAAGCTACGAGGAAAGGAAGGATTCTTCCCTAGAGGCTTCAGTGGGAGCATAGCCCCTAATGACATCTTTTTTTTTTAAAGATTTTTTTTTTTTAATTTATTTCTCTCTCCTTCTGTCCCCGGCCCCGGTTGTCTGTTCTCTGTGTCCATCCACTGCGTGTTCCTCTTTTATCCGCACGGGAATCTGCATCTCTTTTTGTTGCGTCATCTTGCTGCGTCAGCTCTCCGTGTGTGCGGCGTCATTCCTGGGCAGGCTGCACTTTCTTTCGTGCTGGGCGGCTCTCCTTATGGGGTGTACCCCCACGAGTAGGGCTCCCCTACTTGAGGGCACCCCTGCATGGCAGGGCACTCCTTGCGTGCATCAGCGCTGCGCATGGGCCAGCTCCACACGGGTCAAGGAGGCCGGGGGTTTGAACCATGGACCTCCCATGTGGTAGGCGGACGCTCTATCCACTGGGCCTAGTTCACTTCCTGACATCTTGATTTTGGACTTCTCGCATCTAGAACTGTGAAAGAATAAATTTCTGTTATTTTATGGCACCTAATTTATGGTACTTTGTTATAGTAGCCCTAGAAAGCTAATGCAAATCACATCCTCGCCAATAAAACAAACCGTACACATTCAAAAGAACTGAAATCATACACTGTGTTCTCTGGCTACAATGGAATAAAGCTAGAAATCAGTAACAGAAAGATAACAGGAACCTCCCCCCCCCCAAAAAAAAAACTTAGAAACTAATTAACACACTTCTAAATAATCTGTGGGTCAAAGGATGTCTTAAGGGAATCAAAAAATACATTGAACTGAATGAAAATTAAAATACAGGGAAACGAACTTTGGCCCAGTGGTTAGGGCGTCCGTCTACCATATGGGAGGTCCGCGGTTCAAACCCCGGGCCTCCTTGACCCGTGTGGAGCTGGCCCATGCGCAGTGCTGATGCGCGCAAGGAGTGCCCTGCCACGCAAGGGTGTCCCCCGCGTGGGGGAGCCCCACGTGCAAGGAGTGCGCCTGTGAGGAAAGCCGCCCAGCGTGAAAAGAAAGTGCAGCCTGCCCAGGAAAGGCGCCGCCCACACTTCCCGTGCCGCTGATGACAACAGAAGCGGACAAAGAAACAAGACGCAGCAAATAGACACCAAGAACAGACAACCAAGGGAGGGGGGGAATTAAATAAATAAATAAATCTTTAAAAAATATAAAAAAATAAAAAATAAAAAATAAATAAAATACAACATAACATTTGTGAGACACAGTTAATGCAGTTCAGACAGGGAAATTTATAGTACATATTAGAAAAGAGGAAAATTCTCAAATCAATAATATAAGTTCCCACCTTAAACCTAGAAAAAGAAGAACAAAATAACACTCAAAGTCAGCAGAGCAAAACAAAACTAAAGCCAGCAAAAGGAAGGAAATAATAAAGATGAGCAGAAATCAATGAAATTGAAAACAGAAAATCAAAGAAAATTCATGAAACAAATAGCTGGTTCTTTGAAAATATCTATAAAATTGACAGACCTCTAGCAGAACTAACAAAGGAAAAAAGAGAATAGATACAAATAATCAGTGTTAGTAATAAAACTGGAGCTATCACATCAGACCCTGCAGACATCAAAAAGATAATAAGAGTGTACTACCCTAAACACATAAATTTAACAACACATGAAATAAATCAACTCCACAAAAAACCCAAACTATCACAATTCAGACCACATGAAAAAGTTCATTTGAATAGCCTTATAACAATTAAGGAAATTAAATTTATTTTAAAACGCCCCCAAAAAGAAATTTCCAGGCCAGTTGATTTCCCTGCAGAATTCTACAAGTGTTTAAAAAAGAATTCTACATAATTTACACCAATTTCTACACAATTTCTTCCATAAAATAGAAGAGAGGAGAATACTTTCCAATTTATTTTACAAACCTAGTATTACCCTAATGCCAATAATAGGCTGTAGAGTACAAAGTACGAAAACTACAGACTGATAGCCCTCATGAATATAAGAACAAAAGTCTTTGACACAATATTAGCAAATAGAATTTATCCCAGAGAAATGAAAATTCATGTTCCCTCAAAAACCCGTTCATGATGAATCTTTATAGTAGCCTTCTTTTTAATAAACAAAAATGGAAAACTGCCCAGATGTCCTTCAATGGGTGAAGAGTTAAACAATAGCAGTGCATCCATACCATGGAATACTACTTGGTGTTAAAAAAGGAAAAAATACACAATAGCCAGGATTAGTCTGAATGAAAAAAGCCAATCCCAAAAGGTGGCGTACTATATGATTCCATTATATAACATTCTCAAAATGACATCATGGTAGAAATTAAGAAGAGATAGATGGTTGCCAGAGGTTAAGGAGGATGCCAGAGGTTAAAGAAGTATGTGGAACTACGAAAAGTCAACATGAGGGAGCCTGCCCTTGACTGTAAAAATGTCAATATCTTAGTTGTGATATTGGGGCCTAAGTGTTGTAGGATGTTACCATTGGAGGAAACTGGGTAAAGGACATGTGAATCTATAATTATCTCCAAGTAAAATGTTTAATTTGAAAAATTATATAGAACACTTGCTGAAAATAAATAGCAGTAACAACAGTGGTTATAAGAATAATCATTATCATATTATTTCCATTATCATTATCTGGAGCCAGAGAGATGCACATTTCAGACTTTTTCCATTTTTAATTCATTATCTGGAAAGCTCTTCCCTCAGATACCCACATGCCCCTTTTCCTTTCTTTCTTCAGGTTTTCACTCAGTTATCATCTCCATGAGACCGTTCTTGCCCAACATGTTTGAAGTTGCAGCCTCCACCTTCTCTCGCCATTTCGTACCCTGCTTTGCTACTCTATTTCTTCTCCTTTACCACTCCTCACCTCTAATGTATTGTATATTTTACCAGTTTATTTTGTTTATTGGGTGTCTCCCTATGAGAATGCTTGCTCTAATTCACCATTTTATACCCATTGCTTTTAACAGTGTCTGACATATCGTAAATGCTTAATATTGTTTAGTGATTGAAAGACAGGTTAATTTCTCTATGTATGTTCCAGGTTCCTCAGCTGTAGAGTTGAGTTAATGATACTTCCATTCCACATGACTAGGAGGATTAAATGAAGTAATGTTCAAAAACACAACTGGCACCATATCTATGACACATTAAAGGCCCAATAAGTGGCAGATTACAAGGGTAGAATGTGAAGTTTATATCAGAATGACCTGGTTTCTTGCATATAATTATGGCTAAGTAAAGAAGATCTAGTTATGTAAGTAGGCCTCATTGTTCTTTCTCACCAGCTTCCCAACTTGGCAAGACCAACCAAGAAAATGGGAGTGAAAGGGACCCAGAGCCATTGCCAGTGGCTGCAGTGATGCTACCATCTAAAGTTAGACTACAATTGCCTAGCTCCATAAGGTACTGCTCAGGAGGAAAGAAAGTAAGATTCTGGTCCAACTTCACTGCAGAAAAAGAACAGAACTGGCAGTAGAGTAACAGAATTAGATTCGGCCTCAGAAAAAGATCAATGCAAGTCATCCCAATGCCTACAGCACAACCTTGTAGTTTATTCAACTGAATTTGTGGCAAAAAAAAAACAAAACTGAAAAAGAACTCAGCAAATTAAATTATTCCTATCAGGCTGCCATCAGAAAGGAAAGGCACATCTTTAGTAACATAATTGAGGATATATTTAGTTGGAGAAAGTTCCTGAGACTAAGGAGTGGATTTAGGGGTACAATCTTGCCTTGTAGAAGGAAGGACAAAGACAAGATTCAACTACTCAGTGAGTAGGGCTGTGATCTCCCCTTAGCTGGGAAGCCATGGTGAGGTTTGCATGGAGAGCATGAGCAACCCCTTCATTGATAGTGGCTTCAAATGGAGGTCATCCAAGCCTTCCTTAAATACCTTGTTAAAATGAATGTATTTGGCAAAAACTTTAGTAAAACCTCACTGAAGTAAAATTTGTTTGCGTAGGAAAGCAGATGTGGCTCAACTGATAGAGCATCTGTCTACTATATGGAGGGACAGGTGTTCAATACCCAGGGCCTCCTGACCCGTGTGGTGGACTGGCCCACATGCAGTGCTGCCCCACACATCGAGTGCGGTGCCACTCAGGGGTGTCCCATAAGGAGAGTCGCCCCATGTGAAAAAAGTGCAGCCTGCCCAGGAGTGGCACCACACACACAGAGAGCTGACACAGCAAGATGATGCAACCAAAAAGAAACACAGTTTCCCAGTGCCACCAGATAATACAAGCAGACACAGAAGAACACAAAACAAATGGACACAGAGAACAGACAACAGGGGGGAAAGGGAGAGAAATAAATAAGTCTTAAAAAAGAAATTTTGCTTACATAAATATATGCCCATGTGATCAAGAATCATCAGACCAAAACATAAAACATTTCATTAGCCCAGAAATTACCCTCATGCTACTTCACAATGTCCCCTCCAGAGGTGACCACTGTCCTGACTTCTATCACCATAGATTAGTTTTACCTATTCTTGAACTCCATACAAGTGGAATCATACGGCATGTATTTTTGTGTGTCTGGGTTTGCGGTTTATTCATATTGTTGAGTATATCTGTAGTTTATTTTTTTATATTGCTGAGAAATATTCCAAAGAAGATAACACATCAGCCGGTAAGCATATGAAAAGATACTTAATATCACTAGCTATTGAGGAAATGCAAATCCAAACCACAGTTATACCAGAATGAATTAAGTTTTTAAACAAAATTGGTCTTCTCATCTGTACAAGGCACCTACACAACACAAACAATAATAATAATAATAGTGCCCACCCAAGAGCATTTTAGGAATCGAATGAGAGGATGCATGTGAAGTACATAGTGCAATGCTGAGTTTTTAATAGGTTTGAAATCAATGTTGTTTGTTTGTTTATTTTCACCCTCTAATAAGGAGAGAAGGCAAATCATACTAATTATAAATATAAGCAGATGATTAGAAGTGCTAAATTAGAGGTAAAATGTTCCTTGGGGATATGGAGGTTAATTTTGGTGAGAGAATTCTGGTAAGGCTTCTCATAGGATTTATAGAAAGTAGTAATGTGTCAGCCTAGGATAAAAGAACCACAACTCTAATTTTCATGAAAAATTATACAATAGGAGGCAACATGATATAATAAAAAGAGCACCAAGTTTGAAGTTCCACAGTCTTAAGTTTGAATCTAGACTCATCTACTTATTAGCCATAGGATCTTGGACAAGTAATCTCCCGACGCTTCAATTTAATCATTTGTAAATGATGACAATGGTTGTTGTGAAGATTAAAATAAATATGTATAAACCACTGCAATAACTTCTGACACCAAGTACAGTGCAATTTTGATTCTAGCTACCCAGAGTCAAGCCATACTCTACAGGTTAAGGGCACAGTCCTCTACAAGACTGCCCTCTCTCCAGAGACCAAGCGCAAGTTCAGGGGTTCCCAAGGCACCCACACTTCTGACCACCTGGCTAAAATTTGGCACTTCTCACCACCCCCTCGGATTCAATCAAGGCTAGAAAGACAAAGAAGCCAAGAAAGTCCTATACTTTTATTACACTTTATTATAGTGAAAAGGACACAAATAAGAGGAGGTGCAAAGGGCAAGGTCTGGGAAGGTCTCAAACACAAAACTTCCCTGACCTTTCTTGGTGGAGTCAGAATGTGTCACCCTCCTAGCACAGCAATATGCATTACCAATTGTGGGCACTCTCCTGAGTATCCAGAGTTTTTATGGTTTGTTGTTTTTTTTTAAATAGGCATAATTGATTAAATCAATGCCCATGTGGTTGAGTTTGGTCTCCAGGCCCCCTCCCCTTCCCAGAGGTCCAACTGATATGAGGTGGCTCAAAACCCCAAGCCCCCTAATCACATGGTTGGTCTTTCTGGTGTGGCCAGCCCCACCCTAAAACGACTGGTGATTCTGGCCCCATCCAGAGTCATGTCCTTAGTATAAACTATCAGATGTGGTTCAGGGCCCAGCTTGGACAACAAAAGACATGCCTATCATGGGAAATTCCAAGGGTGTAGAGATTACCCACTCCCAGGAACCTTAACAAAGGCCAGACCTTTTTTCGGAGGCCACATTCTTTATTGTATAAACACCTAGCATAATATTGATTATTTAATACATACATACATATATATATATGTATTTTAGGAGGTACTGGAATTGAACCTAGGACCTCCTACATTGTAGCAGACACTCAACCACTTGAGGTGTATCTGCTCCCAAATGCATACATTTAGCAATCTTATAAACTGAGTAAGAAACTAAGTGTCCGCACACTCTCAGCCTCTTGGTTTGGAGGTGGGATGAGTTCTTTTCTAAAAAGAATATGATGACCAACCTGATGGCATTTGCCCACAACAATGACTCCTACAGTGGTGACAGGATGTTCAGAACAAGATGTTCTGAAACCCACACCCACCCCCAAAAAATTATTGATGAAATCCCTGAGCTTCCTGAACCCCCAGCAAAGAACTTAGCAGCTGAGAAAGAAAGAAACCAAACCATCAAAGGCAAGTGTCTTAGAACCTCACTCCTATTACCTGCTATTTAATTACTACTGATTAGGAAGGGGGGAAGTAGACTGAAGTACGAGTATGAACCTGATAAAAACTTCTCTGAGACGGCGTTTTTTTCTCACTCAAATAATTCACCAAACCTTAAGCATCATTAATACCATGCTACCATCATACCTGCACGAGAAGAAGGTTATCATTCAAACCTCAGATTCCCAATATTTTGCTTCCATCATCATCATCATTGTCATCATCATCATCACGGTCTTGCCCATTTGCCCACCCCTCCAGTCCATTCCATACTCTGTTTCTCTTTGTGCCCAGGAGGCTCATTACTACAGACTCCATATCCAGTACCCCTTGCTGCTGGTTTCCATATGGGCTTTAGCAACAAAGGCACAGGCTGGATGGAGATCAGAGCATGGGATATGTATTAGTCAGCCAAAGGGGTGCTGATACCAGAAATCTGTTGGCTTTTATAAAGGGTATTTATTTGGGGTAAAAACTTACAGTTACCAGGCCATAAAGCATAAGTTACTTCCCTCACCAGAATCTATTGTCATGTGCTGGGGCAAGATGACTGCCAACATCTGCCAAGAGTTCAGGCCTCTTGAGTTTCTCTCTTCCCAGGGCTCCATTTCTCTCTGGGCTCAGCTGCCATGCTCTCTCCACAAGGCCAGCTATAGACTATCAGGGGAATGGCTCTGTCTCTCACCCTGGGGCTTCTGCCATGTCTAAGGAACCATCTCTATTCCTCTGTGTTCTTCTCCTGTGTGTTCACTTCCCAGACTCCAGCTCAAAAACTCCAGCATCAAACTTCAAACATCAAAACTCCAACTAACTCCTCTGCTCTGCCCTGTAGTTTTATCTTCCTACTGGTGTGGTCCAATCAAAGCCCTAATCATAATTTAATTCCATCCAAGAACAGACCAGTTTACAAACATAATCCAATATCTATTTCTGGAATGCATAAACCATATCAAACTGGTACAGGGTATTTCTCCCACTCCCTTCTGCTCTGCCAACATGTCTAGCAGGAGCTGCCCTCCTCCAGTTGCAGCTTCTGTCAAGTGGTCCCTGCTCCAAGAATCTAGTTCTCTGTGGGTTCTAAAATACTTCCTCCCCTCCTTGGTCCTTCAGGACCAAGGGAGGTAACAGCTTCCCATTGTTACCATCTCTGGGGGCCTCAGCAGTCATGTTTAGTTTTCTAACCCTGCCCACCCGTTCTGAATTAGTCTCTGGTGCAGCTCTCTCTGAGCTGAATTTCCTGTATCCTGCCAGGACCCCGATGACACAGTCATCTCTAACATCATCTTCTAGGCCTTAGATTGACTTATTATTTATTGATTGCTCACTATGAATCAGGCTCTGTGCTGAGGGCCTCACCAACATTTATTCATTCCATCTTCACAATAAGTCCAAAGTACTATTTTATAGGTGAGAAAATAAGCCTAGCAATATTAAAGATCTTTACCTCAGTGGCAGAGTCAGACTCTGAGCTCAGGTCTTTCTCCTCCAGAGCCTCTCTCTATACCCACTACCAACAATTACCCAATACAGTTGCTATCAGAATCACCAGGAGTGAATGTTAAAAACTCAGATTCTGGGAAATCTACCCTCAAGCTCCCCACAGTGAGTTTGGCTCAGGGCTGTCACCCTGACTCAAAGGAGGTCATTTTATAGGTTGACAACCTTTGGGGTGGTTTGGCACTGTGACCGTCCCGTCGGAACTACGGTAATTAACTGGGCTAATCAAAATCTCTCTCCCAAATTTGGAGGCAAAATGCTAAGGAAATTGGTCAGGGGGGTAGAAGGAAGTGAGAAGAGCAAGCCCACATGGTGGCCAGAGTATATGGAAGAAGAGTGGTGGGAAGCAGGCAGTGAGGCAGTGGCGTGGTCATGCTGATGGTGAATCAAGGTGGTGATGGTGATGGTGATCAGCAGTAAGATGATGGTATCCCAGGCGGCCAACTGTTAGCCTGAACAAGGCTGTTCTTGACTTCCCTTGAAATTTCCATCTCCTCTCCCCCATCAACTCACCAGCAACTTAAGCAATAAGCAATCTTTGGGTATGTCTTTCCTGAAACACTCTCATCTGACTGAGTCAATTTGTCCTCCAGTTGTCATAGAAAGAACTCTTAGCCTTTTTACCACTCTCGCTGCATTTATTCTGTTCACCTTACCAGCCATTATTCACACTGAAGCCAGAGTTAAAATGAATTCTATTAAGCTCCAGGCTTAAAATCCACAAATGGTGCCCCATTTTTTGAGATAGAGTGGAAACTCCCTACCATGTCCTGCAAATTTTTGCATCATCTACCCACCCTGCTTCCTCCTCTTCAGCCTCAGCTTGAACCGCCACTCCTTCGCTCTCTGGTCCAGCCACACTGGCCCTCTTTCCATCTCTCGTGTCCAGCACGCTCCCTTTTGCTGCAAAGTTTAGCAGAGGGATTCCTTCTGCCTACAGTAAGGGTCTCTTCATCTTCCACCTAGTTAGCTCTTACTCATCTTCGAGTATCACTTCCCCGCAGATGCCACCCCGAACTTCATGGCTAATGCTAATCTCTTATCACCCCCCTTTCATAGTTCTGTTCACAGAGGCAATTTTTGTGTGATTGACCGATTAATATCAGTCACCGCCTGGAAGGTCCCTAAAAGCATCTGACTTTGCTCACTATTGTGTCCCCAGTACCCTACAGTGCTTTGCCCAAAGCAGGCACTCAAATATTTGTTGAATGAATGAATGATTTAATGTGTACAAACAATGACACTGAAGAAAGCTTATTCTAAAACTTCTGTTGTCTGGTTGTCATGGAATGAATGACAATAGTAACAGTGGGCAAGTGACTGTTGCTAAGGAAAGGTGAACACACAGCAGGAGTGCAGAGTATGTGCGGCTGTAGACACAGTACCCAGGCCCAAGTGCTCCACTCAGAAGGGGAACCCCAGCCTTCTGCAGCCCCAACAGCCACCTTAGCACCTAGGAAAATGCCCAGAAGGTCAGTGGCACTTGGCTTTCTTTTACTGAGTTTCACTTAAGCTTGCTGATGTATTTCAAAGAGTTTATATCAGCAGCCTGATAGACAAGATATTGCAAGATATTAAAAATATTAAAGTTCAGCTTTAAACTGAATTGGAAAGACAAAGGGAGCTAACTTGCAGCTATGACTGCGAACTGAAAAGATGATGTGATTAAGCAAACATATTTGATTGCCTCTTGAGAATCATTTGTAAATCAAAGTTAGTATTGATGTTAACAGTATAGCATAATTCTTTCAAATTATCCACAAAAGAGGGAAATTGTTTCGTATCATTCAGAAATGTAAAATTAGGGCTATTAAGTCATAAACATTCTTTCCCATGTAACTCTTTTTAAAGGGCCTATTTTAATTTAAAAACTTTTTATTTTTTTAGACACTTAAAAGTACAAGTCTTCTACGAGGCTGGGGTGGGAGATATGGGATAAACTGCATAGCTCTCACTCTCAAGGGCCTCATGGACTAAGGTGAAAAACAGAAAATAGGTAATGTCAAGAAAAACTAGCATATACCATGTTGCAAGGGCACATGTGCAAAAAGCAAATATGTCAAAGAGGCAGAGGAATCCATCCTATGAAGGAGATGATAATGGTGCTAAGTTTTAGAAACTGAAGAGGAATTCACCAGGAAGCCTGAGAGGTGTCCATCATCACAGTCTAGCTTCTTAATTTTACAGATGAGGAAAAGGAGACCACCAAAGCGGTTGATCCCCCAGCTAGTCAGGCCCAAACCGAAAGTTCCATTTAGGAAGCTGTCAAACGTATGACCAGGTTCTGTGGCTTTTATTGGCTTTCTCAAAAACCACCCCAGCCATGGGGTATTGAAATATCAAGCAAACTTCTATTTGCTTTTCTAAGGAGGCAAGATTCATCTCCCTGCCTCTAATCTGGCCTTTGTCCAATCTATTTCTGACATAGCAGGTGAAATAATTTTCCAAAAAGCAAATCTGATCATGTCATTCTCTTACCTCCTACTGTCTTTAGAATTAGAGCCTGAGTCCTCCATAAAACTTCCAAGCCATGCTCTGGCCTTCGCCATCTTGTGTCATATCTCTGTCCTTCTCCAGTTCCAGCCAACCTGCACTTCCTTTGGTTTTCCAATCATGCCATGCTTTCTCCCTTTGCTTGTAACAATTTTCCTCTTTCTTCCTCTACCAATTCATTAGGTTCAGATAAAATGTCATTACCCTGATGTGTAGATGAGATTAGTCCTTCTCTCTCCTCTCCATGTGCTCTGCCAGCACTCCTTACTGAATTACCTGTCTGATATCAGTCTTCTGCACACGACTGCCATTCTCTGATGCTTCCCCACCCCCAGCATAGTACCTAGATTCTCAGGTAGGTAGGGTAAGTTGCTGGAACAAATAAACTTCAAAACCTCAGTGGTTTGAAGAGCAAGAAGCTTTTGTTTCTTCCTCATGTGACAGTACAGAGCGGGGTATCGGGTCTGTGGCAGCTCTACTCCTTGCAGCCTTATGAGGACGTAGACTGATGGAGGCACTGCCATCTTCACTGTGTGGCTTCCAAAGTCTACCTGATCATGTCCATCTCATTCACCTGGAAGTAGGAGGGAGCATGGAGGAACTTACATGGAGGGTGCTCACTTCCTTTGTACTTCCATTCTACTGCAGGAATCTAATCACATGGTCATATAGTTGCAAGGAGGGTTGGGATATGTGGGCTAGCTGGCCAGCCATCGGTCAGGCATTTCTTTACCATGTGACAAGGGGAGAAAGGATTTTGTTAGATAGTTGGCTGCTCTACTAAAATGCTCAATGGATATTTTTTGAATGCAAGAATAAAGTAATTTTTAATCACTATATTGCATTAGTTTAGAAGCTGATATCAGTCCCCAGACTCCCAGAATCATTTTATTTCTTTGATTTTCTTGGCAGCATTTCAATGTCCAAACAGCTGGCTTCAATAAAAGGTAAGGCATGGGTTGACTGAGATGTGTGTGCTTCCCCTGTAGTATGAGGGCATGTCAAGATTTAAAAATAATGGGACATCAAAGAATGCCATGGATGTAAGGGAACTTGTGGATAAATCATCTAACATTCAAGATGTTCTTTTTAAAGATTTTGGAGGTAAGGTCCAGCAATAAGAATAAGTTTGTCCAAACTAAGAGAGTCCACTAAAGGCAGAGCTAAGATGAGAGTGTGGTTCCTCCTACTCCTAATTCAGTGTCCCTCCCATGGGACTCTGTTGCCTGTCTACGGGCAGCATTCTCAGAGCAAAACCATGAGTATCTGACACATGAGTGTTTAGTGGAACTCAAGATGTAATCAGTTCCCAATGGCCTCTGTTGATTTAGTGGACACACTGTGTGACCGACTACCAAAGTGTAAATATCTGCCCCCAGAATTCAATTTGATAGATAAAATACCTTTAAAGTTAATAGCATTGCCATAGAAATAGCAATATAAGGGAAAAAATCCATTCATATACTTGGAATGTTTACAGAGTAATGAGCAGAGGCTGCTGTCCATTTTCCAAAAACACTCAGCAGGACATTACTGTTTTGCAGTTGTTTATCCTCTTAGATAGCCCAGTGAACTCCCCAAAAGAGATACTTTAAGATACTTTATACTTTTATTTCAGAAAGTCTCCATCTTGAAGAAAATATCACTTTTATACTATCACCCCACAGTGATAGTATTTCTACTTCACAATAACCACAATTAGCGTTTACTTTTGATAATGGCTCCATCACATTTCCAACTCAACTTTTCCCCTCTGTATAGTTGAGGGAGGATTTTAACATCTTTTTGCCCCAACATACAGACATACCATTCTTAGCACCAGATTCTGTAAATTAGGCTATTAAGGAACCACAGGCTAAACAAAGCTTATCCTCCCACAATGAGTTTTATTCAATGGTAAGCAATTATGAATATTATTAATATTTAAATTAATATTAACTGAAGTTAGGCATGAATAGATCTTGGAGTAGAAGTCAATATGAACACATTTTCTTTGCCAGCTGCTAGAGATAATGCCCTTGACACACTGTGGAGTAAGGATGCCCCACTGGGGGGTAAGGACACATGTTCACCTCTACCATTCAGAGTAGATTTACAGTGGAAACATTGAGAGGTACTGGAGTATTGGGAAAATCATCAGTCTAGAAAGAAGAGAGCAATGACTTAGAGTTTAGCTCTTCCATATGTGACCTAGATGAGCTTGGGCAAACCACTTCTCTCCTCTAGGCCTTCATTTTTTTCATTTGTAAAACTAACTGATATTCAGAAATGTTCTAAAATGAGGTGATTCTGGCAACCTGCTGTACTGAGTGTTGTATTTTGATTTCAATGAAGTGTCAGGATCTCAACAGATCAAGGCTTTCGTCATTGGTGTTGCCCTGTCCCAGGGCAGGTGAGGAAGAAGAGACAGTTATTCTGAAGTTCAAATCAGCTCTGTTCAATATTTATATACTGAGGCCCATGAGATGCCAGGGCCTGAGAAAGAATGCAAAAATAAATAAGATACAGTAACTGGCCTCAGACAATATACAGTCTAGAACACACTGTCCAATATCGTAGCCACTAGCCACGTCTAGCTATTGAGCACTTAGAAAAGTGGTTAGTTCAAATCGGGAAACGGACTTTGGCCCAGTGGTTAGGGCGTCCGTCTACCATATGGGAGGTCCGCGGTTCACACCCCGGGCCTCCTTGACCCATGTGGAGCTGGCCATGCGCAGCGCTGATGCGCGCAAGGAGTGCCGTGCCACGCAAGGGTGTCCCCCGCGTGGGGGAGCCCCACGCGCAAGGAGTGCGCCCGTGAGGAAAGCCGCCCAGCGTGAAAAGAAAGTGCAGCCTGCCCAGGAATGGCGCCGCCCACACTTTCCGTGCCGCTGAGACAACAGAAGCGGACAAAGAAACAAGACGCAGCAAAAAGACACCAAGAACAGACAACCAGGGGAGGGGGGGAATTAAATAAATAAATAAATCTTTTAAAAAAAAAAATTGAAAGGCAAAGTGTAAAATATAGGGAAACAGATGTGGCTCAACCAATTGGGCTCCCATCTACCATATAGGAGGTCCAGGGTTTGATGCCCAGGGCCTCCTGGTGAGGGGAAGTGGGCCCACGCGTAGTGCCAGCCCATGTGGGAATGCAGCCCTGCTCAGGAGTGTGGCATTGTGTGGGAATGCCTTTCCACACAGGAAAGCCACCCCACATAGTAGTACCGTCTAACACGGAGAGCTGGCGCAGCAAGATGACACAACAAGAGACACAGAAGAGAGAAAATAAGAAGCAGCAGAACAGGGAGCTAAGGTGATGCCAGCGAGTAATCGCCTCTCTCCCATTCCGGAAGGCCCCAGGATTGGTTCCTGGAGCCACCTAATGAGAATACAGGCAGACACAGAACAACACACAGCGAATGGACACAGAGAGCAGACAACGGGGGGAATAGGAGGAATGGGGAGGGGGGAAATAAATAAAATAAATCTTTTTAAAAAGTGTAAAATATATATCTTATTTAAAAGTCTTAGTAGAGGAAAAAAGAATACAAAATAGCTCAATGTTTATATTCATCACATATTGAAATGATAATTTTTTTTTTTTAAAGATTTATTTATTTATTTAATTCCCCCCCTCCCCTGGTTGTCTGTTCTTGGTGTCTATTTGCTGTGTCTTGTTTCTTTGTCCGCTTCTGTTGTCGTCAGCGGCACGGGAAGTGTGGGCGGCGCCATTCCTGGGCAGGCTGCTCTTTCTTTTCATGCTGGGCGGCTTTCCTCACGGGCGCACTCCTTGCGCGTGGGGCTCCCCCACGCGGGGGACACCCTTGCGTGGCACGGCACTCCTTGCGCGCATCAGCACTGCGCATGGCCAGCTCCACATGGGTCAAGGAGGCCCGGGGTGTGAACCGCGGACCTCCCATATGGTAGACGGACGCCCTAACCACTGGGCCAAAGTCCGTTTCCCCAATAATATTTTTATATATTGGGTTAAATAAAATACATTATTAAAATATATGCTTAACCTTTTTGTTTCATAGACCCCTTTACCATTCAGGTGAAAACCACAGACCCCTTAGTAAGTCTCCACTATACTGTCTATTATTTAATAAATACATCACACCCACACCAAACACATCCCCACAAGAATAAAGTTTTCTTGAGTTTCAATTCAAACTCATGAACCCCTTGTTAAGAACCCCAGTATTAAAATTAGTTTCACTTGTTTTGTTATTTTTCTCTTTTACAATGTGGCTACAAGAAAATGACCACTGTGGCTCACATTATACTTCTTTGGACAGCACTGATCTAAAAGGTAATTTAGACAAAGCAAGCAAAGTATTTCAATGAGGAGGTTATAGTAGGGTTTTGTTCAGCATATTACAGAAGGGCAAGGGGGGAACATGTAGCCCCTAGGGGTTCAGGAAAGAGTTCTGCAAAATGTACTGCCTGAAAAACAACAGCAAGAAGCAGTGTGCAGATAAATTGAGCAAGCTACTTAATCTCTCTGGACCTCAGTCTCCTCATCTATGAAACACAGCTGACACTAGTACCCACCTCAGAAAGTCACCTATCGCTGCCATGGCATATGGAGTAAGCTCCCTCATCATTCATCACTGTTGTCCACCAGAACAAAAGCTCCACAAAAGAGGGATTACTCTCCTTGGTATTGTTCACTCTTCTGTCCTCCGAACTAGAACAGGGCCTGGCATTAAATACTTACCAATAAATACTTGTTGAATGAATAGAGTGTGTAGGAAACATCACCCAATTCCATATTAATAAAGTAAAAAGTGAGCTAAGGCATAGCAGGAGGGAGAAATATGAAGAGGCACGGTTAACTGCTTTCTCTTCCACCCCCACACCCCAGGCAAGAGAGCCAATAAAAAACACCAAAGGAGAAACATCAATCCCTTGAATTTTTAATAGCACTTAGCCCTTATAATATGCTTTAAAATACTCACTCCTAGCTCTGTGAGGCAGAGAGGGCAAGAGTTAAGAGACAACATGCTGGGTTTATTAAGGGAAGAATCCAACCATAAAAACAGGAAACCAAAAGTTCTCACAAAATGTCACCAGTGTTGGTAGGATAACCAGAGGTCCCTGTTATCTTTTATTTTTAATGATTCCTATTTCTGTTTTTATCATGAGCATATGCTATCTTACTCTAAAAAAATGTATGCTATTTTTTCAAAGAAAAAAGGAGAAGGAAGGGAAAGTGGCTAGTCCAGATGGATGGGGATCCAGAGTGCAGCCAGACCCAAACTTCATCAGAGGGTTGGAAAAATGTCTGGATTCCAAGCTTCCATACAGATGCCCTTGCAAGGAATTTCCATAGTGGCAGATCTTTGAGGTCAGACAGAACTTCAAAGCCTTCCTCTGCCACTTCTAGCAATGTGACCTTAAGGTTCTTAATCTCTCCATGCATCAGTTTCCAATATGTAGAAGGGAAACACAAATAGTTCCTGCCTCTACCAATTTTACTAACAAATAAGATTATGATTGAAAGGTTCCTGGCACATAGTAAACAAGGAAGGTGTCTAGCATTATTTTCAAGTTACTCACAGTTGAAAATCCACTCCTTCCTCACCAGCAGGGGATACCCAGGTGAGCAAATAATTAGTGACTGCCATGAAAAATCTTATATCCAGTAGATCCACTTATTCAAGAGCCCTAGCTAATTATTCTTTACTATTAATTATTAAATCAATAGTAAAAATGACAGAAGGCATATCTGATTTCTAAGGAACTAATTTTGCCTTTTCCAAGCAATCTGCTTCTTAAAAACAAAATTATTTGTAAACAGAAGTTATTCTTCAGTCTCTTAAAAATCAAAACTACTGCAAAAAACATAAAAATAAAACACACTGAGGCACAACACCCCACCTCCTCAAACACACCCTCTCCACCCCAACCCCCTGCCCCATCCCCAGGAAAGGTAGAACAAAGCTAAAAGAAATGTGCCCATCTTCTTGTGGTGTCATGAGCCAAAAAATGTTAGTCAATTAAGAGCAGTCCCAGCTCTAAATATCAGTTCCTTTGGTATGGCAGAAGTAGAGGGAAGTGGTGGCTAAGTACTGGGGGGAAAGAAGCTAAAAAGAATCAGGGAATTTTCTAAGACCAGAGGTCTAGGCTGGATGAAGGGTCAGTCACTGTAAGTGTTTAGAAGTTGTAAACATAAGGCCCTAGTCAAAGGCCAGGATGAGGCTGGGAATCAGAACAAAGGAGAAAAGCAGAAAATAAGACATTAAGAACACAGGTTTTAAAGCCATTCATTCAACAAATATTTGTTCAACACTTACCATGTGCTAGGCACTATTCTAAGTGCAGAGGATTCAACAGAAAACAAGACAGGCAAAAAAATCCATGTCTTCATGACACTTATGTTTTTGACATAGATTCAAATCCAAGCTCTTCCACTTCCATTTACTAGTTGTTTGTCTTCAGCAAGATCATATACTGTATTCATGTATAAAACAGTATAATAATAGAGGGACAAACTATGTTCATGGATTGGAAGACTCAACATAGAGAAGATGTAATTCTTCCCAAACTGATTTATAGATTTAAAATAATTCCTATCAAAATCTCAGCAAAGAATAAGCTTGTCTGTCTACAAACCATGAATTACAGAAAGGGAAAAGTCCCTATAAGAGCCAAAACAATTTTGAAAAAAGAAAGTGGCAGGAATCATTCTCCCTGATATTAAGGCTTATTATATAGCTGCAGTAATCAAGACAGTATGGTATTGGTGGAGAGATACACACATAGATATGGAACAGAATAAAGAAACCAAAATAGACCTCACAAATATGTCCAACTGATTGTTGACAAAGGTGTAAAAGCAATTCAGTGAGGGAAGATAGCCTCTTCAACAAATAGTGCTTGGGCAGTCATCCATAGGCAAAACACACACACACACAAACACAAATGCAAAAACCTCTGCCTAAGCCCTAAATCTCACACTTTATACAAAAATTAACTCAAAATGGATGACAGGCTTAAATGTAAAACATTAAAACTTTTAGGAAAAAATTTGGACTTCATCAAAATTTAAAACTTTTCCTCTGCAGAAGATCCTGTTGAGAGGATGAAAAGACAATTCAGAGACTGGGAGAAAATATTTATAAATTTATAAAATTTACAAAGGAGGTATACAAGAATATACGAATTTTGGTAATAGAAGGTGATGATAGTAGCACAAGATTGTGAATGTAATTAACATCCCTGAAATACATATAGTTATTTTCAGCATTGAATTGTGGTTAGAAGGGGAAATGTCAGGTTGTATATATGGTACTAGAATACAATTTTTAAAAAATTATCCATGGAACTGCACAACACTGAATCCTAAGTTAAACAATGAACTATACTTAATAGTGCTATTATGAAAATATGCTTTCATCAATTTTAACAAATGTACCACACCAATCCAAAATGTTAATATGGTATATGGGAATCCAGTATCTTATGCATGATTGTTCCGTAAACCCACAACTTCTCTAAAAAATAATTAAGAATATATAAACCTAACATTTGAAAAAACTCCAATTGGAAAATTGGCAACAGACATTAACAAATGTATACATTTCATGAAAGAAGATTTACAGATGACAAATAAGCACATGAAAAGATTTCAACATTAGCCATTAGTATATACAAACTAAAACCACATTGGGATATCCCTACACACCTATCAGAATGGCTAAAAATTAAAAATAAAATAAAATAAAAAACACTTGACCACACCAAATGCTGGCAAGGATGGAGAATACCTGAATCACTCATGCATTGCTGATGGAATGGAAATGGTACAGGCATGGTACAGGCAGCATGGAAAACAGTTGTTTCAGTTTTTCTTAAAAAACTAAAAATAGACTTAACATATAACCCAGCAATTGTACTCTTTGGCATTTATTCCAAAAATGAAAAATTATCTTTATAACAAATGTTTATGGCAGCCTTATTCATAATAGCCAAAAACTGAGACAACCCAGATGTCCTATAATAGGTGAATGATTAAACAAATGTGGTACATCCATATCATGGAATACTCAGCAATAAAAAGGAAAAAATTATCCATATACAATACACACAACAACTTAGATGAACTTCAAGGGCATTAGGCTGAATGGGAAAAAAAGCAATCTCAAAAATTTCATATTGTGATTCCATTTATATGAAATCCATGAAATAACATAATCATAGAGATGGAGACTAGTGATCTCCAGGGACTGGGGATGGGAGCAGGGAAAAGGGTTCATGTAGCTATAAAGGGGTAGCACAAGGGAGTTTTGTCGTGATGGTACAAATCTGTATCTCTTAATTTAGTGTTAGTTGCTCAAAACTACATGTGATAAAATTCTATAAAAATACACACATACATGCACAAATGAGTAAAATCTGAACAAGCTCTATGGACTCTTTATCAATGTCAATTTCCTGACTTCTATATTGTATTCTAGTTAAGCAAGATGTCAGCATAGGGTAGGGTGCACAGGATCCCCTTGTACACTTCTTTGCAACTTCCTGTGAATCTATAATTATTTCAAAATAATTTTAAAAGTACAATAAAAATTTGAATGGTATTATAATTCCCTTTGTTATTATGAGAAGCAAATATGCAATTTATGTAAAGTTTCTGGCACATAATAGATGCTTTTCCAGCCAGGCTTCTCCTTACACATATGTCTTCACTTGCTTTAGGTTAGAAATGATGAGCAGATTCTGAGGAGCCTGGAAAAGGGTCGTCCAGATGGGCAAGACAAGAGAGTCCTAACGATTTAAGCTTCAGGCTAGTTGGAGAGGAATATGGCCTCAGGGAATGGGGAGGGCACACATGTCCTCACACAGCAGGGAGGGATGCCAAGACATTGACGAGAATGCTTTGCCTGGTGTTTGTATACACAAAAATTATAATGTCACAATTTAATCTGGGCCCTGCTCCCAGAGATAGTGAGGGTTGAAGAAACCCACTTATTTCCTCCCTTCATTCATTCCTACTTTTCTCTTAACCCTTGTCCTTACCTCTCACCTTTAATTGACAAATTGGAAAGCTAAAACCCTTCAATGCTTTCTTTACACTTTGGAGGAAATCCAAATTCCTTTCCATGGCCTACAAACCCTGTACCATAGGGGCCTGCTTGCCTTTCCTATACCCTTCCAGCTTGTAATCCCAGCCCGCTCTCTTTTTCAAGCTCCTTCCCATCTCAGATTCCTCACGTCAGCTGCTCCCTGAGCCTAGAATACATATGGAGGAATAATTACAAATAATAGATGTACACACACACCCATATATAAGTCTCTTGATTATTTATCTCGCCACTTGATTGTAAGGTATATGAGGACAAGATGGTATCTATTTTTGCCCCCGCTGTGTGCTGAGATCCTCAGGAGAATACCAGGAACACAGTTAGTGCTCAATAAAAAAATTCATTTTGCTCTGACTCATCATCATTCTTTGAAACTGTGACTGTTACGTGTGACCTAGGCTGAAAGCCATAGGACTGTATTTTTCTTTCATTTGTATTCATTCAGTTTTTTTCCTAAGATTTATTTTTATTTCTTTATCCCCACCTCCCCGACCCCCACCCCCCCATTGTTTGCATTCGCTGTCTGCTCTCTATGTCCATCTGCTGTGTGCTCTCTGTGACTGTTCATGTTCTCTTTAGGAGGCACCAGGAACCAAACCTGGGACCTCCCATGTGGGAAAGAGGCATTCAATCACTTGAGTCACCTCAGCTCCCTGCTTTGCTTTGTCTCTCATTGTCTTTCCCCTTTGTGTCTCCTTGTTGCACCTGCCCATCACGTCAGCTCACTGTCTGCTCACCTTATCCAGGAGGCATTGGGAACTGAACCTGGGACCTTCCATGTAGTAGGCAGGAGCTCAATTGCTTGAGCCACATCCTCTTCCCATATGCATTCATTTAACAGGAACTATGAGCATCTCTTCTGTATCGGATATTTGTGCTGGGCCCTGGGAGTACGGTGATAAGAAAGATAAGATAAAAAGACATGATCCTTGACTTCATGGAGCTTGCCTTCTAGTTGGAGAGAAAGACAGCTAAATGCATAGCACCTGCAAAGTGTGTTAAGTTCTTTAGTAGGGGAAGGATTGGGTTCTAAGAAAACATGAGTGTAAGAATTTCCTTTACTGTGCCTTGTGCCAGTCTCTGTGTTCACTGGGTACTACCCACCACAAGGAATGAATCTAGCACAGCCCTTTCAAGGAGTTTAAGCCAGAGAAACTGGCTGGGAGTCACTGTGTTTGCAGCCACAGATCAAGGAGATACTTTAACCATCATTTGATGTGAAAGCTTCTTCTGGATCTCTTTCTGCCTAGGTGATGCTATGATGGACATAGAATATAAACTCCACAAGAGCAGAGCTTTTTTTTTTTCAGTAAGGTATCCCCAATGCCAGGACTGGGTCTAACACATAGCTGATGTTCCATAAATATTTGTGAATGAAATTACAGATTAGAAAACCAAGGCTTAGAGAGGTGGGATCTTTGGCAAAGGTTACAAGGCAAGCAGGAGATAAATCTCACCCCAATCCTCCCACTTCTAATTGCTATGAAAGGAACTTTTGTTGTTGTTTAAAGAGCCAGGATCAGATACTCGCATGCCCCACTCCCAGGTAGGAGCAAAGAGCCCAAGGACAGGCTGCACTGACATACACCTTCCAAACCTGTTCCCTACAGGCCCCGTTGGAAGATCCAGGCCCATGTCTGAAAAGGGGTTATTTATAACCTAGGATGCATTTTTCTATATTTCTGTTCTCATAGCTCTGGGGAAGGGCTCAGATCTGGAAAAGGCCATGGTCACCATCGCTCTGATTTTCAGAAACTTTTCTGACCCTGATGGAAAACTTGGAAAAGGCACTGCCAAAAATCTGCTGCAAACCCAATTTAGGAAGTTCACTGAGGTAAGGAGACTACCGTGTATGAAGAAACAGGTCCATGCCATAATGGCAGGCCCAGGGGGCCAGCAAATCCAGCTAAAAATCACCATCCTGTTTCATTCAATAAACACTTATTAAGCACCTACCCTAGTCCAGACGGTGAGTTGCCACAGGGGTTAATACAGTGTACAAACTAATAATGAAGTAGGGAAAACAAAACAGATATTCTGAGAATGTAATTAGAAATATTCAAAGGACTGCAAAAAGTAGATTATGAGTGAGAGAGTATAAAAGAGAGACTATCCTGGGGGGTCAAATATGAACCCCTGGGAAATTAATGTATAGCTGTGATCTGAAGAATGGGCAGGAGTTGGTAAGGCAAGGAGAGCAAGGAAAATTAAATTTCAAGCAAAGGGAATGGCATGTTCCAAGGTCCTGAGGCTGGTATGGCCAAAGACTTAGGAAGCCAGTGGCAAGCAAGAGGGGAACAGCCCTGGAAAGTGACAGGAGATGAAGCTGGGAAGGTGGGCAGAAGCCAGATCTTATGGAGGCATAGCTTAAAGGCAGGAGAAAACCAGGAATGGTTTCTAAAATCCAGATTAATACCTTACACCAGCTGCAGTGTGGACAATGGACTGGGGTGGGTAACTGTGGCTAAGCAATCCGAACAAAAGAGGACAAAGGCTCAGGCTCAGGTAGAGAAGACCGAGGGAAACAAATACGAGAAACATTTGGTGGGTAGAATGAACAGAATTTGATCTTAGATTAGCTGTGACAGCTGATGGTCATGAGAGAGTGAAGAGTGATCCCTTCGTTTCTGGCCTGGGAAAGATGATGGGTGGGTCCCCTTCCCAAAGAAGAGAAAGACTGGGGTAAGAACATTCAGGGTGTGGCAGGAGTGGGGAGAAGATGATGAGTTCAAATAGGAGGTATCAATTTTAAGTTGTCCATGAAACAGTCAAGGGGAGACACAGACAACAATAGGATATATGAATTGGAAGGTCAGAATAGAAATCTGTGTTTGAAATATAGACTTGAGAGTTAACAGTACGTAAATAATCACTGACCTGAAGAGAGTGACTGAGATCACTTCGAGATAAATTTCTCACACTCGAGTCATTTGGGTACCGTATTAAATATTTTCTCCATATCTGCCTACAGCCAGTACTATCATTTTTAAAGTTAATGCTGTACTTAAATAAATTTATTTCTTAAGTACATTTTATCACTGTTATAAATGTAAATTCAGTTGGCTAAAGTGGAAACCAATAGTAAAAATAATGAAAAGATGACTTCATTTTTAATATCTATTCTTGTATCACCTAAAATTGTATTACATTCTACCCCAGCAGTATGTGTTCTTACTTTGGGAAATACTGGCCTAGAGAAAATGTGTAAGAAGAAAAGAGGTCTCATGCAGAGCTTAGAAATACCAATGTTTACTGGCAGGTAGAACAAAAAAACAAAATGTAAAAGGAGACAGAAATTAAGGTTCCATGTGTGTTCTGAGGTTTAAAAAGACAACTATATTAATTTCCTGTGTGTATGTGTGTGGGGGGCTATGGTGTGAAACATGGAAAAATAACTAGAAAGAGATGTAAACAATAGTTAGCTATTTTGGGGTGATGAGATAAAGGGTTATTTTTACAATCTTTTTAAAAAATTTTTTTCTTAATATTTTATATTAAGCATACTACTTTTGAAATAATTCTTTAAGGAAAGCTGTATTTTTCAAGCACACTTATCAGGAAGAACTTGACAGGAGATAAAAACCTGTGGGGAGTCTTCAAAGAAAGAGTGCGTGAATAGATCTAATAAAATTTACCTGCATCATCAGAGGCCAAAAGAAATGACATATCCCAGAAAGGAAATAGACCCCTTACCTGGTGGCCTGGCAAATCCTCAGTGAGACTTAACAAGTATGAACATGAGGTCCTAGAGGATGAATCATCCTCATTTATTTCATCTTCCATAACACGAGAGTAAAAAATATTAAAACCAATCTTGAGTAAAAACACCTGGTCTGCGACCTTAAGTGCAGGCTAACCCCAAGAAAGGCAGCCAGTTTCCAAATCTCTCTATCAGCAGATGGACCCAGGCTTCAGAGTACTGCTGCCCTCCTCTCTAGATGAGAGACACAAGAAAGCAGAGCCACCCTTCACGGGACATGAAGGGGCTGCTCATCCCAGAGCGTTCTTGGTATCAGTGGTGATAGTTTAACTTCACTCAGCAAACATGGCTGAATGCTACCGTTGACCAGATGCCAGGTTCTGCAAGATTCCCTAAGGCAGGTGCATGCACTTGAGTCAATGGATAGGACAGCAGGGGTTCACTTCACTGCTAACTGGGCTTTCTCCTAAAACCCCACTGAAGAATTCTGTGGGAAACTGGGCTGGATCTTTTGGCTGAAGCCTGGGTTCTAAGGGGAACGTCTCCTTTCCCATAAGCCCAAAGATAATTCTTGGTATCTCAACATTCTATAACCAGTCTGTTGTAATAAGGTGGAGCCTAAAGGCACTACTAAGAAGATACAAAAACAAGATGGCTGGCATGGCCCAAAAGACTGAAACTGGATTCGTTCCCTGAGCTTATAATACACAGATAGGAGGAATAGGAGAAAGACCTACACCTATCTCTGACCTTTGAGCAAACATTGGCCCATTCTGCTGGCAAGTGGTTTGATCATTGTCTTAGAATCTGGCCCTTTCATACAGCATTTGGCTCCCTTGCAGAGAGAAGTGGAAAACTCCCTTCTCCTTCACTTGGATTTTGACCTTTGAAGAGAGCCAGCCTAGAGAAACAAAAATGGGTCTGAGCCTATAAGAGGAATGTCTCATCATTCCAAAATGCCTTAGTCATTGCCATGATGGTGTTTTTTGTTTTTACAGCTAGCACATGGGGGATTATTTTTGGCTTAACTAGCTGAATATAACAATGAATCAAATGACCTTAATGTTTTTAATGCCACTTGGAAAGCTACTTCTCAAGCTCTGGTTTGACACTGAAAAGCTTCTCCAATTTTATACTATTGGCATTTTTACCCTTAGTCTGACTGTTTATGAGGACTATGAATTTGGGTTTGATTTATGATCAAGCTGTATGCCAAATCAATCTTCCCAAGCACACATTTTCTTTTTGGTATTTTATTCCATATTTCTGGATAATCTTATTGTTCAGGTAAACACATAATGGACAACTCCTATAAGAAAGAGATTAAATTTTGAAAATCTGGGAAGTGGATTTGGCCCAACTGATAGAGCATCCATCTACCACATGGGAGGTTCAGGGTTCAAACTCAGGGCCTCCTGACCCGTGTGGAGCTGACCCATGCGCAGTGCTAAATGTGCACAAGCAGTGCTGTGCCACACAGAAGTGTCCCCGCATAGGGGAGCCCCACGTGCAAGGAGTACGCCCCTCAAGGAGAGCCACCCCATGCAAAAAAAGCACAGGCTGCCCAGGAGTGGCGCCACACACATGGAGAGCTGATGCAGCAAGATGACACAACAAAAAGAGACACAGATTCCCGGTGCCGCTGACAAGAATGCAGGCGGACAAAGAAGAACACACAGCAAGTGGACACAGAGAGCAGACAATGGGAATGGGGGGAGAAATAAATAAAAATCTTTAAAAACTATTTTTTTTGAAAATCTGGAAACACAACAATATCTGCGTTCACAGAGAGGGAGAAAGCGTAGCACTTAAGAGCATGGGTTCTAGAATCAGATAGACTAGGCTTTGAATCCTGGTTCCATACTGAAAGCTGCCCAACTAGGGGCAAGTTACCTAATTCTCACTGAGTTTTTGACATTGCATTTGTAAAATGGGGATAGTGAAGTACATATTCAATAAGGTTACTGCAAGGATTAAAGGAAATGACCCATGAAAATATTTAACACAGTGCTTGACTGGTAGTAACTTGACATGTTATTGTTAATAATACATTTACTATATCTTCTTATCTATAGACCCAAGGTGGTACAATAAATGCAATTTTCACTAGTTCTTCTTTATTCTCCCAGGGACAAGAAACCAAACCAAAATACAGAGAGCTCCTTTCTGAACTCGATGAACACACAGGAAATAAGCTCGATTTCGAGGACTTCATGATCTTGCTCTTAAGCATCACTGTAATGTCAGATCTGCTACAAAATATATGGAGTGTAAAAATTATGAAATAACAGCTTTAAAAATACAGTTAAATGAAATAAAGGCAAGAGACACTGTTAAATGATTAGAGGTTTTTTTTTCCATCGTATTTTTAACTAATTGGACACACTGTTCAAGCAACTGGGATTACCAGGTTTGGTTCAGATTTCTAATATTCAGACCCAATATTATTCTAAATGCTTACTCATATTCTTCAGGAATATTTGAAAAATATGGTCTCTGGTTGCTTTGCAATATGATAGGTTTTATACCACTGATTGTCAGATTGCTTTTGCAGAGTCAATAGTGACTTAGAACACTCACTCATTCACTAAATGATACTTGTTGAGCACTTAATTTATGAAGGACAATACTGGGGATAAAGTGATGAACTGGCCAGACAGTTCCTGTCCTCATGGATCTTACAGTCTAGCAGAAGAGATGGATATCGAATGCCTTATTATATAAGGCATATATAATTAATTAGAATAAAGGCTACAGAATCCTAAAGGAGTGTATCACCTGACCTGGGCTCAAAGGTCAAAGATGCTCTTACTGACATTCTGTGAAAGGCAAAATCATAGAGAAAAATGAAAAAACAGATTAGTGGTTTCTAGGCTATGGGTGGGCAGTAGGCTGTCAACAAATGGGCATAAGGAAACTCTTAGAGGGGATGGAAATGTTCTCTATCTCGATTGTCATAGTGGTTACATGCATTTGTTAAACTCTTAGGACTGTATACTAAAAAGGGTGAATTTTACTGCCTGTAAATTATACTTAAATGAATCTGACTTTTAAAAAAATAAAACCCTTGTAAATCCTACCAACTATTGTACAGAGACAGATTAATCAGCAGAATTCTCAATTTTATCAGTCAGTATCCACATCTTGGGAATCAAAATACTAGTCAATACCTGAAATTTTGGAACAGACTTTCACAAAGGTTTTTGTTTACTGTAAAAGTGTTATAACTTCCCAAGTCCCCTCTCTCATCTCCTATTTTATTCTGAGCCCAGCACTATAAGTCTCTCATCTCTATGAGAGATGAGATACTTACCTTTGCTAAGTATTAGCAAATGTCTCTTGGAAGTATTAGCTCATGTAGTGTTCCAAATACCCTAAGACCCAAATCTTTGGGGCTCTTGTGACAGTTTGAAATTCTTTTATGTATGTTTGTGTGTGTATGTTTTTGAACTAATCCTTTCCTATGGGTATGAGACTCTTGACTGGACACATCAGGAGTCAGGTGTGACTCAGGTTGAGTCTCTCCCCTCTTGCTGGGTCTGATATAAATGGAAACAGAGAGACAGAAGACAGAAAAAGGGAGCTTTGCCATATTTGATGCAGCCATATGAGAAAAAAGACTCCAGGTTCGTCCACAACTTTTGGAAAGCAGAGAAGCCTGGAAAGCCTGAGCGAGGAAGCCCAGAAAGAGAGAAGCCCTAAGCCTGGTTGCCCACAGGTGAGCCCCGGGAGGCGCTGGAGTCTGGAGGGGAAGGCAGGGACCTCAGCAGAGACCAGCTGCCGGCTCCGCCACGTGGCCTCAGGACTGTAAGCTTTTACCCCAAATAAAATTCCATTATAAAGCCAACCTATTTTTGGTACTTTGCATCAGCAGCCTTTGAGGAACTAAGATACCTCCCTTTTGCCAAACCTCAGAAATTCTAAATCCAAGAGTTTACATGCAATGTAAGAGAAAGTGTCACATTTTATCCTCTATCACCATTCGAACAGGAAGCAGGTATGTTTAATAGAGGCATTTCAAACTCAATTATCTTACAAAAGAAAAAAGGGATTAAAGGACTATCTAGCTTTAAAAGCCTTGTTGCTTTGATCTCTTTCCTAGAGGTGAGTGAAAGCAGAAAGAATACAGCAAAGTTCCTTTCTTTACTTTTCTTTTTTTCCACAAAGGGCTCATAGCATGTGCCAGGCACAGTTCCAGGGCTTTACAAATATTAACTCATTTAACCCCCATGACACCCCTATAAGGTAGGAACTGTTATTATTACCACCTTTCAGATGAGGAAACTTAAGCACAAAGAGGCTTCGATTTTCCCAATGTCACACAACTAGCTGGTTTGAGAGATTTCTGCCCTCCCCGAGGGCATTGTTAATTTTGTTTTAATATTAGATTTGGTTGTGAGCAATAATATTATAACTCAACAAAAATAGCTGCACACATTTCAGACACAGTGCGAAAGAGAGCAGTACCAGCTGGGTCCTGGAGAACCATTTGGCATTCCTTAAATAGAACTCTGTGGGCTGCTCCCCCTCAAGGCCCCTTGTGTCTCAGTAGCAAGTAGCTGAATATGGCAACCTTGGTGACCAATGAAAAGATCAGATTCACACCTTGTACAGAAGGAAAAAGGAGATCCTGGCAAATGGTGTGGTGAGAAATCTTGGAGCCATTCCTACCCTCTGGGCTTCCAGTAAAACTTTCAAAAAACCCATCCCAGATGGAAAGGCACGATCCTCTGAGAGGGATATCAATTAATAGAATCTATTTTAGCGTGATGCAAAGAGTGAAAAGAGCAAAAGCACATGTACATATTGAAGCATAAGTGACAGATAAATCCGTGCCCATGATACTAACACCCTAGATCACAGAAGCCCCAGTTCTTGGTTCTAGTCCCAGGGCTTTGACCTGCACTCTTAAATCAAAGGCACCATCTTGAAAATGTTGCTAATGATCATAAATGTCCCAGAGTTAGGCCAGGGTAGGTGTGTAATCCTTCTCTAGATTGCCCACATTTCAGGTAGCAGTCACAAGTTCAGGGGCTTCCCAGGCCATCTTCATTCTGACCACCTGGCTACAAAATCAGGGTTTCCAGTAACCCCTCAGTTTCAATAATTCACTAGAATGACTCACAGAAGTCAGGAAAGTACTATACTTATGATTATAGGTTTTTTTAATTTAAACTTTATTTCAAATTCAAAAAAGCGAAATAAAAGGATTATAGTTTTATTGCAGCAAAAAGAACACACATTAGGAGGAGCCAAAAGAAGAGACTCAAAGGGCAAGTTCTGGAAGGTCTCTACCATGAAGCTTGTGGTGTTCCTTCCCTGTAGAGTCACTCTCTGTTTATGACCAACCAGAGAAGCTCGCCAAAGGAAACGTCAGTGTCCAGAGCTTTTATTTCGTTCATTACATGGGCATGATTGATTTAAATACTGCTCATGTGGTTAAACTCAATCCCTAAACCCCCTCCCTTCCAAGGAGATCAGGTAGGGCATGGCTCAAAGCCCCAACGGTCTAATGATGTGGTTGGTTTTCCTGGCTCAGCCAACCCCCATCAAAAGACTACAGAAATGGCCACCCCCACCCTGAGTCATCTCATTAGCATGGTGGTTGGGGGTGGGGTGGGGGATGACACTCCTACCACTTGGGAACTTCCAAGTGTTTACTTTACCATACACACACACTTAACACCACCACCCCCCATTCACTTACCTACCCCCACACACTTCCTGGGAACCAGGACAAGTGCCAGCCAAATTCACATTGGTATCCCCTGACTGCAAAGAACAAAACCAATCAAATTATGTACATACACACACTAAGGAAAAAGGGAAGGGTTTTATTCATCAACAAGGTGCATATGATGAAGTGGAAGGGCAGAGAACGCAATTAATGTTCACACGAAAAAACTGGAAGCAGTAATTGAGAAACCAAGGCCTGAAAGATCTGTTGTGCCAGTATCCTCTCCTCTAATTTAGTCTGGGGGTGGCGGTGGGATTGTTGGTACAATTTTGAAATAATCAAATTCTGGAGGTGGCAGGGCATAAAGCAGAAGTTTTGAGCATGTCCTCCTGCCTTAGTTTCCCAGCTGCTAAAACAAATACCATACAGTGGGTTGGCTTAACAACTGGAATTTATTGACTTAGGTTTCCAGAGGCTGGAAGGTATGCTTCCTCTCAGAATCTGTATCTTCTGGCTGGCAGGAAATCTTTGGGCTTCCTTGGCCTTTCCATCATATGGCAATGCACATGGCTACATCTTCTCCTTTCTTTTCTGGGTTCTACTGATTTCAAGCTTATAGCTGCTCCCCATGGCTTCTCCTCTGTGTCCAATTTCATTTGCTTATAGGGATTTCAGTAATCCCGATTAAAGTCCAACCTGATTCAACTGGGCCACACCTTAACTGAAGTAACATCTTCAAGAAATCCTATTTATAATGGATCTACACTTACCAGATGGCTTAAGACTAAGAACATGTTTTTTCTGGGGCACGTAATTCAATCTACCATATTTCCATTCCAGCGTACTTGAGGAATATCACACATTCATGTTACAAGTTCTCAGTACCTTATCCATAATTCCCAATCTAAAAAGCACTGACCATTGAAAATTTTCATACTCATTGGGTGACAAACATAAACTATAACTAACAGGAGGCAATTTGTGGTCTTTATTTCTTCCATTTAGGCAAGTATTCAGAGAGTCTAGCTGGGAGATCTACATCCCTGGGGAAAAGTGCTGGCCCAGACCATGGACTAGACAGAGGACATGAATGCTGGGCCCAGAACCACCACCATCAGCTGGGTGGCTTTAGGAAGGCCCTCTACCTTTCTCGAGTGAGCCTTGCTGTTTTCAAATATAAATTTGGGACCGGAATGCTGCCTGCTTTCTTAAAGAAGTTGCTGTGAGACTTAAAGAGACAAATCCGAGAGCACGGGGGCTTTATTCCCAGCTGTGGTCCTGCTCCCTGCTTGTCCAGGCCTCGGCTTCCTCAGACTCTACTCCCCTCTTGTCCAGATTCTAAGATTCAGGCCTCAGAGCTCCGTTACTAGAAGTTCCCTAAAACAGTCTTTTGTGCAAACCAAGATTTTTACGAAGAAAAGTGTAACAAGATGCCAGTGTGCATGTGTGCATATCATGATCACTTAAAAACCTCTTTACCTTTACACCTCTTAGTAGCACTTTGACCTTGGCCGTCTGTGGCATAAAGCTAATACACAAAGGGTTGGATATTAGTAAGCAGAAGAGGGCCCTTAAAAAAACAAGAAGAGAAGAAAGAAAAGCTGACATTTCTCAACGCTTATTAGATTAAAAACATGGAGATAGGCTTTCATATGTGTTTTGCAAGTGCCACTGAGGTCACACAATTCTTGTGGCCATTCATCTGTCAGATCATTAAAGGCAGGAAGCCCGCCTGTTTTGTACAGTATCCTCCACCCTTAGAACAGTGCCTTGTATACAGCAGGGACTTGAGGAATACTAAGTGAACAACTGAATGAATTAATGAGTCCTCTTAGAATAGAAGAGGTGGAAAGGAGAATATTAACACACTGTGCTCGGATGTGAGTCAATGTCACGCTGGGGGTACAAAAGCAACACAGGTTTTGTCCTCATTCGATACAAGGATGAGGCAGGTCTGATCACAAAGGCAGACTTCCTTTTTGTTTTTTTTTAACAGGTCAATTTTGTTGCTACATATTAATAAAGCAAACAATTCATCCAAAGTGTACAATCAATGGTATTTGCTATAATGGCCTAGTATTAAGAATTGGTGAGAATGAAGATTTAGCCTCCGCTGAAGATTATCATTTTGGTTTAACTCAGAATACTTTCAAGGTCACAGACATAGGAGAGCGCAGGGCTGCCATTGTTCAGGGGCCAATGAAGTTCAGACAGAGTGGGGACTCCACTGGTCGAGGAGCCCAGAGCCCAGAGCCACCAGCCAGCTGTGACTATCTGCAGGAAGAGCAGCATGAGTGCTTGAGGCGTCTCCTGTTTCTTACTGCTTTGGGAGCCAGTCCAGCCATTTTCAGAGCACATGTTCTTTATACGATGAAGGCATTTCAAAATTTAACCATTTATCTTTATGTACCAAGTTAATTCATTAGCCTCATCTGCTTCTCATTCCAGTTTCTTGCCCTTTTATTTAAAGGTATACCTTGACTTCAAACAGAACTGCAGCACGTGGAGGAACATATTAATTCTGGGGAATCTTTGGACCTTTCACCTGGAGAGACAGAGGCATTGGGCTCAGGACAATGGATAGTGACAATGGGTTTAGGACAATGGGTAGTGAGGCTGCCGCATCTCCCACAGCCTGCAAATGCTTGGAACTAGCTGCTTTCTCAAACTCTTGCTTTGAAGGAAAAAAACACTAGGTACTCTGGGGGCTTCGGAAGACTTAATGAAAATCAATAATGAAATTAAAAGTGGGAAAAGGAAAACCAGAGGAGGTTTCTAAAGGATCTTCGATTTCTCTGACACTTTGGTCTTCAAGGAAAGAGTTCTGATATCCCCTGAAAAGCATGTGTGCAAGATCAAAGTCTTTCACTAGCATAGAAATTTGATTCATGGCTCATCACCAGAGTCCCCTCCACCCAGCAACTTCTCAGAAATCAGGATGGGAGGGGAGGAGAAGGATGGAAATCGCTTCTCATCCTGGGAGCCCTGTCTGGAATCACCTGAGGTTTCTTACCTCTTGGAGCCCTTTTGCAATTAAGCTAGAGACAGGTGGTTTGGCTCAGAAAACTGGGAAGCTTTTATCTGTACTCTGCAGTTATAAACAAAGCCAACTCGTTTATAATATTGTCTCTGATCTTTATTTTAACCATCCTGTGCTGATCTGGGGCTGATGCTAAAAGCTCTGGGAGAGCATATCATCACAACAACTTCCGTTGCTCTTGGAGAATCCCAGTCTGAGAACTGTGAGCCTTCTTCACCTCGTGTCCTTAGGAGGACTCATAGTCACCAGACAGGCCACACCAAATGGTCACAACCAGCACCTAATCTGATTGGTCTGTGCCCAGGCTAGGCAAGTTGTTTTATATTACAATTGTCACTTCTGTAGTTGCTGGTGCCCAGTGCTTATCTTCTCAGTCCACCTGAGCTCATCTGTAACCAAGCAAGCTATTTCTAGCACATTGACAACTTCCTATCTCATGTGCATGTATGTGTCTCTCTTCTCTGGAACACAGGAGCTTGCTCTGCAGCAGGCAGGCACAGCCTGCATGTGCAAAGAGTTAAACCCCTCCAGGGGCAATGCTCAATTATGGGGGAAGGGGTGTCAGCAGCTACACCCTCCAGCTTTCTGACCCTGTGACTATGAGGCAAGTCCACCATGGTTTCTCAGAGCGTCCCCAGTGAGGCTGAACTCCAGCCGCCCACAGAGGTACCTGCTCTTTAAAACATACCTCTGTTGTCTTTTTCCTTTCCCTGATTTATTTCCCAAAATATCCACTTCGGTTTCTTAGGTCACCTCCCAATAAAACTTCTTGCATCTAAGTCCTTATCTCAGCATCAGCTTTGGGAGGAACCTGAACAGAAAAACCCCTGCTCCCTAGTACTGAGAAGAGATTTTCACATATCAAAAGGTTAAAAAAGTGCTTGTGGATGTCTGAGGGAAACCCACCTAATGGTAATTCCAGCTAATCTTTGGACTCCTTTGGGAAATGATTCACAGTTATAGATCATAAAACAGAGATGGAAAAGTCCCTTTCTTCCAAGAAGAAGGAACAGCATATATGTGAAGGCAGAGCCTGCACAGTAAACGCAGGGGAAGGTGGTAGCTCTGTGTGCCTAGGACTCAGGAGGGTAGAGGACAAGAGAGGAAATAAGTATCTGTCAATTCTCCCTTCCATTGTCTCACAGCAGCCAAACCTCTAGCAAGGTAGGCACTTAGGGGTCTAGCTCCAGGCTGTCTGATAACCCACCTTCCTCGGGAGCCTGGACTGAAGCTCAAGCCCAAAGGAGCTTGTCTCTTGCTCCCAAGAAACTGCTCACAAAGGCTACCCGAAGCCTTCATCCTTCCATCCTCACAGTCAACAGATTCTCCTGAGCTCTTGTGCCCTGGGTTCTGGAGATACAGTGGGGTGGGGGCGAGGTAAAGCGGGCACAGTCCTTGTGCTTACAGAGCTACATGGTGTGAAGGGAATGTCACACACTTGCGCTGCAAATTCTACAGTTCAGTAAGTGCCTTGACGAGAACACCACAGTGTGGTTCACAAGCACCCAGCAGAAACACCTAAATGCTGTTTTTTCTGGATGACTTCCCAGAGGACATGATGTTTCATCTAAAGCCTGAAAGACAAGTAGGAGATTGGCAAGGCAAAGAGGAAAGAGAATAACATCATTAAAGAGCATGGCAGGTCCAAGAAACCAAAAAAAATGTTTGATATGACCCCAGTGTAGCATTAAGGCAAAAGTGGGAGATGTGAGAAATTAGGCTGGCAAGTGAGATAAAGGCCAGATCATAAAAGTTTTCAGGTTGAAGTGGGTTTCTAAGTCCATTGACTCTGAACGCATCGAGCTTGCCCTGCAGGCTGCCAACTGTGCTCCCTGGGCCAGAAGAAAAAACAAAACCAGAGCCAAGAGCCCAGGGCAAGGGGCCACCGGTGGTTACTGTAAGCAGAGTGTGGACAGGATATGGCAGTGCTTGAGCAGCGTCTGCTACGATAGGCTAACGTGGTTTCTGAAGCTCCAAGAGGGCAGGTAAATTTGTATATTTCCCAAATAAATTTGACCACAGGCTCCTCTCCGTAAAGCAGCCAGAATGAGTATTGTTCCATAATACACTTGGGGAGTTTCTTGTCTAGGTCAGTGTTCAGCAAACTTTGTCTATAAAGGGCCAGATAGTGAGTATTTTCAGCCTTGCAGGCCATTCACTCTGTGTGGCAACTACTCACCTCTGGTGTTGTGAAGACAGCTACAGATAATATGTAAATGAGCGAGCGAGGCTGAGTTCCCATAAAACTTGACAAAAGCTGTTGTTTGCTGACCCCTGACTTAGGTTATACAGCTCCATCCAACTCTTAGACACGAGGACACGTTTGTGGTTGTCCTGCCCGGCAGAGAGGGCAGACCCAGCCATCTTAGCAGACTTGGTTCCCTCCACCCATCGTGGCTCCAAAGTAAATGTGCTCCAGATGGATGTGCCTAGTGTCTCTGGAGCCCCATTCCAACCAGTCCCCTGCGGCAGCCTGTTCATCCCGTTTTGCCCACAGACGCTCTGCTGGGGAAAAACAGCGGGGCCTAAATTTAATTATTCTGCTGGGGAAATAAAAATAGTGTCGCCCCAAGGCTCCCTGATGCCAAGAATTGTTGGTGTCACGGGAAGAGAAAAATAAACGGTGGCTCAAAATAAACAAGCCCTGCCCACACTACATCGGGTGTCAGCAGGGCCCTAGAGAGAAGTGAAGACTGCGAGGAGCGGAGAAGGGGGTCAGCTGATAAGAGCTTTGTGTTTGAGCTTGATGACATAAGGAAAACAGTTACCCCAATGTGCCCATTTAGCCTGCCTTTATTGCCTACCTATTGAATGCCTGCTCTATGCCAAGCACTTTGTGCTCTGGATTAGACAGGACTGGCTGTATAATTTGTGGGGCCCTGTGCCGAGGGCACACACCCATGAAGCCGGCCCTGGGGCCAGATGTTGGTGTCACAAAGACATACATGGCAGCCCTGGCCCTAGAGAAGCTTACTATCCAGGAAGAGAGAGAAGATGTGTAATAAAAGACACTATCTGTGCTTTTAGCCCAACCCCTTTTCCACTTTCATCCACTTTAGATTCCAGTGAACTGCTGACACTCAACAGCCAGTACCTGCATGTTTGTTGGCAGCTGTCCACAGGCTGCTGGAACCACTTTGCCTGCGAGCTCAGAGAACCAGAATTCCTGCACCAATCACTGCCCATGTGGGGGGACTCTTAGTCCAAAACACCATCACCCCTGCCCCTGATTGGGTCAACTCTGGTGTGAAATGTGACCTGCCTCCAGACCTCCCCTTTGGCACTGAATTGCCCCGAGCTTGACTTCCTTCTTGCCCTGCCCCTACCAGCTCTTCCTGGGAATACTGCCTAATAGATCACCGTGACACAAATTCTCATTTCAGGATCCACTTTTGGAGAACCCAAACTAAGACATGCATATAAACAACGGGGGCATCGGGAAGTGGACGTGGCCCACTGGTTAGGGCATCCTGTCTACCACATGGGAGGTCTGCAGTTCAAACCCCGGGCCTCCTTGACCCGTGTGGAGCTGGCCCATGCGCAGTGCTGATGCGCACAAGGAGTGCCCTGCCATGCAGGGGTGTCCCCCGCGTAGGGGAGCCCCACGTGCAAGGAGTGCACCCCATAAGGAGAGCAGCCCAGCGCCAAAGAAAGTGCAGCCTGCCCAGGAATGGTGCCGCACACACGGAGAGCTGACACAACAAGGTGATGCAACAAAAAGAAAAGAGATTCCCGTGCCGCTGACAACAACAGAAGCAGACAAAGAACACGCAGCAAATAGACACAGAGAACAGACAACTGGGGCAGGGGGAGAAGGGGAGAGAAATAAATAAATAAATAAATCTTAAAAAAAAAAAATGGGGGTGTAAGGTACGAAATGAGAAGTACCAGCCCTGAGAAAGTAGCACGCAAATTCTGAAATGGGAAAAAGTGCTTCCAGCTGGAAGTTAATGAGTGGAAGTGTTGTGGAATTTAAGAGAAGTTTAATTATTTGAGTATAGAGAGGCCAGGACTCAGGAATGATTTTGAGAAGGAAAAATGGTTTATTGACAGCCGGCCGGACTCGGGAGCTTTTTGTTTGAATCCCGAGCCCGGAACAAGATTTTTAAACGTCTCTTATACAGAGAGGAAAGGCCAAATGGTCCCTTTGTTTCAGTTCTCAATAGGCTTCAATTAGCATATATCTCTTTCACATCTTAGGTAAGCTTTTAGCAAGGACTCCAGACATTTTAGATAAGCCTTGGTTTTTGCATTTCTCTTAAATACTTAAAGTTTATAGCTCTTGCTTTGTTAAACATTTCCTGGGACTGGAGCCTGCTGGTCCCTAAGAGCAGGACTGCAGCCTCTTACCGTTTCACACCTACAAGTCAAACAACTTAGTTATCTCTGAAGAGACAAAGAGCCTTCCACTCATAGCCCACATCAGAAGAGGTGAGAGAAAGCTTGGATGAGGAGGCATTTATGCTGGGTCTTGAATAATGGATATTACTGCAAAGGGTTGAGATGACTGGTAGAACTAGGGAGTAAGTAATGTGCTGGATATTCTGTTTGTCCCTCCAGATCTTCTCTTCACTCTTCTCCCCTGCTCTTGCCTGGGATGGCTGACCTGGGTGGACTGTATCAAGAGATTCCCTGCCTCCCAGCTTGTTGGATTAGACCAGTGACTTGGCAGGCAATAGCAGGACAGAGGAGCATGAGCCCTATGGCCTTCAGCAGGGAGCTGCTTTGTCTGCATTCTGAAGCCACTCCTTCCTTTGCCCCTTCAGGTCTAGGGGTGGGGATGGCCCCTCACCCTTGTCAGTGGTGGGGTGCTATACTACCTCAGGTAGGTTTCCCTAAACCTTGCCCACATCTATGTAACCTGTCTCTTTGTTCATGCTTCCCAAATACCGAGTTTGGATGTACCATCTGGGCCCTGCTAGGACTCTGACTTCCAGAGCTAGGAAAGGGAGGGAGGCCATCCAGGCCTGCAGCCCAGGCCTGAGGATGTGCAAGTGAGGAGGGAGCAGGAACTGCACAGAGAGGAGAGGAGGATTTTAAACCACGGGGTTAGGTTGAGGGCAAAATGTCAACTGCCTTGAATGGCAGCCGAAGAAGTTGAGACTTTGAACCCTGGCATGTCTGAACAGAGCGGGGGTGTGATCAGAGATGTGTTTGGAGGAGGTGGCCTGACCAAAAGGAAGGAGGAAATGGAAGATTTCTGAGGGTAAACTAGAGACAGCTTGTTCAGTTTAGTGACTATTGCAGTGATTTAGTCAGAGCCCGATAAAGGGCAGGACATCTGAACAAGATGGGAAAGGAGAGAAAGAGAAAGCTGCCTGGGCAGGTCCCCACCTCGGTGCACCCTTCCACCTTCACCAGGCAAAGTCCTTCTCATCTCCAGGCTTCACCTTGACCACATCATTTCTCCTGGGAAACCTTTGCTGACCCTCCCTTTCGGACAATCTTAGGTCCCCTTTTTTTTTTTTTTTTTTAAAGATTTATTTATTTATTTAATTTCCCCCCCTCCCCTGGTTGTCTGTTCTTGGTGTCTATTTGCTGCGTCTTGTTTCTTTGTCCGCTTCTGTTGTCGTCAGTGGCACGGGAAGTGTGGGCGGCGCCATTCCTCGGCAGGCTGCACTTTCTTTCACGCTGGGCGGCTTTCCTCACGGGCACACTCCTTGCGAGTGGGGCTCCCCCACGCGGGGGACACCCTTGCGTGGCACGGCACTCCTTGCGCATATCAGCACTGCGCATAGCCAGCTCCACACGGGTCAAGGAGAACACAGTGTCCCTACATTTTTAGAATTTAGCGTGGTGCAACTCTATTCATTTTACATTCGACTTGCCCCTTTGGGCCATAAACTTCATGAAGGCAAAGACTGTGTCAGTCTTAGCATTTTCTCTTTAGAGCCCAGCCTAACCCCTAGCGCTCAATGAATACATAATGAATGGAGGGATCAAAGGAAGGAGGGATGCATGGAATCAGTGGCCTCTGAATGTTGCTGCGAGGAAAGGTGTCTGGACCTTGACTTTCTAGTATATATTTGGTTAGAATAATTTTAGAATAATGTTTGCATCCTCCTGTGGTATTCTCATGTTCTTATTTAGTTCTACAGTGAGTTTCAGCAGTCCCATTTCAAAGGATAATTAATAGAGTCACATTTCTTCTGAGGAAGTTGGAATCACTGAGCTCTTTATGTCCTTGGCACAAAAGTGGATGCTGACAGGATGCAGTCAAGAAAGAAAAGGAAATTATGAAAAGCATTTTGAAAAGTAAACATCATTAGGGGGAGGAAATGATGAAGCTAAAAGAAATGTTTCTGGTTGAAGCCTACTTTGTATTACAAATCAAGAGGCTCGAATGGCTAGCCCGTTGGGGACAAATAGCCTGCAATTCATTTCTATCTCCTGCTGACTCTTGCACAACATGCTGCAAAATTCATCTAACTGATATTTGACAGTCCCTTCCTGCATGCTGGTAGAAGATGAGGCAGGGTACCCAGAGAAACATCTGGTTTACTGGGACCGATTCTACTGCACATTACCCCCAATTGTATATGCTGTTTACTAGTCAAGGTCCCCACATGACATAGTTAACACACTCAGATGGGCTGATGGAAAAGATCTTCACAAAGGGAACATGTGCAAATGTATGGACAGGATAAGAGAAGCCAACAAGGGGTGATGACCTAGCAGCGGGGGGATCCAATTGGTACCAATTCTAGAGCAGACAGGAATATATACATTTTATAACTGGAGTTGACTTTCCCACCCAGATGATCTAGGGGAGGCTCAAATAAGAAAATGAAAGTGACAGCACATGGAAAAATAACATTCTCTGAAAATGTTACTGTACACTGCCTTCCCCAACTCATTGTCCCTGTATCTCCTCCAATGCATTCTGCCCTCTTGCTATATGTTTATTGTCCCTCAAACAAAATGTACTTTTATTGCTCCATGGTTTTGAACACTAATTCTAGAAGCTTTCACTGGCCCCCTGCTCGCCATGCCAGGTGTGTATATCTGCTGTTTTGCTTGCCTGGAGTCTACTCCCTTCATGACTAGACTGGGTGGTCCATCAGGACCAGGTGGGCTTCCCATGCTCCCTGATTCTGAGGTAGGCCCACACTCACAGTGATTGGTTACCGATTAGGGCACATACCTTATTCAGGTCAAAGAATCAGTGCTAAAATGTTGCTGTTACTATTGAGGAAAAGGTCTTCTCTTTCTGCAAGGGCTTTCAGTCAGTGGAATAGATACCTGGAGAGAGCTGCCTGACAATGAAAGAACACAAAAGAAATCCCAGCTGAGTGATGCAGAGAAATGGATTCATTGTGACATTGTATGAGCACCTGGCTCTAGCCTTGCCCAGGAGCAGCAATTCATGATGCAAGACTCCCTCTATATCTCTCCATGATGTGAGGCTGGCAGTGGCTTTTGTGACTTGAGCCAGCTGAAGCCAGCCTTAAGTCCTGCTCTCCCAGACTCTCCCAGACCCTGAGCCCATCTCTACAGTGCTATTTATCACTCTGTATAGTTTGATTTTTTTGTCGGTCTCTTCCATTACACTCCTGGAGTGTCTCTTTACCCCTGGCACAAATTAGTTAGTGCTTAATAAATATGGGGGAAAAAAGAAATAAAGAGTCAAGGTTCCCAGGATAACATAGCTCAGTAAAAGTAGTCCCAGTTTCTTAATAATAGTAATAATAATAATAAGAATGATGGTGATGATGATGGTGAGATGATAATGATGGTGATGATGATAATGATGACAATGGTGGTGGTGATGATGATAGCCACCATTTATTGAGCGCTGCACCTTTTAAGGGCTTTAGATCCTCAGAACCAGCACTGCAAGTAGTTATGCTAAATCACATTGCTTATGAGAAAACACAAGTTTCAAGTAACCTGCCCAGAGTCACACAGATAGAAGTGGCAGACACAAGATCTCCACCAGCCTCTGGCTCCAAAGTTCATGCCCTTGTCTATTATATGATAGCCTCCAAGCCTTTCTTTCTACTTCTCCAACTTTCCTGAATGAAACCCCTATATTGACCTGCCACTCTTGATTCTGCCTTGCTTGAACTCTATCAGATCAAGAAAATAGTAATAAACTTAATTCCCTGCCCTGCCTCCCCATGCCAGGCCTGGCCCAGGATGGCCCTTGTGGCTGCATGCCAGGCAGGCAGAGAAGCATCTACCCTAGTTCAGAATCCTTTTGGGGAAACTGAGAAATACCAGTCATGGAATTCAGATCCAAGAGTTCATGGAGGGTCAAAAGCTTTCCTCCACGTGGAACAGGAGCTTGCTGCAGGTGAAGAGCAAGTTCCAGCTGCCGGATGGTGGTAGTCTGTCCATCAGACTCCAGGACGGGCACCTGCAGTGCTGCACAAGTCAGGCATCATGCTTGTGATAACGAATGGATTTCTTCATCAAGAATTGAAAATCAAGGAAAATTTTAAAGCACTACACACTTCCCTCCTCAGTTTCCAGCTGGTGCCTGATCAGGAGCAGCTCTGGGCTGTGAGTGTAGGGGGCAGTGAGGCAGGCATCTAGCTCATGAGGGACCTCAGCCAGCCCTTCAGTGGGTCTAATATGGCCTATGCATAAATTCAAACTTATTCTATATCCAAGTATGCCTGGTTCCCGGAAAGCCAATTAAGTGATATAGGCTCTATAGGCTTTGGATATACAGGGAGGATGCAGACTATATGTGTTAATTCAAGCTTACACATATGGGGGATATGTGTTAATTCAAGACCTATCTGATAAACACTTAACACTCAAAAAAAACTAAAAAAGAAAGTCCTTAACACTTAACACTCAAAAAAACTAAAAAAGAAAGTCCTTTTGCATAAAAGCACCATTTGAATCCCCATTCCTACATCCTGTGTATAAAAGGGACCCAAAAATCCATTTGGGGCTTGGTTTTTATTAGGACAGAAGTCCACCTAGCCCGGCCGCTATTAATAAATCCTCCTCCTCAGATTCTTGCGTCCTGACCTTCAATACCACGTTCACCCAACATTTCTCTGCCACAACAGGTTCAGCTGCAGGGCTGCTCCAAGATCAGGTACATGATCAGAGTGAGGAAGGAGATCTGTGTGGAGCGGGTCACAGGGAAAATCCAAAGAGAAACCTACTAGATCGATGCAGAGGGGAAACCATGGAAAAGGAGCTGGTGGCCCACGTGGACGCCGTGATGACCCTCGGCAGAGGAAAGACACGAGATACCTGTTGACTGGGTCAGGCAGAAAGGAAGGGAAGATTGCCAACTGGAAAGTCGAATAAACATGGGTAAAACAGGAAGGAAGGAGGGAAGGAGGGAAGGAGGGAAGGAGGGAAGGAGGGAGGAAGGGAAGGTGGAAGGAAAAGACTTACTCCAATTGTGGGTCAAGTCAATTCCCCAAATATCTAGTTTTTCCTTGGGGTCCAGAAGCAACCAAGAGCAGCATTTGAGTCAAATCCACTCGGGACTGAATTCCAGCTCTGTCACAACCTAATGACCTTGGACAAAGAGAATTGGTAAAGTTCCCCAGAAGTCTACACTTCTACTCCCTATTGCTCGCCATATATACATACATTTGTAGATCTTTATCTTTTTCAGTTGTCTCTTCCAGGAAGCCTTCCATCCCTCCTGCCCCCACTGGTGTTACACATAGAGTTGCCAGGTATAACAAATAAAAATACAGGGCACCCAATGAAATTTGAATTTCAGAAAAATAACAAAAACTTTTTTGGGTACAAGTGTATCCCATACAATATTTTGGGCATACTTAGACTGAAAAATTATTAGTTTTCTGAAATCCAAATTTAACTGAATATAACTGGCAATCCTAGTTACATATCCCTCTCTGAGGAAGGGCAATCTCTCCTTTGCAGAGTTTTCCTCCCCTACTATAATTGCTCTATGTCCAGGTTGACACCTATAACATCTGTGCTAACAGGTAACTTTAAGATCCTCTGAAGTTAAAGAAATACTATTAAGTTTGTAAGCAGTGATAACGATACATGGTTAATTTTTAAGAGCTTTTGTCTTTTAGGATGCACACTGAAATATGTGCTGCAAAAATGGAAAAATTTGATTAAACGATTTCTATAAAAATCTCTGAAGCCCAGAGAAGCAAATTGGGATATTTCCAACATTTGTTAGGTTAAGTTATCTGTATATTGCCTCAACTTTCCCCTATCCCTCACTGTCACATGAAAGAGACTGCCCTCGGCATCTGCCCCACATTTGAGTCAGAAGGGACCATAATTAGATTTTGTGTCCTGCTTGGATGAACTTCAGTGAGAGAGTGACCCGAAGCCCATAGTCACCAAGAAGCTGCCCTCTCCTTTACCACACACTGAAAGGTCACATCTGTGTGTAGCCTACACTGAGGAGGTCTTCCCTTCCTATTTCATTTCATCTCTGAGGGAGGAGGGTAATGGGGGACGGGACTCCCTTTTCATTTAACTTTTAGACTTCGTGTTTGCAGTGTGTTAACCTTCAACCTCCCTTCAAAGCCCCTGGTGGCAGTTCCCAAGATTAAAGTTCTGCTGTGAACCAAAGAGGCTCTTTCTCCTTGTCCTTAAAAGGGCAGTCAATGGAGAAAGAGGTCCAGAAGAGAGGAAGAAAAAGAGAAGAGTGACATTTGGAAACTCCATCTAGGAAGCAATCTAGCTAATAGTGGTTGTCAGGTTTTTCCCTAACATCTTTACGGCTTTTGAGAAAGAAAGAGAGAGAAGGAGGGAAGGAAGGAGAAAGGGGAGAAGGAAGGAGGGGAGGGAGGGAGGGAAGGACGGAGGGAAGGAGGGAAGGGAAAACGTACTCATAACAGAAAATTCAAGCAAAAATAGAAAAGCACAAAATCATTACAATCATTATCAATCCTGCAATTATGTCTTTGATAGAAGTCTCCATCACTTGCATCTGGAGATAAAGAATCTAGAGAAGCTCTAAGTAACCAGGGCATCTGGGAGAAATGGCTGATTTCAGGATGGGTCCAAGAACATCTTTTTTTGTGCCAGAAAGAAGGGAAGTGCTAAAATAATAATAATAATAGTAATGGGGCATTTCACAGGAACCAGCCTGGAGAGGCTCTTACTGACCAAATCTGAGAAAATTGATATCATAATAATAAAGATTAGTAATGAATTATAAATTATTGAAAATAGGAAGGCATGAGTTCCTACTTAAGTTGATTAAAAAAAAGTTTAAATGGGGTGAAAAAAGGAGCTCTTGTTTATAGTAATTCCCAGTGCCAACTGGTAAATATGAAGAGAGTGCTGGAGCGAAGTTCCCACAGATAAATTGCAAGAGAAAGAGTAGAAGATATTCAGTGGAGAAACCAGACAATGCCTTGACCTAGCGAGCAAAATTAGTATCACAGGTGAGGGACAGATGGATATCACATGTCTCCAGATGTACTGCTCCAGAGAGACACAATATCACTTATTCAGTATTCTAGCCAAGACTGCATAATCCAATCATGAGGGAACACTGGTGTGGAGAAAGTGGCCATGGTGGCTGCTGAGGGTAGGGAGTAGGAGGGAGAGATGTGATGTGGGGACATTTTCAGGGGTTGGAGTTGTCCTGGGTGGTGCTGCAGGGACAGTTACTGGACACTGTATGTCCTCCCATGGCCCACTGGTAGACTGTGGGAGAGTGTAGGCTATGGGGTGGACCATTGACCATGAGGTGCAGCCGGTGCTCAGAGATGTATTAACCAAGTGCAATGAATGTCTCATGCTGATGGAGGAGGTTGTTGTTATGGGGGGAGGAGTGGGGTGAGGGAGGTGGGGGGTATATGGGGACCTCATTTTTTTAATGTAACATTAAAAAAATAAAGACAAAAAAAAGTCAATGCAATAAAAGACAAAGAAAGACTGTGAAAATATTCCAGATTAAAGGAGACAAAAGAGGCATTTCAACTAAATGCAGGGTCTTAATCCTAGACTGGGTTCTGTATTGAGGGAAAACAAATGTAAAGGACATTAATAGGACAATTGTCAAAAATGTAATATGGACAATGGGTTAAATAAAAGTCATACATCAGTGTCAAATTTCCTGAAATTTTAACTCTGCGATGATATTGGAAGAGAATGTTCTTCTGAGCAAATACACTTTGAAATATTTAGGGATAAAGGGACATGGTATATGCAACTTGCAAAGAATTTGGAAAAAATAGAGAAACATATTGAAGATCTAAACTATGGCTGGAGCAATGACAGCTCATTGACTGATAGACTCACTCATTCATTCATTCCTTCCACGAACATTCACTGAATCTGTCCTAGCACCCAGCACTAATTATGCAGATATGAATAAGACACAGTGTCCCTTTCAAAGGAGTTTATTTTAGTGACAAGGCAGGAGAGGCCATGTACTGACAGCCAGAAAATTGACTAGGCTAGGGAAGAATTATACCTTTTACCTAATTTTATGTTTACTGTGCCATATTTATTTAAAGCAATGCTCTTACAATTTCTTGCAGTAAAAACAAACAAAAAGGTCATAACTTCTCTAACTTTAATGTTTTTAAAAGAGATTTTGCCTCTTTCTATAAATATCCATGATTAACTCAAAAAAAGTCGATTCAAAGACTTGCGGATTTTAATAGTCCCATCATCATAAGGGAAAAAATGGGGACCTAGCAACTTACACAGGAGGACCCTCTTGTCTCTAGTTACCTGGTGTATCTCTGGCCATCTCATTGAATATCTGAGTTCCCAAAATTTCCTCAGGGGACACGAGACTCCGTTTTTATAGTTTTCCAAAATTCAGGGTTCAGTTTTCCCTAGCCCTCTCTGCTTTGACCACTCCGGCGATTCTCAGCTGGGGGCAATCCCCTTCCCCCAGGGGACATTTAGTAATACCTGGAGACATTTTTGGTTCTCTTCACTGAGGGGAGGCAAAGTTTGCTACTGACATCTAGTAGGTAGAAGCTAGGGAAGCTGCACAACATAGCCCCTCACAGCAATGCCTTCTCCAGCTCAACATGTCCACACTGCTGAAGAAGAGAAACACTGAATTAATCTCCTAAAATTTGGAGCAGTCCAGCTGGACAGGAAGGATGCGGAGGGGGAAGGATGGAAAGGAGAAGGGTGGGAAGGGGGTATATCAGTTATAAATAGGTTCAATTGCAAGCAAGACAATCAATCAATCAATAAAGCTTAAACAAGATAGATGTTTCTCTTTCTTTTAAGGAAGCCTACTGTTCAGAAGGCCAGGGCTGGCACAGCAGCCCCACTGTCATCAGGAGGCCAGACTGTCTTTTCGGTCTGCCATCAGCTACAGATGGCTTCCTTCTTATAGTCCAGGTTGACTCCTTGAGCTCCAACCATCATTATCTTCATTCTAGCCAGCAGGAAGGGGGAGGGCAGAGGGGAAAAATATGCCCCTCCATTGAAGAACGCATCCATGAATCCGTACCCAGGATGTTTCCTAATGCCCATTGGGCAGGGCTTATCACACGGCCTCCCTGAATTGCAAAGGAGGACGGGAAATATAATTGTTATCCCAGGAAGCAGTAAGTCTAATTAAACAGCCAGGGGATGAATGGGTGCTGAAAGACAGCTCACAGTCTCTGCCCCAGATACACAACCTGGATGTTTTCTTTAGGATTTTAAAAATATTTTGTCACTCATCTATTTTTCTAATATTCTTCCACTGCACTTGATCTTTGTAACTGTTAAGCAGAAAGTGCCATTTCATAAATCTGCAAATAAGTAAAGAGCAATCTTCTTCAGGGAAAGGTGGCAGGGAGACTTTGCATTGTTTCCAAGAAGGAAACCTTCAAATTCAGTAAAATTAGGAGACATGCACAGAAATCTGAGCACAGGAAAATAAGACCACAAAATTCCTAAAGGCCCACACAGCTCCCCAAATTAGACAGTTAACTAAGGAAACCAATTAAAACCAATTAAAAACTAAATCCTGGTGGAGGGATACACACACACACACACACACATTCAATCAAATGCCTGAAATGATAACAGCTTTCAACAAAATCTATCCCCATTTGTTAAGGGTTGTTTTTTATATAGCTTGTCACTCTAATATTCAGCAAATTTTAGATTATTCTCACATTACTCTGTTTTTAACAATGACTTTCCTACTTCATCAAATAGTCTGTTAAGCTATCAACGGATTGGTAAAGAGTCTGTTCTTCAAATTGTGCTTTTCTCAAAGTTATTCTTCAACCCTAGGATTCTGTGCTTCATGGTTGCTGAAATAGTCCCTAGAATTTCTGGGAAGGGCCAGCTGCTTCCTTAATCACCCACTTATTGTCCCATGCTCTCTGATTAAATGCTGCCATCTGACTTTATCCTCGAGACCTCAACCAGCTGAGTGTATAGCTGAGTTTATATGTAGATTTGTTGTCAAGAACGTCTAGCAAATTAAACATGTTCAAGTGTCAACAGCCTCATATAGAATGGCAAACAACTCTGGTTTCATTGGGTGCATGGGAGGGTCCAAATCTAATCTGAGGCTATAGAATAGAATTCACCCACTGTTTTTCTATTTAGCAATTATGCAAGCTTTTTTCCTTGGAGGTGGGAGACTGGTTATGGAAATCAGATTTTTGCCTCTTTTAAATATGCAGACTCATACACCAAATCTCTCATTTGTGATTCTATAATAAAGAGAAAAATAGCTGAGAAGAAAGAAGACAACATCCTCACTTTTGAACTGATTTGGATCTGGTTTAACTCAGCCAAAACCACATATAAGAATAAAAGCAACTTCCCATTAGGTGCCAACTGGAATAACTCACTTATGAAGATGGGATAGACGTTGGGAGAAATTTGATTACTGAAAAGCAATGAGTTATTACAGGTCAGTCTTTCAGGTAGGAACTGCTAACCCCTTGAAATTTTGGACAAAATTTTTTCTATCTGTACACATAATAACAATAGCTGACATGAAGAGTTTGCTACATGCCAGACACAGTGCTAATCCTTTAACAGTGCTCTAATTTAGGAAACTCCATGAATTTCATTTTACAGATTAAAAAGCAGAGACTCAGAGAAGTTACATAACTTGGCCAGATCACAGAGCTGTTAAATGGCTGGACTGTGATTCAAACTCAGCCTGATTCACTTATGTTTTCTTTCTTTCTTTTTTTTTTTTAGAAATCTTTAACCCATGTGAAACAAAGACAAGGATATTTTGTTTCCTAGAAATAAAACCAATTGGCCCATCACAATTTAAAATGGTGTTTTGTGAGGTTTTTTTTTTTTAACAATTTAATGACATGGGGAAATGTTCATAATATATTAAGTGCAGCAAAAAGAGAACACTACGCTACATACACAAATAAGTAAAGAGTATATGTATGGCCATTGATTTGGTATCTATTATGGAGCTACATGGAAGACTAACCCCAGGTTGTATTAAAGAGCCTGAGATCTGGTGGTAGACTGCATGGTGGGCTTTACTCCCTCTGGGTGATCTTGTGCCCAGATCTTCATCTGTAAAATGTGGATAATAATATTACCTATATCTTGAGGTAGCCGAAAGGATTAAGTAAACTGATCCAAGCAAATCAATTAGCATAATGCTTGGCACTTTAAAAACACTACTCATTTAAGCATATCAAATGTATTAGCAGTTGTTATAACTGAACGGTATAATTACATGTATCTTAATCTTTTTATTAAAATGGTCTCCATTTATCAAATTATCTACAAACTTGTTTTGTTTGTTTCGATATTTACACTCAGAAAATAAAAAGTTAAGATTTTAAAAGTTTGGGTCTTAGGTGTTCCATGAATGCCAAGATATCCTAAAACCAAAAACTAAGTCCTTTACAAATTCCATTTTGAGATGCGCCTTCACTAGAACCCCTCTGTCTCCCTCTTGGAAAACGAGCTCCTCATTTCCATAAGCTGATAGCACAGGGAGCATTGGAACAAGGATTCAGTGAGAAATAGAATCCTGACTAACAATTTGGAAGTATTTGGCATTATGGAAACAAGAAACAACGAATGTAAATAACTCCCAAGTAAATGATCTCTGTAAGTCCCCGAGGTGCTGTGGGTATTGGGAATATGTAATATTGCATTATAATTTATAATTGGATCTTGAAGTCTGTTCAGTAGTGGGTCTAGTAACAGGGCTGGGAATTAATCCTCAATCCACATGGAGTTACATTGCTGGGAATATCACGGAGCCGGACGCCACATGAGGCAGACTTTGATGCATATAAATAAGGGGATCGAGCCAGAGGACTGTATTCCAGATACTTTCTAATACATGGGGAAATGTTGAGACAGTAAGCTGATTATTCAAAACAGCGCAGTTCCCTTACTAAACTTCCCCAGGCTTCAGATGAAGCTAATGAAGCAGAGATTTATCTGTCTTTCTTCTGAGGTGATTGATGAAGAAATCTGCTGCAAATAACTAGGAAAACAATTGGAGGGTGGGGAGAGTTTAATTTGTTTCCTGCAACTGGGGGTCTGTCACAGTCATATACTTGCTAATGTTCAAAAATTCAACATGTGGAAGAAAAGGCAAGGAGACTAGTCCTAGGAGCCTGTTATTCTTCTGGGAAATGAATGGCTAAACATTTCTGCCAGGCACCCCTCTTTCACTTAGGCTTTAGAAGGCTGAGAAAAATAAATGGTAGCTGTGTGAACTCAGTAGTTTCTGGACCTCGCTGAACTTTATTTTCTCCATATCTCTAATAAGGATACCTGTGGGGACACCAGTTAAATCATATAAAGTGCTTAGATTGAACCTGGCCCTTACTGGGTGCACAGGACGTGAAACGTTTTGTAAAAATTTTTTTTGTAATGTGCTGCTAGGTTTTTATGGTTGTTTTTTTGTTTTTTTGGTGGTTTTTTGTGGTTTTTTTTTTTTGAAGAGAAGAGTGGTACCATATGTTGCAAGAAGTCAAACTGGACTTTTTGGGGACTACTTAATTTGCCTTTAATCTTATTATTCTCAATTTTGGAATCAAAGCATGAAAATCTGCACAAATACAATGTTTACAAGAACTGGTTGATTCTAAGAGGCATCTGCTACAGTCTCTTTTTATATGGATATGTACATGTCCTAATCTATAGAAACAATTAAAGATAAAAATGTGCTTGTATCCTACTGCTAATTTACCTGTCAAATCTGGTGTTTCATCATATTAAAGGCAATAAATCACTAGTTGATAATCTTAAAAAAAATTTTTTTTCAAGAACCTAGGAAGGGTATTTGGGTCACCTACTCACCCAATTATTTTGCTAATGTGTGAATTCCTTTAATTGGAGAATAGTTTTTTATTCCACAATTATAGATAAGGCTTAACTGCAAATAGTGAGAGGGAGAACAACTGACTTAAAATCATACTAAATTGCAAATGATCCATACCAGCTTATACCCCTGAAGGGCTAGAAGGGAGAGAGCAAAGATTTGCCTGCTCATTCAGTAAGCTTTTATTTGCACCAACTATGTGCCAGGTGTACACTAATTCCCAGGGAGCAGAAGGGAGTCAAGCCTGTAGATTTGAAAATGAAAGGCTCTTTTCTCAGCCTGAAACAAACTGGCTTATGGTTCTCATCCTTCAGAGCTCAACTCAGGGGCACTTCTTGGAGTTTGTGCCCCGGTTCTGCGCTATACTGTAAGACTGTCGTGCTACAACAGAACGCTCCATAGAACTGACAGCGTTAGTCGCAGCCACCGCACCCGGATGTGCAAGAAATGGCCATTTTGTGGTTTACATTAAATTCAACTCAAATCAGGTACCAAGTCTCATCCCCACCAGGCTGGGTAGAAATTCCATTTTAGTCACCAATGTGCCCCTCCCTGCCTTGTAGTCGCTTCAGAATTCCGGGAGATTTTTGTAGTGCCCAGAGACAGAAGAAGGGCCCCTGACTTCCCATCTACGGTCATCCCTGACCCATCTTTGTCGGAGCTTGCAGTTCGTGGTTGAGTCAGAAGGAGTGCGGAAGCTTTGCTGAGATCTCCTTACTCAGGGAGGTACTGCCTGCAAGGGCCCCGTCTCTCACCCTCCAACTCTGATCTCTTTTGTGAGTCCAGGCAACTGCTCTTCCATACCAGGGATGATCAAACATTTTCTCTAAGGGGCCAGAGAGTAAATAGTTTAGATTTTGCAGGCCAAGAAATGCCGGTTGGAACTAATCTCTTTGATGAGCGAAGACTTTGGGAAAATATAGTACAAAAATATCCATAGGCACCACATAGATGAAGGAGTGTGGCTATGTTCCAATAACACTTTATTTATGGACACCCAAATTTTATTTTCATGAAACTTTCATCTGTCACAAAATATTATTCTCCTTTTGATTTTTAAAAAACATTCTTAGCAAGCAGGTCATACAAAAACAGGTAGCTAGCTGGATTTGGATCATGGCTAGTAGTTTGGCAACCCCTGCTCTATCTGCTTGGTGTTCTCAGAGAGACTTGGTCTGATCTCTTCCATGAGCGAAGACTTTGGGAAAATATAAGCCGTTTATTCACGCATTCAATTGTCTAACATATCCTTGTAGGATGACCAACAGAGCCATTGTGCCTGTGACAGAGGAGTTTCCCAGGATCTGGAATTTTCATTACTAAAGCTGGGAGAGTCCCTGGAAACTGGGACAGTTGACCACCCAACAGATTAGGTGCCAGGCAACGAAACTTGAGGAGTAAATAAGACAAAGTCTTTGTCCTTCTGAAGCTAGCATGGAAGGAAAGTGCCTTGCAGACAACTCTTGTTCTTGGCTTGGGATACACACTTCCTCCACTCTCTAGCACCTGATCCTCATGACAGAGGATGCACGAGATGCTTGGAGGAAAAAGCCTAAATGATCATCTCAACAGATTGTATGTATTGATTCTCAGGGTCAAGTTCTGGCAGCAAGAACCAACCCCTAACCACAACTACCCCCGAGGATAAAACCAGCGCAGGAAGTAGAGTAAAAAGCAGGGCATCCAGAGTGGTCCAAGCCCCTTTCACATTTAAAGACTCCTTGTCTTATTAGAACATGAAAATAGCCCAACCACGCTATAAAAATTGTAGGCTATCTTACCTGTTAGATTCTGTTAGCCCAGCTCTTCGACTGTATTTGTAAGTCCAAATTGGAATTAACGAGAAAAGTCTAAATTGAAGGTCCTTTGGAAATGTGAGGACCAGGTGAAAAAGATCTCTCCTCCACACCCACCCGCTCGCCTGCAACCACTCTAGGAGCACAAGACTCCACCACAGAATGGGGAGTGATGCACAGACCAACCTCAGTCCCCACTTGGCCCCTCTGTCATTCAGTTTTGTGCAGTTCATAGCTTGGCACCCTGAGACACCTGGTCCTCACGAAAGAAATCAGATCTTTCGCCTAAGGTTGGAGGAATAAAGGAGAGGGCAAATCCAACTGCACAAGAAGGGCTGGGCCTCATCCTGCCCTGTGTTCTGGTTACTGGGACCCACGCTATTTGCCTGTGACCCCAAGGCACCAGGTTGCTCCTTCAGGAAGTGATTTCCGGCCTCCCAATCACTGGTATTTCTGACAAGTGGCTGTTTCTCACCTACGTGACTTCCTGTCAGTTCTGTTTGCAGAATGTGACTGCAAAGGATGGGCTGAAAGCAAGAGCTGGGAAAGCTTTTGAAAGCCAGTCAGGCAGAAACTTCCAGACAAAAGGTCTTGGAACAGATATTATCTGCATCCCTGAGTTAAGTAATTGCCGGGAGTGGGAGAGATAATAAGAACACACCCTAAATTATGCTTCAAAGAGAGACTTGCTTGGTTTGGCTGAGGGGGTGGTTGAAGGAGCCCTAGAGGAGGAGTTCTTAGCCTTTTCTGTTCCACGGACCCCTTGCCAGTCATAGTGTAAGAGTACTATACTGTGTATTATTTAATAAATACCAACGTATCCCCACAAGAATAATGTTTTTTTGTATTTCAGTTCAAGCTCAGGGACCCCTGGTTAAGAATCCCTGCCCCAGGGCAAACACTTTAATACAGCCCCCCTACCCCCCACCCCAGTGAGAATTGTTAATCTGGTACAGGTGATAAAAGTTCCCTAAATGGGCAACCTGACAACACTCGTCAACAGGAGGGGACCTTCTGGGGCTTGATTACCTCATTACCAAGTTCACTGACTGAGTACTCTTAGCTGTGGGAAAAAATAAGGAACAGGTATGTGACTTCCAGTCCAGGCTTCTTCCCTGGGAGCTAGAATTATTTTGACCCCCCGGGGGGAAATTGGGAGGCTGCAAAGGCATCCAGAGTCTGGGGTGTAGATGGCAGGAGCCAGGAGATGAACCATCCTGTTTTACTGACAGGGAAATTAGCATGGAGTGTCTATTAGATGTCTGAAACTCTGCTAGAAAATATACAGATTTTATTTTATTGTGTTTTATTTTGTTTTTCTCACAACCATTCTTCAAGATTGATATTAGATTGTCTGTTTTACAGATGAGCCAAGAGAGGCTAAAGGGTCCATCAGCAGTGCAATGGTCTAACTGCATGAGAGTAAGTACATAAAATGGTTTATTATGCAGAACGTCAAAGTCGTATTTTGGAAATATATTTCATGATATACTCTCAATATAATGTGAAGGGGGAGGAAGTAGAAGGCAAAACTACAAAATATGTCCTATCCAAATGTTTAAATATGCAAGATGATTAATAAATATCCATGCAAGCAAAAGTATGGTGAATAAAATACAAAATGATAACATTAGTTGTATCTAGGGTTACAACTTGTCACAGATTGAATTGTGTCCTTCACAAAGATACAGTGTAGTCCTAACCCCCTGGACACCAGAATGGGGCCTTATTTGGAAATAGCATCTTGCAGATGTAATTAGTTAAGTTCAAAGGCGGTCATACTGGATAGGGTGGGCTCTTAATGCAATATGACTGTAGTCCTTAGAAGAAGAGAAGACACACAGAGCTAGACACACAGCCACGTAAAGACAGAGCTTGAAATGATGAATCCACCAGCCAAGGAACACTAAGGATTGCTGGTAAATCCCAGAAGCCAGAGGAGGCAAGGAAGGATTCTCCCCTACAGGGGGAGCACTGTCCTCCTGACATCATGAGTTTGGACTCTAACCTCCAAAAGAAATAACAAATTTCTATCATTTTAAGCCACCAAGTTTGTGGTGCTTTGTTAAGCAGCCTATGAAACTGAGTGATTTTTGTTGTTGTTGTTTATTGTCTTTCTAATCTTTATCAGATTTTTCTAAAGGTTCTACAATGAACTAGTGTTATTTCTAACAATGGATAAATATGTGATTTTAGAAAGGAAAAATAAATTGATTTTCAGAAAGGAGAGGAAATGTCCCTGAAGTAACCCAGATAGAAAATAACTGCCTTAGAATTAAACCCAAATCTTCCAGATGTTAATTCCTACATTTTTTCCTGGCCTAAATCTTTAAGGGAATTTAACTGCTTAGATACTGAAAGAAATGCAAACTTGTGTTGAGGAAGTTACATGAGGTAATCACACTAGTAAGGAAAAACCTGCCCTTATCTGGATCTACTCTGATTCCCTCTCCCCGGTTTGCTGGCTATAGCCAGGTAATAAAATGGGTGGATTAGGAACAAGTAGCTTGTCCAGTCCATCTCAGGACATCTTCCTGTGCTCCAAAAGCAAACAAATTTGCAAGGGACTGACTTAGAAATGGCTGGTCCACAGCCAGGAGTCTGGCCTTTCCCCAACTTCACCACTTTTCCCAGTGCCAAGTGCCCCTCACCCATAACCCATAATCCTCATTCAGGCCAGCTTTCTTTCAGGGATCACCTTAAAACTATATAGTTAAATCTTTTTTTAGGAGGTACCGGGAATTGACCCCAGGACCTCATACATGGGAAGCAGGTGCTCAACCACTTGAGCTGCATACGCTCCCCTCCTTAAGTTTTGAATAGCTGGTAAGTTTTTAGGTGTAATCACATTTTCAGGAAATTTGAATTCAAACAAAAGATAATGATAAACGCCTAATTTGGTTTTTAGGGGGAGGATTCCCACATACCTTCAAGGAACTGAGGAGCACTATGGACCATCTACCCAGGGGAAGAAATGCACACAAATAGGCTTGTTACTATTATGGAGTCCACAGATGCTAGGCCAAGGCCTCTGACTAATGGCAGATGTGTGATATCAGTTACAAGTCTGGATGTAGAAGGATATTTGAGGTCAGAGGAGATGTTTTGTGTACTTTATAAAACTAGTTCTACTGATAAGAGTATCTGTGTTCAGTGTAGCTCACTTCTGATTTATTTGTGGTTAACAAAAGATGGTACCTAGACACCATTGTGAATGAAGTTGCTTAGAATTGGGCAGCGTGGCAGAACTGTATATGGAAAAGTGAAAATCCACAGATAGTTCACAAATTCTACTTAGGCAAAGCTGCCCCTTCTTCTACTGCCAACTATTTTCCCACCATGAACCATGCAAACACCGCAAAGGGCAAATTGGATATTTTCTCTCTCTCATCCTGATGGAAGATCAAAAATAAGGATGAACAAAGCATCAGAAACCACTTGCTGGATTAGTAACCATTGAGAGTTACTTGAAATTCCACTTCCAATACGGAAAAATAAGCTCCAAACAAACTAACCTCCCATAGATAATACCTTTAAACTTTGGGCAAAATAATAAAACAGTTACCCAAAGCCTCTGGAGAGTGAACACAAAAAATTAGGCAGATTTTAGAGGGAAGTCAACCTTGAAAACAGCTATGGAGTGAGATTCACATTTTTATGGCTTTAGGCTGAAGGCAGGCTGCAGTTGTGTCATGCGTGGTTTGGAGTGGTTAAAATTTCAGTAAAATATCCACTGACTTTCTGGCCTGAAGAATCAGAGGACAAAACTTGGGGGCATGTTCTCTCTCTGCTCAGAAGAGCCCACACCAAATCTTGTTGTGTATTTTTGTCTTTTTCTCCCATTTGTCAGCAAGCTCTGTTCTTTCCCCCATCTCCCAAATAAATACTTTTTTAAAAAAAATTTTTATTTTTATTGTCTTTTTTTTTTAAAGATACATAGATCACCAAAAAATGTTACATTGAAAAATATAAGAGGTTTCCATATACCCCACACCCTACCCCACCCCACTCCTCCCACATCAACAACCCCTTTCATCATTGTGGCACTTTCACTGCATTTGGTGAATACATTTTGGAGCACTGCTGCACTACATGGATTATAGTTTACATTGTAGTTTACACTCCCTGAGTCCATTCAATGGTAGGATATATAATGTCCTGTATCTGTCCCTGCAATATCATTCAGGAAAACTCCAAGTCCCAAAAATGTCCCACATCACCTCTTCTTCCCTCTCCCTTCCCTCAGCAACTCCCGTGGCCACTGTCCCCACATCAATCATACAATTTCTTCCATTGCTAGAGTCATAATAGTTCTATAGTAGAATAACAGTAAGTTTACCTTAACCCATGTTTTATTCCTCCATCCTGTGGATGCTGGGATGGTGAGGTCTACTCCACCTCTCAACTGAGAGGGGGCTTAGATCCCACTTGGTTGATGTATGTGATTCTCCTGCTTGCAGTTGTAGACACTCTTGGTTCCCTGGTGTGGTGGTTGACCATCTTCACCTCCCTGTGAACTGGAGAGTAGGTGTTACAACTCTGCTGAGGCTCAGGGCCCAGCTGGCCCATGGACAGTCCAGAGATTCAAGTCTCTTAGTATACACCAACCCCATTGCCAACTACAGGTTCAGTAAAAGTGACAGAAGAGGCATGTGTAGAAAGGTCACATCTGGGAAACGGACTTGGCCCAGTGGTTAGGGCATCTGTCCACCACATGGGAGGTCCACGGTTCAAACCCCAGGCCTCCTTGACCCATGTGGAGCTGGCCCATGCGCAGTGCTGATGCACGCAAGGAGTGCCGCGCCACGCAGGGGTGTCCCCCATGTAGGGGAGCCCCACGTGCAAGGAGTGCACCCGTAAGGAGAGCCGCCCAGCATGAAAGAAAGTGCAGCCTGCCCAGGTATGGCGCCGCCCACACTTACCGTGCCGCTGACGACAACAGAAGCGGACAAAGAAACAAGACGCAGCAAATAGACAAAGAGAGCAGATAACCAGGGGAGGGGAGGGGTATTAAATAAATCTTTTAAAAAAATTTTTTAAAAAGGTCACATCTGAGTCCAACTCCATCAAACTCAGGAGCACAAATTCCAAAGTAGGGACCACTGGCAAGGCACTGAACTCCAGAGTCATCTGCCATGACCATAAAACCTGTGTGTCTCTCCCCAGTACCTGGGGTTGTATCTACTTTGGCTTTCTCTGGGATCCTGCTGAGACATGTACAAGCACAACACCTCTGATGACCTCACAACTCATTTTGAAGTCTCTTAGCCATATAAACTCATTTGTCTTTACCATTTCCCCTTTTTCATTCCAGGTCTTTTTCTAGTTGCATCACCAGCTGGATTGGTAGTAATCCCTCAGAGCCAGGGAGGCTCATCCCTGGGAGCCATGTACCATGCTGGGGAGAAGGTAATGCATTTACATGCTGAATTTGGCTTAGAGAGTGGCCATATTTGAGCAACATGGAGGCTCTCAGGAGGTAAATCTTAGACACCCTACAGCTCTAGGCCTAGTTGGAATTTCAAGAACACAGGCTCATAAGTCATCAATATCAAGGGCTCATCATTGGACCATCCAGATAAATATTTTTACTGGCCTAACTAAGAAAAAACAAAAATATAAAACAAAACAAAAAATTGGTGGCAATAATAGCTGCTAGAAAATGATAGGGTAATCCTGGAAAAAGAGAAGGGAATCACCGAATTCTGTATAAAAGCACTCCTCAAGTCTCTGGTGAATCCATAAATCATGCATGTGGGGCAAATACAAAAGTTTGCCGTGAAAGCTAAAAAATAAACTCTACTTACACATGAACCACTGCCCACTGCAAGGGAGACAGAATTTGCATTTTGAGTCTAACCAAGTAAATTACTTTCTAGAACAACAACAATACTCTTCAGAGAAAAATAACAGCATTCAGAGTCTCTATGATATAATATTCACAGTGTCCAGCATTTAATCAAAATTACTCAGCATATGAAGAATCAGGAGAATGAGACCGATTATCCTGGGAAAAGACAATTAACAGAGGTCAATCCTGAGATTATCTTGATGTTAGGACTAGTATAACTATGTTCAATGAGATAAAGGAAATATATGCTTATAATGAATGAAAAAATTAGGAAATGTCAGCAGAGAAATAGAAACAAAACCAAATCAAAATTCTAGAAAGAAAAATACAGTATCTGAAAAATTCACTGGGAATAGCAGAACTGAAATGACAGAAGAACATGTCAGAGACCTCTTATCCAAACTGAATAAAAGAGAGAAAAATGGGAGAAAGAATAATCCATCCTCAGGGACTTATGGGACAATATCAAAAAGTCTAACCTGTGTGTAAATGGAGTCCCTGGTAGATGGGAGAGAGAGAATGGGCCCTTAAAATTATCTGAAGAAATATTCACCAAAAATTCCAAAATTTGGTGAAAGACATAAATTTACAGGGGCCAGAAGCTCAGCAAACTATGAATAGGATAAATATAAGGAAACCATGCCCAAATACATCATAGTCAAACTGCTGAAAACAAAAGATCAGGTGAAATTTTTGAAGAAGAGAAAAATACCAAAATATTAATATATGCAAGAAAACTATTTGAATGCCAGAGAAAAACAGCATATCACATACAAAAGAACAGCCATTCAAAACCAAGAATTTCTCACCAGGAACTATGGAGGCCAGAAAACAGTGTAATGACATTTTTAAAGGACTGAAACAAAAAACCTGACAATTCAGAGTTCTATATCCAGAGAAAATATCCTTCTAGAATAAAAGCAAAAGAAATCTATTGTCAAAAAGAAAACTTACTGATGTCCAATAGATTTTCTCCCTGTACCATGTTTTATCATTTTTCAAATCATGCATTTCTGTAAGTACCATGGTTGCAAATAAAATGGGTCACAGAAATCAGGAAGGAAGGAAGGAAGGGAGGGAGGGAGGGAAGGGAAAAGAAGAGAGAGAGAAAAGAAAATTTGCTAACAGACTCACATTACAAGAAATGCTGAAGGAAATTATTCAGGCTAAAGGGAAATAATATCAATATGAACCATAGAGTATCAAAAATGGTAAAAAATGGGGAAAAATAAAAACAGTAAATGCTTAGGTAAATATAAAACATGATTTTTTATTTAAATTATAAATGGTTATTTAAAGAAAAGTTATAAAAATATTTTATGATGCTCATAATGTATAATATATAATAAATATAACAACCATAATGCAGACAATGGTAGGGGAGAGGTAAATGGAGCCACGCAATGAAAGTTTCTATATTTTAAGTAAAGTGATATAATATTAACTTTAAGTAGACTATGAAAAGTTAAAATGTTTATTGTAATCCCTAGATTAGCCACTAAAAATTGCAAAGAGGTATAGGTAAAAATCTAGTAGATAAGTTAAAATGGAATTCTAACAAATATTCAAATAATTCAAAATAAGGCAGTAAATGGGAAACAGAACCCAAAAAAAAAAAAACAGCTAGAAATTGAAATTTTCAATAATTACATTAAACATTAATTATCTACATTGGCCCATTTTCCTTGTCAAGACTTTATTTTTATCTTACTAATATTTCACAGCAACTCTTACAGGAATAGGTCTCTTTAACTCCATTTTAAAGATGCAGAAGTCAAAGCTCAGAAAGATTGTTAATAATAAGTACATGTGCATGCATTTATTGAGCTTATATTCTATCCAGCCTGTACTGAATCCTTCCCATACCTTAAATTTTTAATGGTCTAAATATTACAATTAAATGGCAGAGATTATCAGAATAAGTGAAAAGTAACCCAACTATATGCTGCCTATAAGAGATATACTTTAAATATAAAGACACATATAGATTAGGATGGAAATATATATACAATACAAATAATAGCATAAGAAGGCTAGAGTGACTATATAACCATCAGATAAAATAGACTTCAAAATAAAGAATATTACCAGAGATAAAGAGGGATACTTCATAATGATGATGAAAGGATCATTTCATTAGGAAGATGTATTAATCAGGGCTCTCTAGGGAACAGAATCAGCAAGAGATATCTGTCAATAGTGAGAGATTTTATCAGAGTATCTCACATGACTGTGGGGATGCACAAGTCCAGGTTCAAAAGGCAGGCTGCAACCAGGGGCTCCAATAAAGTCCAGTGAAGATTCTTGATGAGTTCTGGGAGATGCTGGCTGTCCAAAGCTGACCCGGGAAAATTCCAATGTTGGAATCACTTTCCCTTTTAAGTCATTCAACTGATTGGGTTAAACATCACACATTGCTAATGGCAATCGCCCAATTGATGTAATCATAACCAGCTAACTATGATTTACCACTGCAGTAAAGTCAATGGTGACTAAATCCATAAATAGCCTTGTATTACAGTTAGCCCAGTGCTTGCTTGACCAAACAACGGGGCACAATTACCTGGCCAAATTGACACAATAGCCTAACCATCACAGAAGATATAATAATTACAAATATGTGCCTAGCAACAAAGCTTCAAAAATCAAGAAAAGGAGACAAAATTAAGTATATGAATCCACAATTCTACAATCATATTAGGAGATTTTAATATGCCCTCTCAGAAACTGATAAACTACAAATGAAAAAAATAATCAGAAAAGATATAGGTGATTTGCATAACATTACCAACCAACTTGACCTAATATTTATAGAACATGCACCCCCCATACTGCAGAATACACATTCTTTTTAAGGGCATATTTACCAAGATGGACCATATTTTGGGCTACAAACAAATTTCAATGTTTTCTGACTACAATGGAATCAAATTAGAAATCAATAGCAATAAAAGATTAAGGAAACCACAAATATTTGCATATTAAGCAATATATGTCTAAATAATCCATAGGTCAAAGAAGAAATCACAGTAGGAATTGGCAAGTATTTCAAACTGAATGACAAAGAAAATACAACATATCAAAATTTGTTGGATGCAGCTAAAACAGTTCTTTTAAGGAAATTTATAGTTTTAAACACTTATATTAGAAAACAAGCAGGATAAAGAGAAGCAAAGAAACACAAAGTAAGCAAAATAAAGAAAATAGAAAAAAGAGCAGAAATCAATGTAACAGAAAACAAACAGAGTAAAGTAACAAGGCTAAAAGTTGGTTCTTTGAAAGTTTCAACAAAGTTAAAAAATCTTAGCTAGACTGATTAAGGAAGAGAAAGAGAATACACAAATCACTATAATCAAGAATGAATGAGAATATGCAATTTCCTATAGACATCAAAAGAATAATGAGACAATATTATGAACAACTTTATGCCAACAAATATGACAACTAAATTTAGGAACCACTTCCCCAAAAGACCAAATTCCCATTGTCTGAGACAGGGACACAGGTACTACAATGAGGGTTGTTTATGGAAGACTCCTAGAGACACAGCCAAGGTTTCACATAGGAATCCCATTCCAGGAAAGCTTCCAAATTGATAGGAGACCACGCTATGCTGAAGATTAGCCTTTCAGCTTATTGAGGATGGGTCAGAAAAAGTGGAAAAGTGATGAGGTATAAGCAAGTTACATGCTTCTTTCCTTTCTGTGATAAAATAACAGCTGCAAGACTCCCTTCACTCTAAGTGGTGAGCTAGAGTTTGGTCTTGGTGTATGTTCTGCAGAAAAAGACCCTGAGACAAAGATTTGAGCACAAGTGGTTTATTGGGAAAATAGTCCCAGAAATGTGGGTAAGAGAATGGGCAAGCATGACAAGGATTGGAAGGAAACCAATATAGGAAGTGTCATCAAGCAAGTTTTAGTGTGAGCAACTGGAACTTAGTCCTGCTGGGGAGCCATAGGAAACAGTGTAAAGGACGTCTCAGAGCTATCCCAGCTGAGGAGGGAGGGAGCTGGGGGTTTTACCCACCAGCTCCCTGTCCATCATTGATTGAGAAATGCTTCAGCTAGCATCAGCTCAGTGGTGCTGCTGGCTTGCTCAGGACATGTACAAGAATGCTCCTAAAACCAGGTAAAAAATCCTGAGGCAGAAATTGCAGATTCTCTCAGTAAGCATCTTTATGTGTGTAGAGGTGAGTGCTGAGAAGTTATGAGTGAGCTGCCCATGCCTTTGCTACAACTTTAAGGAAAGAACAGGATTCTGATAAGCAGAAAGAAGCGAAGGTAAGAGAACTTGCTTTTAAAAAAAACAAACCTTCATTAGGAGTGCAAAGTGTCTAGATAAATCTCATTATTCATTTTTGAATCAATATGTTTCCTTGTTATATATTTCTAAATATGAGTATCTTATTCTGGACCCCACAGTGAAACGATCTCTTGAAGAGGACAGTTCATTAGTCCTCGCCTCCAGGTCACCTTTAGGTTTTTTGCTTCAGGTAGAGTTAGGCAATCTGCTTAAATCTCGAGTGAACTCCAAACTAACCTGGCATAGTCACACAGCCTTCTAAGCCTCAGTTTCTGTACATGCAAAATGGTAATAATAACACCTGCATACCATCTTCCTCTATGTGAACATAGAGCTTTTCCCATGCCACACACTCAGATGACAAACTGGAGTCTTTGGAGAGTTTTAGGGGAAAAAAATTAAGATCACAACATTGCCTGGGCAGCAGGGAAGATGGACTGGTAGAGAGCAGTCCCCAGGTCCTGGGAGGCAGATGGAAGGCACTGATGCTGTTCAGGCGACTGTTCAAATGGGCCTGATCTGGGGAAGGACAGAGGTGATGGAGAAGAGAGAAAATATCTAAGCGATATTTGTAAGGTAAAATTGTTATAACTACGTTGAGTGGCAGGGACTGGGTGAAGGTAAGGGCTTGAGGAAAATGCCAGATTTCTGTTGGGGCAGCCTGCTTATATGAAAGCAGATCTGCTCAATGGAAATGAATTGGCAGGTAGAAACGCATGCTGCTGTTCATTAAGTTCCATGACACTCACAAAACTTGCATTTCCCATGAAATTTAAAAACACAGATAAATAGTTATTTCCCAAAGCACACCCCAAAATCCTCAAAAGCCATTGACACTATTTCGTGGACACAAATTGCTAGAAATGTGGTGTGTTGAATCAACAATGCCTGTGGCATTTGAGGTGCCTGTGGGACAGGGTAGAGGGGTGGGGAAGCCCTATGGAGCTATGCTTCAATCACAAGAGTGAGGTCAGGGCTAGAGATGAAGGTCAGGTAGCCATCAGTGTACCAGTAGAAATTGAAGCCATGGAAGAAAAAGATGAGAGGGCCAGGTATTTATTTATTATGACTGTAACAAATTACAACAATCTTGGTGGATTAAAACAACACAAATTTATTGTCTTACAGTTATAGAGGCTAAAAGTCCAAACTGGGCCCTCCGGGGCTAAAGTCAAGGTGTGGGCTGGGCTGCGTTCCTTTTGGAATTCTAGGGAAGAATCAGCTCTTGTCTTTTCCAGCCTCCTTCCTTTGTTTGTGGCCTCCTTCCATGAAGGGTTTTGGTTGTCACATCTCCTTATCTGGCTCTGACCCTCCTGCTTCCCTCTTTAACTTATAAAGACCCTCTGACTGCATTGGGCCCACTCAGATAATAGGGAAATCTCCCCGTCTCAAGAAACTTAATCACTTCTGCAAAGTTTCTTTTGCTAGACAAGGTAACAGATTAAGGCATGGGCATCTTTGGGGGGACCATTATTCTGTCTACACAGTCAGGGACTAAGCCCTGGAAAACAGTACCTCGTATGGGACAGACAAACCTCTCAACAAGATAGATAACGAATTAAAGACAGGGCTGATTCCCAGGCAGTTACCAGTGACATTTTCATTTCCAAGAGTAGCTCTAGTTACAGCGCTACCCTACGTTGAGAAGTGAGGCTTGGCTTTTTTTCCTTCCTGCCTGCCAGTGATCTACTTCACCAGCTCTTGAGGAAGAAGCTATTTTGGGTGGAATAAAAGCCCTTTAGGCACAGGGATACGCATAAGGAAGCACTGCAGGGTGGGAATAATATTACAATTACTTTTGCAGTTACTTCTCTTCAGAGGGAAATAGCGCTCTGCGGAAGGGCTTGTCTCCCTCACTGAAAGGGCTGTGGCCCCAGGAGGTTGTTCCTAGTGGTGGGATAAATTCTGGCATGGACTCCCAGAATCCCTTGCAGCTCTCTAGCCCAGTCTCTCCTTGCCTTTGAGAGTTCACTTCTCCATCTCTAATTGCAGACTTCGTGGCTCTATGATGAACCCGGGAAAGCTGGGGATGTCACACTCTCCTAACTCATGGTGGAAATAAGTAGCCTCACCCCCACGGTGTTCCTGAAAGATGACTGGCTTCAGAAGTTTTGTGGTTCCCTGGATAATGTACTGAAATGTCAAAGTCGACCCTGCGTTTTCCCCTCCGCCTCATCCCACGAGGAGTCTGGACTTTGGCTTTCCTTGCCACAAGGATTTTCTGTCATTTGTGAAAGCATTAACTCAATGATGAGACCATGCCAGGGTCTTGGAGTGTGTGCTAGTCTCAGAGTATGGAATTCCCCAGAAGCAAACCCCGAGACAAGGATTCATTTGCAAGTGATTTATTAAGGAAGTACTCCCAGGAGACCTCCTGAGGGAGAAGTGGGAGGTGAAACAGGGAAGGGGAAAGGGCAATATCAAGCCAAGTTGGAGTCACAGCCTGTCCTGTGGGGAACTTTAGAGGGTAAATTACACTTCGGAGTCCGTCACAGCTGAAAGCAAAGGAGCTGGGCTTTCTAACCCTGCACTAGTCAGGCATTGGCTAAGAGTGGCCTCAGGAGGAAGCACACAGCCCGGCGCTTCAGCTCTCTGTACATGTACACTGAACACAAAAGAGCGGCTGGGCAGAGAAGGTGCTCAGTATTTGTTGGATTCATTAATCAATATTATGTTTATCATCATCAGCTTTTTATTGTTGCTGTTGCCACATTAAATAAGATGTGTAATATGTGAAGCCCCTAGGCCAGTGGCTGGCTCTCCAGGCCATTCGAGCAGCTGTGCATCAGTCCCTCCACTGTGAATGTGAGCAGGTGCATTGCGTGGGTGCCCGAGGCATAATCACAATGTAAATGTTTGTTTTTGTGCAAATATATGAAACAGGTGCTGCCCACTCCAGCAGTATACCAATGTTTTTACTACCAGGCCTCCGCAGCACAGCACAGGTGAACAAGGAAAAGAACAGCTACAAAACTGGGCATCCTATATTGGAGTTTTCCTGAAAAAGAAGAGTGTGGTCCAAAAAGGGAATTGAGAGACCCTAAAAATAACTTGGCCTATTTGCACAAGATGGTTATTGCTTGTCAATTGCCTTAGAAATAGAGTTCAGCCCTGAAATCAGCCAGGCCTGTGTTGAAATGACAGCTCCAGCTTTTCTTATTTGGGTATCCTTAAGTGAGTGGCTTAACTCTTCTAGGGCTTCGTTTCCTCATTTGTAAAATGGGGGTAATAACAGCACTCTTCTCCTAGGGTTTTCTGAGGAATGAATGACTTAGTGGTTGAAGATAGGCTTTTACCACTCATTGCAGAGTGTTTGTGGGAGACTGAAGTATGTGCCCCTCAAAAGACATGTTCTTAACTTTAATTCACACTCCTGAGGGTGTGATCCATTTACACATAGAACCTTTTGAATATGGTATTTTCAGTTAAGGTATGGCCCAATTGAATCAGGGTGGGCTTTGATAAAGGTCTAGAGACCTTTATAAGCAGAAGAAATTCAGACACAATCAGAAGAAAGCCACTGGAAGTCAGTGACTGGAAGTCAGAAGAAATCAGAAGAGAGAGACAAGGAGAGGGATGGCCGTGAGATGGAAAGCAGAAGCACAAGCCAAGGAGCCCCGAGGGTTAGGGCAAGCCAGCACTAGACCGCTACTGCCTTTGGGAGGAAAGCAAGACTTCCCACCCGTGTCTTGATTTTGGACTTCTATCTTCAAAACCATGAGCCAACAAATGCTTGTTGTTTATTAAGCCAGCCCATTGTATGGTATTTGTCATAGCACCCTGGCAAACTAAGACAATACTCAATCATCATTATTGTTATTGATGTTGTTGTTTGGCTTATAGTCCCTCCACGTTCTTCCCTCTGCCCAATTCATTTGTTCACTCAATATTCATTGAACGCTAACTCAATGCCATGTCACATACTGGAAGAGGCCAAGGAAATGCAATAGAAAATAAGACAAATATTTAACAGATTAGCACAGACTGAACATTTATTGAGCATTTACTATAGGCCAGCTTCTATTCCAAATACTTTATACATATATTATCACATTTAATTTTCTCACAACCTTGTGAGAAAAATTTTGTCATCCCTGTTGTACAACCTAGGAGTACAGAGGTTAAAACACTTGTACCAGATATCACAGCCTAGTGGTACAGCCAGGATTTGAACCCAGGTGCCCTGAGTCTAGAGCTACTCTGCTTAGTCACAAGGACATATGTTGCCCCTAACATCCTGGCAACCCAGTGTGTTTTGAGGCCTTTCAGGAGATAACAGATTCTTCTCCTGCCAGACCAAAGTTGTAACAAATCTAATTGAAAGTTGGAAGCCGCCTGATTGCTTGTGATTTGCCCAGGATGAATGGCACTGTTTGTCTTGATTTGAAAAAGCATTGCTTCCTGTCTGTGACCCGGCCCCAGAAAGCCCATATTCTTTCCTCAGAAAATTGGCAAAAACTAATTTCCAAAATATTTCCAACAGTCTTCCAACCCACAAGCCCAGCCAAATGAAATTAAATTCCACCTTGTCAAAAGTGGTTTTTTTTAAGTGTGAGCTGTAGACTGGTGTTTTATTTCAAATCCCCAATCATTGAAGCTATTGATCTTGATAAATATAGAGATTGCTATATCTGAAGAGGTTATATAAGAGAAATATCCAGGCAATTGCAAGTAACAGCTAATAAAGAAACACGATAAATTTTTAATAAGTTGAAGGAACTAATAACACAGAAGAAACTGAGAAGAGTCAGAAGATCAGGATCTGTGTGTGTATATATTTACACATATATATGTATATGTGTGCATATATAGTACATGTAAGTATGTGTACATATATACATGCATGTGTGTGCACATGTGTGGAGAGAGAGATTATTACTTTGAGAAAACTACTTTCTCAATTTATATTCTTATCAAGGCAGAGGACCAGTCCAGTTCTCTCCCCAGAATCTTTTTGTTCATACCTAGAAATTCAGGTATATAATGAGAAGTAAAGATGAAACACCTGGATTTGCAGTAAGGAGCTGGCAATGTGTTATCAAGATGAAAGAGGGAAGTGGATATGGCTCAAGTATCACCATATAGGATATCCAGGGTTCAATATCTGGGGCCTCCTGGTGAAGGCAAGCTAGCCCATGTGGTGAGCTGGCCCAAGCATAGAGCTGGCCCACATAGAGTGCTGCCCTGTGCAGGAATGCTGGCCCATGTGGAGAGCTGGCACAGCAAGATGACACAACAAAAAGAGACACAGAGGAGAGATAATAAGAGATGCAGCAGACCAGGGAGCTGAGGTGGCACAAGAGAATAAGTGCCTCTCTCCCACTCCAGAAGGTCCCAGGATCGGTTCCTGGAGCTGCCCAATGAGAATATAAGCAGACACAGAAAAACACACAGCGGTAGGACGCAAAAAGCACACAAGGCAGGGGTGGGGAGGAGAGAGAATAAATAAATAAAATCTTTTAAAAAAGATGAAAATACCATTCTAGAATATCTGGGGAATGAGAAATGGTGAGACAAAAATCAAGAGTTAGATTTGATGTTTACACCACAGCCCAGAGCTAAACTGAAGGCAGACCTTCAAAAAAATTCTAATTCTAATATTGAGAGAAAAGCCTTTCCCCTGCAGCTTTTCCTAGATTCTGGTATGGCACCGTCCTCTCTATAAAAATGGCCTGTGTATCATAGGGAGGCAGAAAGAAATGAGTTGATAGGTGTGAGATACTTAAAAGAGTGCCAGGCACCTAATAAGTGCTATAGGCCTTATTGGGGCTTTTAAACAGGAGCGCAGCACATAAAGATCTGCATTTTAATAAGGTCATTTGGGCTGTGGCATGGATGAAGAAGGGTTTGGGGGGATGAAAATGAAGGCAGGAGATCTATAGGAAAGCTGTTAGAGGAATTCAGAAAAAAGGAGAAGATGGTACCCTGGCCTAGCTGCTGCCCTGGAGCTAGAGAGGAGAAAAATTCTGATGACAGCAGGAAGGAGAAGTGACAGGTCACAGCAGTAGGTTGGCTGTGAGTATAGAAGTAAATGGAGGGAAGTGGACTTGGTCCTATGGATAGGGCATCTGCCTATAACATGGGAGGTCCATGGTTCAAACCCCAGGCCTCCTTGACCCATGTGGAGCTGGCCCATGTGCAGCGCTGATGCACACAAGGAGTGCCCTGCCACGCAGGGGTGTCCCCACATAGGGAAGCCCCATGCACAAGGAGTGCACTCCATAAGGAGAGTCGACCAGCACGAAAGAAAGTGCAGCCTGCCCAAGAATGGCACCGCACACGAAGAGCTGACACAACAAGATGATGCAGCAAAAAGAAACACAGGGAAGCACACTTGGCCCAGTGGTTAGGGTGTCTGTCTAGCACGTGGGAGGTCTGCGGTTCAAACCCCAGACCTCCTTAACCTGTGTGGAGCTGGCCCACGCGCAATGCTGATGCGCGCAAGGAGTGCCGTGCCACGCAGGGGTGTCCCCACGCAAGGGAGCCCCACGCGCAAGGAGTGCGCCCCGTAAGGAGAGCCACCCAGCACGAAAGAAAGTTCAGCCTGCCCAGGAATGGCGCTGCACACACAGAGAGCTGACATAACAAAATGACGCAACAAAAAGAAACAGATTCCCATGCCACTGACAACAACAGAAGCGGACAAAGAACACGCAGCAAATAGACACAAAGAACGGACAACTGGGGCGGAGGGGAGAGGGAGAGAGAAATAAATAAATAAATAAATCTTTAAAAAAAAAACAGAAAAAAGAAACACAGATTCCCAGTGCTGCAGATAAGGATAGAAGGGGTCACAGAAGAACACACAGTGAATGAACACAGAGAGCAGACAACTGGAGGTGGGGGGGGGGAAGGGGAGAGAAATAAAAAATAAATCTTTAAAAAAAAAAAGTAAATGGAGAGGTCATGGGTAAGTCCTAGTTTGTCTGGGCAAATGAGAGAAGTGTGTTGTCATTTACTAAGTTGGGACAAATGGAAAAGAAGTGGATTGGTTGGAAAATTAAGGCCTTATGCTTCCCCCTCCTTCAACTATTTTTTTTTTTAAAGATTTATTTATTTATTTAATTTCCCCCCCTCCCCTGGTTGTCTGTTCTTGGTGTCTATTTGCTGCGTCTTGTTGCTTTGTCCGCTTCTGTTGTCGTCAGCGGCACAGGAAGCGTGGGTGGCACCATTCCTGGGCAGGCTGCTCTTTCTTTTCACGCTGGGCGGCTTTTCCTCGGGCGCACTCCTTGCGCGTGGGGCTCCCCCACGCGGGGGACACCCTTGCGTGGCACGGCACTCCTTGCGCGCATCAGCACTGCGCATGGCCAGCTCCACACGGGTCAAGGAGGCCCGGGGTTTGAACCGCGGACCTCCCATATGGTAGACGGACGCCCTAACCACTGGGCCAAAGTCCGTTTCCCTCAACTATTTTTCATGTCACATGGTTTCCACCTAGTCTCAGAGCAAAGATTTGGAACGTGGGCTCTGAAATCAGTGAGCGTGTTTTCAAATTATGGCCCTGCCATTTACTCTCTATGTCTGTATTAGTCAGCCAAAGGGATACTGATGCAAAATACCAGACACGGATTGGTTTCTATAAAGAGTATTTTTTTGGGGTTGGACCTTAACAGATACCAGGCTATAAAGCATAAATTACATCCCTTGCCAAAGTCTGTTTCCACATATTGGGGCAAGATGGCTGCTGACATTTGCCAGAGTTCAGGCTTCCTGGGTTCCAATCTGCCAAGGCCTTGCTTCTCTCTGGGCTCAGGTCCTCTGTTTTCTCCCCAAAGTCAGCTGTAGACTATGAGGCCAATAGCTCTGTTTCTCTCTCTGGGGTTTCTGCCATGTCTAAGGAGTTGTCTTTATTCTTCTGCATTCTTCTCCTGGCTCAGGTCCCTTCTTCCCAGGGCTTGCTTCTCTTTCCTCTGTATGCTTATTTCCCAGGGCACCAACTCAAGATGCCAGCATCAAACTCCAAGTCAAAACTCCAACATCAAAATCTTCAACTGTCTTCTTTCATCAGGATACCAAGGGGAGACTCAACACTCTACTGATGTGGCCCAATCAAAGCCCTAATCATAATTTAATCATGCCAAGGTACAACTGTTTACAAACATAATCCAATATCTATTTTTGGAGTTCATAACTATATCAAACTGCTACAGTGTCCTTGGATAAGTTTTGAACATCTCTGTAACTCATTTCCTCATCTATAAAATGGGGATAATAATAGGAATTTGATTCATAGACTTATATGGATTTAATGAAATACTTTACAGAAGGCATTTAAGTCATTGGGCACATTGAAATGTTCTCAATAGATTTTGATCCTTAGTATTATTACATTATTATTACTTACAAAATGAAATGTATAATGAATATCTGATTTACTCTCCTATGAATAGACTCAGTTAGTCTAAGTCCTTCTTAAATTATTGAACCCATGACAGACCAGACCATACACTGGGCAAAGACAAGCACTTCCACTTTTGCAGTGAGTATACCATTCACATCTCCTGGCCTTATCTATTCCTTCTTGTTGGAACATTCTTTTCACCCCACTTGCCTCTCTCATCTCAACTTAAATGGTACTTCCTCTGGGAAGTTCATCCTAAACACCCACAGCCCCACACTCTAGGTGAGGAACCTCTGCTCTGATGAGCCTATGATACTCTGATCTTCTTTGTAGCATTATCACAAACATAATTAAATACATATCTGTATAATAATTTAATATCCTTCTTCCCAAACTAGACTCTAATCTTCATGAGACCTGCTCCAGTGCCTGATCCAGGGTTTGGCACACACCTAAGGCTCAGTCAATGCTGGTGGGATGAAGAATAGTGCTTAAAGTATGGTCTGAAGTCTATTCTGAAGGGTCCTCTCCCTCCCAAACATACATGAACTTCTTCTCTCAGTTGTCATGTCCTGTCCATTCTCCTAGTGAAGAATTGAGGCCTCTGGCCCCCGGGCACACAGAATGCTATCTGTGGGAGGCAAAATAAGGCCCCCCAAAGATGTCTATGAACTAATCCTTAGGATCTGTGAATATGCGAGGTTACATGGAATTGGGGAATGGAGGTTGCTAATCAGCTGACTTTGAGGTGAGAAGATTATCCTGGCTTATCCAGATCAGCCCAATGTAATCACAAGGGTCCTCATGAGTGGAAGGCAGAGCTAGAAGAGAGAGAACCAGAGAGAGGACTGCAAGCCTGAGGAAGACTCTGCCCAACATTGCTGGTTTTGAAGATGGAGGAAGGGGCCATAACTCAGGGAATGAGGCAGCCTATAGAAACTGGAAAAGGCAAGAAAATAGATTCTCCCCCCAGGGGCTCCAGAAGGAATACAGCCAGGCCGACAGGTTGTTTTTAGCCTCTTTGGAGCTATCCTTTTCCAGAAGAGCATTCTGAAATCCCACCCTCAGTCCAATTTAAACACTCCTAAATTCTACCTATTCTACAAGTTCTATTCAAATACCACCTCATCCATGAGACAAAGCCTGAGGTCCTTCAGCTATCTGATGTGGCAGCAGGTCAGTGGTGGAACAATGGCTACAGCTCCAAAGAGCTGCTCATCCATACCTAGGTACCTCATTTGGCCATGGCATGTGGATCAGAAGGCCTGGTTTAAATCCCACAAGAATGGCTTTACCTTCTAAAAACACACATCTTTCTCTTCCTCTGTTTTTGTATTGGGAAAAGGGAGACGTTTGTTTCACTTCATTTCGCCAATTTCATTCTTTCTACTCTGCCCACTGAAATGGACCTTACCAAGTTTCCTGACATTTACTTTTTACCCCTGTCCTCAGGCTCTTTGTTGGGTAGCTGGGCAGAGCATCCAACAAGACTGTGTATGCCGAAGGTCATGATAATGCCAAGGGCATTGTGACAGTGATAAATGAATTTAAACTCAAAAGAAAAGAAGACAGAAAACAAACCACATTTTCCAGTGTGATTTATAGAAAGTCACTTATGATAAGACATTTCAGGGCAAACTGACCACATTGTAGGTGTGTTTCTCTCATAGCAATTCAACCACCAAGGAAGGAAAGATAGATTTTACACAGGAGGCCCCCAGACACATGCCAACTATTCCTTCTGGTATTAAATCAAGTAACAGGAAACTCCTCCAAAACTAGAAAGGAAAATAATAACTTTACAGCTTTTTGCCCTTACTGAGAGACTACAGAACATACATCCTTAAAGTTGTAGTTTGAGCACTTTATTGATTTAAAGGATTTTTCAAAGGTAATTTTGACTTTACATAATTTTGCCTTATGTTGCTTTTATTATTTTTTGTCTTTCTTATTTTTTTTCCTTCTTTGTTTATGTTGCTTTAAACACTAACTCCCAAACAAGATGGGACGCTATTGTTAATTCCTTTAGCCCTTAGGGCCTTGAGAATCATTCATATTGCATGAGTTTCTTAAAAGGCTCTCTGATTCTGATTGAAAGTGGCCGCTCTAAATCCTAGTATTCATGTTTGCTTTTAAACAACTCACACCTTGAGTTAATGTGCCGGAGCCTTCCCCGGTCTCACTTCAGCTGCTTGCAGCATCATGCCCTTAGCACCGAGGAGCTTAGGGTCAGATGGGCTTTGTGGTTTAATTATTAAAAAGCAATTATACAACCGAGAAAGTGAAATTGAAAATGAATCCAGCAGCCTATGGTGGAGTGAGTTGGAGAGGAGTCTTGGGGCCTGTAAGGACAGAAAGCCACATACACAACAAAGCGATTAAACTAGGGTTTACATAACCAGATGAGAAGTAACACAAGGGGCTTTAGGAAATAACAACTGTCTTTATCATTTCCACCTTCTTATCAAAAAACATTTTCTTATTCTAAACCGTTGCCTGGCTTTTAGGGGTATGATATGACCCTAGAAAGAAGGAGACCTCAGCTCCTGACTTCATCTTTCAGTTCAGCAAATGGACTGTGGCAAGTCACTTCTCTTTCTCGCCTTGTTTTTCTATCTGAAAAGACAAGAGAGTTTTCCCAAAGTGTGCTCCATGGAACACTTGACCTGAAAAGAGCCCTGTATGTAAAAAGATTCTGCAGTCAAATAAGTTTAGACTTGCAAGTTCACCTTTCCATATTCTCTTCTTGGAAACTCACAATGCACATGAGTGTATTAAAGGCTCTTAGAAAACTCACAGTAAAGAAACCTTGCTTAAACTATTTCCCAAACATTTTTGAGCATGATACTTTTTTTTTTTTCCTGGTGAAACATCTATTAACATATGTTCTGGGGTTCACACTTTGAGAAACCTGTACTAGTTTGTGTAAGCTTTGTGAAGGTAAAGACCATGTCGATTTGTAGACTACTATACTCGGTATAGAGTAAATGAGGATTTGGCAAAATATGGCCTGTGTGCCAAACCTGACCCACAAGGTAAGGATGGTGTTTACATTTTTGAACGGTTAAAAAAAATTGAAAAGAAGAATAAAATTTCAGGACCTGTGGAATGTATATGAAATTAAAATTTCAGTGTCTATAAATAATCTTTTCGGAACTTAGCCATACCCATTTATTAACATACCATCTACAGCTGTTTTTGAACCACAACAGTAGAGTTAAGTATTAGTGACAAAGACCATAATGTCCCCAAAGCCTAAAATATTTACTGCCTGGTCCTTTATAGAAAAAGTTTGCCAATCCCTGGAGTAGACTCTCAATTAAATTATGCAAGTAAATGAATGAAAGTCTTCATAATTCACTGCTCTTACCACTCACCATACCAAGCTGACTCAATGAGGCCATCCTTTATTAAATTGGTCTTAATTATCTTCTATTTTATGGTCTCAACTGTAGCTCAGCCAAGCAACAATCTGAACTCAGCAACTGCTTAAATTTCAGGTTTTCTATCCTCACCATAAAATTTCCCTAGTTGGCTTCATAAGAGTCTTTCCCAAATTACATATATTGAGATGACAATGTCAAGTGAACAAAGGAGAAAGAGATAGGAAAAAAGGAAAAGGAATTAAAATTTGGATGTTTAGGCAGCGGACTTGGCCCAGTGGTTAGGACATCCGCCTACCACATGGGAGGTCTGCGGTTCAAACCCCGGGCCTCCTTGACCCGTGTGGAGCTGGCCCATACGCAGTGCTGATGCGCACAAGGAGTGCTGTGCCACGCAGGGGTGTCCCCCGCGTAGGGGAGCCCCACGCACAAGGAGTGTGCCCTGTAAGGAAAGCCGCCCAGGGCGAAAGAAAGTACAGCCTGCCCAGGAATGGCGCTGCACACATGTAGAGCTGACACAACAAGATGACGCAACAAAAAGAAACGCAGATTCCCGTGCCGCTGACAACAACAGACGCGGACAAAGAAGACGCAGCAAATAGACACAGAGAACAGACAGCCAGGGTGGGGTGGGGAGGGGAGAGAAATAAATAAATAAGTAAATCTTAAAAAAAAATTTGGATGTTTACAAAAGCATCACGCACTATTTTTTAATGCGGAAAGGAAAGGATTACATGGTTTCTTTGTCCACTCAGAAAAGACCTGGAACATGGATTCTCAATACTCTGTGGCAAACCAAAGTAGCAGCACTGGGCACTGGAGTCAGAAAGAGGATGGCTTGAGTCCTGGCCCTCCCACTTTTCAGGGGAACATTAGGCAACAAAATTACTTCACCTGGAAAAGGGACCAAACTGTCATGGTGAGAATTAAATAAGATTATCTGTTTTTATTTAGTTACAAGTATTATCTCTTTTAAATCTCTCCATATCCCTGAAGAAGAAACTACTCTTGTCATTCTTGTTTTTTAGATGGGAAGACTGAGACAGAGAGGTCAAGTGGCAGAGCTCAGATTCAAACCTAGGTAGCCTGGCTCCAGCAAATGTGCTCATAACCACTGTACATTGTGAAGTATCAGGAAAGGCCCTGACCATACGAACTAGCACATGTTAAATACATGATACATGTCCATTTTTACATATCTCTTAACATTTAAAGAAATATTTTTAAAACACATGTTATTAGACTATTATTCCCCAATAATGTGTGTGAAGATCAAGACCACTTGAGTCAGACCAAACTTGATTGAAATTCTCAGTCCACCATTTACTATCAGGACTCAGTGAACAGTTATATGAAGGTTAGGCATATTACTTAATCCCCAAATTGCCCTATCCTCTGTAAAATGAAGATAGAGGTGGCTATATTACAGGGTTGTTTAAAGATTGAGAAATGCCTAAAGAGCTCCAACAGAGTATCTGGAACATAACAACAAACTATCTCTTATGCTATAACCTAGAACATCATTTTCTAGAACATCCTGCAGTCTTTTCTGCCCAGGAGATTCTGTTCATTCTTCCAGACCCATTTCAAATCCACCTCCTGGGAGAAGGTTCCTCTTGGCCCTCTTGCTAGAATTTGATCTCCCTTGTATTACGGAGGTAGCTTGAATCTGTCTCCCCCACTACATGGCAAGTCCTGAGGTCAGAGACGACACCTTCACCATGTTGTCTTAAAAAAAGCTGCCTTGAAAATACCACAGATCACCTATCCAGTGTCTCAGGGAAGAAGGCCCCACATGATCCTTGCTCTCTGTTAGTCCCATGTCATGCCAGTCACCAAATCCTGGTTATTCGATCTCCATAAGCATTCATGGATTTCATTCACTTCTCTCCAGTTCTCCTTCTACCACCTAGTCCAAGCTACCTGTACTACCAAGAGATAACTGGGACTCTCCACTTCTCTAATGACCCTGCCGCATTCTGCAGCCGGAACAATTTGACTTTGTTTTTTAATGTTTGGATACCATGTCAATTCATCTGCTCATCCCTCCTAATCAATCCTCAGGATCAAGTCCCCAAGTCCTTACCATGCCCCAGTGGACCTCACCTGCCTCTGCCTGCCCTCTACCCTCACCTCTCGGTACTCCAGCCATGCCAGCCTTCTCTTCCTCTAACTTGCCAACTCATATTGGCTGTTCTTTTTGCCTGAAAGCCCTTCCCTTCCAGCACCTGACCTCACTCTTCACCTGGCTCACTCTTCCTTTTCCTTCAGGGAACCCTAATGACAAGATCAGATGCTCCCCCTGGGTGCCCTCAGATCATCCTGTCCTTCATAGAACTTTGCACAACTCTTGCTATATAACTGCTTGGCTACGTTGCATTTATTGCCTATCACCCCTCAGACCAGCTCTGTCCACCAGAACTTTAATATGCAGAATTTTAAATGTTCTAGCAGCCACATTGAGAAAAAAAAAAAAGCTGATGAAATTAACTTCAATAAGATATTTTATTTAACATAATACCCAAAATAAAACCATTTCAACACGTTAATATAAAAATTATTAATGAGGTTTTCACAGTTAGTCTTCACAATCCCATATTTACTGTACACTTACACTCTCAGTTCCCACCAACCACATTTCAAGTGCTCAATAACCACAAGTGCCTGGTAGCTACCATATTGGACAGCTGAGTTCTAGACTGTAAGCTCCCCGAGGGCACAACAGTGTTGGTGCTGTCTTCAGCACCCAAACTATGCTTAGCACAAAGTTAAGAGCCAAATAAATACTGGGTTAAAAAACAAACAAGCAAACAAAAAAAACAGGTTGGTCCAGAGGAAGAAATGAAAGACCAGAGAGAGGAAATAATTTGCTCAAGATCACACGACTAATTAGTGGTAAACCCCTGCTAGTCCCCAATCACCAACTTGGAAGCCCAGCCGTGTAGCACCCAGTGTCTCCAAGGAACTTGTAGGCATCTCTCGAGTCAGTCTACCACTCTGCTGGATGCAAAAGCGTTCCCAAAGATTGGCCCAAGGTATCTTTATTAAAAGCCTTCCTTGAAAGATAGGAAAAGTTTGGTTTTATGAGAAAAGTTTTCTTTCCATTACCTCGTAAATCCTATAGATTGATTGGTATTATGTAAGCAGTATTAACGTACTGTGGCCTAACCGCTGCAAGATGTTATTTTGAAGCTCTCCACACGGCTATTGCATTATCAGCGGAGATTTCCTTCCGGATTCAGTCTTCAATTTCTCCAGCAAAGCTACGAAGTGAGTCAGAGTTAGCACTGTACCCCAGGGGAGAGGTGGAGGGGGGAGGCGGGGTGTGGGCGCCTGTAGTTGCCTGTGAGTCAGCAAGGAAAGCCATCAGAATATCTCCTATTCCCAGACTTTATTTACTCCCTTCCAAAAGGACTTAGGTTCATCATAAGAAAAATCTTTTGTCATTTTGTAAGACTAATGCAAATGTTTTTAACTGACAAAGAAAACTGAATGTGAAAGGATTGATCACACACTAAGTTCTGAATTAACTGGCATCCTCAAAGTTCCAAATAAATGTCTAAAAATTTGTCATTTTGTGCAGACTCTGACAGTTCACAGAATCATAGCATGTAAGAGTTGGATGGAAACTTGGGCATCCTGTATTTCAAATACCTTGTCTATGTGGGAACTAAGGCTCAAGAAAAGAAAGTAATCTGCGTTCATTAGCATTAGCATTCTGAAGAAAAACCAAGATTGACTTACAATTCAATTGTGAAGATTAACAATAAAAGTACATAAGCAGTTTCCTTATATGGTCATCTTTCTGCTCAAGCAATTATATCTTACTTTGATACATTTGAAATACAGGCAGTTATAACAGTGATTTCCTCAGTCCAGTTCTATGTCACATCCTACCAAAATGCAGAGCAAAAAATTATTGCCTGAATTTTCCAACTCCAACAAATATTAAAAGTAAAAGAGAATATTATTGATAATGACTAGTATGGAAAGGAGGGAGGAGAAAAATCTACCTACCATGCCTCAGAGGCTTTTTATTGTAAATGAAATGATAGTAATCACCAAAAACAGAAGAAGTTGATGCAAAAAATTTAGGCTCAGCCTACACTTGAAATTGAACAAAGAGAATTGCACAACAATATCACAATATGATCTTTTTGGTTATAAAATGCATATCTCACATATGTATAGGAAAGAGCACCAAAAGATTACATTTCAAAGTATTAATTATAGTTATCCTTAGGTGGTAAAATTGTGACTGGTTTTTATTTTCTCTACTCTTAGCTGGTCTAGAGTTATGAATTTTCTTCAAGCGCATATGTATTGTCTATAAAAAGATAACAAGTGAGAAATTTTAAAGTAAATATGTCCGTACACACATACATACACTCACATATGATCCCATATGTCCCAACAATTTTTAACTGCCAATGTATTTTGGGAATTTCCCACAAAACCCATTGTTCCTTTAGCTTTTAAGTAGGGAGCTTTGTCTCCCTTCAGGCTCTAAATAGCCCCAAGGACAGAAAGCCAGCCCTCAGAGCTCGCAAGTGCAGGTGGAATGCCACCTCTCTGGAGTGTGTAAACAGAAACCACCACCCACCTGCAGCCTTCCCAGGGAAGGAGGTGTGGGAGGCAGAGGCTAGGCCTCAGAGAGAGCACAGCTGTCAGCAGCCTAGTTAGGAATTCAATCCAGCGAACTAGAAAACTGGGGCATCCGTTTGGCTGCCAAACGAGATGTTAAACGGGCATCTCAACCTGTCTTCTGTTGGTGATGGTTAATTCCAGGAGCCCCTGTCCCTTCTACTGAGAAGAGCTCAGACTCGGGATCTAGGCCCAGAGAGAAGCTGTGCTTCAGAACGTGCCAAGGGTGTAGCACCCCTTACCTGGAGCCTGCCCCCTCAGGCAGAACCCTTAGACCAGCGGTTCTCACTAGGGTAGATTCTGTCCCCAGGGAGCATTTGGCAATCGCTGGAGATATTTTGGTTGTCAAAACTGGGTCTCAGAGGCCAGGGGTACTGTCCAACATCCTACAATACATCCAATGGCCCCTCCCTAAACAAAGGATTATCTGGCCCAAAATGTCAATAGGGCTGAAGTTGAAAAACCCTTAGAAAATGAAGGAAATTATCTGGATGCTTTGAAGGAGGCCATACTCTTTTCCTGAAATGAGTCAGATCTCTAATACCTACTTATATTCTCTCTGGCCAGCCAACCAAAAGAGAGTTTGGTCTTGTCTATATTTAGGAATTATTTGACTGTTGAAAGTGCCTTCATTACACCACTATCAGTGAGCACTCCCCTTAAGAAAGGCATGGAAAAAAATGGGTTTTATTCTGCATGTCCGTTCTAATCCATTGGTAGCAACTGCCAGATTGGATTCTTGGGAAGCAGACCTAGAGTTGGAGTTTTGGGTGTGTGAGGTGATCCACATTCACTTAGTAAGTATCTGCTATGTGCTATGTGCATGTAGGGTTCCAAGGTTGATGGAACATGACAGAGAACAGTGAGCCATATGCAATGGATGATTTCAGACCTCAGATCTTCAGCTTTGCACTTCTTGGTTTGGTGGATGTTAGACTTTTACCTAACTAATTATGTTTGTGCAATTAGCCCTTGGCCTTCTTCAGTCTTTACACCCCTAGGTAGGAGACTTTGGGGTTCCACCTGACTCCCTTCACTAAACCTCCGCTAGCTTTGACTTTGGCCATCAGGCAAGAGGGTTCATTGCCATAGTTACTTTATCTCTGTGGACTAGACTAAAGCAACCAATTCTGTCTGGGAAGGAGAGAATGAATGTGATGTTGGGGAAGAGTTTGAGGATCCAGCATATTGGTGTGAGGAGTTAGAAACTCACATAGGTAATACCAGTAATAGTAGTAATAGAAGTAATTATTATAATAAATATAATTGGTAGCTTTTCTCAAATACATGGGTGTTTATATAAATTGATATAAATTGATTATTGACTTAAAACTGACTTAAAATTAAAAGGATGAGAAGATAAAAAGCTCAATTGATAGTCTTTGTCCTCTAGACTTACCTACAAGCAGATAAGTTGGTGCTTAATATACTGCATAATGTTAAAGAAGGAACTGTTTAAACCTAATGTTATTGTTCACTACAATAAGCACAAATTAAATTTACTTTAGGTCTAATGGAGTCTTTGAATTGGCCCTAAAGCCATATGTCCTAGTGGCAATGTTTGCAGTATATCAAGAACACAATAAAACTGCCAATTTTTCCTACTTAAAGCCATCCACAGAGGTCTTAAATGATGAGCTAACAAAATGAGATGCTGTAAAATGCATTCCCAGGTAATTTTGATCCAAAAGTGACCATTTTGCTTTTTCCAACTGTAAGTAAATCATTTATTATAGATGAAGGAGTATAATTTTGGAGTTGGATGAAATATAAGGTTGCAATACTGACAGGGAGCTATTATGCAGATCCTCTTGTCCACCTTAACTTGTTTATCAGCTCATGAAAATATGCCTGTTGGGCTGAAGGAGGTTTCTTAATGAAGAAAAACATCCTGTTTTTGACTTATTTAACACAGATTTCACACTGTCAACTAGATCTCCCCCTTTGCCTCAATAAGAAGCACTTTCTATTCATTATTGTTCTTCCACAAAGGAAAGAGCTTGCCTGGCAGGTAGTGAGTTTCCCATCGTGAAGACATTTAAGCAGGCCTAGAATCAACACTGGAAAGGATGTAAGGGAAATTCATCTAAATTAATCTATCAGATAAAGATGTGACAAGGAACATTTCAAAGGTAATTTATTTAGAAAATGTCTATTGGGCCTTTTTCTTTGGGCCAGGCTTTTGGTAGGTCATAGCTCCTATCTTCAAGCAAAACACAGTCTGGTAAGCCCTCCTGGCTCTGAGATTCTACAACTTCTTCTTGGTGAAATTTTCTCAGCTCTCTTTTTCACCTTTTAATTTTTTACTTTGGGCTCAAGTTTTTAAAATAACACTTGTGTAAGTTTTTCTTTTAATATAGAGAAATAAAGGAAGCTTTCTTCCTGCTATCAGTTAGCTACTACTGCATAACAAACCACCTCAAAGCTCAGCGACTTAGAACAGCAGTCAGTGATGGTTCTAGTTCCCATGTATATGGACCAGTTGGAGTCTGGCTGATTTAGGCTGAGATCATCTGGGCAGTTCTGCTGAACTTGGCTAGACTCATTCACCTGCAGGCTCACTGGGGGGTTTTGCTGTAGGTCAGGCTTGGCTGGTAGTTTGGCTGGGTAGTTATGCTCCACATTCTTCTTTCTCATTCTCCTCTTGGGCCACTGGGCTAGCCTAGGCATATCTCCTGGCAATGCAAGCAACCAGAAACAAGGCTTCTTTGGACCTATACTCAGAATTGAGTTGCCATAACTTCCACCTCATTCTTTTAAGCAAAGCAAATCATAGGGTTGAACCCACAGCCAAGAAGTGCGGATATATATTCTGCTTTTCTGAGAAACACTTCCAAGTCACATGGCAAAGGGTATACATACTGGGAGGGGTAAAAATTGGGCCAACTAATACAATCTACTTCCCTTCACTTCAGCTGATAAATAGGTAGGGCCTGGCAGGAGTGGTTGAAAAGCTGCAAAGATTTTCTCCCCTCTGAACCAGAGTAGAACCATTGTCTACATTCGAAAGTAGGGTCTCACTCTTTGAGTTTAAACTAACTGGACACACACACACACACCCTGCTCCAGAGAGAATAAGATATTAGTCCATAAAGGAATGCCAAAGACCTGACCCCAAAGACCTGCAGGGGCATTGAAAGGATATGGGATGGGGTTTCTCTGACCTAGAATTGAGAAAGAGAAGAACCAATACCATGGCACATCTGCTGTGTCAAAAGCCCACATAGGGGGAGAGCAGTACCCCCACCAAGTCTGTAAAAGGTCCATGGCAACCGGGCCTTATCTTAGTGAACAGACAGAGGAAAATGACAAGAAACTCAAGGGCCCCAAATAGAACCAAGGAAGAACAGATAAAATATTCAGAATAGGTCTCTCTACTGAAAGGAACTATAAAAGAAAATAAGGTGACTGTTACATACCTTGTACACACATACACACACACACACCATCCCTTCTTGGAACTAAAAATATTTTAAAACTTGAAAAATCAGTAGATGAGTGGAAATTGAGAGTGGTTATTGTTGAGTCTTGAGTGAGTGGCCCAGAAGATGGAGCAGAAGAGAGCTCTCAAATGACAGAGTAACAGTTCATTGGGTTGGAGAACATGAAAGAAAAGGAAGAGATTTAGCTAATAAATACTGCAGAGCCCAAATGAGACTATTCACAGGAGAAAAAGAAACAGATGGGAGAGCAACAATAATCATATAAATCAAGGAAGAAAATATCCCAAGCAGAAGAAGGACCTGAACCTAGTTTCCAGTTGATTTGAAAGAAAAGCTCAAACCTCTTAGAAAATTCCTTAACTTCAGGAATAAAGTGTAAAATAGAAAATAGTGCCCTATATTCTCACCACCAGTTAATCCCTATTTATGTTATTTTTTTAAATTAATATAATGCACATACAAAGTTAGAAAATTCAATGATTCATAAAACTAAAAGGATGCTCTCTACAAAAAGTATTCACTGTTGTAAATTCCTTGGGATTCATTGTCGCCTCATAAAATTCATCCATATACCAACATGTGCTTTAATATATACATATGTTCACTTTTATTTATTTTTATCAATTAAAATTCTATAGTTTACCAAGCAAACTTAATATACCTTTCCATATAAACACATTTTAATAGGCATATTGAAGATTCCATCATAGGGACATGAGTGATTTTCCAACCAATCCCTTATAATGGATACTTTGATTTTATTCCTGGTGTTTTTATCCTACAAACAATGATACCATGAGCAACTGCCTAAATAAACCTTGAAGATCTTTGGTAAGCAAATACATGGGGAAATTCCAAGCAGTAAAATTGCCAAGTCAAAGGCATTTACATTTTTCTTGATTAAACTAAGCCTTGAAAAATGCCTGCTATATATTAGGCACTCAATAAATATTTGCTAAATGAAATTAAATGGTCCCATATTGCTTCTCAGAAAGATTGAAAAAATTATACCCCATATTAAAATATTTTAAAATCATTGTAGCACACCGAACGGTAGTCCTGAAAAAGACAGATCCGATCTTAATTCCCAGAATATGTGAAGGGTACCTGATGTAGGAAAAGGTCTTTACAAGTGTAACTAAGGTAAAGCTCTTGAGATGAGGAGATTATCCTAGATTATCTGAGTGGGACCTAAATCCAAGTATCCCCATAGGAGTGAGGCAGAGGGAGATCCTACACAGACACAGGGGAGAAGGCGATGTGAAGTTAAGGGTGGGAAGGAAGTGATGCAGCCACCAGAAGCTGGGAGGGACAAAGGCTGAATTCTCCCCAACCGTCAAGCCTCCGGAGGAAGAGCAGCTCTGCTGGACTTCAGACGTCTAGCCTTCAGAACTATGAGAGAATAAATTTCTGTTATTTTAAGCCACCAATTTGTGGTAATTTGTTATGACAGCCTCACCCGATTCAGACTCTGAAAGGAAAGTTCATAATCTCTTATTTTTTTTCTTAAAAGTTGAAGTGGTAGCAGATGGAGACTCTCACATTTACAACCATCTAATCATAATTGATCCAGCGAGAGTCTCACTGGAGAGGGGAGAGCATTTTCCCAGGCAATCTTTGGTGTGTCCCCTGGTAAAGAATTACCATGCCATCTGGAAGAGGGCATGATAGAAGTTGTGAAGCTCACAGAAGTTGTGAAGCTCATTACCAACCATATTCTAACTTAGATTGGCATGAACCATGGAATGACCACATCATTTTCTGTATTCCCATGACCCAAGCCATTTAGTTCTCTCTCTGCAACAAAATTTTGACCTAATTAAACTAATTCTATTTTCTACTTCGTGCTTACAGTTTAAAAGGCCCTGACAAATATAGAAACTCAATTGCATTATGTTGTTTCTCACAACAAAGCTATGAGATAGAAATGGAGAGGACATTATTATATACATTTTCTCAAAGAATAAGCTGAATTTCAGAGAGGCTAAGTGACTTGTCCAAGCCCTATACTTCAAATCCAGTGACATCCTCCACATAATACCTATCTGAGCTAGGCATAAATAATGAGCCTGTATATTTTTAGACTGGGAGAAGAGGTATATCTGGGCTGAAAAGGACTCATTTGTGTGTACACATGCAAAAGAGGACGAATATCAAGGAATTTCTGATCATTCAAGCCCCCAGAATCCTCTGATTCAATTATTAGTTCATTGCTCATGTTGTGTTTCACTTTGGATGAGATTCATTAAAGCAATATTGTCATCCTTGCTTTGGTGGCCCATATACTCCATTTGGAACAATACAGAGATTACCATGGCCTCTGCCAAAGATCACATGCAAATTTGTGAAGTGTTCTATATTTTTAATAACAGTATATGGGACTCCTGTATTTTTACAGAAGTTTTTTCTGTAACCCACAACTTCTCTAATCAAAACAAAACAATATTATCCCCAAGCTGAACTCTGTTTTGTGCTAAGTATGTATTTAACCTCTTAGCCTCTACCGTGAATCCTGCAGATCTCCAGCTGGGGGTCCTCTGATATCCAAAGAGGGAGATAATCAGAAAGGCTATATCTGTTTTAAGACTTGTCTACCATCATAATTCTCAAAAGACTTGATTTCAACATTTCTTTGGCAAACCATTAATAAATAAAGTTTTCAGGTCATCATTCTCCACAGTGCTATAAAAAGAAAATTAAAAGCAAGATCAATTGTGCTTTGTAAAAACACTGAAAAAATCCTGCATTTTTTATGACAACCAGAAACCAAAAATGTTCTTTTCTAAAGATAATTCCCATTTCTGCTCCTTGGGTCATAGAAGCAATATGAATCAATAGCAAGAGACCCAGATTCAGATATTCCAATTCATTTATTCAGCAATTATATATGGAGGGCCCACTATGTGCCAGGCACATGCTGGGCTGTAGCAGCGAGCAGAACAAAGACTGTGATCTTAAGAGGCACACATTCTACTAGGAAAAGTCCAGACAAGGAACAAGTGTCAAATCAGTACTCTTGTTTGCAGCAAAAGATTGTCAGACTCCAGTTTGACTACTCCAACCTACTGCCTGCTGCCCTCACCTAGACACCCTGAACAAGTAGATGACAAAAAGAAGCTATAAACAAGCCAAAGTAACTGGCCTCATGCCTACAACTTAATTTTAGATAGCTAAAATAAAAACTGCCCATGGCAGGCACATACATGAAATAGTAAACCTTCCGAAGCTCTGGAAAACGCTATTTTGGCATAGGAATTTTTAAGGACGTGGACTTTTGAGAGGAGTGGGCTTCTGAGAGGGAGGACATGTTCGTCAAAGCTTCCTCCTGGCTCCAGGGGGGCTTCTTCCACTTTCTTGCTCCTGTTCTGCTGTTATATTCATAGACATTTCCAGAGACTATGGGGAGGAAAGCACAAAACAGAGAGGAAGTGAACCCCAATGAACTCACAAAGCATTTAGTCACTATTTGCTTTATACACAGCACTGTGACCAATCGCTTGTCTTCTCAAGTCTTGCTCTTTTACCAAAGGAAAATCTAGAAGCAAAACTTTAAGCAACATGTGATTTCACATGCATTAAAAACTGCTGTGTTAGCAAGAAGGAATTCTTTTTTGGTGATGGAATAATTCTGTATCTTAACTATGGTAGTGGTTATACAAATCTATATAGGTGATTAAATATCATAACTATACACACAGAATGGAAATACATACATGTATATATGAGTACAAGCAAACACTGGTGAAAACTGAGTAAAATCTGTAGTCTAGTTAATTGTATTATGCTAATGTCTATTCCCTGCTTTGGGTTATATACTATAGGTACTTAAGAATGTTACCATTTAGCCATGTTCAGCAGTGAGCTGTTTAAATCCATGTTGGTAAACCTCCATCATTTCAGCTTATAAACTTTTTAAGACCTTTCTGGATTATTATGTACATGTGACTTGAGTGGTGGTGTCAATGTTTTGTAAATATTTACTATGTTTTTCTATTTAACTTAATGCTAACAATTTTGTGCCTTAATAAAATGTTCTAAACATTGAAAAAAATAAAAGATGTTACCATTGAGTAATGGGTACATAGATGGCTCTATACTTCTTTTTTGCAATTCCTTGTGAGTATACAATTATTATTATTTTTTTTTTTAAGATTTATTTTATTTATTTAATTTCCCCCCCTCCCCTGGTTGTCTGTTCTCGGTGTCTATTTGCTGCGTCTTGTTTCTTTATCCACTTCTGTTGTCGTCAGCAGCACGGGAAGTGTGGGCGGCGCCATTCCTGGGCAGGCTGCACTTTCTTTCACGCTGGGTGGCTCTCCTTACAGGGCGCACTCCTTGCGTGTGGGGCTCCCCTACGCGGGGGACACCCCTGCGTGGCACAGCACTCCTTGCGCGCATCAGCACTGCGCATGGGCCAGCTCCACACGGGTCAAGGAGGCCCGGGGTTTGAACCGCGGACCTCCCATATGGTAGACGGACGCCCTAACCACTGGGCCAAAGTCCGTTTCCCTACAATTATTTTTAAATTTTACATAATTAAGTAAAAGATCCTGCCAAATGTTTTTCAAAATATTTTGGCCCCAAAGAGTGTGAAGTTAAATCTGCCCGCCCTTCATGGAAACAATAATGAAGTAAGAGTAGTATGCAACAGAAAAGAAAAAGGATAAATAGGGGCTGAATTATAGTAGGAGTTCAACCAATTGTTTATTAAGTGACTTAAATGTAATTAATAAATTGAAAAAATTACAACAGTAATAGCTGACTCCTACAGTATTTACTATATACTAGAATCTGTTTTCCTATAACTCATTTAATCCACTCAACATCCTTGTGAGGTAGGTACGTATTATTAGCATCCATTTTACAGGTGAGGAAACCAAGGCTCAGAGATGTTAAGTAACTTGCCAAGGTCACATCATTTGTAAGTGGTAGACCGAGGTTTGAGCCCAGCGAGTCCAGCCACAGAGCCCCCAGCACTAGGTAGTTGATGGGGACCACATCCTATTTCACTTTGCTTGGACCTCCATAATTAAAACCAAGCTTCCACACTACAATCTAGGTTCAACAGAACACTTGATAAACAATGGTGTGTCCTAACACATATAGCTAACCCTAGATTATATTTTACAATATTTCTTTTCTTTAGGTGTCATATGAAACTTCAATATGTTGAGTCAGTCCTCAAAAATCCATTAGTTAAAAGGCAAATCTTCTGCCAGGGGTTGCTGTTGGGGTAGACAGTGTACTTCTCTGACACCCATCTTCCCCCACCAAACAAATCTATACCATCAGTCAATAGAACATGTTAGGCTTGAAAAGGAATTGCTGAATCATTTATCTCACATCCAGTTTCAAAATAAGACAAGTGCATCAGTGCAAATACACTGTAACTAGGCCCTAGGTATTGAGAAGGCCAAAGGCTGAATTGACAAAAGTGATTGCCATTGCTGGTTGTCTTTATTAGACCATGTCTACTCCTTTTGTTTTCGAATGGAGACCCAGGTCTGGTCTACTGTGATGCACTGGTTTTAGCAGGTCAGTGAGTGGAAAGGTCCTGGATAGGGTGAGGGCTTCAGTGTCAGTCTGCCCGGCTTCTAATTCTGGCTTTTTTCTCTCACTAACCTGTAAAAAGCCAAGTTATCCTGTCTTTTTGTACCTTACTTTTCTCATTTAGAAAGTGGGAGTAAGAATAACAGTGCATAAGTAATAGTGAGAATTAACAATCCATGTAAAAGCATTTTGACCATTGAAGTAAGAATTCAATCAGTATCTGCTATGATTACATGTTAGCAATGCCTTTAAAAATCTTGTAATAAGTCCGCAACTTCATAAAACTTTCATTTTTCTAGAAATAATAATGTTAAATTGGTTAATAAAGTATTTAGAACAAGGCTGGCACATGGCAAGGGCTAATTAAGTGTGTACTAAATACACATTTAACACAAATTTAGGGGGACACAAGAAATGGAGTGCAGTACTTTTTACCATTTCCAATAAGAGCAGTAAAGCAGAAGTAGAATTGGGCAACAGGCCTGGAGGTCTGCTGCAGCCCATGATCTTTCACCAAGAGGTCTGGTACAAAACAATTCCCCACTGCAGCATAACAGCATTCGCATTGATCTTGTATCCAGAGTACCTACTGCCCCCTATAAAGTCTACTCAAAGGAGCGTGATTGCATTATATATATATATATACACATTTTTTTAAAGAGGTACCAGGAATTGAACCCAGGACCTTGTACATAGGAAGCAGCAGGTGCTCAACCACTACGTTATATCCATTCGCTGCATGAAATATTTTTAAGAGGAGAGGCTCTCTTTAGAGGAAGCTTGGAGTCAATAATAAAACATCACTAATTTCGTGCAAGTCATCCAGAGCAAACAGGGTTTAATTTGCAGTCGAGGGTCACAAGCCATCATAATGCCAATGAGTCTTTTGTGATCAAGACCTGATATTTACATGCATTACGTTCATGTTTGAGACTCTTAGTCACCCCATAGAACAGCCACAGCACCCAAGTCGTGTCCATTTCTCAGCTAGGGAGAGGGAGATTCAGGGAGGTGAAGTGCTTTGACCCTATTCACATAGAGAGTTAGTGGCCGTTTCAAGACGCAAACCCAAATCTTAGCTCCAACTCTTCTGGCAACTTCCTTTCTCTTGCCCCTTCTTCTTGAGAAGAAATGCACAGATAGAAGAAAGGTTTCTGAAATGTTTTATAAAATGGAGACATGGTCCCTTATGCAATTCCAGTGTCCATAACAGAGAAACCAAACTAGGAATTGCAAATCCAAGACCCACTGGACCTAAAGATGTTCTTGCAGATTAAAGATGGCCGCAAACTGTTTAATTTTCTTCCCTTGAGAGGTGGGGCATATGCTTTGACCATAGAATAGGGACAGAAGTGACTCTATGCCTGTTTCCAGGCACAGGTCTAAGAAACTGGCAATCTCTACTTCCTATCTTAGATTCCTGGAGCTACTATAACAAAGTACCAGAACATGGGTGGCTTCAAAAACAGAGATGTATCATCTCACAGTCTGGAAAACTAGAAGTAGGAAACCAAAGTGTCAGCAGAGCTGTGCTTCCTTTGAAGTCTGTAGGGGAGACTCCTTCCCCGCCTCTTCCTAACTTCTGATGTTTGCCGGCAATCCTTGGTGCTCCTTAGCTGGAAGAACATATCACTCTGCCTCCCCCATCTTCCATGACCTTCTCTCCTGTGTCTCCTCTCCCCTTCTTATAAGGATGCCAGTCATATTGGATTAAGGGCCCATTCCACCTAGTATGACCTCGTTTTAAGTTAACTAATTACATCTGCCACCACCGTATTTCCAAGGGTCACATTTTGAGGTACTGGGGTTAGGACTTCGACATTCAGGGAGGGACACAATTCAACCCATAACACTATGTGCCGGAGCTTTCTCTGGGAGGCCTAAACTGCCCTGTAAGAGGTCCAACTACCCTGCTGTGAAGAGGCCCTGAGACTGCATGGAGACAAAGAAGGACCCAGCTGAGCCCAGCCCTGAAGCTGTCCCCGCCAAGATGTCAGGCACATGCGTGAAACCACCTTGGACTCGCTAGCCCAGCCCAGCTGCCAACTGAAAACCATGGAGTGACCATTTTTGATACCACATAAAGCACAAGAATTGTCCAGGTGAGACCTACACAAATTCTTGACCCATGAAATTGTGAGATATACTAAAATGGCTTTTGTTCTAAGCCAGTAAATTTGGAGGTAGTTCATTATACCACACTCTGTAACCAAGGGAGGAAAGTGCTTTATCTGGCCTGCACAGTGGAATTTGATTTAGCTGGATTACTTGGTTACATTTAAAAACAGGTAGATTGCATGAAACAATTTGGTTCCCCAATATCTTTTAAAGCAACAGAATTCTGTCAGCCCCAGGCCTTATTGCCATGTTGGCAATAATTTTCCTAGAGCTGAGTAATAGCCATCCCTCTAGAAATATGCACTCTATACAATTTGTCATGGTCTCCCCCACTCCTTATTATTCCCCCATTTATTTATTTTATATTCCTATTCATTTATTTTACATGCCTGGCCCTTATTTTAGGCCGGGGTCTCATTATACAAAGCATAGTGCCTAAGTAATCCATTCATACAGTTTAGCATTCAAATAGGCAAAATGAGTTCAACTCAAAAGATATTTAAGCACCATACCTGGATCAATGGCTTCTCCATCAAATACAGTCTCATACACCATGGTTTCCTTTTATGAAAGCATAAAATGTAAGCTTGATGAAATTAGTTTTCACATGTATTGAATACTTTGAGCAGATTACTTTTTATAAATTACCTCATTTTTCTAATGTATAGAGGCCTAGTCACCTAGGGTCCCAAAACTTCCAGCTATTCTTATTTCCTCCTGATCCCAACTCCTACATCAGTCTACTTGCCATACCCTTCATTGACTCAGCTCTTTTTCTTAATGCCAAGTTTTCTTAACTCAAATTCTTAGGTTCTAGTTTCATAATCCACAGAAATTCAGCAGAAACAGATAAATTGAAATTATTTTCTCTTTCCTTTCTATGATTCTTGAGTAGCTTTCCATAATTTTTATAAGGAAGGACTTTTCATTGAGCAATAATTAAAGAGAAAATGTAGTCCTCATTCTTCTGTAGAGGAATCAAAAAAACATACTTACTGTTAATACTTCTAACTTTTCATTTCTGTTTCCTTTAACAATCTTTTCCTTTTGATTTTTATCTCCTATTCAAAAAAAGAAGTCAGGTATCTGATGAATGACAAAAAAAAGTCACACAATTTAAGCATAATCATGTGACAATTATCAATCGGTCTCTTACCTGCAATATACTTCATTCCTCTGTATGAAAAAAAATGAACAAAATATCAGCTTCATTATGCAACTGCACGGCAAAAAAATTTTTTCATTTTTTTGCAAGACAGGCTATTAATACATCTCCCACCACAAGAAAAATAATGCTGTATGGGGAATAATAAAGTGGTCTTCATTAACCATTACCCCCTCTCCCTGCACTATAAATAAACTCTGTTAGTTAATGAAAATTCATATCCAACTCTGTTTTTGAAGCCAAGATATTCTGTACCCTCAAGAACTATTTTTGGGTGGTGATGAAAGCAAATGCATTTGCTATCTACTTCTTCAGCCTCCCTTCCCAGCCTCATATAGATATAAAACCAGGCAGAGAGTTGCAGTACCTACTCTCCGGTTCATTGGACTCACCCAGAACAACCAACAAGAACAAGACGATGGACGATGCCCATCCCAAAGAACAGAGAGTGTCTGCAAAGCAAGATAGCTCCATCCATCTGCCTCATGGGATCTAAACCTTCTCTCAATTAGAAGCAGTGTGGGCATCACCATCCCAAAATCCTCAAGATTGGGGAATGAACAATGGACTAAAGTAGACTTATTATTATTCCACTATAGACTTACTTAATAATGTTCTAGCAACGGAAGGACTCTTATCGTTGATAAAAAGGCAGCGTGCACCAGGGGTTCTGAGGGATGGGAGAGGGAAGAATAAGTGTAATATGGGGGCATTTTCGGGACATTGGAATTGTCCTTCATGATATTGCAGTGATGGATACAGGCCATTGTATAGTTTGTCATAATTTACAAAATTGTACAGGACAAAGTGTAAACTATAATGTAAACTGTAGTCCATGGTTAGTGGCAATGCTTCAATATGGGTTCATCCATTGTAACAAATGTACTACACTAATAAAGGATATCGTTAATGTTAGAAAATTTGGGAGAGGAGGGGAGTAGGACATATGGGAATCCCTTATATTTTTCACATAACATTTATGTAATCTAAAGTTTCTTTAAAAAGGAAGACAAATTAATTATTTGAAAAAAGAAAAAAGCCAGTCAGATGTACACAAGAGTGCCTGGGTTTATCATCTGTCCTTGGGCTAGTTCACAGAGGTTGCCAAACATCCATCCATGAAACTGCTTGCATTAAAATAATATGAGCGGTTGTTTGCTGTTTGTTTATAAATGTATTTGTTTAAAACATCTGCTATAGAGGAACTGTTTCAGATGTTCTGAAGTAGTAAGTAACCCAAATTATGTTGTTTTTTTAAAGAAAGCTCCCCAACTCCTTCTGAGATGGAGCAGATTTTGGAGCAATGCTGAAAGGGAACATCAAGCTTTAAAAATTCCACCTATTTTCCTCTGTGCTCCTCAAAAGCAAATTTAGAAGCCCTCAGAGTAAGATCAACAAATCCCAAATGATTTCAGCTCTTTATATCAAAAACTTAGAAAAAGAACATACTTGGGTTTGGGCTTGGAGACTTCCTTGGCCATTTGCTGACCACATTTCTTAATGTTGCCATATCTCCAAAGCAGGAAGCACAGCCAGGCAACCAACCCAGCAAAGAAAACAGCCATTAGAGTGAAGATGAAAGGAATGTACCAGTCACTGGATTTGTATGTGTTGACAGCTGTGTAGACGATGGTCAGACCTTTTCTTTGCTGGGAAATATTATTTCAAAGGAAACAGAGAATTAGCATATGTTTTTAGAAAGTGTCTGTTTACATATCAGTATAGAAGAGTAGCCCTATACAGATGGTGAGCGATTGATACAGACGTATGTATTTTTAAACACCCAGGTGATATATAGGAAGATGCTAGTATAGAGAAGAAGGCACTGACTTAGGGACCAGACGACTTGAATTGTGTGCAATGACTTTTCTGTGATCTTGCACAAATCATTTCTCTTCTCTGCCCTCAGTTTTCGTATCTGAAAATCAAGGGGTTGAACTTGATGGTAGCTGAGGTCCTCTCAGGCTGGTATGCCTCTATAATCTGCTCCACACACAATAAGCCTGATTGTAATACCTGAGAAAACAGTGTGTTCTCAAAATTAAAATATTCTGGTGGAAAGATTTACCATATATATTGTAAAAAATGCTCCTATTTCAAAGGATATAATAAAATAAAATACACTAACCATGAAATCTACTGAATAGACTTTATCCCTGGGTGACTGAGAAGCCAATCTGAAATTTTGCAAAACCTTTGCTTATCTGTTTTTGAAATAAAATATTAAAGGGTCTGCTAACCGTTAAAGGACTGGATTGAAGATTAGATGAAATGATGAATATATGCCAAGTAGTACAGTGTCTGGCACTTAGTAGGTGTACATCATTATGAAAAGCATGGGTACTAGAGAATATTGCTCAAAATGCCAATTTGTAAAGATTTGTAATTGATAGATTTAAGTAAAATAAAATGGCTCTCTGCACTGGGCATTACCAGGAAAGAAATTTACAAAGATGAGGGGGAGCAAGACAGCGTCAGAGTAAGAGCACCCAAATCATCGCTCCTGAGTGGGGACAAAATCGTGCCTGAGTGAGCTGTTTGGGGAACCCACAAAGCAGGAGGCTGCTGGATATAGATCCAGAGAGAGAGCGGCAAAAAGAGTGAGAGCTCACTGTAAAACTGCCGGTGGCGGCTTTCCCCAACCTCGCAGGTCACACAGCAACCAGAGGAGAAAATCTCCCAGAGTGGGAGGGTACTGGTTAAGGGTGGAGAGGGGTCCTACTGTTGTGGAATTTAAGAGAAGTTCAATTATTTGAATATAGAGAGGCTAGGACTCAGGAATGATTTTGAGAAGGAAAAATGGTTTATTGACGGCTGGCCGGACTCGGGAGCTTTCAGGTTGAATCTCGAGCCCTGAACAAGATTTTTAAACGTCTTTTATACAGAGAGGAAAGGCTAAATGGTCTTTTTGTTTCAGTTCTCAATAGGCTTTAATTAGCATGTATCTCTTTTACATTTTAGGTAAGCTTTTAGCAAGGACTCTAGACATTTTAGATAAGCTTTGGTTTTTGCATTTCTCTTAAATACTTAAAGTTTATAGCTTTTGCTTTGTTAAACAATTTCTGGGACTGGAGCTTGCTGTCACTATTTTTAAGGGCAGGACTGCAGCCTCTTACTGTTTTACACTCACAAGTTAAACAACTTAGTTATTTTTGAAGAGACACAAGTCAAACAGCTTAGTTATTTTTGAAGAGACAAAGAGCCTTCCACCTATAGCCCACATCATTTTTTTTTTTTTGCCAAAGATTAACTTGCTAAGCTTTGGCATAATTATTGTTGGAGCTATGAGGTGGATGGCTGTTTGTTGTCTTGACTGATTATTTATCAGTCTTTAGTACAGCATCTAGGACTGTTTTTAGAGGTTTAGAGCTTTTTATTCTGGACAGCAGAATCTTGGGCAGGGGCCTCTCGCAGTTATTCTGCTGCCACTGGCACTCACGTGGATTTTTAGTTAGGTTTTAGATCTATCTATTACTTTTATTTTACTCTTAAAGAGTTTACACTTTTAATTTAAAAGGGGTGCTGAAGGGAGACGATCTCTTTTTTGTAACTGCTTTTTGCTGGCCATGGGCTGTAGTCATTGCTTAATAAGGTGTAAAACTTTTAATTTATTTTAACTGGAGGAAGATGGATTTGGCATTCTGTACGAAGTTGGATGAAGTTTTTATATGGTTAATAAGATGTTTACTTTGAAAGAAACAAACTTAATTAAAATTTTGGAATACTTGTTTTTAAAAGAGGACACATTGGATTACAGAGGTAGACAAGGTTAGGTGCTTATAAAGATGGCATTCTTTAAAAGCTGGTGGGAACAGCATATATATTTTTTTTTAAGTTATCTATCTTTAGAGAGACATTGCAACAGACACTTAGCTTTGTCTGAAGACACATTTTAAGCTGTTCAATGATTGACACTCATTTGCTCTGTTAGATGCTCTTGGTGAACTGGCACTCTTTGGGCAACTGGCTTCACTCAGGATTAGAACACTAATTTGGAAATACTCTTAGTTTTTACTTGTGGGAGTGATCAGAACTACAGAATAAAGATTTTTACACTTTGGTTTTCATCGTACAATTTTTAGCAATTTTGACTTGTTTAATAGGTGACTCACTATCAGCAAGCAAGCTTCACTTTTGCTAACACAGCAGAGTACAGCAGAATATAGAAGTTGACTGAGACTGGCTGAGACTGCTACTTTATTTTATAGACATGTTATTAACTGTTTAGAAAATGATTTTACTAGGAATTTAACATGTCTAATATACTTCTGCACTTGATTTAAAATAGAAAAGATAACATTACAATTATTAGGCATATATTTAGTACAGGATAAAAGTACAGCACTTAATATTAACTAATGTATTACTTAATGCATAAGGATTCAGAGTTGCCATTATTAGTTTTGAGTTTCAGGTTTGTAATATTTTACATGTTATCTCTCTATGAGAGCAGGCTATAATGCTAATTGTGTTTAAGTTTTACTTACAGTCTCCTGGTATCATGGCTCTACTTAGCATGTTTTTCAACGCAGTGAGCAAGTTGCAGCATTTTTCTAGTATTCTAGAGATTTTTTAGTATTTTACTAGTTTGGTGCATAGTGCTCTCTGGCACCATGGAACAGTGCCAGTCTGGAGGCGATATCTATTGTACACTTGGCTGTACTGAGTCATTATTGGCTGCAGGAGCTTGAAACTGCAATATAGTTTTTATCGACTTCAGGAGCAGAACTAGAGACTGATATAGCACATATTTTTAATTGAGGGGTCAGTGACCAGCTTAGCTAATAACTTACATGGAGAGGCCACCTGTAATGTATACAAGGCCTGGTTCGAATGCACAAGAGTTTGACAATGTTAAAGTTTATTTTTTGTTTTATATATATTTTAAACAACTTAACGCAATACATATATTAAATGACTATTTACTTACACAATTTTACTATGAAGATAACAGTAGGTACTTTACTTTAGTAATAGAGGAAAAATATTATTTTTCTTTTTTTTTTTTTTTTAAAAGATTTATTTATTTATTTAATTTCCCCCCCTCCCCCGGTTGTCTGTTCTTGGTGTCTATTTGCTGCGTCTTGTTTCTTTGTCCGCTTCTGTTGTCGTCAGCGGCATGGGAAGTGTGGGCGGCACCATTCCTGGGCAGGCTGCTCTTTCTTTTCATGCTGGGCGGCTCTCCTCACGGGCGCACTCCTTGCTCGTGGGGCTCCCCCACGCGGGGGACACCCCTGCGTGGCACGGCACTCCTTGCACGCATCAGCACTGCGCATGGCCAGCTCCACACGGGTCAGGGAGGCCCGGGGTTTGAACCGCGGACCTCCCATGTGGTAGACGGACGCCCTAACCACTGGGCCAAAGTCCGTTTCCCTTATTTTTTCATTGTTAGAATGAAAACAGAATATTTTTAATAGAATCAAGACAACTTTTTATTACCATTTACTTAAATGTGTATTTTGCAGTGGCTTTCAGACAGGTTTATTATTATGAAGTTATTTCTGCTACTAATACTAATCTAAGTTTTTTTAGTTAACAATGACTTTTACAACTAGAACTATTTAAACATTTTCAGTTTGGAAGATGTTTTACAAACTCTTTATAATTGACTATAACTACATTGACTAGCCACTTCATGTTTAAATAAACTTACTAAATTACAATTACTAATGAAAGAAATTTACTCTTTATTTAAGAGAGCATATTTACATTTTTTTTAGCTTAATTTCACTAATGTGAACTTACAATTTTCATTACTGTAAAGATTTTGTACATATGTTAATTTAGTTTATAAATTAACTATGGGAGATTACACTCAAGTTAAATAAAATTGAAACTATAATAGTTTATGCAAGGAATGTTCTCTTTTTTTTTTACAGGAAGCTAAAAACTTCTTTTTTTTAAGTTATGAAAATTATTAAATTAAAAGCATACTGACTACCAGGTTTTAAAACACATGCACACTGACTACTAGGTTTTAAAACACATGCATACTGACTACTAGGTTTTAAAACACATTACACAATTACTTAATTTTTTAAAATTATAACTCAGGAAAGATCTCTCTATAGTTTTTATGGACTTTCTTTTACTTAGTGAAATTTGTTAATAGAGCTACTAATTACTTTATTTTGTTGGAAAGAAATCTTCTGGAAGAAAATAAGGCTCACTAGATTGTGGAGAAGAAAATAATTTATTTTCAATCTTGCAAGAAGGGGTGCAGAGCTAGATATGGCTGGTGCCTTGAACAAAGAAAAATGACACAATTTATACTTTTAAGCTTAGCATGCAAGCTCTTCCTCTGTTTTTCTATAGATTGGATACTTTAGAAGTTACAGCTTATCTGAGATTTAACTTTCTCACGCAAAAGTTTGATTTAACTGCTTCTTCTATCACATTCTAACTATTTTAGTTTTTACTTGCTCCCCTTTTTTTCAAATAAGGAATAGAATTTAGTGCTGAAATGGCACCGACTTAGTTAGCTCTTTTTTGGGCATCTTTTTACTGCCCATAGGACTGGCTTAATCTGGTTTCTTCTACTGCGGTCCAACCCGGGAGTGGGAGACTGAGGCAGCAGGCCGCCGGGTTACATTAACATTTTCTTTATGTGAAAATTAACGTAATTTTTGGGTTTTTTTTTTTTTTCAATTTATGGCTGACAAAGGTTTAAACTGGGAAATTACCAGGCAAACTGATTTTTAATTCCCTAGCTTAGTAGATAGGTTTAATCTGCCACACCTAGTTTTGCTTTAAAAGCTCTTGCAAAGAGGAGGCTTTTTTTTAATTGTTTCTATAATCAGATTTTTATGACTTTTTCATCTTGCTTAGTTTAATTTGGGCTTTAAGAATATTTATAAATATAACTGCATATTTAATTTTTAACAACTTGAATAGACTTTTTTTAAGAATTTTTATTTGTTAATTTGATATTATCTTGATGTATGAAGACATACATTGAGCTTTTTTTTAAAAATGGGCAGACACAAAGAGTTAGACACAAACACAACTCATTGATATTACTTGTAATTTGCATTATTTTATATACTGTTTAACTTAATTAATTAGGGGTCTAGAAATACATATTACTTATATAACTGCATATTTAACTTTAACAATTTGAGCAAATAGGCAGACATGAATAGTTTGACACAACAACATGACTTTAGTTACTTTAAACTTTTCAAAGACTTTTGAAACTCTTCTTAATTTGCACTATGACTATGCAGTTTACTACAAGAATTTTTTTTCTTACTTAATGGATTGTAATAACTAAAATGTTTTCAATGCCTTAGCACCATTTTGTTTTAGAACTTTATATTTTACTTTGAAATTAGCAGAATTTTGGATAAGCTACAAGATTAACTTTATATATATTTACTGAGGCTATTTGAAGCCTCAGGGAGACAGACTGCTTTTTCTCATGAATTGCTACTCTTAGGAACACTGACTGTTAAGGCAGGAGACTTTTTCCCTTCTACCCTTCTTTTTGATTTTGGAGATAATAAAACTCTAGTGGCTATTTAACTTTATTTTATCAGGCAGCAATTTATTTAGTTTACACTTGAATTCATGAGAGAAAGGGTTACTAATACTAGAAGAGGAGACAGTGATGTCTCAGCTCTTCTCAATTATGAAATAACTACAGGCAAAGGCAAAGGGCGAGGTTAGGCCTGAAGCAACTATAAACAAAGGAAAGGTTAGTGTAGAATTTACACTTAAATAATAGTTTCAGGCTAAATTTACTCAGCTATAATCTCAGTTATTGTCTTTCTACTATTTTACAATATAAATGCATTTATAAATGATTTTAACTCTTAGTTACAGTTTTTATTAATTTTTTAAAACTTATTAATTTTATAACACTTTTAAATACTTTTCATTTAACTTATAACATATTAAATGAACTTAACTATTACTTTAATTTTTTTTTTAAAGTGAAAGAATAAATCTCTTGCAGTTAGTTTGAAATAAAAGGCTACTTTTCAGGATTTGATTTCTAGAACATAAAATGTTCTTTTAAAAGAGGTAAGACTCTTTTTCAAACATTGAGGATATGATGAGGTTAAAGCACAAGAAGCTATTGATAAATGATTTTCTTTATATATTGATCTTACTCAATTTAATCATAAAAATTTCTCTTTTACAAACTTTTTACACTTTCAGTATTCATTCAGGTTCTGTCTCACACTCTACTCTTTTTAATAATCAATCATTTTATTTTAGGACAAAATCATCTTTTGTTTTTTTAACAATAAAAACACACTCTATATATCTCACATACTAAGTTACTAGGCAAACTTCTTACAACATATAATTGCCATTAATACTAAACAAGTTTGTTAAAATAATGAACTTTTCTTCACTTTAAATACTTAGTAGCATGTAATACTAGAAACAGTTTTTTTGGAAGTAAGTTGGCAGGGGAGATTGGCTGCCAAATAAGTTTGTTATAAAATTGCTTTTTATTATTATTATTATTAATTCAGTTTTGTTAAATAATGACTTTCTGCAATTAGCTACTTAAATACTTTAAACAATGCTTTGTAAAACTTTTATATTTATACTTTTAAGACAGATTTTACTTTCACAGAACATTTTCTTACTTAAGGTTACTACAATACTTTCTAAGAACTTGAGCAGAATGCAAACGTATTTTGGCTTTGACACCCTAAGGAGGGAAATTTACTGCATTTATTTTGACTCTGCTTTTTACTTCTTTTAATTCCCCCCCTTTTCAGGCAGTCGGGTGCACAACAAACAGGAATGCGGCTTATGAATAGAAGGGTGGACTCACTGGAAAGGGGCAAGCCGCTCCCCGATTTCTAGCTTTTAGCCAAAATGGGCAGACAGAACTTACTCAAATTTGGCAACTCTCTCAGGAACCCAGCCGCCCCGACTGGGACATTCTTAACAAACTTGGGTGCTTGGCGCGGACACAGATGGCTTCTAAGCCCCGGCAAAGGGCCAGACCAGAGACAAGACAGCAGAGCATGCACAAACATCTAGACTCTTCAGCTTTTGCCCTAGAATCATTTTACCCCCTTGCCAATGGCAAGGGAGGGCTCCAGCTCAGCTGTGATTTTACTTTATGTAAGGACACAACTCTAACACTAACATTGAGCTGACACAGACAGAAGCACAAAGGTCACTAATCTGACTTACAAGTTTATATATTTATTTTCACCACGGCTGCTCTCACAGCTATCACAAACTTCAGAACACTTAACATTTGGTATAAAGCAAATTCATTTATAAATTAGCACTATAACAAAAGATTTCAGCTAGACTTTTTTACTGTTTAAACTTTACACCCAGACTAAGCTCCACTAGAAAAGCCGATTTATTTTTCTGTAACTAAGTTTTGTTTTCTTTAATCTAGACCAATTTCCAGGACATTAGCACTCGAACTTATAAATACTTTTTTTATTAAAATCGAGACTCCACTCCTTTAGTGGATATAAGACCAGTACCAGATTTTAACATGCAGTTAGACAAACTCAAAACACCAGGGCTTTTCTCCGGTTTTCCTCTTTTTCTCAAGCCTAGAGAGAACGGCTTCTTCCCAGCCTTCTGGGGCTACTAGGGTTCTCTCGGGAGGTGATCAGCCTCCCCTTCTTAGCAATTAAAGCTAGGGCTTTCTAGACTCTGCTCACCCGGGGAGTCTTACCTTCTTCCATGTTCGGAGTTTTTTTTCGTTCTTAGAATCTTTTTTTTCAGACTTTCTATTGCCCCTCGATTTTGTCGGGAAGATTCTGGTGGAGCCCACATCTTTTCTGGATTAAATTTAATCCAGGGGCGCCCAGATTTGGGGTTCACCCGAGTCTTCCCGGCTTCCTCGGGGATTTGGAAGGGGCAGCAAAATGCTACTGTCTCTGGCTTTCATTTATTGTCCCTTCGTGGTCGCCATTAATGTTGTGGAATTTAAGAGAAGTTCAATTATTTGAGTATAGAGAGGCTAGGACTCAGGAATGATTTTGAGAATGAAAAATGGTTTATTGACGGCCGGCCGGACTCGGGAGCTTTCAGGTTGAATCCCGAGCCCTGAACAAGATTTTCAAACGTCTTTTATACAGAGAGGAAAGGCCAAATGGTCCTTTTGTTTCAGTTCTCAATAGGCTTCAATTAGCATGTATCTCTTCTACATCTTAGGTAAGCTTTTAGCAAGGACTCTAGACATTCTAGGTAAGCTTTGGTTTTTGCATTTCTCTTAAATACTTAAAGTTTATAGCCCTTGCTTTGTTAAACAATTCCTGGGACTGGAGCTTGCTGTCACTATCCCTAAGGGCAGGACTGCAGCCTCTTACTGTTCCACACCCACAAGTCAAACAACTTAGTTATTTTTGAAGAGACACAAGTCAAACAGCTTAGTTATTTTTGAAGAGACAAAGAGCCTTCCACCCATAGCCCACATCACTACGAGTGCAGGTTCAACTGTCTGGACTCCCCTTTTTGAGCTTTGAGGAGCATACCAGCTAGCTTGAGGAGAAACCAGGAAAAGGGGAGAGGCAAATCTGCTGAGACAGCCCGATTTACCTAACCTCTCTGGGTTACATCTGGGAGAAGGTGCAGCCAGGCAATTAACTAATCCTGTGCAGCACACCTAAGGAAGGCAGACAGAAGGAAGTGCTTGGTAGGCTTCCAAGAGCATATTTAGGGTTCCAGCAAGGTCTGGGTGCTCTCTCTCAAAGAGCCTGAGAGACGTTATTCTCTGTGGTGATTTGGTTCTCCAGGATCCCATTTGAATTTCAGAGGGGAGCTTGCACGTGGGCTTCCTGCTGCCCTGGGAAAGAGGGAAGGGAGAAAGGGAGAAAGGGGGAAGAGCAGATTCCTAATCAGTTCATTCAATAGTAGAGTCTATCCTGCCCCTGGAAGGGGACTTTTTTTGAGGAGCAGGTTGACCCTGAAGGAAGGTTTGGCTGGGTTTCAGCCTTGAATGTGCAACTGGTTCAGTTCCTGGCTCCTTTTAGAGCAGTGATCCACTGGGATATTAGCTGATACTCTGAGACAAGGAAAACATAGATAATATCCTTGTATTAGCTTCCCTTGGGTCTTTTATTTTCCCTAACTAAGAGCTTAAGAGGGCAGTCTGGTTTTTTTATTGTTTGGTTGACTCCTTGCTTGAGGGCTTGTGTTTGTTTTTTTTTCTTCATATCTTGTCTTTCCTTCCTCTTTATCCCCCAGCCCTTTTTTTTCTTTCTTTCCTTCTTTCTTTCTTTTTTTTCCCCTTTTCTCAGTTAGGTGCTGCCAGCTTGGTTATTGTTTGCTGTGTTTCCTCATCCTCAACCTCCTCTTTTCTGTGTGTACTGATTTTGGCTACCAAAGCTATCTCTTTTCCTTCCTACATCTTTCTACATTCCGTCTTCTGTTGTTGCTCCCTCTCTTTGTTTAGCCCCCAATTTTTCTGGCTTTTTGTTTCTCACACTTCTATTCTGTTTTCTATCTTTTATTAACTCTTTATCTTGTTGTCCTTTCTTTTCTCTTTCCCTCTCTCCTGATCATGCTAGCCTTTTTAAATTCATACTATATTCTTCTCCATATCCAATTTCCCATTTCATTTTAGGTACTCCACTTTCTTATTCCTATAATTACACACTGTTTACATTTACTACCACTACTACTACTATTATACTTTGTCTTTTCTTACTTCTTTTGCTTTCCCTGGCCTTAATCTTTTTCATTCAAGGTAACTTAGACAACTACAAGGTAATAGAATAAGAAGAAAGTGTCAAAAAGAAAAATTAACACACACACAAAACCAGCACCTAAAAAACCACTGTGACTAGAGGGAGAAGCTAATCAAGAACAAACCCACAAAGATAAAATGATGACCAGACAGCAACAAAAAAGTAAAATCAAACCAATAATCAGGAAGACATGGCCCAGTCCAATGAACAAATTAAAAACCAGGAAGAGTAGCAGAACATCAAATAACTAATCAAAGCTCTCCAATTAAATAGCATGGACCAACTTAATGAAGTGAAGGAAGAGATTAAGGATATTAAGAAAACACTTGGACAGCACACTGAGGAAATTTAAACATACACAAAAAGATAATGGATATGATGGTGATGAATGGCACCATTCAAGAAATAAAAAATACACTCTCAGCAAATAACAGTAGATTTGAAGAAGCAGAGGAAAGAATTACTGATATGGAAGACAGTACATCTGAAATCAAACAGATTGTAGAATTGGTAGATAAAAAGATGGAAAAAAATCCATCAGGGACTTAGGAACTTGAATGACAAGACAAAACACACAAACATATGCATTATAGGCATCCCAGAAAGAGAAGAGAAGGGAAAAGGGACAGAAGGGGTATTGGAGGAAATAATTGCTGAAAACTTCCCAAACCTATTGACGGAGATGGATGTACATGTCCAAGAAGCACAGTGCACCCCAAACAGTATAAATCCCAACAGGCCTACTGCAAGACATATACTTGTCAAATTATCCAATGCTCAAGATAGAGAGAAAATACTGAAGGCAGCAAAAGAAAAGAGAATTACATATAGGGGAAGCTCAATAAGGTTAAGTGCTGATTTCTCATCTGAAACCATGGAGGCAAGAAGGCAGTGATATGACATAGTCAAGGTACTAAAAGAAAAAAATTTCCAACCAAAAATGCTCTATCCAGCCAGTCAAAATCTCACTATTTGCAGATGACATGATCCTGTACATAGAAAGCCCTGAGAAATCTACAACAAAACTTCTAGAACTTATAAATGAGTTCAGTAAAGTCTCATATAAAATCAATGCATAAAAATCAGTAGTATTTCTGTACACCAATAAGCAACCCAAGGAGGACATTAAGAAAAAAAAATACCATTTACAATAATAAATTAAAAAATCAAATACCTAGGAATAAATTTAACTAAAGATATAAAACACTAATACACAGAAAACTACACAACACTGTTAAAGGAAATCAAAGAAGACAAATAAAAAGAATATTCCCTGTTCATGGATAGGAAGACTAAATATTAAGATGTCTATCATACCCAAACTGATCTACACATTTAATGCAATCCCAAAAAAATCAAAACAGCATTTTTTTACTGAACTGGAAAAACTAGCTAGGAAATTTATTTGGAAAGGAAAGAGGCCCCAAATAGGCAAAGACATGTCAAAACAGAAAAATGAAATCAGAGGAATCACACCACCTGACTTTAAAACATGCTACAAAGCTATAGTGGTCAAAATAGCATGCTATTGGCACAAGGAGAGACACACTGACCAATGGAACCGAATTGAGAGTTCAGATATAGATCCTTGCATATATAGTCATCTGATATTCAACAAGGCCACAAAGCCACTCAACCAGGAGAGAATGGCCTCTTCAACAAATGGTGCTTGGAGACCTGGATATCCATGTGCAAAAGAATGAGAGAGGATTACCATCTCACACCTTACACAAAAATCAACTCAAGATGGACCAAAGATCTAAATATAAGAGCCAAGACCATAAAGACATTGGAAGACAATGTAGGAATGCATGTACAGGACCTTGTAATAGGAAATGGCTTCATGAACTTCACACCCAAAGCACAAGCAGCAAAAGAAAAAAATAGATAGATGGGACTGCCTCAAAATTAAAGCCTTTTGTCCCTCAAAGGAGTTTATCAAGAAAATCAAAAGACAGCCTACCCAATGAGAGAAAATATTTGGTAACCATATATCTGATAGGAGCTTAATATCCTATCTTTTTTCTATATCTTGAAAATAAAAAGACAAACAGCCATTCAAAAAATGGGCAAGAGATTTGAATGCTTCTCCAAAGAAGAAGTACAAATGGCTAAAAAGTATATGAAAAGATGCTCAACATCACTAGCTGTCAGGAAAATGAAAATCAAAATTACAATGACATACCATCTTATATCCATTAGACTGGTGGCTATGAAAAAAATAGAGGACTACAAGTGTTGGAGAGGATGCAGAGGAATGGGAACACTTATCCACTGCTGGTGGGAATGTAGAAGATCGAGATATTCTGGAGGACAATTTGGCGGTTCCTAAAAAAACTAGCTATAGATTTACCATATGACCCAGCAATTCTGCTGCTGGGTATGTACCCTGGAGAACTGAAAACAAGGACACAGACTGATATATGCACACCAATGTTCATAGCAGCATTATTCACTATTGCCAAAAGTTGGAATCAACCCAAATGTCCATCAACAGATGAATGGATAAACAAAATGTGGTATATACACACAAATGGAATACTACTCAGCTGTAAGAAGGAATACAGTACTAACACACAGGATAACATGGATGAATCTTGAGGGCCTTATGTTGAGTGAAGCAAGCCAGGCATTAAAGGACAAATACTACTTGACCTCTCTGACATGAATTCAGCAAATCAAGCTGTCTCAGAAAGCTAGAGACTGGATGATAGGCTTACAGGAAATAGTGAGGGGAGAAGAAGGTTGTAAAGCTGATGCCTACTGGGCGAAATCTATGATAAAGTGGAGGTAAATAGTAGGGCAGTGAAGGGATAAGACAGGGGCATAGCGATACTATTGGGTAGGGCTTTGCAGGCTTGAGGGGGGCTAGGGTTGGGAGGATGGGTCAGATGGTCCATGGAATAGGGGGGAGGGTTTGGCATGAGCAGATGAACATGGGAGATTGTCAGGTATGTGGTTGAAACTATAATGTTGAGAAAACTCTTTAGAAAATATAATAGAGAAGGGTTAATTGTTTAAGGTGTTTGACGGGGGTCATCTGGCACAGTGTTCGCCTGGGGCAGGCTTCTAGAGATTGTGTAAGAACTCATCTTGTCATATTGTGTTGTATCAGTGGGTGGAGACGCATGCCATGAGCTTGAAAATATTGTACCCCCATCCTGGGGCAGACTGATATTCTCAGAAGAGATTGTGCCTCTCGAGAACATGGGTGGTTCCCAATGGGGAAGGACAGACTAGAGTGTCAAGCCCTCAGCATTGTTGTAAGTATCTATGACTCTTGTCCTTCAAGCAGTGAAGCTTGGTTGTCACTGTGGGCTCTGAAGGGAGGGGGAGAGAGGAAGAGAATAGATGGAAGTGGGAGTAACCGAGGGGCAATGGAAGTGTTCCACAAGATTGTGCAACAATGGATATAAGCCATGTTAAATTTCACCAAAAATTTATAAAAGTGTATAGTCTAAAATATAAACCATAATGTAACCAAAAATTTAGAAAAGTGTACAGTCTAAAAGATAAACCATAATGTAAGCCATAATGGAATCATGGTTGGTAGCTATGTTTCAATATCTGTACATGAACTGTAGCAAATATAACATCCACATGTAAAAAGAGCACTGCCGGGGAAGTGGGGAAAGGATTTGATGTTGGGTATATGGGAGTCTCCAATTTTGTATATGTGACTTTACTATGATCTAAAACTTTTAAGAAGACAAAATAAAAAAAAAAAGGATGTAGACACTGAGGAAGGAATGGAGGAGATTGCCTTGCCACTGTACATGCAGGGCAACAACTATTACTGTGATGAAAGGAAAAATGTCAAAAACAAAGTTTTATGATATATTTCATTTTTTAATTCCCCAATTTGTTTTTTACTTTATTTTCATTTTTTTAATTATTATGTATTCTATTTTCTAATCTTTAAACCTGTCAATACTATTTCATTTTCCCACTAATTGAATTGGGCAATATATTAGGTTGCATTTTTAAAGAAGTTTCGGATCACAGAGGGGTTCAACTATGTCAGGGGAGGAGCACTGGTGTGGGGTGTCATTGATGAGGGATGCATGGTTGGGAGGGAGTTCTCCAGGGCATGCATATAGGGTATATAGATAGGTTCAGATGTTTGTTGGGTATTGTCATAGTGGATAGAGTTACATATGACAACTGAGGGAGTGCTGAATTCCCATCCTGGGAACTCTGTTGCATTCCCCATTGGAACAGCAACAACCCCCTGAGTGCAAGGACAAAGACCAGTGAAGAAGGATGGTCCAATGATGTGCCCTTCATACTGATGACTATGCTGATGAGCCTGTGTGCTTGAATTTCAACTAGGCCTAGAGCTGCAGGGTGCCTAAGAGTTACCTCCTGAGAGCCTCCATGTTGCTCAAATGTGGCCACTCCCTAAGCCAAACTCAGCATGTACATGCATTACCTTCCCCCCAGTGTGGGACATGACTCCCTGGGATAAACCTCCCTGGAACCAAGGGATTACACCATCACCAGCTGGTGATGCAACTAGAAAAAGAGCTAGAATAAAAGGGGGAAATAGTAAAGACAAAAGAGTTTATATGGCTAAGAGACTTCAAAATGAGTTGGGAGGTCATCAGAGGGGTCGGACTTATGCACATCTCAGCAGGATCCCAGAGACAACAAAGTAGATACAACCCCAGGTAGTGGTGTTCCTAAGGGCTACAAAGACACACATGACAGATGTCTCTGGAGTTCAGTGCCTTGCCAGTGGGCTCTACTTTGGAATTTGTGCTCCTGAATGTGATGGAGTTGAACTCACATGTGGCCTTTCTACATATGCCTCTTCTGTCACTTTTACTGAACCTGTGACTGGTACTAGAGTTTGTGTATGCTCAGGAGACTTGAATCTCTGAATTGTCCAGGGGCCAGCTGGGCCCTGAGCCTCAGCAGAGTTGTAACACCTACTCCCTGGTTGGTTGGACTTTCTCAGGTCATCTGACAGGGAGGTGAGAATGGTCAACCACCACACCAGGGAACCGAGAGTGTCCACAACTGCAAGCAGGAGAATCACATCTATCAGCCATGTGGGATCTAAACCCCCTTTCACTTAGAGGTGGAGTGGACATCGCCATCCCTGGGTCCACAGGATAGAGGAATATAATATGGATTGGAGTGGACTTGCTGATATTCTACTGTAGAACTGCTGTGACTCTAACAATGGAAGTTATTGTATCATTGATGTGGAGGCGGTGACCATAGGAGTTGCTGAGGGCAGGGAGAGGGAGGAAGAGGAATGATATGGGGCATTTGCGGGACTTGGAGTTGTCCTGAGTGATACTGCAGGTACAGATGCAGGGCATTATATATCTGCCATAGCCCACTGGATGGACTGGGGGCAAGTGTGAACTACAATGTAAACTATGGTCCATGCAGTGTGGGAGTGCTCCAGGGTGTATTCACCAAATGCAATAAATGCAATGAATGTGCCTTACTGATGAAAGGGGATGTTGATGTGGGAGGAGCGGGGAGGAGGGGAGTAGGGGAGAGTGAGGTATATGGAAACCTCTTACGTTTTTTAATGTAACATTTTGTGTGATCCACTTATCTTTTTTAAAAAAGGCAATATTAAAAAATACATACATACATACATAAACAAGAAGATGTCCATTGGGCTAGCCTATGGAAAAGATGGTTCCCCATATAGCCCTGAAGAGAAGAAATCACCTGTCTATAAATGACTCTCAGGCTGTGAAATCTAATAGAGTATGTCTTACAGATGTTCAGAACTCTGAGACCTGTGGCACCTGTTTTCCTTCCAATTTTCCCTATGGTAACGCAGATGTTTATTCTATGCCTATCCCTCTTTTGTGTATTGGAAACAGATAACTTGTTTTTTAAGTCTCACAGGTGTACAGCCAGAGGGACTTTGCCCCAAGACAAACTGCATGCCTGTAATTGATTTTTATGAGACCTTGTACTTAGCATTACTACTGAAATGATTTAAGGCTTTTGAAATATTAAGATGTAATTAATATATTTTGCATATGGAAAGAATATGTCTTTTTGGGATTCAGAGAGTGTAGTGTGACAGAGTGAAGTTCTTTGATGAATCCCAAAAAGAAAAAGTTTTTTTTTAAAACTATTCCATTCCCATGTGTGTGAGACCCTTTTTTATAGGACTGCATCAGTGAGGCATCACTCAGGTTGAGTCTACCCTTTTGCTGGGTCTGATATAAATGGAGACATAGACAGAAAGGAGGCTGCCATTTTTATCCTGCTATGTGAGAGAGGACTCCAGGATCACTAATAGCCAAAACTTAAGCATAAAGCTCCCAAGAGGCTGGGTCCCCGGACCAGCCCACAACTGAAGAGATGAGCCCTGCCATACGCTTGATAATCAATCACTGACTTTGGTGAGAAAGCATCTCTGATGGTTCTTTGATTTGGACATTTCGTGGCCTGGAACTGTAAGCTTTTACCCCAAATAAATTCCTTTTATAAAATCTAACACATTTCTGATACTTTTCATTAGCAGACCTGTGGCAAACTAAGACAGAAATTGTTAACTCTGTAGAACTCTGAGTATAAGTAATGGCTAAAACAACTCTAGGAGGAGTAAAAACAATAAGGAGGAACCAGCATGCACATAGGTTAGAGAGAACCCACATGTGTCTCTCCCAGAAGGAGACAATAAAAATAGAGATGCTTGACAACAACAACAAAAAAAGAAATTTACAAAGACAAAAACAATTGTCCCCTGCAGGGACTTTTCAAGAAAATAAAATAATGGAAAGCATCTACAGAACTACAGACAAGCAACACCTGGTGATGAACCAGTTTGGGTCCAGTAAAGCTAGCTTCTCAGAACAGACAAGCATACCAGTATATACCTGCTCCCCAATTTGTAAGACCCCCCCCTACATAAAATGGAAACTTAACATCAACCATCCAGAATATTTCCTCGCTTGCTTATGTGTTTGACCTTTACAAGCTGCCCTTCTCCACCCCAACAGTGGAGCTCTTTCCCACACATGGTTTGGATGCTGCCCAAAGCATGAATCATAAACTTCTCAAATAAACTCCCATAACTAATATCTAATATTTTTTAATATCTAATACTTTTAACAGACTTCATGGAGTAGTGGATCTTTCTGATGTCTAGGTAGGCAGGACTTTCAGATCATTCAGACATAGCAAGTTACATGGAGGTCCTCTATGATCTGCCTGTCATAAGCACACATTCGTGTGCTTTCTCATCAACACAGATGTCTATTCAAAGGGGCATACTCTAAAATGAAGCATGGTGGCTGGAAGGGGTCTATGCCAAGTGGAAAGGCATGTAGGTGGACCTGCTAACCTGAGTAGTCTTTTAGTCTTCCTAGATGAAACTTGAATTTATAGTAGAATATTTCCCTCACACAGACCCAAATTAAATTCCATAACTGTTTACCTCAGAATTGGTGGTTGGAGGAGGTGGCGTGTTGGCCCTTGTCACATAAATATCTATAATAGCAGTGCCTGTCCTAGGCTTGGTGGCTTTGCCATATTTCAGGTTGTCATCAATTATGTGCACTACAAGATGGTACTGCCGCCGCAGTTCAGCTCCAGTTTCAAAGTTGAAAGGATTTTTCACGATTAATTTTGGAATATTTGAACCTCGAGTTGGGTCAAATCCAAAATGGTTGTTCTCATTTCCTTTAAAAGAGATAATTTAAAAATTAGAATCATTTTAAGATATATTAAAAGGTTTTCTCTAGCTACCTTAAATTGATATTGAAAAATGGTGGGTGTAAATAAACAAAATTTCTATTGTACTCAGAATTCCTACATATATATATATATATGTGGCTTATTATAAAATTGAGATGAAGTAAACAATAAATTCCATTGGTTAGGAGTGAAAAAGTAAAGCTAAGATATTGGTCTGATCCCCTTCTGTGGCCAGCAAACTTAGCACTATTATCAAATTATTCTGCCTACTTGCTTTCCTTTACTCTACCTCCCACTCAGAGCAATCTGAGTCCCATACTCACTTGGTCCAGCCTAGATCAATATTGAATGGGTCTGTCAGACCATAAATATCTATTGAGCCCCACTAAGTTTTCAGGTCCTTTCCATGGCCCTGGAAACACTGTTGTCAACAAGATGCACATAGTCCCTGCCCTTATGGAGATTAATATTTTAAAGGAGAAGAAGACATTGAACTAGTCTTTATTATTGTTAATGTGTTTACTGATTTGATTTCCATACTCCTATTCTTTCAGATATATGACAGCAAGTCTGAACGCCACACTCTACATGGGTCTCCTTGTTATACTGTCTCATGATACCCAGAAGTTTTCCTTTGTATAACTTATCACCATTTATAATTTTTGGTGTTACTACTAGCTTAATGGAAAATGAGCTCCTTGAATAGAAGATTCACATCTGTCTTGTACACCATTGAAGAGCTATCTCCAAACACTCTTCCTAAAACACATTTGGTCTCCAATAATTGTTTTCCCTAGTCACAAGATGAGAAGTAAAGTTGATATGGATTTGTATAAATCCAACAATAATACAGTTCAAAACACCTGCCCCAGTGAATCTGTATTAACATCGTTAGGTGGAAATGTGGCTACTATTTTAGGCTAGCACCATGGACAGCAGATCACATCCCACTTAACCTTCAGTGTTCCATAAGTAAATGCAAATATCTCTTCATTGTCAAAGCATTCCTGTGAAATCACTGATAGCTCTACTACAGGAGGAATTAGACTGGACACATGGAAGTGAAAAGGAACTCTAAGGAAACTTAAAGCTAATGATATGAAATATTGATATGATCTTTATAAACATAATCATTTCTTAAGTGATATCACATTTAAGAGAGTATAACAAATGTCAAATTGACACATGCTCATGATTAAAAGAAAATATAAAAGCATCCACCAGAAACAATCTCAAAGCGCATTTCAAAATCTTGTGAGTCTCTGTCGTGGCAGTTTAGTTTGAAGCCATTGACGTTTGTCCCAGCAACAACATTGTCAAAAATGACTGCTTTGTGTAGAGAAGGTATGCAGACAGGTGCCTCATCATTCTCATCTTCGATGTCAACAGTGACCTGTCAGTGATGGAGGAGGAAGAAACATCATACTCGCATCTTTTGACTATTTATATACAAAATCAGAAATAAGCATCTGGGTAGAGACAGAGCATTTGGAATTATTAAATTAAAAGTCTAGAATTTTGAGTTTGAAGAAAATGTTCCTGCAGATTTGGGTTCTGGCTGTCAATCAAATAGTCAGTTGGTTTATTATTCTTGGGTCAACTGTGACATTTGGTGTGGTTGTTAGGGAGCTCTTTGGGCTCATTAAAGAAACCTGTGGAAAGCTTACAAATTAGTAAATGACAAGAAAGAAACAAGAATGATGCTTCTAAAAATTATAATCTCTTGAATCTTTAAATATTCATACTTAATGGCAAACATATCTTGAATTTTCTTCCTCTTTCTTAACTTAGGGTCTTCATTTTCAACGTTCTCTGAAGCACTATAGATTTGTTGGTAACTATATGATTACTTCAAAGTATGCTCTGACCTTAATTAGGGGCTGCTGACAACCTTTTATTAATTAAAATACCATAAACCAGGAAACTGTGATGATTTACATAGAAAAAGATCAAAATATCAAGGATTTATAAATGTCAATGATTGAATGCCAGTCTTCCTAAAAAGGTCATCTGCCCACCTCTTAGACGAGTAGTTTGTCTCTCAACAACATTTGCGCAAGAATCCCTAGTGTGCCCATATCTGCAAGTATTATTTAAAAAGTGCTTTCTGTAATATTGTAACAACACAGCTAAATTCTTGGGGAATAGTGCATTCTTTAATACTATCTCTGTAGACGGAATATAGTTATGTGTTCTATTTAAAATGTAAGATATTCTTATAAGTGAATCGATTTTAGGGAGATTGCTATGATATAATAGAAACAGCACTGACTTGGAATCAGAAATCTTTGTTAAAGCCCTGGGCCTCCCACTTGCTAACTCCGTGACTTAGCATTGCTCTACTCATCATAAAAAGGAGATAAATTCATCCATTCAGTGAATATTTATTGAGCACGTTCCAAGCATTCTTGTGGAAGAAGAAGACTTCTAGACAAGGAAGAAATGGCAGTGAACCAAAGAAGGTCCCTATCTTAATGCAGTTTATATTCTAAATATTCTAGACAATGTCGTGTAAGTAATTGCTACTCTGTAGGTTAAGGAGATAGGAATGGCTAATGGAACTATTTTGATAGGGATTTCAGAGAAGTCCTTTCTTTTTTGACCCACACTTTTTGTTCCCTTATCCCATATTTGATATATGTCTGTAAGAATATATCCTCATGGAATATGTAGTATTTGGTCATATGATTTCAATTTTCATAAATGATATTGATCTTTCCCATTTCCTACTTTTCTCACACAGAAACATTTTTTTCTGCTCTTTCCATCTTGCTGTTTGTACACTAGCTTGCTACTTTTAAAATTCAAATTTCCACTGTCACGCATAATGGAAAGACTTTTGTTAGTGGTTTCATTTGGACAGAGATGTGATTAAAGTGAGAATGTTAGCCACAGTCTTAGGCACACATTCTGGGGTGCAAACATTTTTGATATGTTGGAGAAATAGCAAGAAACTGAAGTAGCTGGATTGGCGTAGAGTTGAAAACAGAGATAGCCAGGACCAGATGACACAGGGCATTGTGGACCTCAGGAAGGACACTGGATTGTTTTTCGCTAAGTGATGGGAAGTCATTGAGAGCTTTAAGAAAGGAGGCAATTTGTCTTTTTAAAGAATCACTCCAGGTACTATGTGAAAAGAAGATTGTAAAGGGCACTTAAACAAGGGTGGATCTAGATAGGAGGCTGATGTACTAGATCAGATAAGGCATGACAGTGATACAACCAGGGGTTAACAGTGGATGGGTAAAAAGTGGAAGGATTCAGACTATATTTTGAAAGTAGAGATGACAGGATTTGCTGATGGATTGGAAAGATAACTTGAGGTACATGATAGTGCTTAAGTGCCCAGACTTAATCCTTCTATCTCTTTCTAGCTGGGTAACATTGGATAATTTACTTAACTTGGAATTGAAATTCTTCCATCTGAAAAAGAGGTGTTGGTAACTATATCATGGGACAGGATTGAAGACTAAATGAGATTATTAAGGGCAATTGATAGTTCTCAACAAAATGTGGTTTCTGGTGATGATGGATTCCTAAACTTTAGAAGTCCAAAGATTCGTTTCCCTTTTCTGAACTTTTATATCAGGTTTAAATCTATAGCATCAATATGGCATTTGTTTAACTTCTACTTTGTTAAAAAGCTCCCTGACATCACTATTGATGTCTTGCACTGCTTTGTCACCCAGGATACTTCTCTGAACTCCCTATCAAAATAGTTCAGCAAAACAAATTATTTTTATAAAAATAGAGTCATTTAAAGCTTATGTCAAAAAATCTACTGCCCCTCTTCTCATTTCTTTTTTTAAAATCAATTTTATTAATACATATTAATAAAGCATACAATCCATCCAAAGTATAGAATCAGTGGTAACTTGGTATAATCACATAGTTGTGCATTCATCACTTTGATCATTATTAGAGCATTTTCATTATTCCAATAATAATAAACAAAAAACAAGAAAGCTTTACCCCTTAATAACCACCTCTCAATCTCTCTATGCTTCCCCTGCTGTATATAGCTGCTACTCTGTTTCTGTCTTTCTAATTTATTTGTATTTATATTTTGTATAGATGGAGTCAAACAATATGTAGTACTTTTTGTCTAATTTCTTTCACTTAGTATAATTCCTTGTTTTACCCTTAATGAAAGATTATTAATATATTACTATAGGAAGCAGACTTGGCTCAATGGATAGAGCATCTGCCTACCACATAGGAGGTCCAGGATTCAAACTCAGGGCCTCCTGACCCATGTGATGAGCTGGCCCACGTGCAATGCTGATGCACGCAAGGAGTGCCATGCCATGTAGAGGTGTCCCCTGTGTAGAAGAGCCCCACATGCAAGGAGTGCGCCCCGTAAGGAGAGCCGCCCAGCGCGAAAGAACGTTCAGCCTGCCGAGGAATGGCACCGCACACACAGAGAGCTGACACAGCAAGATGATGCAACAAAAAAAGACACAGATTCCTGGTGCCGCTGACAAGAATGCAAGCAGACACAGAAGAACATGCAGCGAATGGACACAGAGAACAGACAACTGGGGCAGGGAGGGGGGGAAGGGGAGAGAAATAAATCTAAAATATATATATATATGTATATATATTACTATATACTACTGTCCATATTTTGCTTTGATTGTATTTTTGCCTGATATCAACATCTTGCAACATTAATGTACATTTATTCAGTTTCAAAGAAAAAGTCTTAAAAATGCATTAACCATATTCATATTTTACACGAGGTTTTGCTGTGCTATACAGTCCCATCTTACATTTTTTAGCTTTTCTTCTTGTAGTATACATGACCTTACACTTTCCCTCTCAACCACTATCACACCCATATATTAGCATTGCTAGTTACAAACACTATGATGTGCTTTAAGCATTTCTATTCATTTCCAAAGATTTATAAACAATCTTTCTACCAATTCTGTACAGATTAGCCCTCCGATTTCCATTCTCTAACTTCATTCTATTTTCTGGTAACCTATATTCTAGTTTTTAACTCCATGAGTTCACACTATATATTTAGTTCATAATAGTACAGTCCTACAGTATTTGTCCTTCTGTGTCTAACTTGCTTCACTCAACATAATGTCCTCCAGGTTCACCCATATTGTCATAGGCTTACTTCACTTCTTACAGCTGCCTATGTATACACCACAATTTGTTTATCCATTCATTGTTTGATGGACACCTGAGCTGTTTCCATCTTGTGGCAAATGTAAGTAACACTGCTATGAACATCAATGTAGCAGGTTGATATTGTTTATTAATTCCAAAAATAGAGAGTTTGGATTATGTTTGTAAACTGATTTGTTTCTCTGGGCATATTAGATTATATTGGATTCAGAGGTTTCACTTTTACTTGATTAAATAACAATTAAGGCTTTGATTGGGCCATGTCAGGGGGCTGTTGAGTCTGTTGGGTGGAGACTTACAGAGAAACCTCACCATAGAGAAGGGAGGTGAGAGTTTTTATCCTGGAGCCCAGGAAGTAAACACACAGAGAAGCAGATACATGAGGAAGGATACAAAGCTCCATTAGACACAGAAGAGGCCCCTAGAAGAGAGACAAACTGTTCACCTGATAGTCTACAGCTGGCCCTGTGGAGAGAGCAGAGCAGCTGTGTCCAGAGAAAAATGAACCCCTGGAAGAGGAGAACCCAGGAAGCCTGACCCTTGCAGATGTCGGCAGCCACCATGTTTCAACACATGGCAACAGAGTTTGGTAAGGGAAGTAATTTATGCTTTATGGCCTGGTAACTATAAGCTTCTACCCCAAGTAAATGCTCTTCATAAAAGCCACCAGATTTCTGTATTTTGCATCAGCATCCCTTTGCCTGACTAATGCAGTCAGTCTGCACATGTCTGTTCGTGTCACTGCTCTCAGTTCTTCTGAGTAATTGTATTGCTGGGTCACATGACAAATCTATATTCAACTTCCTTTGAATTCAACTTCCTTTGAATTGCCAAACAGTGGCTGTACCATTCTACATTTCCACCAACAGTGAATAAGCATTCCTATCTATCCACAGCCTATCCAACACTTGTAGGTTTCCTTCTTTTTAGTAGAGGCCATTCTATTAGGCATGAAATGATATCTCATTGTACCTTTGATTTGCATTTCTGAAATTGCTAGTATGAACTTTTTTCATGTGGCTTCTTTGGTTGTTGTTGTTGTTTGTATTTCTTCTTTGGATAATTCTATTTAAGTCTTTTGTCCATTTTTTAATTGGATAGTTTGTCTTTTTATAGTTGAGTTGCAGCATCTCTTTATACATCATGGATATTAAACCTTTTATTAGATATGTGATTTATAAATTTTCTCCCATTGAGTTGGCTGCCTTTTTACCATTTTGACAAAGGCTATTGAGGCGCAAAAGTTTAATTCTGAGGAGGTCCCATTTATCTATTTTTTTCTTTTGTGCCTCATGCTTTGGGTATAAAGTCCAAGAAATCAGCACCTACCACAAGATCTTGAAGATGTTTTCCTACATTGTCTACTAGTAGTTTTTATGGCCTTGGTTTTTATATTTAGGTATTTTATCCATTTTGAGTTGATTCTTTTACAGGTAGTAAAATAAGGCTCCTCTCTTATTCTTTTGTTTATGGACATCCAGTTCTCCCTTCACTATTTATTGAAAAAACTGTTTTGCTCCAGTAGTGTGGACTGGGTAGGTTTGTCAAAAAACAGCTGGCTGTAGAGGCCAGGAATGTCAATTCCATTTCACTGATCAAAGTGTCTAACTTTATGCCAATACCATGCTCTATTGACCATTGTAGCTTTGTAATATGTTTCAAGGTCAGGCAGTGAGAGTCTTCTCACAAGACTCTTCTTTTTTAGGATGTTCTGGGATATTTGGGTGCTCTTTCCCTTCAAAATGAATTTGGTGATTGCCTTTTCTATTTTTGAAAAGTAGACTATTGGAATTTTGTCATATCTTATTTTCGTCTGTCTTTTTACTCTTTAGGTTATCCTTTCTGATAGTCTTCCCTTCTATACTCTCCTCCAAGCCTCTCTCTCCTGTATTTTCTTTCAGGCCATAAGTCTCCCTTTAATACTTCCTGCAAAGCCAGATTCTTTTTTACAAATTCTCTTAGTTTCTGTTTATTTTTTAATATTTTAAAATCACCTTCTTATTTGAAGGACAATTTTTCTGGATAAATAATTCTCAGCTGGCAATTTTTCTCTTTCAGAATCTTAATTAAGTCATACCACATCTCACCTCCATGATCTCTGATGCGGAATCTGCACTAAGTCTTACTGTGCACCCCTTGTACATGATCGTTTGCCTCTCCCTTGCTGCTTTCAGAATTTCTCTTAATTTTTGGTGTTTGACATACAGAATAGACCATGTCTTAGAGTAGGTCTATTCAGATTTATTCTGATTGGGGCACACTGTACTTCTTGGACATGTAAATTCATTTCTTTCATGAGAGTTGGGAAATTTTAAACCATCATTTCTTCAAATCCTTTCCTCCCCTCCCTATTCCCTTCTCTTTTCCCTCTGGAACTCCCATGACACATATGCTGTTGCACTTCAGGTTATCATTCAACTCCCTGAACCCCTGCTCAATTTTTTCCATTCTTTTCTCTCCGTGTTCTTCTCTCTCTCTTCAATTTCAGCTGTTCTGTTTTCTGCATCACTAATTCTGTCTTCTCTCATTTTGAATCTGCTTTTGTATTCCTCTAAGCTCTGTTAGTTTTCCATTCAGGTTTTTAAATTCTTCTTTGTGCTTGCCCAGTGTCCTCTTGATGTCCTTTGTTTCTTTAGCCATATTGTCTTTCAACTCATTTATTTTATTTAGGAGATTTGTATCAACCTTCTTGATTAGTTGTCTCAAATCCCGTGTCTCATCTGGGGCTTTGTTATATTCCTTTGCTTGGGCTATATCTTCCATTTTCTAAGTACAGATTGTAACTTTTTTCTGATGTCTACACATCTGATTATGGTGGTAAGTTTATTCCTATGCTCAATTATTCTCTCTTGTGTAGGGATTTAGTGGTGGGAGCCTGCGTGTTACTGCCATTCTTTGATTCTTGGTTCAACCTGTTCTAGTTCTTTAGGATTATTCCTGTTTACTTGCTCAAATCTGGGCCATTGGCCCAGGAAAGGGTTGCAGACCCACTTCTAAGGACCTTGGGGAGGGTGCTATTAATGCCCTAAAAATTCCTCTCACTTATTTACATTTAATTTCCTACATGCACTTCCTTGGTCCACCAGCAGATGGTACTCTTCAGCAGACCTCTCAGTTGAAAAACCTGGTTGGATTGTGTTCACTGGACACCAGCTACAACAATGTGACAGAGGATGCTGCCTCAGGCCTATTCAGAGCTTTGCAAATCAAACTTTTTCAGAGGCTGCTCTCCAACCTTTGCCAGCAACCCCCTCCCTTTTTCTGGGTAGAAAATAATTCCACTACCCTCTACATCAACAACCAGGCTCAGTCAGTAGAGAGGGTACTTGTGAGAGTTGGATATCTTTAGCCCCCTGCCAGCTCCCAGGTCACACACGGGTATGGCCCCACATGGCCTGGAAGGAATTGTGGAACACAGCAAACCAATTTTGTTGGCCAAAGCTGAATCAGCAGTAAGCTGCATCCCTCTGACTATAGCTCCTTCTAACTATAGCTTCTTCTGACTATAGCTACTGGCAGAGGTCAGATAATTTAGAGCTGTTTGCTCTGAGTAGGTGCTGGCAGTTGCAGCTGCAGCTTTTACTCAAAGGGTTTTCCTGTGGAGAAATTTTTTTCCTTTGCCCCTCTCTCTACTGGGTGGTATCCAGCCTTCCCCTTATGCCCTAAATCCCAAAACATTTTTTCAGGCCATTTCTACCTGTCCTCTAGGTCTTTTTCTGGGAGAGAGATGAGTCCTGTGTCGCTCTAATCCTCCATATTCCTGCAAGTCCCACTTGGTCCCCTCATCATTTCTAACAGAAGGATGATAATTCCAAGTGGTACCCTTACTATTTTGGGGAGTTCACAAATGTCTACAGGAAAATCTGCCTCAGGTACTTAGTTGTAAGAGTCATGTTCACAAATATCTTCCTGAGATGTCCAGGCCACCCAATCCTTTCATCATGACTAACTCACTCCCTACGTAAGTCATTCTTCTCCATTGATGTGATTAGGCCTGTTATCTTCCTCATAATGATGCACTCTTAGGAAACCTAATAACCACAAGGACAGCAAGCCAGGGTTTTCATCCAGTATGAGGAAATTCACCATGACTCATCAAACTGGATGTAATCTTAATATTCTTCATTCCTGCTTCTGCCTTTTCTCCAATGATAAAACATTTTAGTCATTAATTACACACATCACATCATCAACACAGGAGTATTCTCTCCACTGATGTCTTTAAAGAGTTCTTTGACATTGCTAAAATAATGTAAGGGCCCACATCTTCCCCCCACTTCAGTCCCCCAAAAACATACCTTCATCAACTATCTTTATGGTAAGCATCAAATCTTGAGGAGAGGAACTTAGGTTTAAATCCTGTCCCACCCACTTTCTGAGTGACCTCAGGTAAGTTTCCTAAACTCAGTGCCTTGATTTCCTCATCTGTGAAATGGAAATGACAATAGTATTGCCTATCTCAAAGGTAGAAGGTGAGGGCTAACTATGTCAATACATATAATGACTCTAGAACAGGGACTGGCACGTGGTAAACACTAGATGTGTATTAGTTGTTATAATCTTTTAAATAAATCAATTTTATTGATACATATTTAAAAAACGTAAATCCATCCAAAGTGTAAAATCAATGGTATTCAGTGTAGTCACATATCTGTGCATGTCAATCATTCTTAGAGTACTTTTATTATTCCAGTAATAATAAAAAACAGGGAAGCGGTCTTGGCCCAATGGATAGGGCGTCTGCCTACCACACGGGAGGTCTGCGGTTCAAATCCTGGGCCTCCTTGACCGTGTGGAACTGGCCCATGTGCAGTGCTGATGCGCACAAGGAGTGCCGTGCCACGCAGGAGTCTCCCCCCAATAGGGAAGCCCCATGCGCAAGGAGTGCGCCCCATAAGGAGAGCCGCCCAGCACGAAAGAAATGCAGTCTGCCCAAGAATGGCACCACATACATGGAGACCTGACACAACAAGATGATGCAACAAAAAGAAACACAGATTCCCAGTGCTGCTGATAAGGATAGAAGCTGTCACAGAAGAACACACAGTGAATGGACACAGAGAGCAGACAACTAGGGGTGGGGGTGGGGGGGAGAGAAATAAATAAATAAATCTTAAAAAAATAATAATGAAAAACAAACAAACTCATCACCTCTCAATCTCTCTATGGTTCCCCTGCCTTACATAGCTGCTATTCTTTTCCTTCTCTCTAGTATTTTTGTATTTATATTTTATAAAAATAGTCTTATATATAAAATATCATACATATTTGCATTTTACATGAGATTTTACTATCTCATGCTACAGTTTTTAGTTTTCCTTCTAGTAATATACATGGCCTTTGACTTTTCCTTTCTCATGAGAAAGCGAGGGGTTCACAGGTTCTTCTTCATTCTCAGTCAAGCCTCAGATACCCAAGATTTTAAACATGCAAAATTTATGGAGCTCCTGGAAAGCAGTAGGAAGTTGTAAGCCTCTCCATTCTCCACTGTTATTGTTTGACCATTCCAATTATGATAAATTAGAATGTAATAGAATTATTGTCATAATCACGATCCTCTCAGATAATATAAAAATCTGGGACTCTGTACTTACCATGGCTAACGCAGTGCGAGCATGAAATCTGTCACAGTCCACGGCTTCCACGGTAAGGTTATATTGTTTCACAGACTCATAGTCTGGTTGTGTCATGAGTTCAATCATTCCAGAGAGAGGATGAATCCAGAATCTTTGTATAACCTGGATGTCTCCACTGGCTATTTTGTAAGTCACACAGTTTGGTGGGTAGTCTTCATCAATGGCAGTGACTCTTCCAACTTTGTAAAAAGCTGCCAATAACATTTTATAAGGTCATTCTTGTCAAGCAGACACACAACTCTAAAAAGCTTAATATGTCTTTGCCTTCCAAATAGTTTGATACTTTCTCAAACCATCAAACTGAACCCTTTTGGACAATGAAATGTGTTTGGAGACCCCAACGCCACATGATGGAAAATGGATTAAAATACACTTTACTTTAAACACATGGCATGAACCCTTTTTTTTTAAAGCAGGCAATATGCTAAGATTAGCATCAGATATTAGATAATGGTTCACAGCACAGACTGTGAAACCAGATAGCCTAGATTTCAAATCTCAGTTCTGCCACTTATTAGCTGTATTTCCTTGAGGAATTTTATAATTTCTCTGGGCCTCATATTCTTTATCCATAAAATAGGAATAATAATTCTATCTACCATATAGAGTTGTGATTATTAAATGAGTTAAAAGATAAAAAGCACTTAGAACAGTGCATGTGTATAGCAAATGCTACATGAGAATTAGCTATTATTTATATGCTTTTTCTCATTGAAGTTTCACAACACCCTTATGATACATGTCCTATTACAGTCCCCATTTTACAGATAAGGAACCTGTGGTTCCTTGGGTAAGTTACTTACCCAAGGTCACAGAGCTTATAATGGTAGAGTTGGGGTTCAATTCTAACCTGAATTGGTTAGAGTTGGGGTGTCTGCTGAATCTAAAGCCCACATTTTTTAATTCTAACCTGAATTGGTTAGAGTTGGGGTGTCTGCTGAATCTAAAGCCCACATTTTTTAATCCCTTTGTACTAAGTCCAACATATAATAACCCCAAATCTTTTAAAAGAAAGATGCATGTGCTAGATTGTTTGTATTAATAATCCCAATTCTTCACTCCTCCCCACTTTCGTGCTCTTTGCCACATACCCTTTTAGTGCCCTCCCACTCTAATTTTGAGCTCCGCCACAAAGCTTGTTTTAGTAAATGAGATGTTAGCAAATATGATGTAAGCAGATTCTTGAAAAGCATTTGTGTGATTAAGCTTGCCTTGGCTCACTCTTGTACCTCTCCCTTTGTCCTGAGAGCATGTTTGGGCTAGCCTGTTGAGGTTGAGGGAGGAGCCAAGTCATTCCTGTTACCCCTGCCAAAGCCAGACTACATCAACTGAAAGCCAGCCATTTCCCACAATTTTGAGCCCAGCCAAGACCAGAAGGGCAGTCCAGCCAACACTCAGCCTTATGGACTAAATAAATGTGTATTGTACTACGTAAGTTTTTTTCTTGCTTTTATTACACAGCATACTTGCGGCAATAGATAACTGATACAATGGGTTTACCCCCAATCATTTTCTGCCTGGATTTTAAACTCCATGTCAGATGCCTTACCTCTTCCATGTAGTGAAATATCACCATACAAAGAACAGATACACCAGCATGTATATAGGTCATTGTGGTTGCTAATAATCAAGAGATAAAATTGTAACAAAGAGATCATTTCATGTTCTGTCCCACCACCTTCAACCTCATAAGGATTTCTTTCTCTGTTTGCATTCTCCTTTTACCAAGGTTCATCGGTCTCTGGTAATGTACTATTAAGCAGGTAATGAACACAACTCATTATATCAAGAACAAAGAAACCTCATTAATGAACAAGAACATAATGTTCCATTACTGTGAATCCAGAATACAAAGAAGCCAACCTATTGCCTGCATGAAAGCATCATTATAGAAGAAAGGTATCTCAACAGTTACAAGACCACATAAAATAGATTAAGGAAAAATTGCCTTCTCTATCATTCAGTCCTAGACAGAGATGGTGCCATTTTCACATTTAACACCTGGTTAAGTATGATGAGAAGCTTATATTCTCCTAAAGGCATAAAATTAACATTTCAGTAAAACTAAAAGCTATCCCAAGTATCTTTAGTTGAAGTTTAAAATAAAGAAATTTTAAAACTCTGAAAGTCTGCCAAATTTCCTAATCAGAAATTATTGGAAATGAAACCTGTGTTCTCTTGTGACTTGTGGTACAGTGTGACATAATTTTCGTGTACCTTCTTCTAAATCATTTCTGATAAAGGATTTTTTTTTTGTCTATACCCATCTTCCTCCAGAAGCTTTTTGTCGTGAGAGATTTAATTACTCAACACATACCATCAGAAAAAAGTTACTTTATACATTATAGACTCCCATAATTTTATTAGGGGAAAAAAATCCTCATGCAGACAACAAGACACAACTCATATCCTCTGTACTAATCAAAACTGCCTGAAAAAGACTTTTACATTAGTGGATTTTTAAAATGTCCTCAAGGTCTATAGGCTGAAAGTTTGATATTCTGAGGGAAGTTTGTTTACCCCGAAGTTTTAATTTTCAATTTCCTCCTTTTAAGCAAATTGTAAGAAAGATTTTTTTCCTCTCCCCTTCCCCCTCTTCCCCCGCTCCCTCAGTTGTCTACTCTCTGTGTCCATTTGCTGTGTGTTCTTGTCTGCTTCTGTTGTCAGCGACACGGGAATCTCTGTTTCTTTTTGTTGCGTCATCTTGCTGTGTCAGCTCTCCTTGTGTGCGGCACCATTCCTGGACAGGCTGGACTTCCTTTTGCACTGGGTGGCTTTCCTTACAGGGCGCACTCCTTGCACATGGGACTCCCCTATGCAGGGGACACCCCTGCGTGGCAATGCACTCCTTGTGCACATCAGCACTGCACGTGGGCCAGCTCCACACGGGTCAAGGAGGTCCTGGATTTGAACTGCGGCCCTCCCATGTGGTAAGTGGACGCTCTATCTGTTGAGCCAAGTCCACTTCCCATAAGAAAGATTTTATCTGTTCTGAGGACATCTCCTCAAAACACCTACCCTCCCCTAATTTCATTCAGTTCATTTATTCGGTAGGGAATAGCTAAGAATGGTTTTAAAAAGCAAGGAAAGAGTTCTGGCACACTGTAGTCACTCAATAAATGTTAGTGGTTCTTATTATCACTGGCAATGGCACCACAACTATTGTTACGTGCCACAGAGTTAACATAAATACTATTATCATATAATCCTCATCTCATCTCTATGGCATAGTTATTGTAATATCCATTTTACAGATGAGAACTCAAAGGCACATAGAGTTATATGACTTGCATAAGGTCATATAGCAGTGATAGAGACAGAATTTGAAACCAGTTCTGTTTAACTATGCTGATATTCAATCTGCTACCTCATGGTGCTACCTCTTAAAGACCTAAAAGTCTTCTCACTGGACAACTGAGTCACTAGTCAACTATTTAGTGAATAGTTCATGTAACAATGACCTGCCTAGCTCTTTGAACTTCTCAGAACTTATTTTCAGACTTCCGTAACTTCAGTCATCAAAATCCATCCAAGGAAAGCAGGCTGCAATCCTGAACAGAGAACTGTACTGGTAGTTTAGAGGTTTACATTTAGCCATCATCTCTGCCACTTACCAGCTGTGTGACTTTGAGTAAACCCATTTTTCTCTGACCCCAATCTTCTCATAGTAAAATAAAGAGATTGACTATTTCCAGCCCTACCAAATCGACAGTTCTGTGATTGAAAATTCTAAACCATTCCTCTAAGCCATTAAATGATGCTTTTTTTAAAACCAGAGAAGTGTTCAATACATTTAAAGAGTTTACCTTCAAAACATAAAATTACATTTCAGGACAATTTCATTTATTTGGAAAGGGCACTGACATGAAACATGAAACACCTGATTCTCATAAAATGCCATATTAAAAAATGCCACTCTCTACCTTAATATCTAGACAGGTTGTTGTTAATTATTGGGGTCAGGGAATCTCTTTGAAAATATGATGAAGTCTATGAGTCTTTTCCCACCTTGAAGCCAATAGTAAGACCCTTCACTGCAGGTTAATAATTTATAAACTGGGGAAGCAGATGTGGCTCAAGCAGTTGGGCTCCCATCTACCATATAGGAGGTCCAGGATTCAATTCCTGGGGCCTCCTGGTGAAGGCAAGCTGGCCTGCATGGTGAGCTGGCCAGAGCAGAGAGTTGGCCCATGTGGAGGGCTGGCCCGCAAAGAGTGCTGGCCCAAACGGAGAGCTGGCGCTGCAAAATGATTCAATGAGAAGAAACAAGAGGAAAGGCAATAAGAGATGCAGCAGACCCAGCACCTGAGGTGGCACAAGAGATTGCGCACCTCTCTTCCACTCCGGAAGGTCCCAGGATCAGTTTCCAGTGCCACCTAAAGAGAAGACAAGCAGATACAGAAGAACACACAGCGAATGCACACAGAAAGCAGTGCAAAATAACAAGTGAGGGAGAGGTAAACAAATAAATCTTTTAAAAAATAATAATAATTCATAAGCTAGAAAATGATTAGGCAATTGTGAATTATTAACTTCTATACAAAGGCTCATCATAATGCTCCTTTAAGTCTGGAACTAATAGAGCTAGAAGCTTACACTATTAGCCATCTCAGAGACCTGAGAGAATATACAAAAATCAATATTGGGGACTTTTGAAATAATATAAGCCAAAATTATATTATGTGGGTACAAGAGCTTGTTTATAACAGTTTAATTTATATGCAACTTTCCAGGAATTGTTTAGTCATATAGTGCAAACTCCAACTATGTTATGTTCCAGGACCAAGATTTATATATGTGTGTATTTACTTTACAGAGAGGTTCAGAATGTACCCAAAGTTGCAAAAGAAGAATGAAATCCAAATATGAGGACTTTCAGTTTCCTTGTCTCTTGTTGACTGTAGATGTCTACCAAGGAAATAAGCTAGTTTCAAGTAGTATGGTTTCTATTCAGTGGTATAATAGCAACTGTTTAACATCAGTTCTCAAAAATAAAAAATAAAAACCTGTGTATGTCCACATAAATAGATATGTTTATTAGAAATTTTACTGATATAAAAGATGTATAGCATGAAATTTACCAATAATAAAAATATACACTACACCCTTTACTGTAAATTCCCACATAACCAATGGATTCTCACAGAATATTTTCATTGCTTGTTGCCAAACTCTCCTATCCATAGCAGACTATGATGACAATTGACATTGCAAATAGTGCAAATAGTTTCAACATGAATGTTGGTGTTTTACATTTTGGTTAAAGAGTACAGCAAAAGAGAAACACTCATAACTTCACTAGTTTGTCAACTTCATTGCTGAATTAAATAATAATTTTGTTTTTTATTTTTTATTTTTTTATTTTCTTCTTTTTGAATAATAATTTTTGATTACTGGAGGAATATTTCCAGTTTTTGTTCTATTCACAATATAATAGCCTCAGACACAACAGACTTTTAAATTTAATTTGCATTATTAATATTTTCTCCATCAGTTTCTTAAGTCCAGGCAATCAAGTACTGATATGTAATGTTTGCCTTTTTCCATGGTGTAAACACTCCCTCCATTGCCAATTTCAAGCTACCAACGTGACATCCCTGAATGTGGAGTTGTATAGAGGAGCAGAGTAGCATACCATTATGTAGAATTTCCATGATGCAAATATAATAGATGAAAACCTCAAACCATAGATAATAGTAAAATGTAGTCACATCAATACAAATGTTGTTCTGAGTATTTATTAACTGTTTTAAATACATTTATGTAACTGTAAATTTATATAATTTCCTTTTTTAATAATTGTTATTAACAATCAGGTAATAAAATGCCTGAAAATTTAATAATTGCACCCATGAGTCAGTATGATCCAGTACTAGCACACCACTGGTTCCATCCCTTGAAGTAGTCAAGCCAAGCCTGGAGGACCACCTGACAGAGATGTTGAGGAAAGGACGTGTTTCTTTCTTGGATGACAGAAGATATAAGTACTGCCTCTGTTGACCCTTCCAAATGTAATGTTCTTTGGTTTATTCCTTTTTTTTTAAAGATTTATTTTATTTATTTCTCTCCCTTTCCTCCCCTCCCCCCTCCCCCCCGCCCCGCCCCAGTTGTCTGTTCTCTGTGTCCATTTGCTGCATGTTCTTCTTTTTGTCTGCTTCTGTTGTTGTCAGCAACATGGGAATCTGTGTTTCTTTCTGTTGTGTCATCTTGCTGTGTCAGCTCTCCGTGTGTGGCACCATTCTTGGGCAGGTTGCACTTTCTTTTGCACTGGGCGGCTCTCCTTACGGGGCACACTCCTTGCGCATGGGGCTCCCCTACGTGGGGGACACCCCTGCGTGGCACGGCACTCCTTGCTTGCATCAGCACTGCATGTGGGCCAGCTCCACACAGGTCAAGGAGGCCTGGGGTTTGAACCGCGGACCTCCCATGTGGTAGACAGACGCCCTATTCACCAGGCCAAGTCTGCTTCCCTTCTTTGGCGTATTCTAAGAAATATGCCCTAATCCATATCTAATTCATGACTGAGGTAGGACCCTGACCCCAGATGTTCACAGGATTTAAATTGCATGGACAATGACCACTTGACCCTACCTTTACATTTGGGCCTAATTCAGAGGCAAAGTAGAAGAGAATCAGAATAAAATTAATATCATGTGCATTTGTCCATTACAAGAACCCTTGATATGACAACTTTTAAGTAAGCCTTTGGGGGAGTCATCAGGATGCTGTACTGAGAACATGACCTGTTCTCTGACAGTCTGGACCCCCACAGTTCTACCTCATTTTCTTGGTTTGAGACCTGGTAGTTGTTTGCTTCTGCGTGCTCTAATAAGGTAGATGTGGGGGCTCTCATGCTTTACTAAGATAGATGCAAGGGCTCTCTTACCTCCTGACGTTTCTGGAACAGAGAATGAGTAGTGAGGAGGTTTAAATACAGGACTGAAATCATTGGCAGGAACAACTTCCACAATGATCATCACAGTTACTGTAAATCGAACAGTGAATATACATTTTATTGTTGTAGTTTCATTCTATAAATAAGCTAAATGTGCCACCAGGAATAGACTTAGCAGAAGACTTTGAAACTACAACCAGATTCTCTCTGCTCCCAAATGTTTCCTTTTCCCAAGTAGTGTGCTCTCAAGGAATGCAAATGAATCTGGGTGCTAGCCAAAGTAATTTAGTCAAAGATATATAATATATTCCATGTCATATTTCATATTTTATATGGTGATGTTACATATGTATATATCATATATAAAATATAATTTATATTCTACAGAAGAGAGTTTATTGAATTTTTCATGGGTACATTCTCCACCACTACAGAGTTTGCTAGAATGCCATTCTCATCCCAATTTATGGCCTTCTAAATTCTTCTCTTAATATATATCTTGGAAGATATATATTAGAAGACAGAATTGGAAGAGGTTCAAAAAATCCGTATTCAAGGCTCAGTTTCAATATACACTCTGTGGCCTTGAGCTACCGGAATCTCTCTGAGGCCCAAATTCCTCAACTATAAAAGGGGAATAATATCATTTCCAATCTCCTACATCACAGTGTAGATCTAAGGACAAAATGAGATCATGCCCAAGAAAGTGTTTTCAAACTATCAAAAGCTAAATAAAAAGTAGCCATTATGTGGTTTTCATCTCAGAGATTTTTTTGGAAAAGGAATTCTATATTTCAGACCAGCAAGTTCAAACTAGCATATTAGAAAGAGTTACCAAAAAGAAGGAATTTTATGCTCAAGCATAAAAACAAGCAACTTGTAAACAGGATAACTTCTTTTTAATAAAAGTAGAATATTAATTAACATTTATTGTGCAAAGAACTGACATTTTATAAACATTAGCATTGCTCCTCACCATAAGTAAGCATTGTTGTCCCAACTTTACAGACAAGGAAACTGAGGTTCACAGAGTCAAGTTCTGGCCAAAGGTCATAAAGCTAGTCACTGAGTAGACATTGGACCAACCTGTGTCTGCCCACATCTTCCAAAATGTCTTCTATGAGATGCTAATGCACCAAATGCAAAATGATAAGTTAAACAAAGATAAAAAAGTTCCTTTATGGCAAGACTTCTATGATAGGTTCATGTGTCAACTTGGCTAGATAACGGTGCCCCAGTTGTTTGGGCAAGTAAGCACTGGCCTGATTGTTACTTTGAGGACATTTCACGGAACTATTCATCAGTAAGTTGGTTGTACCTATGGCTGATCACATCTACAATCAGCTAAGGAGATTGTCTGCAGCAGTGAGAGATGTCTCACCCAATCAGCTAGAGGCTTTAAAAGGAGAAGTGATAATTTTGGAAGCTAGTAGAGAGGATTTTCATCTTTACTTCAGTCAACCAGCTTCTCCTGGGGAATTCACCAAAAATCTTGATTAGAGTTCCCAGCTGGCAGCCTGCCCTACGGAATTTTGACTCATGCATTCCCACAGTCACATTAGACAATTTTGTAAAATCTCATAATATTTACAGATAGCGCTCCTGTTGGTTCTGTTTCCCTAGAAAACCTTGATTAATACAACTTCTTAAGGTTTCTAATGCACCAATGTGTATTTTGAATCTACAGATATACATTGTTCTCCAGACTTATTGAACATGGAATCCTTCTTTAGTGGATTATCTTGCAGGATTTGTGTCCTGAAGAATGCTGATACATTACCTCTCCCAAAAACATATGACATATGTTGTCAAATAGGAAGACTTAATTTGGATCCAATGAGACTTTCCTTCCTCTGGTCTGGGGCATGCTTTATATTTTTGGTATATATTATTATGTGCATTTTTCTGGGGCTGGGGTCTACAGCTTTCATCAGAACCTCAAAGGTGTCCCTGATCCCCAAGAAAGGGTAAGAAGTACTGTTATACAGAGATAGGTGATTTATGTCAACGCCTCCATACTACCATCTATAAATTCCATTTGTGTGCAATTAGAACAGGTGCCATTTAGAGCTCTGCCATACTACGATTTTTATTACATCCATAAAAACTCAAAATTGTGCTAATTAGCTGGCCTATAAAAATAGACTGAAGCATGTGTGGGGTGTTACAAGCATTCTTTATGAGGAGTTGCTGCGAATACGTTGGGATATGAGGACTAGATAGGATGAGGATTTATTACTATGAGAGTATCTTTCCCTCCCTTTTGGGGAATGACTCAAGTCTGGTGAAAGGAGCAGATTCTTATTTTAGTTAGTTAAGGCATCAGGATGAGTAGTTGCAAGAAAAAGCTTCCTTCCTGAAAGATCAGTTGGTCTATGTTAACAGGCTTTGGTGAATGTTATCAAGCTTGGCATCCAGTCCCCTACACATCACCTTGCTACATAGTTGGGTCACTTTGCATATCATTTATAAATTTAGCACCATTTAGACTCATATCAGTGAGTCAGGAGGAATTCAAAGAGTTCTAGATCCGCTGCTAAAAGCTTAGTATTGAATACAGTTTGGGTTGCAAATATATAGATACATGCCATCATTCTACCCTACTATATCCATGGCAGACAAAGCATTCTTTTCAACATCAGAATCCTTTTAAACCCAATAATCCAACAAAAAACCATCAAAGGACCAGAGTTGGCACAAAAATTTAAATGTTACTCCTGTTCTAGACTCTCTCTTTTCAAGCATACATTCTATTGCTAAACCTGTCTTCTCCACAGAAACACCTATAGCTTCCCAGGCATCTTCAATGCCAGTCACCTGCTGAATCAGTTTTTATCATACTTTCCAGGTACAATAGACACTTGACATTAATGACAGATGAATCTAGAAACCTTTGTGAATCCCCATTTTCACAAATACTTCCATAGCCAATAAATTCACCCTTACACTGAAGTGTAAACGTTCATATTTGGGAAACAATGTGTGTTTACATGTATACTAGAATCAGCAGAGAGAAGTAGTGTCAGGCAACAGGCTAAGCTCACTTATTCTGCTCCAGTTCCACAGTGCACAATTCAAATCTGTGCCTCAGAGTGTTTAGCAATGAGTAGAACCATGTCTGTTAAATCCACATCAATATTCTGACCATGCAAACTAGCTGGACTTAATCTCATTGCACCAAAGGTCCATTCTAGCAGAGACGACCCAAAATGGTGGCATGGTTATGAGGAAACCAAATGTCAGTGATGACCATTCTCTGCACCTTCATGGAAGGAATGAGCTCTAAAACTTGCAAGTGTCTCATGGTTTGCATTAATAATGGCTCTATCTGTATCATGTAAAATAATTCAAATAAAATATCAGGGAAAAAAAGCACCCAATTACCCATACGTATGAATATGTTGCTCTACAATGGGATCTTTCCAAATAAGAGGTGTTTAGCATTACTTAGCATAAAGTCATCCAAGGATCAAACCTCTACACATCTCCTGCCACTTCTAGCTCCAAGGATCTCTAGCTGGAGCTATACCTAAGAATTGAATATATTGCTTCAGGTACTACTAAGAGGTGAAAAAGACTAAGGTGATGGTCCTGCCTTCTTCCCAGATCTAATGAAAACTTCCAGCATGAATCTACCTAATTCACCCCTTCCTCCTTTGCCTAACTTAACAAAACTGTCCCAAATGTTTTTAAAATCTTTACATTTTAAAATCTAAGGTGAAGAGTCCAAAAAAAGAGAGACTTAGTGCTCCTTGAAAAATGTATTGACCTTACCTGTATGGGAGGGATGTAGGTCATCAAATACTGAAATCATCATTTCATAGATATGTCCAGCTGCAACCATCTCTGGATTTTCATAATCCAAGTCTTTGGTGACCTAATATCATGGCATGGTAGAAGAAAAACATGGGTTCATATGCTGCCTTCATTGCATGCTAATTCTGTGACCTTAGATAAAACATTTGAAAAGAGAAAATATTTTGAAAATACTTTGTAAGTGATGAATCACTATAATATATGCTATTCCTAATATAAGTCACTCATCATTTCAAAACTATTTATTGAATTCTAATTAGGTTCCAGACACAATTGTAGGCAATAGGAATATAGTAGCAATCAAGATGATCCAGAGCATAGACTTGAAGACAATTCTACTTTAATAGCATTGCCATAAATCTGAGTTGGTGTTAAATGGAATGGGTCAATATGACACCAAGGATCCAGGTGTTTGGGAACAACTGCATTTTTTAAAAATTTAGTTTCTGATTCACCACCCCCACTTCATTAAAGTATGTTGAGCATTCACTATGCACCAAGCACAATGCAAGGTTTGGTACACAAAAGCGAACCACTCAGAAATGTGTAAGACTTACAGTTTAATGAGAGAGACCAACAGTTACCTAGACAGTGATAAAGGAGTGCCATAAGTGTTTTGACAAGGGAAGTAGAATTTATAATGCAAGCTCCTAACAGAGAGAGATAAGCAATTTATGGTGTCATTGAAAGCTCAGAGGAATAAATGGCATTTAAGACCTAAAGGAGGGAAGTAGACTTGGCTCAATGGATAGAGCGTCTATCTACCACATGGGAGGTCTGCAGTTCAAACCAGGTCCTCCTTGACCCGTGTGGAGCTGGCCCACGTGCAGTGCTGATGTGCACAAGGAGTGCGGTGCCATGCAGGGGTGTCCCCCACGTAGGGGTGCCCCACACACAAGGAGTGCACCCAGTAAGGAGAGCTGCCCAGTGGGAAAGAAAGTCCAGCCTGCCCAGGAGTGATGCCACACTCACGGAGAGCTGATGCAGCAAGATGACGCAACAACAACAAAAAGAGACACAGATTCCCAGTGCCACTGACAAGAGTACAAGTGGACACAGAACACACAGTGAATGGACACGGAGAACAGACAACTGGGGTGGGGGTTGGAGGAAAGAGGAGAGAAATAAGTAAAAAAATAAATCTTTAAAAAATATGTAACGGATAATTATGAAGATTATTGATTAAAATTCAATTATAATGGGAAGCAGATGTGGCTCAAGCAATTGGGCTCCTGTCTACCATATGGGAGGTCCAGGGTTCAATCACCAGGACCTCCTGGTGAAGGCAAGCTGGCACATGCAGCAAGCTGGTCCAAGTGTACAGCTGGCCTACGTGGAGTACTGGCCCATGCAGCAAGCTGGCCTGAATGGAGATATGGCACAGCAAGATGATGCATTAAGAAAAGTCAGGACTTCCGGCAAGATGGTGGCTGAGTGAGCTTGCCTTGCCGTCTCTCCTGGGAAGAGGCAGCTGGGCACCGCTGGAGGTTCTCCGGGACCAGGCTTTTTCAGGATTTTTTCAGGGCAGGAAGTGTCTGGACATCGATTTGGTGGGAAGGTAACGGAAAGGACTGGTCTATAAGATATAATTTGGGACTTTTCAGGAGGGGGAGGCAAGATGGCGGCTGAGTGAACTTCCCGGTTACTAGCTCCTGGGGGGAATCGGCTGGGAGGCGTCGGAGACTCTTTGGGACCGGCTGTTTCAGGATTTTTCCTGGTCTGGAGGTGTCTGGACATCGATTTGGAGGGAAGGTAACAGAGAGGATCCATCTGTGAAATATACACGGAGATCCCAGCTACGTGTGGAGGACTCCCTCCTTGGGTAGGCGGAGCCGAGGCAGCTAGCACCGCGGCGGGTGGCGGGCGGGAGAGCCGAGCCGCGCTGTGCCGCGGCAGGCGGCAGGCGAAGGAGACAAGCCCAGCCGAGCCTAGCCTAGCCGTGCCGCGGCGGGCGGCGGGCGGGAGAGCCGAGCCGTGCTGCGCCGCGGCGGCGGGCGGTGGGCGGGGAAGCCAAGTCCGGCCGAGTCCGGCCGAGCCCAGCTGAGCCGCAGCGGGCGGGGGGGCCAAGCCCAGCCACGCCGCGCCGGGCGGCGGGCGGGAAAGCCGAGCTCAGCCGAGCCCAGCCGAGCCGCAGCGGGCGGCGGGCGGGGGACCGGAGCCCAGCTGAGCCCAGCCGAGCCTGGCGGCGGGGTTTCTGTTCTTTGTTTTTTTTATTTTTTTTATTTTTTTTTTATTTTTTATTTTTTGTTGTGGTTGTTGTTCTTGTTGTTCTTTTTTTTTTTTTTCAATCCTCTCTTTCTTGTCCCCAATATTCTTCTTATACTATTTTACCTTAACAATACAATAGGTCCTACAGGAAATACCTCACATTTGCTGGGTTTCCTCACCCTCCACTGCCTCATTTCTCTGTGAATAGATTTAGCCTATCTACACTATCCCCTTTCCCCTACAACTTGATAGCCTCCACCATCTGCTATCTCTCCTATATTCCATCTCCCTTTCTTTGATCCACAAAGTGTCTAACTCTTAATTTCTAATACCTTTGTTTAGTTTTCCATCTGGTATTCGTCCCTGAAACTATTACCTTTCTTTTCTCTTTCCCTCTCTCATGAAAACAATAGCCTCTTAGTACGTACCACATTCCTCCCATATTCAGTCGTCTACCTCATTATAGGTACTTTCCTACTACTATAACTCTACACAATTTACATGATCTAACCTCCATCCTCCCAGAACTCATATTGTTGCTTTGTAAACATATATCACCAATACTACTTCACACTTTTTCCTTCCTTACACAATTGACTTTCCCCAGCACTAATACTTTCCTTTAAAGTGAGCTTAACTAGCAATAAGAAATTGGAATAAGAAGAACAAAGTGACAAAGAGAAGATATAACACTTACGCAAAAACAACAGCTAATTAATCTCCAAGACTAGACAAAGAAGCTAAGGAATTGATTAAACCTGTCAAGAAAAAATGTTGACAAGACAGCAACAAAAATCTACAAACCAAACCAGTAATCAGGAAAACATGGCTGAATCCAATCAACAAACTGAAAATCAGGAAGGGGGGCAGGACTTCGCACAAGCAATGAAAGATCTCAGAACATTTATCACCGACAAATTTGATGAAGTAATGAAAGAGGTTAACAGCGTGAAGACAACACTTGGAGGGGAAATTGCAGACATGCGCAAAAAAATAACAGATATGATGGAAATGAACACCACAATTCAAGAAATCAAAAATACACTTGCAGCAAATATCAGCAGACTAGAAGAGGCAGAGCAGAGAATTAGTGATGTGGAAGACAGTGCATTGGAAATCAAACAGATAGTAGAAGTGGTCAATAAAAAGGTAGAAAAAATCCAGATAGGACTTAGGGACCTGAATGATAACGCAAAACGCTCAAACATACGTATTATAGGCATTCCAGAAGGAGAAGAGAAGGGAAAGGGGTCAGAAGGAGTGTTGCAGGAAATAATGAATGAAAACTTCCCAAATCTACTGAAAGAGACAGATGTACATATCCAAGAAGCACAGCGCACTCCACTGGTCATAAACCCCAACAGGCCCACCCCAAGACATATACTTGTCAAATTATCCAATGCTCAAGACAAAGAAAAAATTCTAAAAACAGCAAGAGAAAAGAAAACCATCACATACAAGGGAAACTCCATAAGATTAAGTGCTGATTTCTCATCTGAAACGATGGAGGCAAGAAGGCAGTGGTATGATATAGTCAAGGTACTAAAGGAAAAAAATCTCCAACCAAGAATACTCTATCCAGCTAAACTAGCATTCAAAAATGATGGAGAGTTCAAAATATTCACAGATAAACAGAAACTGAAAGAGTATATCAACAAGAAACCTCCCCTTCAAGAAATTCTTAAGGGAATTCTGCAGGAAGAAAGGAAAAAACAGGACAGTCAGAGATGGAGGAGAGTGTAAAAGCAACAAGAAAGACAAAAATAGAAGGGGAAAATAAAATAATACAAACAAAATATAACAAACACAAATCCAACCAAAATATGGCTACCATAAATAACTCTCTAAACGTAATAACACTGAATGTCAACGGATTAAACTCACCTATCAAAAGATTCAGACTGGGACACTGGATAAGGAAATACGACCCATCTATATGCTGCCTACAAGAGACACATCTTAGACCCAGAGACTCATGGAGGTTGAAAGTGAATGGCTGGAAAACAATCATACAAGCAAACAACAACCAAAAAAAGGCAGGAGTAGCTATATTAATATCAGACAAAATAGACTTTAAATGCGAAACAATTGTGAGAGACAGAGAAGGATACTATATTTTAGTGAAAGGGACAATTTGTCAAGAAGATCGAACAATCATAAATATTTATGCTCCTAACAAGGGCGCCTCTAAATATGTGAGGCAAACGCTGGAAAAACTAAGTGAAAGAATAGATGCATCTACAATTATAGTGGGGGATTTTAATACACCACTATCAACTCTGGACAGAACATCTCAAAAGAGAATCACTAAAGAAACAAAACATTTGAACAGTATATTAGAAGAGCTGGATCTAATAGACATATATAGATCATTACACCCAAACACAGCAGGATATACATTTTTCTCAAGCGCACATGGAACATTCTCCAAGATTGACCATATGCTAGGCCACAAAGAAAGGCTTAATGAATTCAGAAAGATCGAAATCATACAAAACAATATCTCTGACCACAGTGGAGTCAAGCTGGAAATTTGCAAGGGACAGAGACCCAGACTTCACACGACAATTTGGAAATTAAACAGCACACTCTTAGAAAAACAGTGGGTCAAAGAGGAAATCTCAAAAGAAATCAATGACTACCTTGAAACAAATGATAATGATAACACAACATACCAAAATTTATGGGATGCAGCAAAAGCGGTACTGAGAGGGAAATTTATAGCCATAAATTCATATATCAAAAAAGAAGAAAGAGCAGAAATTGAAGAATTAACTGCACATTTGAAGGAATTAGAAAAACAACAACAAAGTAACCCAACAGGAAGAAGAAGGAAGGAAATAACAAAGATAAGAGCAGAACTAAATGAAATAGAAAATAAGAAAGCACTTGAAAAAATAAACAAGACCAAGAGCTGGTTTTTTGAGAAGATCAACAAAATTGACAAACCTTTAGCGAGACTAACAAAGAAAAAAAGAGAAAAGATGCAAATACACAAAATAAGAAATGAGAAAGGTGATATCACCACTGACCCCACAGAAATAAAGACTATCATAAGAGGATACTTTGAAAAACTATATTCCAACAAAAATGACAATTTAGAGGAAATGGACAAATTCCTAGAAATACATAAGCAGCCCATACTGACGAAAGAAGAAATTGATGATCTTAACAAACCAATCACAAGCAAAGAGATAGAATCAGTCATTAAAAATCTCCCAACTAAGAAGAGCCCAGGGCCAGACGGCTTCACAGGTGAATTCTACAAAACATTCCGGAAAGAACTAACACCAATCCTGTTGAAACTATTCCAAAAAATCGAAACAGAAGGAACACTGCCTAATTCCTTCTATGATGCCAACATTACCCTAGTACCAAAGCCAAACAAAGACACCACAAGAAAGGAAAATTACAGACCAATTTCTCTAATGAACCTAGACGCAAAAATACTTAACAAAATACTTGCTAATCGTATTCAACAACACATTAAATGAATTATACACCATGACCAAGTGGGATTTATCCCAGGTATGCAAGGATGGTTCAACATAAGAAAATCAATCAATGTAATACACCATATAAACAGATTGAGAGAAAAAAACCACATGATTATATCTATAGATGCAGAAAAGGCATTTGACAAAATACAGCACCCCTTCCTGATAAAAACACTCCAAAAGATCGGAATACAAGGAAACTTTTTGAACATGATAAAGAGTATATATGAAAAACCTAAAGCCAACATTGTTTACAATGGCGAAGTCCTGAAATCCTTCCCTCTAAAATCAGGAACAAGACAAGGATGCCCATTGTCTCCGCTCCTATTTAACATTGTCTTGGAAGTACTGGCTCGAGCACTGAGACAAGAACCAGATATAAAAGGCATTCAAATTGGAAGGGAAGAAGTCAAAATTTCATTATTTGCAGATGACATGATCCTATATATAGAAAACCCTGAGAGATCTTCAACAAAGCTCCTAGAACTCATAAATGAGTTTAGCAAAGTCGCAGGTTATAAGATCAATGCGCAAAAATCAGTAGCATTTCTATACACCAATAATGAGCAAGATCAGGAGGAAATCAAGAAACAAATACCATTCACAATAGTAAATAAAAAAATCAAATACTTAGGAATAAATTTAACTAAAGAGGTAAAAAACTTATACATCGAGAACTATACAAGATTGTTCAAGGAAATCAAAGAAGACCTAAATAAATGGAAGAATATTCCCTGTTCATGGATAGGAAGACTGAATATTATTAAGATGTCTATCCTACCAAAACTGATCTACACATTCAATGCAATCCCAATAAAAATCAACACAGCCTTCTTTAAGGAACTAGAAAAACTAACTATGAAATTTATTTGGAATAAAAAGAGGCCCCGAATAGCCAAAGACATATTGAAAAAGAAAAACGAAATAGGAGGAATCACACTTCCTGACTTCAAAACATACTACAAAGCTACAGTAGTGAAAACAGCATGGTACTGGCATAAGGAGAGACACACAGACCAATGGAATCGAATTGAAAGTTCAGATATAGAACCTCATGTATATAGCCATATAATATTCGATAAAGCCACCAAACCCTCTCAACTGGGAGAGAATGGCCTATTCAACAAATGGTGCCTGGAGAACTGGATAGCCATATGTAGAAGAATGAAAGAGGATTACCATCTCACACCTTATACAAAGATCAACTCTAGATGGATCAAAGACCTAAATATAAGAGCCAAGACCATAAAGACCTTAGAAAGCAGTGTAGGGAAACATCTACAGGACCTTGTAATAGGAAATGGCTTCATGAATATCACACCAAAAGCACGAGCAGCAAAAGAACAAATAGATAAATGGGACTACCTCAAAATTAAAGCCTTCTGCACCTCAAAGGAGTTTGTCAAGAAAGTAAAAAGGGAACCCACACAATGGGAGAAAATATTTGGCAACCATATATCTGATAAGAGACTTATAACTTGCATATATAAAGAACTCATATATCTCGAAAACAAAAAGATAAACAACCCATTTAAAAAATGGGAAAAAGATTTAAACAGACACTTCTCCAAAGAAGAAATACAAATGGCTAAAAAGCACATGAAAAAATGCTCCAAATCCCTAGCTATCAGGGAAATGCAAATCAAAACTACAATGAGATACCATCTTACTCCCATAAGATTGGCAGCCATGAAAAAAACAGTAGAATACAAATGCTGGAGAGGATGTGAAGAAAGGGGAACACTCATCCATTGCTGGTGGGAATGCAGAAGGATCCAACCATTCTGGAGGACAGTTTGGCAGTTTCTCAAAAAATTATCCATAGATTTGCCATATGACCCAGCAATACCACTGCTGGGTATATACCCATCAGATCTGAAAACAAGGACACAAACCGATATATGTACACCAATGTTCATAGCAGCATTGTTCACCATCGCCAAAAGTTGGAATCAATCCAAAAGTCCATCAACAGATGAGTGGATCAATAAAATGTGGTATATACACACAATGGAATACTACTCAGCTGTAAGAACCAATACACTACAATCGCACGTGATAACATGGATGAACCTTGAGAATCTTATGTTAAGTGAAGCAACCCAGGCATTGAAGGACAAATACTATATGACCTCAATGATATGAAATAAGTTAACTGCCTCAGAGAGCTAGAGTCTGGAAAAGTGGCTTACTGGAAATCGGGGGGTGGAGGAAGGATGTGAGTTAATGTCTGTAGGGGTGGAATCTGTGATGAGCTGGGGGTAAGTATGAGCACAAAGAAGGGACAAAATGGGGGCAAGGGGTTACCTTCGGGTGGGGTTTTCTGGGTTTGAGGGGGGCTGGGGATGGGAAGAGGGGTAATATGGTCCAAGAAATAGGTGGGAGGGAGGGGCAACATACAAACATGGGAGAGTGCCAGAAGTTTGTTGAGAACTAAATGTTGAGTAAAACGTATCAAAGTATAAGTAGGAGGGTCACCTGGTTAGGACGCTCAGGGGGTATGGTCTGATGCAGGACGGACTCCGGAGGGAATAGCTGAAGGCTCATTTTGCCAAGGTGCGTTCTACCATTGGGTGGGGTGGACCCATATCCTGGGGAAGACTAATGCCGTCGAATAGAGAGAACTGTATCTCTCGTGAGAAAGGACGGCTCCCAGGGCATTAGATTGGCAGGCGTTGTGGGCCCTAAGGGGAGGGGAAAATGGACGTGCAATGGATAGAACAAAGGTAAATAAGGGGGCAAAAGAGGAGTTATGTGAGAGTACACGAGGATGAATATAAAACAGCTAATATTACACCAAAAACATATAGGGGACGACAGACTAATAATGAAAACCATAAGACAAAACATAGGATAACTAAAAAATTTAGAAAACTGTACAACCTAAAGTATGGACCACATAGTAAGCACAAATGTTACCTTGTTTGAAAACTATAGTTTCGGAATCTGTACATCAGTTTCAGGAAATATGATATGAATAAGTTAAAAGATTATTGCTGTGGAAGGGAAAAGGTTTTATGGTGGATCTGGGGAAATACTGTATATTGTATATACGAATTTTGGTGATCTAAGACTCTTCTTAAGCTGACATTATGTTGGGATTCACTTTACGGGAAGTTTTGGATCACAGAGTGGTTCAACAATGGCAGCGGAGGAATACTGATATGGGATGTTATTGACAGGATATATATGGTTGACAGGGAGTTATACAGGGCATATGCCCAGGGTATATGGTAATGTCTATATATACTCATAGTGGAAACAATTAAAAACAACAGCTGGGGGGGTACTGGGCTCCTGGCCGTGGGGTCACTGTTGTGGGCCCTGGGAGAGCAGCGGCAATCCTCCAGGTGCAACGGCAAGAACCAGGAAGGAAGGAGGGCCCAACAGTGGGCCCTTGATACTAATGGCTACACTTTTGAGCCTATGCACCTGCAATAAGAACAAGGCCTAGAGTAGCATTGTGCCTGGGGGTTTCCTCCTGACAGCCTTCATGTTACTCAAATGTGGCCACTCTCACAGCCAAACTCAGCGTGTAGATGTGATGCATTCCCCCCAGTGTGGGACACGACACCCAGGGATGAGCCTCCCTGGCACCGAGGGATCACTACCACATACCAGCTGAAGAAGCAACTAGAAAATGACCTTGAATTAAAGATTCAATGCGGAACAGCAGAATATACCTGTCTACATATAATAACATGACTTCGGGAAGCGGTTTGACCTAATGTAAGGGGGAAATGGAAAGGAGAAATGAGATTATAAGGCTGTGAGTCTCTAAAAAAGAGTCTGGAGGTTGTCAGAAGGAATACCTCTATGTACAACTGAACAGAGTCTAAGAGACAGATAAGGTAGATACAACCCCAGGTATTGGTTCTTTTGAGGGATAAAGAGACCCACGGGTTCTATGGTCATGGCAGAAGGGGTTCACTGCCATGACAGATGGCCCTTCTTTGGAGCTGGTGTTTCTGCGTGATGGAAATGGACTCAGAGGGGATCTCTTTTCACAAGACTTGCATGCTACTTTATTGGAATTGTATTTGGTGCTGAGTTTAAGATATATGTAGGGGATTTGAATCTCTGGACTGATAATATGACACCCAGGCCCAGAGCCTCAACAGACTTCAGCTCCTACACTTTGACTTATTGGACTTACTCCACTCAGCTAACATGGAGTTGAAGAAGGTCAACCACCACAACATGGAGCCTAGAGTGTCTACAACTAGAAGCGGGAAGAGTGCATCCAGTACCCATGTGGAATCTAAGCCCTCACTTGACATAGGTGTGCAATGGACACAACCAATCCAATGTCCACAGAGGAAATGTGAAATGGGTGTGGGAACGGTAGCCATGGGGGCTGCTGGGTGTGGGGAACGGGAGGAAGAGATGAGATGTGGAGGCGTTTTCGGGACGTGGAGTTGTCCTGGATACTGCTTCACGGACAATTACGGGACACTGTAGATCCCCCCAGGGCCCACTGGATGGAACGTGAGAGAGTCTGGGCTATGATGTGGACCATTGACTATGGGGTGCAGTGATGCTCAGAGATGAACTTACCAGGTGCAATGGATGTATCACGATGATGGGAGAGAGTGTTGCTGTGGGGGGAGTGGGGGGCGGGGGCGGTGGGGTTGAATGGGACCTCATATATATTTTTTAATGTAATTAAAAAATAATAATAATAAATAAATATTTAAAAAAAAAAAAAAAAAAGAAAAGTCACAAAGAAGAGACAATAAGGGATGCAGCAGACTAGGGAGCTGAGGTGGTGCAAGGGATTGAGTACCCCTCTCCCACTGTGGAATGTCCCAGGATCAGTCCCCAGTGCTGCCTAAAGAGAAGACAAGCACACACAGAAGAACACATAGCAAATGGACACAGAGAGCAGACAATGGGGGATGGGAGGATAAATATATAAATAAATCTTTTTTAAAAATTCATTTGCAATGATCGTTAATGTTTACCATTTATGAATTTGTTATTGATTATATAATTAAAATAATTAAGCATATGTGAGGGCCTAAATATTAGTTTTTATCATGTTTACAAAACCTCTACCTTTACTCAAGCTCCAATTTTAAAAATAACTATTTGTCATAGCATTTCAAAATAAGAGTCAATCCAGGCCTTTTACCTCTTGGCTCAGTGTATAAGCTTCCAAAATTAATAATGTATGCAAAAACTCAACTTGTAATTTGTGGAGTTTCTCAACAAACATTGGGGTTAGGGCCAGAGAAGTAGAGGTCAGCAATGGCTTCCTCAGCCTTATCTTCTGGTTAAGTAGGCATGCCTGGTGATGTCTGGGGTAAGGAACAATGGTGCCAAGCTAACGGGGATTAGCACTTTGAAACAAAGACCTGCAGAAATTAATAGTTAGAAGGAGGGATTTCTTCCAAGACAAAACCCCATCTGGGAAAGGAAAAATAAATTGACTGTGCCCATCCTCTGCTGATGGAAAGTTTAGAATCTAACAGAGGATGAAGAGAGGAGTAGCTGATCAATCACTTCCAATGCCAAGAGAATGTGCCATCATCGCACATGTAGTCACACAGACTTATCTCTAAGGAAATTAGCATGCTTTATAGCTTCTGATTCATTTCCCCAGCTAATAGGGATCAAATTATTTTGTCCTCATTATGAAAAGAGGAAAATGAAGGTTGGCAGCAAGACAGTAATGAAAACTTGCCCAGATGCCTTCCATCAAGTCACCAGAAGAGCCCAGAACTCATCTCTGCTGTGGCAGAGCTTCTCTTGCTGAATTTACTAGCAACATCACAACTGTGGCCATGACATGGTTCCAGCTCCTTAAAAAAAATTACCTGGATATACAGCAACTGGTTCTCACCTGGATGGAATTTTCAGCTCCTGGCACTTGCTCAAAGAGTTGTCCAGGACCAATTGGCCCCAAGCTAGGAACGAAGTAGAGTGTATCAGGAGGCCTATCGAGGTCATGGCACAAGAGTTTTGCAACAACTGTATCTCTTGCAATCAATTCTTTGCCTGTGTACCTGTTTTTTTAAGAAGAAAAAGCATTTTAGATGGATATCTTTAAAAATGTGGTGCTTTAGCCCTGCCCCATGCAGATGGCAGAGACACTTCAGGGTTGTGTCTCCCCACAAAGCTTTGAACAGCCAACAAGATTGGGTAGAAGCAGGTTTCTCAGCTCCAGAAGACAGTTAAAGACTGCAGTAACAGTGTGAGTGCCAAATCAAGAAAATGACTACTTAAAAGTAGGATATTGTGTCCTGGCTGGCCACTCCTTCACATCTCACGAGCCTGGCACAGAGCTGGCCCACATTCCCAGTGTGAATCCTTGGTCTCAGTTCTGGAAAGAGCAGAGTAACCCTGAGGCACATGCTAGGAGCATGTGTGTCTGGCTCAATCTGTCTGGTGGTGGCCTGAGGGACTCACTGTCTCAGAACTAGCCCTAAATGTAGACGGCAACTCGCAGTTTTCCTACAGAATGCTGTGGAAAAGCAGTAAAGTGGCTGCCTGGAGCAAAGTATTGCTAGCTCTAGGATACGAAGTACAGTGCCCAGGACTCTGAGGGAAAGTTTCCTGAGGAAAGAGGGGATATTCATCCATGTAAACGGGGGAATTTCTAGGATCACAAGCACATGCCCAAGATAAGACACAAGTATATAATGCACCAAAGAAGCCCCTATGCTTTAGCCTGGAGCTATTTTCTAAACTCATTGTATGGATAAGATCTGAAGAAGAACAGTTGCACAGATCAATCAGCAAAGACTGGGAAAGGTGTTTTCTTTTTTCCTTCAAGGAAAACTCTGTCATAATGCTAGCTGTATACAAGCATAAAGAACAGATGCCTCAGAGTCTAAATTCCAACAACAGCACATTAAAACATCAAAAATGTCCAGGTTTCAATAAAAGATTACAATACATACAAAGAAACATGAAGCAATGGCCCAGGCAAAGGAGAAGATTAAAGCATTAGAAACCATCCATGAGGAGGAGCAGACATGAGAAATTCCTGACAAATACCTTAAAAAATGGCCCTAAATATTCTCAAAGACCTAAAGGAAAACATGTTCAAAGAACTAAAGAAAATCAGTAAAACAATAGATGAACACAAAGAGAAAATCAATAGAGAGATGGGAGTTGTGAAAAGGAACCAAACAGAGCTGAAGACTGCAGTGCTCAGAATTTCATCTAAGTTTTCCTCTTATTCTTCTGGCCACCCTAAAATGTAAGTATTATTGTTCTACCAGTTCATAAAGAAAGAAACTGAAGCTCGAAGAGCTTAATGAATTACCCTAGGTCACACAGCTAGTAAGTGATAGAACGAGGATTCCTGTCCACATCTGCGACTCCAAATCCCAAGCTTTTAATCACATAGAATCAGATTCAGAAAACCCAGCTTTCACACATGAACAGTTCAAACAGACCTTTTCTGAGAACCAGGATATGCAGCTGAATAAAAGTCAGTATGATCATCAGCCACATGTCCAGGTGGGCCGATAAACATGCCAATACCTCTGCTCTTGGCTGCTCAGCATTCTTGCCCTGCCCACCCCATCTCAGCTCACCTTATCAGATACTGATCACAGAAAGGTGCGTTGTCATTAATGCCACGGATATAGGCAGTCACTGGAATTGTTGCACACAGCTGGTCATGGTCACAAGCCTTAATGGAGAAGGACTGAACGCTTACAAACCCAGCTCTCTCCACGTCAAGGCGAGCAGCAGTAATCACAGTCCCATGCTCTGTGACAAAACAACATATTTTGCTGCAAATTGGTCATGCTGTCATTTTGAAAATTACTTTATTACATATATAGTGATGGAAAAGATAAAGTTTAAATTAACCCCCATTCATTAGAGTTAAGAATGCAGGCATGGGTGTATAATTATTTATCACCATAATACACACATTAATCAGATTAGCGTGGAGCAAAAGCAAAATTGGTTTTGGTTTAGGGGAACAGAGAAGACTTTCTAGAAGAGGTCTTTTTTTTTAGGCCTTGAAGGATATGTAGGATAAGGAAAAGAAGGGAAAGAGATTGGGGAGAGGAGTTTATTTCCAGTAAATAAAAACCACGTATTGGCATTTGCATAGTGACTTAGTACACCTCCTTTCACCCATCCAAACAAGCATTCATTCAACAAACATTTATTGAGTGCCAACTTTGTGCCAGGAGCTGTGCTAAGTACCATATGTAGAGCAATGAAGTCCCTGCCTTCATGGAATTTATAATCTGGACCAGAGATAAACACTAAACAAGTGTAGAAAAGCAAATAAGATAAATAATGGCAAATAGGCATACAATTAAAAAAATGAAAATTGTGATGTGATTAGAATAAGCTCTAATGGTCAGGCCCTGAAAAATGCCAGGGCAGGAAGCCTAGTGGTTTGGCTGCACTGTTATGAACAAGGGGAGCCATGGAACAGGATGAGGTTGGAAAGAAAGGCAAGGGCCAGAGAAATAGTACAGAGAAAATAGTACTTGTGGGGCAATTAAGCAGTCCGAATTGCATTCCAAGTACAACGCAAAATCCCTGGAGTGTGATTCCTTCCACAAGGGAGGAATAGGATCTAATCTGACTTTTTTGAAACCCTTACATTTTAGTTGCTCTAAAGAGACAATTGGAAGGGGAAGAAATAAAGAACAAGTCCAGTAAAGAGATCTGTGCATTAATTCACGTAGGAAATATGGTAGCTAAGTTAGGGTTCTCCCTTAGAAGCAGAACCTGAGATGAGGACCTGATTACACGTAGTTTATTTAAGAGGTGTATCAGGGCCACTGCATTAGGGACACGACCTAGGGAAGGTAAGGCAGGCAAGGGAAGACTGCCAATAAAAAAGTGCCTTATCACGCAAGTTTCCACCGTGGGCAACTGGAGCTTAATCCCACTGGAAACTCTGGAAGCCAGTGTAGAACACACACTCAAAATTATCCCATGCCCGGGGCAAGATGCTAGAGTATTTTTATACATCAACCTCCTTCACATATTGGTTGAGAGCTCCTGGGAGCTCTCTAACACTTGTAGCCTGCTTAGTAGGGGTAGGGGATTGGAATATATCTCATACGCCAAATAAAGCAGCAAGCAAAGAAATGCAGAAGTGGGCAGCTGGAGGTCAGGCATGGTGCATTGAAATGATAAGGCCAAAGGAGAAAAGGTTGGATACTGACAGCATCTGCTACAGTGGCTTAAACCTGTAGATATGCTAAAGATGACCATGATTTCCTACTCAACCGTAGAAGAAGAAATCTTATACACTACCTGATGCTTCCCACCTCCAGCTTCACCCACAGCCAGTTGGATAAAGAATGACTGACTGACTCTAAAAACAACCAATTGGATTCTCTCTCACAAAAATTTGTACCGGAAGAAAGTCTGAGAAGATGAGCTAGAGGGACATACAGAGTAGAGAACTAAGACTGCATTTCGTAGCAGCCATGAAGAGCCACATGCTAGTCCATGAAAAAACAGAGTACTGAGTCTTACAGAAAAAGAGTGTGGTTTAAGAGCTATTTACCAAGCATCTAACATGTGCTTCCTGTTCCAGCTGTGGACATGAAGAAGACCTGATACATACCCTCAGGAAATTCAGTTTTGTGAAGAAGACATAAACATAACCAGATGACCATAAAATAGTATATGATGAGATAAAATTCTCAACCTACCTTTGTCAACCGCAAAGTAAACATTCCCTGGATCTAGTTCAAAGGTTAGCTCTCCCAAGTTATCTTCATCAGTCGCCTGACACACTCCAATGGTTTTCCCAATTGGAATTTCTTCATCCAGTGTGATGTTGCCATCATTGTGCAGAGTTGAGTTTATAGAAGTAGCACTCAGGACAGCATTTTCAATACTGAATAAACTTATTTTTAAAGAAAAGATTATTAGATTATTGGCATTTGCTTATTGTGTATTCTTTCCTATGCCTGATGGTGGTAAAGTGGCAGTGATATGGAGGTCATAATGATGAAAGTGGGGATTCTGACAATGGTGTGAATAGCTACCCCATTTTTTGAGCACTTACCTATGCTAAGCACTTTTTATTTGTAATCTCTTTTATTCCTCAGTAGCCATTTTTACCTCAGGAAATAGGTACCATTTCCACATTTTACAGATGTAGAAACTGAGCCTTTAAGGAAATAAATAACTTTCAAAAGTAAATGTCAAGGTGGATGAGAGAGGATTTGACTCCAAACCTGTCTATCACCTGTGTTCTTAACCATAAGTTCTAATCCCTCTATAGTAAAAGCCAGTTTCTTAATATTGCTGGCCTTCAAAATGTTTTTATAAACTCCCTAGTGAAAATATTTATCAGAATTATCCTTGAAGATAGTGAGAGAGAATCCAGCACATTAGACACAAAGAACATATTGCACTAAAGACTTATTCTGCTGCAATTTCAACACATTTTATGCTTTGAGATTTCTGAAGTTTTAAAGAAAACCTTTTCTTCTAAATTACATCTTAAGTGCTTATTTATATCTTACTTGGTAATTTTCCTTCTCAGTAAAAACCAAGACAAAAACAAACAAAACCCACAAAAACCCATTCCAGCCCAATAGAAATTTAGCTAATGAATTTCAGAGACTACAATTTTCAAGGTCAAATTAAAATAATGTAATTTATATTGTATTTTCTGACCTGCAGGTGAGAATGGGGTCCTTATTGTTGACATTGATGAGGAAAATCTTTAGATTTCCAGCAGTAAAAAGTCCTCCAGGATCAACCACTCTAATAACTAGTGAAAAACTGAAAACACAGACACAGGAAAGACAGCTAAGATTTCATAGTAGAATTTACTAGGGCTTAACTGACTGGTTGAAACAGTTGATCCATTTAGTGAAAAAGTCAGTCAAACCAGTTAATTTAACAGTTAGAAATGGCTGGATTTTTGTTATGAACCAAATTTAGTCATTAGTCAAATCAGTTGAAAAAACAGGCAGGAACTTAGAAAAGTGTGTTAATCCCCATAACCAAAAAGGAAGGGAATTCCTAAACAGGAAGGGAATGGTGCAGCAAACCAAGTTTATGGTAGTGGGTTCTTGCCCTTCAAATATTTACTCTTCAATACTGAAAACTGATTGACAAATTCAAAGGAGAAGGTGTTAAGAACACTTCAAAACAACTTAATGACCATGGGGAAATACTAGAATGGTCAGATGATCAACAGGTTTCGATTCTAGCAGAGACGTGTATGGGTTTGGGACATGAGAATACTTGAAGTGGGGAAACGGAATGGATCTTAATGGAAAGATGAAAGTTTGCCTCCCCAAATTGCCATCTAGGCTTACCAACCATCCCTTTTGCTGAGGCTTGTCCCAGTCCCAGCTTTAGCACTGAGAGTTCCACATCCTGGGAAATCTCTCAGTCCTGGACAAACCAGGACAGTTGGTTTTTCTTTCAGGGAAAAATTCTATATTTTAACTTGGCATGTACCAATAATTGAGGATAACATGACTATTTTCCTTCTACTTATCCTAAAGATGAAACCAATCCTCAGTTTCTCATTTTGTTCTTAACTTTTCCTAAAGAAGGTTACTACTCATGAGATAACACTCGTCAAAACCCACAAAGCCAATTCACTTTTTCAAATAAAGACATTTCCTTAATAAGTCTGGGGAATCTTAAGTACATGAATGGAGGGAATGAGGTGTGGCACCATGCCGGCGCCTTAAAGAGCTCAAATCACATTTGGTCTAGCGGAATGCTGGACAGCTGGCTGCAAGGGAGAAAGGAAGCAATAACACTTTCTAACTCTTTCATCAGAATCTGAACAGGCAATTTCATGCCCCCTCTATCTCCCTTGAAGGGAAGTAATTGATAAGAATCAATGAGGCATTCCAAATTTTTCCCTCATTCTCACTTAAAGGTCTGTTTGTTAATCCTAGAAGCTGCTAAGGAATTGTGTGCTCTCTGTAGAACTTTAGTGATAATTCAGTGCTAATTATTAGCCAAATAATTATTTATTCAAATTCTGCAAATAGAACCTTAGCTTTCGGTGTCAGCTCTTCTGACCTCAAAGAAAACAGAAAAAAAAATCTGTCATTTATTCACTTATCAAAAAAATAGTTATTTTCTTAAACTCTCTTTAATGACTTTTACTTCCATTTGTTAACGAAGCTTAACATTTATATAGCTCTTGATCTCTCTCTCTATATATATCGCTTTTCCATGAGGTATACCCAGTCGAAAAATATATAATGTGATAGGCATTATCCATAATTACCGGAACTATTTATGAGACCAGAAAATTCAAAGAATTATTAGACATTGTTCTATGGGCAGAAGGGTTTAGAATTTATAGAAAAATGCATAGAGATATTGGTGATTTCCACCCAAAAATTATATAAAAATAACACAAAGTTAGGAGAACCTTTCTCCTGCCAACTTTACTCTCTGAAGTTGGCAAGAAACAGTACATCCCATTTTTCAATCGTGCATCTCTTTGGTGTGTTGAAAGGTGACTTTATATGTGGTGCTGTGCCTAATCTCTACTGGGGTTTAGCTTCCTAAAGATGCTAACCATTAGGATATGTCCTGTCCTCAATTTTCTTAATAGGGAAGAATTTCATTTTTATGAGATTCATGAGCAAATTGATAGGAATGGCTTAAAGATCCATTTCCTTTTCCTATGAAGCTTTTCGATGCAGAACATATGACTGACAGGGGTTGTCATAAAAATCACAATAAAATTAATAACTATGAATGAATGGCTACCCATTTGGCAGATGTGAAGGAAATAGGAAGAAAACCTCAGTCCATTAACTTTCTCAAAGTTGCTGGATTATATTATGAATGAATTCTGTTTCACAGCTATTCAGAGAGAAGTCCTTACCCATTTTCGCTGGAGGATGCAAACAACACCACTCAAATAATCTTGATGTTTGACTCTGAAAAAGGCCAAAATAGCCAAGTTGCACCTAAACCAGCAATTGTGCAACTATAGTTTAAGTGATGATTTTATTGTAAAGGCAATGCCAAAAGCATTTACATTGTGGGAACATACTAAGGCCAGATGAGAGAAAATAGTCCTGAAGAGGGAAATACGAACCACAGAACTGACATTTCTAGTGAATAAAAACCCCGTAGTAGTATTTACCTTCTGGCCTCACTCTCAAAATCAAAAACTGCTGCTGTAGAAATTGTTCCGATGCTGTCGATCGTGAAGCCAGAGCTCTCCGGTGAAATGAAGTACTGTGTATTGGACAGTAAAGAGAAAGCAAAGAATTGCAGAGACACCAACTGGCTCTCCAACAAGATTATGTGTGCCTCCAAGAACCAAGCCTGAAATTTCTTTGTGCTCTGTGCCCCACACATGACCGGTGCATATTAAAGGTTTGCCAGTAGGAGAAAATGCCCCAAAGGACATTATTGAGAAACATTGAAAAAATTGGAATGTAGATTTATATCAATGTTAAATTTTCTAAAATTGGTAGCTGCAATTAAGGTGTGTGCCCTTATTCTCAGGAATTGTGCTTGGAGGTGCTAAGTGTCAGGAAAACATTTTCTAAATGTGAGACTAGGAACGTAACCTATTCTCACATTTTAAAAATGTTGATAGAGGATATAGATAATAGAAGGAAGGGAGGGAAGGAAGGAGAGAAAGAAAGAAAAAGAAAGAAAAGAAAAAAGAAAAGAAAAGAAAGAGACTGCAAATGTGGCAAATTCTTAAATTGGTGGATCTGGGTATCTGGGGGTATGGGGTATACTGGAGTTCTCTGCATGAAGTTTGTATTATTTTTCCAAATGTCCTGTAGGTCTGAAATTGTTTCAAAATAAAAAGTTTAAAAAAAAAAAAAAGAATAAAGATACTATCCATGAGAAAGATCAGATCTGTGACATTCCTGACAGAGACTTTTAAAGAATGGTCCTAAATACGTTCAAAGAGCTAAAGAAAAACATGGAAAAACACCTAAAGGAAATGAGGAAAGCAATAGATAACACAAATAGAATATCAATAGAGAGATGAAAATAAAGACAAGGAACCAAACAGAGCTGAAGACCACAGTAGCAGAAATTGAAAATTCCCTAGAAGCGTTCAAAAGCAGATTGGAGCTGGCAGCAGAAAGAGTCAGTGAACTTGATAAACAAAAGCTGAAGGAATTTGTCACCACTAGATGGGCCCTAAAAGAGAGGATAAAGAGAATTCTGCAAGTTGAAGAAAAGGACAGTACACAATAGATACAAGCCTCTTGAAGAAATAAAGATCTCTAATAAAAGTAACCACAGCAGTAAATATAAATGCAGTACTGCTCTATTTTTGGTTTGTTGCTCCACTTTTCTCATCCTCCAGGATCTATAAGACAAATGCATAAAATGTAATAATACTTCAGTGGTTTTGAATTCATAATGTATAAACATGTACTTTTGAACAAGAACTACATAAAGGTGGCAGATGGAGGGGTACAGGAACATAATTTGTAAATACTATTGAAGTTAAGTTGGTATCAACAGTAAACAAGATTGTTAGAGATTTAGGATGTGAAATTTAAGCCCCATGGTACCTACAAAGAAAATATCAGAGAATACGCAAGTTCACAGAGACAGATTAGTAGAGTACAAGTTGTTAAAGGCATGAGTTGGAATAGGGAGTTAATATAAAACGGGTTTCTGTTTGGGGAGATGGAAAGTTTTAATAATGGAAGGTGGTAAGGGTATCATAACGTAGTGAATGTGACTAATCCCACTTAATGACAGGCTTAGGAGTAGTTGAGATGGGGACGTTCATATTGGATATGAGAAGGAGAATGAGAAGGAAGAAGCCGGAGAGGAGGAAGAGGAGGAGGTGAAGGAGGAGGAGGAGGAAAGAACAACCAAAGAGACCATGACAGTTAAAGGCAATACACGATCCAGGACGGGCGTTAACAAGGGAGGAGAGAGGCCCGAAAGGACATTATTGGGACATAAGCAAAACTTTAGAATATAGACTTTAAGCTTTATATCAATGTTAAGTTTCTTGAACTTGAAAATTGCACTAAAGGCAGATTCGTAAGTGAATATCCTTGTTCTTAGGTCATGCACATGCCATTATTAACTGTTCAAGGACCATGATATATATAACCTACATTCAAGTATCCAGAAACTGGGTTGATAAATAGATAGACAGACGGGCAGATAGACTGATAGATTGAAGGATACATAGATGTATGTGGCTAAATGTTAAAATTGGTGGATCTTGGTATTCAGGGGGATAGGGGTATGTCAGAATTCTCCTTATGGTATGTGTATTATAGTTGTAACAACCCTTTAATTTTCAAAGTATCTCAAGATAAAAAGGTTAAAATCATTATGTATGATGAATTTTCCTAATCTCTTACATTCAGTGTTACCTGAACATTTCTCACTTACTACACCTTAACCAAAGATAAATTAAATAGAAAGAAGTTACATTTAGAGAAGCATGTAGATTGTTTGATGACAACTCAGGGATCTTTTTTCTTTGTCTGTTGGTATTGACAGGGATGAAATTTTTTGAGGGGCAGATGGGAGGAAGGAGTGTAAACAGGAAAAAACTGAGACTCTGGGACATTTGTGCATCTCACATTGGTATAGAGGCACAGGCACTACTTTATAAAGTTGTTTTTCTTAATGTCTCATTTACTTTCACTCATACTACCTTCCAGGTATTCTGTTAAATGCTTCATAAAAATTATCTTTTAATTCTTGCAAAAACTCTATGTCATAGGTGCTGTTATTGTTCCCATTTCACAGATAGGAATGCTGAGGCTTAGAAAATTCAAGCGGCTTACTTTCATTCTAAGAGATGAGCTTTAAGTAACTTTATATAATGGCTCTCCACTCACCACATTGCACCCCTAAGTCAAGGTTCTAACTCGCATTTGACGAAGGGAGCAGGTGAGATCAGGGTTTGTTTGCCTTTTTTGTCTAGATGAGAATCAAATGATTATAAAAGGTTGGTACAAAAATACATGAGAGGATTAATATCCAGAGTTAATTATATAGATAATTATACAGACTTAATAACTATGTAAACCCAGAAATAATTTAATAGAGAAAATTAAACCCAGAAGGATTGCAAAGCAACCTAAAAGTCATTTGGAGAAATTAGTGACCTTTTAATTTATCAATTTTCTGATGAGTCATCATGTTTTAATTAATTTTAATTTACACCATCCATTTCTCCACAAATAAATAAGACAGAATTGATTTCTGCTCTTTCCGTAGAACAATATTATAGGATATTAGCATTCAGGAACTTCTTGCAAATCAATCACTAATTTACTTACAGAGGAAGCACAGGAATAATAACCCTGTTTCATGGCAGAGAGATGGAGGATGGTTGCTTCTTAAGTTACCTGAGAGTGCTCTGAAGCATTAGGTCTGGCTATGTATAAATATATATAAATTTTTAAAGACACCCACCTTTTTGTTTATAGCCACTCAAAACTTCCCAATTCCAAATTCAATTTCAGTGTGACATGGTTGTCAACAATTGTTTGGGAACCATGTATATTAGAAAGCTACATGTTTATGAGGTTTAATGTTTCATAAAATGAGATACTTTTTTTTAACAAATTATTGATGGCATTGATAGGAACAACTCCTGCCTTTATGCAGGGAAGGTTTGGAGATTGTGGTTGCTAGGCAGCCAGGGCCATTGCTGAGAAAGCCACCTAAATGAATGAGCCCCTGAACAGAAAGGCTGTCCAAGGAATGGGAAATTAACTCTCTATGGGTCCAAGCAATTTAGGTTCGTTCCTCCCCTCCCCCATTTTATCTGTAACGATACCATCAACTAGTAAAGAACTATCCAAGCCCTGAAAGTAACAATGGCAGCCCCAGTCCAGGTTTCCAAGGCAGGAGAACAGATTACAGAAGAGAATGTGTGGCAAGGACAGCCTTCCCTTCCTTCTGGATGGGCTTATCCTCAGAATCCAATCTATCCCCTTCTCTGAAAGGCTTGTTCATGATTGCATATATTGGCAAATTTGTAAGACCCACCAAAATAATTACCTCTCGTGTGATTTTCTGTGTTGCATGATGATTTAGCATTGACATGGCCACTGGCTAACGTAGGTTATACACTTGTATGCCATCTTGTGGATAGTGGTACAAGTTGTGGAATTATGAAGTAAATTCTCCCCCCAAAAGATTTATCATAAACGTTATTGTGGTTTTTTTCCTAAACATCTGACTTTCATGTGGAGAATTAAAAATACATATTTTCTAGATAATTAAAGCTTTTCTTAAAATCACTTTTTCCTCAATTATATAGTTATTTCAAGCAAAATCAGCTTTTAGCTTGAATAACTCAGATAATTGCCTCAATTCTCAAATCCATTTGGCTAGTGTATGCCTAAATTAAATATTTCATCACATACCAAACTTTGTCATATTGTGTGACTCAAACCTTTGCGCTCTTTTTCTTGGTGTCACAGGAAGGTGCTATTTTAAGGTGAGGTAGGGTGGAAGGCTAGGCCACTTGGGTCAACTCAGAAATCAAGCTTTTCAAGTGACTCAGCAAAATTTCCTGAGTCAAGAAGTACAAGGCCCACTGCCTACGGTGAAGGAAAGACACAAACAAAGATAATACAACTTCATAAGAGCATTGCTATGTCTATCCAACCACAAACCAATTAGGTAAAAGCAAATCATTCCCTTGCAATGTTAATTAATATCCAGGAACCAAACGAGGTTTTCTACTAGGTGCAAAAAGTTTCTTTTTTAACGAATTCAGCAAACTGATTTGTGTAGGTAGCCACTACCCAAGTGAAGTAGAGTTCATTTCTAATAATTTTTAAAACATGAATATGAGACGTTTTTGTTTTGTCTTTTCTTGTAGGACCTAAAACATGGCTGTTGACTTCAAACAGGCTAACCATTGCTAAACTGTCATTTTCCTTGGGTGAACAGACTTCAGCTATTGAGAGCTGAATAGTGGCTTCTGGGGTGGTTGCCCCTCCCCCACCGCTTCTCCCTCTTGACGTCACAGCAGTTTTAAGGTTGGCTCGAAGAAATCCTCCTGCCCTCAGCAAGATTGCCTGCCCCAGTCTCTCCTCAGTGACAATGCCTGCGTCAACTATAGAAACTATATAAAATTATACGAAATAAAAGACCAGTCTCAAGCAGTTGTCAACACAGATTATCCACCCTCTGCCCCCATTAAGAGATGTTCAGTACACGTCCAGTTCTGCGTCACAGACCTCAGTCACCCTGAGAAGTTCAGCTCTCATCATCAGGATAATCTCTCATCCCACTCCATGTCCCCACATCCTCCCAATGTGGCCTTTCGAATTCACAATCCTCAGGTAAAATCCTCCACCTTTTCTCTGAAAGTTCCCTTCACCGTCCTTATTTCTCTAGACCACTCTCACGCTTGTGTTGGCAATGAATGCATGCAGTCTGTCTTTCCTCAAGCCTCCCGCATTCCCTACCACCCCCTTCCTCCCCCACACTCTGCTCCTAGGACAGTTTCTCATTTCACCGAGAAAGTAGAAGAATCAAAAGAAAATAACCACTGGCTACTCTAAAATTGTTTTAAAAATTGCAAATGACTCTCCTGTAGGATTTCTTATTCACTTGCCTGCTTTATTTTCATTCATAACACCTGGCAGCATTTGATATACAAATACTGAGAGAGAGAGAGAGAGAGAGAGAGAGAGAGAGAGAGAGAGAGAGAGAAAGAGAGAGAGAAAGAGAAAGAGAGAGAGAGATTGAGTCTCTCTTCCCACCATTAGAATATAAACTCCCTGAGGACCTGAGGACGGGAACTTCCATCTGTTTTTTCTTCACTGCTAGAGTCTCACTTCCTTGAACACTGCTTGGCATGAGAAAAAGCTCAATAGATAATTGATGAATAGGTACGAGAATGAAAGAGGGAAAAATAATGAAAACCTAGAAGCAGATTTCTGTCAGTAAATGTTATATTTTTTCTCTTTCAAAGGTTGCAATGGATCTTTCAGAAATTATTCTTTATTGGAGTTCTTAATATCTTTCCAAGTAATTAGATTTTCTATATAATTGACTATTTCCTTAGCACAAAGGAAAATAAGAGTTTATTAATGGCGGCGGTGGACTTGGCCCAGTGGTTAGGGCATCCGTCTACCACATGGGAGGTCAGCGGTTCAAACCCTGGGCCTGCTTGACCTGTGTGGAGCTGGCCCATGCGCAGTGCTGATGCACGCAAGGAATGCCCTGCCATGCAGGAGTGTCCCCGCGTAGGGGGGCCCCATGCGCAAGGAGTGCGCCTGGTAAGGAGAGCCGCCCAGCATGAAAGAAAGTGCAGCCTGCCCAGGAATGGCGCCACCCACACAGAGAAATGACACAACAAGGTGACGCAGCAAAAAGAAACACAGATTCCTGTGCCGCTGACAACAACAGAAGCAGACAAAGAAGACGCAGCAAATAGACACAGAGAACAGACAATGGGGGGAGGAGGGGAGAGAAATAAATCTCTTTTAAAAAAAAAGAGTTTATTAACGGAATGCCAAAATATATTCTAAGGATTGTTTTAACCTATGGATACCTTGAGTGGGGGAGTTTACCTTGAAATGGAGGCATCAAACTTTGTTTCATGAAAATAGCCCCCATCAAACTCTCATTGCTCCTATCCTGCACCCCATGCTTATCCCTCTCTTTTGCCCCCTCCTGCTGCTTATCCCAAAGCCTGGGCTTATTTTCACAAGGTGCTGGTTAACTGTTTTGATGGATACACTGAAGCAAAACAAGTATAACTTTTAAGAAATAGATTGCATTGCACCAATAGGAAAGGAAAAGACAGAATAAATGTTGAGCAAGATAATTTTACCCCTCCTTCTCCACTTCTTGTTTGTAACAGTCAAAGGCATGGTACATCTTTCTCTATGCCTTTACTTTTAAACTATATTCATTATATTTAAGGTAGGTTTCTTGTAGACAACATATAGTTGTACTGTGGTTGTGGGGTTTTTTTTTTTTCTTTATTAGAAAAGTTGTGGGTTTACAGAACAATCATGCTTAAAATACAGGATTCCCATACACATACTATTATTAACACCTTGCAATGGTGTGAAACATTATTATAATTGGATGATAGCACATTTTCATAATTGTACTCTTAACTATAGTCCATGGTTTAACTTATGGGTCACAGTTCATATAGTGTAGATCCATGGATTTTAAAAATATTTTTACTCTGTTACCATATACACAATCTAACATTTCTCCTTTGAATCACATCAGATACATATTTCATTGCTGTTAATTATATTCACAATGTTGTGCTACCATCACCACCACCCATTACCAAAACATTTCCATCGTTCCACATAGGAACTCTATACATTTTAAGTCACCATTTCCCATTCACTATCCCTGCCCTGTCTCCTGATAACCTATATTCTAGATTCTTACTCTACGAGTTTGCTTAATTCTCATTGTTTCAAACCAGTGGATCATATAATACTTGTCCTTTTGTATTGGGCTTATTTCACACAACATGATGTCTTCAAGATTCATCCATTTTGTTGCATGTACCAGGACTTCATTCCTTTTTACAGTTGATTAATATTCCATTATACAGCATGTATATATCACGTTTTATTTATCCATTCATCTGTTAATGGACACTTGGGTTGCTTCCATCTTTTGAATAATGCAGCTATGAACATCAGTGAGCAAATATCTGTTTAAGTCCTTGTTTTCCTTTTTTTGGGGTATATACCTAGTAGTGGAGTTACCAGGTCATATTGTAGTTCTATAGTTAGCTTTCTGAGGAAACACCAAACCATTTTCTGCAGCAGTTGCCCTATATTTTCACTGCCAGTAGTGAAGAGTGAGTGTTCCTATTTCTCCACAACATCTTCAACACTTGGTTTCTTTTTTATTAAAGATTTATTTTTTATTTATTTCTCTCCCCTTCCGCCCCCCCTCCCCCCGCCGCGCAGTTGTTCGCTCTCTGTGTCCTTTCGCTGTGTGTTCTTCTGTGACCATTTCTATCCTTATCAGCAGCACCAGGAATATGTGTTTCTTTTTGTTGCGTCATCTTGTTGTGTCAGCTCTCCGTGTGTGCAGCACCATTCTTGGGCAGGTTGCACTTTCTTTCGTGCTGGGTGGTTCTCCTTAACAGGGTGCACTCCTTGCACACATCAGCACTGCACATGGGCCAGCTCCACACCACAGGTCAAGGAGGCCCAGGGTTTGAACCACGGACCTCCCATGTGGTAGGCGGACGCCCTATCCATTGGGCCAAGTCCACTTCCCTCTTTTATTTTTAAATAGCAACCATTCTAACAGGTGTGAAATAGTATCTCATTGTGCTTTTGATTGACATTTTCCTGATGGCTAATGATATTGAGCATCTTTTCATGTGCTTTCTGGCCATTTGTTTATCTTCTTTGGAGAGATATCTATTCAAGTCTTTTGCCCATTTTTTAATTGGGTTGTTTTTGTTGTTACATTGAAGGGTTTCTTCAGATATTCTGGATCTTTATCAGATATGTGGTTTCCAAATATTTTCTCCCATTGTATAGGTTGTCATTTTACTTTCATGATAATGTCCTTTGAGTCCCATCTATCTGTTTTCTTTTGTTCCTTGTGCTTTGGGAATGAAGTATAAGAAACCATTGCCTAACAGAAGGTCCAAAAGATGCTTCCCTATGTTTTCTTCTATGATTTTGATAGTTCTGGCTCTTATATTTAGATCTTTGATCCATTTAGAGTTGGATTTTGTATAAGGAGTGATGTAGGGGCCCTCTCCCCTTCCCCTCCCTTTTCTTTTTTTTTTTTTTCCTTTTTATGTAAATGGAGATCCTGTTTTCCCAATACCATTTGTCAAAGAGACTATTCTTTCCCAATTGAATGGTCTTTGCCTCCTTTGCAAAAATCAGTTGGCTATAAATGCAGTAGTTGACTTTTGAGCTATTAGATTCCATTGGTCTATATGGCTGTCCTTGTGCCAGTACCATGCTGTTTTGATTACTGGGGCTTTGTGATAAGTTTTAAGATTGGAACGTGTGAGTTCTCCAGCTTCACTCCTCTTTTTCAAATGGCATTATCTATTCAGGGGCCCTTACTCTTCCAAATAAATTTGATGATTGGCTTTTCCATTTCAGCAAAGAAGGTTGATGGATTTTTAATTAGGATTGCATTGAAGGTATAAATTGCTTTGCATAGGATTGACATCTTAGTGATACTTAGTCTTCCCATCCATGCACACAGAACGTCCTTCCATTTATTTAGTTCTCCTTTGAATTCTTTTAGCAACATTTTGTAGTTTTTGGTATACACGTCCTTTATATCCTTGCCTAGATTTATTCCTAAATATTTGATTCTTTAGTTACTATTGTGAATGGAATTTTTTTTCTTGATTTCTTTTTCTGATTGTTCTTTCCTTAGGTATAGAAACACTACTGATTTTTTGGTGTTGGTCTTGTACCCCATCACTTTGCTGAATTCATTTATTAACTCTAGGAGCTTTGTTGTGGATTTTACAAGATTTTCTGTATTTAGGTTCATATCATCTACAAATAAGGAAAGTTTTGCTTCTTCCTTTCCAATTTAGATGCTTATTATTTCTTTTTCTTGTTTAATTGCTTTGGCAAAATTCTAGTATAATGTTGATAACAGTAGTGACAGCGGGCATCCTTGTCTTCTTGCTCCTGATCTTAGAGGGAAAGTTTTCAGTTTTTCACCATTAACTAGCATGTTAGCTGTGAGTTTTTCATACATGCCCCATGATGGTTTGACAGTGTATGTACCCCAGAAAATCATGTTCTTAAAGCGAATCCATTTATTTGGGTAAAAACCTAGTGTAAATAAGAGCTATTGATTAGGTTACTTCAGTTAAGGCATGGCTCAGGGTCTCAATCCTCTTACTGAAGTCATTTATAAGAGAATGAAATTCAGACAAAGAGAGAAAGTCAAAGAAGCAAGAAGCTGAAAGCAGTGAAACCCAGAAGAAACGGTAGAGACCAGCAGGGCACCACCATGTACTTTGCCATGTAACAGAGGAATCCAGGATTGCTGATAATTAGTTCCTGGAAGAAGACATCACCTCATAATGCCTTGATTTGGACATTTTTCTCAACCTCAAAACTGTAGCTTGTAAGCTAATAAATTCCCTTTGTTAAAAGCCAACCCATTTTATGATATTTGCTTTTGGCAGCAAAGCAAACTAAAATATGCCCTTTACCATGTTGAAGAAATGTCCTTATATTCCTAGTGTTCTAAATGTTATATCAAGAAAGGATGCTGGATTTTGGCAAATGCCTTTTCTGCTTCAATTGAGATGGTTGTGTGGTTTTTTCCCCTTCATTGCATTAATGGTGGATTACATTAATTGATTTTCTTATGTTGAACTGCCTTGCATAACAGGGATAAAGCCCACCTGATCATGGTATATAATTTTTTAATACGCCGTTGGATTTGGTTTGTTAGTATTTTGCTGAGGATTTTTGCATCTATATTCATAAGAGATCTTGGGCTGCAGTTTTATTTTCTTATGGTATCTTTATCTGGTTTTGGTATAAAGGTGATGTTGGCCTCATAGAAATTTGCACCTTGGTTTTTTTATTCACCCTGACAATAGCTCTCTTTTAATTGGTGTGCTTAGATCACTTACATTAGTTGCATTAATATTTACTATGTTTCTATTTTCTATTTATTGCATTTTTTCTTTGTTTCTTTTTTCCCTCTTACTCCATTTTAATAGCATTTTTATGATTCCACTTTTTCTCTTCCCTTAGCATATCAATTATACTTATTTTAAATTGAACAATTAAAATTTAATAGTACCATTTTAAAAATTATTTTAGCTATTGCCTTGGAGTTTCCAACATACATTTAAAACTAATTCATGTCTACTTTCAAGTGACAGTATACAACTTCAAAGGTAGTGAAGGTACTTTATAACAGAGTATTCGTATTCTCAGTTCTTCCCTCCAGTATCTTATGACATGGATGCCATTCATTTCACTTATTCATATGCTATAATCACCAAATATATTTTTACTATTAAAATCATATTTTAGGTCAATTAAAAGTAATAAAAATAATAAAATTTAATTTACCTTCATTTATTCCTTCTGTTACTCTTCTTTATGTAGATCCATGTTTCTGACCTATATCATTTTTCTTCTCTCTGATGAATTTCTTTTAATATTTCTTACAAGACAGGGATGCTGGTGAAGAATTCCCTTGGTTTTTGTTTGTCTGAGAAAGTCTTTATTTCTCCTTCACGTTTAATGAATGCTTTTACTGGATATAGAATTCTAGGTTGGAGGGGTTTTCCCCCAACACCTTAAGTATTACATACCACTCTATTCTTGGTTGCATGCTTAGGTTCCTAGCTGTTATGTCAAATAACACACAGTGGGTTGGCTTAAACAATAGAATTTATTGTCTCATGGTTTTGAAGTCTGGAAGGCTTGTTTCTTCTCAAAGTCAGTGGCATTATGGCAGGCTGACAAGGCTTGGGGTTCTTTGGCTTTCCTGTCACATGAGATGTCCTTATCTTTATTTTCTGGGTTCCACTGACTCTAGCTTCTACTACTCCACATGACTTTCTCCTCATAAAACTCCCAGTAATAGGATTGCTGCCCAACCTCATTCAATTGGCCAATACCTTAATTAAAAACATTTTCAAAAGGTCTTATTTACAGACCGATAGGAGTGGATTAAGAGCATGTTTTCAGTTTTGTTTTTGTTTAGTACACAATTCAACCTACCACACATGGTTTCTGATGAGAAGTCTATTGTAATTTCTATCCTTATTCCTCTATAGGCTAGTTGTTTTCTTCCTCTTTCAAGATTTTCTTTTTTGGTTTTCCACAGTTTGTGTTATATATACATTTTTTTTTTAATTTTTCTATATTTTTATATATACATATATGTGTGTGTATATATATATATATATTTGTATATATCTCTTATTTGATGTTCTTTGAGTTTCCTGAATCTATTGTTTAATGTCTGTCATTAATTTGGGAAAGTTTATGGCCATTATTACTTTACATATTTCTTTTGCTCTGGTGCTCTCTTTCTTCTCCTTCTGGTATTGCAGTTACATGTATGTTACATCTTTTCACATTGTCCCACTGTTCTTGGATAGTCTGTTATGGCATTTTATTATTATTATTCTTTTCTCTTTGTCAGTTTAGGAAATTTTGTTCACCTATCTTCAAGCTCACTAATTCTTTCCTTGGCCATGTCAGGTATACTGATGAGCCAATCAAAGGCATTCTTCATTTCTTTTACAATGTATTTTATTTCTAGCATTGATTCACTCTTAGAGTCATAATCTCTGCGTTACATTGCCATCTGTTCTCTTTCTTTTTTAAGATTTTAAAATTTTATTTTATTTCTTTATTTCTCCCCACCCCCTCATTGTTTGCACTTGCTGTGTCTGTTCACCTTCCTTGTTTCTCTGGGAGGCACTGGGAACTGAACCCAGGACCTCCAGTGTGGGAGAGAGGAGCCTAATCATTCAGGTGATCTCCATTCCTTGTTTTGTTGTCTCTCATTATGTTTTTCTTCTCGTGTCTCTTGTTGCATCATGCTGCTTCAGCTCACTGCACCTGCCCATTGCACCAGCCCATTGTCTTGTCTTCTTTAGGATGCACCAGGAACCTCTGCTCCTTGCTTTTTTTGTTGTGTCTCTCATTATGTTTTTCTTCTTGTGTCTCTTGCTGCATCATCTTGCTGCATCAGCCTGCTATACCTACCCATCACACCAGCTCACTGTCTTCTTTAGGAGGCAAAGGGAACCAAATCAGGGACCTCCAATATGGTAGGCAGGAGCCCAATCACTTGGACCACATCCAATTCCCTATCATCTGTTCTTGTACATTGTCTACTTTTCCATTAAAGTCCTTACCATATCAATCACAGTTATTTTAAGTTCTCCTTCTGATAATTTGTGTCACAGCTGAGTTTTGTTTTGATGCTTACAATTGTCTCTTTAGACTGCATTTTGCCTTGTCTTTTGGTATACCTTGTAATTTTTTGTTGGAAGCCAGACACATTGTATCAGGCCATAGGAACCAAAGATTTATGTTAATTAGGCTAGAATCTGGGCTATGTTAATGTTTGCTGTACCTAAAGGTAACACAGACTCCAGTCTTTCTCTTATCCTTATGTTTATTACCCCTCTCAACTTTAGGCTTCCCTAAATACTCCTTCACAGAAAGAGTCTGTGTTTTGCAGCTCTTTTAGCTATAGTCCACCATTATTATAAAGGAGCCTTGTTAGTGTGGTGGTTGGGAGTGACAGAGAGGATGTGTTCACTAATCTTATGATGAAATATTAGTCTTTCACTAGCTCTGTGTCTCTGGGCTGTGACCTTCATATGTATAGTATTTTCTTCCCTTTACCTGACAGGAAGACCAGAGTTTGAAGGAATGTACTTTTCCAGATGGGATAAGGCTTGGGCAAAGTTTTTCCCCTGTAGAGTAGGAAACTCTGGGCTTATTTCACAATGAATCTCTCCCCACTCCTTCTCTCAGAACCACAAGGTAATCCTTCTTGGATATTCACCATGAGAACCAGATGGAGTTCCTAGGGGTAAAACCCATGAAAGTATGAGGGTCCTTATAAAACTGTGGCCACCAGAAGTTCTTCATTCTCACACTAGCCAACACTCAGCCTCTAGCAATTCATCAAAATTACTATTTAATTCTTCCTAAAGGTTTATGGCTGCAGCAGCTTCTGTTCCAGATGAGTAAATCTCAGTTGTGACTCTCTAGATTCACTTGTCTCTGCAGACATTGGGGTGGAATTTGCCCTGCAACTTCAGTTATGTGATGCATCCAAGAAGAGTCACTGATTTTCAGTTCGTTCAGCTTTTCTTTGTTGAAAGGATAGGCCCCACTTTTTCTATAGTTCAGAATACCCCTGAACCACAGTGTGTGGGATCTTTAACATGTACAACATTAATAATGGTACAGCATGAAACACCCAGGCCATGGACTTAGGTAGGTCTAGGCATGGGTGAAACCCACCCTCTTACCCTGCAACAAGGCCCTGAATTAGAACTTCATCTTTCTTCATTATAACAACCCCAAAGATAGATCACATTTTATCGATTAGTTTTGTCACTCTGTAGAACACTATTATAGTTAAGCAATACATGATATGTTAACAAGTGTCTTGAACAAATAATAACAACAAGTAGAGAACTCGTCAGGACATTTCATTTGCTCTGTATTGTGAATTCAAGGGAGATACATTGACATGATTTCCCAAAATTATTTGATCACATGATCTTTTATTTTTCCCACAGACTATCTGGTGGAATATACTTTGGGAATTGTTGGTGTGATAGAAACTACAGACTTTAGAGCAAAACTGACTTAGGTTTGAATCCCAACTCCACTGCTAATTAGCCTCTCCTTCCTCATCTATAAATTAAAGACTCACTCTGTTCTATCAGTCCATTAGGTAATAGCATAGTAGCACCTCCTTCAGGGGTTAACATGATGAGTCAATGATATAAAGTATGTGCCTGTCACATAACAAACACTTAAAAGTTACTGTTATTATTATCATAACACAGAAGTCCCCAAAACAATGGTGAGCTACTCCCCATAACGGAAACAGTTTTTGTCTGAATCAGTATGAAGCCTCACAAAAATGAAGGTTGTTGCCCAGCTATGTGTACTTGAATAGCACATCTGGTCTGATCTACTGTGTCAGAAGGATGTGTGTAGGAGTATGTCTAAATGTAAGTTTCCACAGCCTATGTCACCACTGAAATGTCATTCCTCGTTTGGTAAAAATCACAGAGAACATTGCATGGGTCTTCCAAATATCGTCCTGGAAACAACTGTCTTCTGAGAAAAGTATAGGGCCAAGACCAGAAGCATTTAATCTGTATGAGCAAGCACTTAGGAATCCTTCATTTGAAACAAATTACTTGTGTTAATTGGCTAGTAAGTCATTTTGATTGCATGTTAGAGTCACATCTAAACCCTATTGGATTGCAATGGATTTTCCACCCTAAAATGTCAACATGGTGGGTGGTTGGAATAAGTTGGGTAGTGACTGCCTAGGGCTGGGCTGGGAATGAGGAGTGACAGTATATGGCCATGAGGTTTCAAAAATTAGATTGGGTGATGGTTGTAAAATACTGTAAAAATAATAAAATTCATCAAATTGTATACTTAAAAAAAAAACATGGTGGGTGATCTGCCATGGAGAACACCAAAGGAATAACTGCAATGTGATACCTGATTTCCATGTGACTGGAGCTGCTGAATACTACATTCAAAACTATAATCTTGAACATGTTGATTTGGAGCAATATGCATGATCAGGAGGCTTAATTGCATGTTATAAAGGAAGCTATGACCTTTCCAGTCCCATCTTGGATGTGGTATTACATTATTTAGAGAAGGATGAGGTAAGTGTGTGGGGGGGAGCTTGACAGTAGCAGCATTCCTTTCTGTAACTCCTCAAGTGAATTCAGTCCTTTCAAAAATCATATGGACAAAAAGGCAAACCACAGAAGAGGAGAAGATATTTGGAAAGCATATATCTGATAAGGGTTTCATATCTAGACTATATAAACAATACCTACAACTCAAAAACAAAAAGACCAAAAACCTAGTTTTTAAAAAATGGGTAAAGGAGTTCAATAGATATTTCTTCAAAGAAACTATACAAATGGCCAATAAGTAGATGAATAGATGTTTAACATCATTTGTCATTAGGGAAATGCCAATCAAAACCACAATGAGAGGGAGCAGATGTGGTTCGGGTAGTTGGGCCTCCCACGTGGGAGGTCCCAGGTTCAGCTCCTGATGCCTCCTAAAGAAGACAAACAATAAGCAGACAATGAGCAGACATTGAACAAAAACAATGAACAGTGAGAAAAAACTATAAGCAAAACTCAACGGGCAAGAAAAAGAGCAAACAATGAGCAGACAGCAAGCAAAAACAAAAAACGAGCAGGGAACAGATCTGGCTGAAGTAGTTGAGGGCCCACCTCCCACTTGGGAGGTCCTGGGTTCAGTTCTTGGTACCTCCTAAAGAAAAGGCAAAGAGACAATGAGCAAACAAGCAGCCAATGAGAAAAAAAACAAGAGCAAACAGATGAGGGAGCCATGGTGGGTGGGGTAGGAAACAATGAAATACCACTTCACACCCAATAGGACGACTATCATTTAAAAAAGAAGAAATAGGGAAACGGACTTTGGCCCAGTGGTTAGGGCGTCCGTCTACCACATGGGAGGTCCACGGTTCAAGCCCCGGGCCTCCTTGACCCGTGTGGAGCTGGCCCATGCGCAGTGCTGATGCGCGTAAGGAGTGCTGTGCTACACAGGGGTGTCCCCCACGTAGGGGAGCCCCACGCGCAAGGAGTGCGCCCTGTAAGGAGAGCAGCCCAGTGCGAAGGAGGGAGCAGCCTGCCGAGGAATGGCGCCGCCCACACTTCCCGTGCCGCTAACGACAACAGAAGCGGACAGAGAAACAAGACGCAGCAAAAAGACACAGAAAACAGACAACCGGGGGAGGGGAGGGGAATTAAATAAATAAAAATAAATCTTTAATAAAAAATAAAAATAAAAAAGAAGAAATAAGTGTTGGCCAAGGATGTGGGAAAATTGGAACCCTTATACATTGCTGCTAAGAATATAAAGTGGTGTAGCCCATGTGGAAAACAGTTTGGTTGTTTCTCAAAAAGAATTACCATATGGCACAGCAATTCTACTGAAATAACTGAAAGCAGAGACTCGAGCAGGTATCTGTACAGGAATGCTCATAGCAGAATTATTCCCGGTAGTCAAAAGGTGGAAACAATCCAAGTGTCCATCAACAGATGGAGAGATAACAAAATGTAGTATATCATCCATGCAGTGGAACACTACCCAGTCATAAAAAGGAAAGAAGTTTTGATATATGCCACACCATGCATAAGCTTTGAAATCATTATGCTCAGTGAAATAAGCCAGATGAAAAAGGACAACTAGTATTTGATTCCACTTACATGAAATATCTAGAATATGCAAATTCATAGAGACATAAAGGAGATATAGGTTACCTGGATCTGAGGGGAAGGGGAAAAGGGAGCGAGTGCTTAGTGAGTACAGAGTTTCTGCTTTGAGTAAGACAAAGCTTTTAGCAATGAATGGTGTTGATGGTAGCACAGCATTGTAAATGTAATTAAAGCCACTGAATTGTAGGCTTAAAGTGGTTAAAATAGTAAATTTTATATTTTATGTATATATTATTAGCGCAATTTTAAAATGCAGACAATGCTTCAGGTATTAGTGACTGTCTATTGTTCAAACTTAATTTTGTAAAACTTAAGTTGCCTTGATAGAGGATCCAATAGCATTATCAGTAAATTGTAAATGTTGAGGATAGAGCATGAACATGTACAATGCTCTGATTTTGGGCCAATTTGAGAAAGTAATACACATTAAAAATTAGAGATATGATAGTCTAGTCTAGAATCCATTAGCTCAAAATACCATAGCTTAATAAGGTCATAATCATTCAACATGGCATTGAAAATTAAGACAGCAGTATACCTTCTGTCATTTGCAGAATGTTTTACAATTTACAAACTACTTTCGCATTCATTTTTATATTTGATTATAATGTGAGAGAAGATAATATGAGAGAAGACAAAGAAGGTACCCTTTTCCTAATTTTACAGTTGAACCAGAAAAGCAGAAGTGTTCAATGACCCATAGTAGTGAAGTTAGAACTTTAACCCACATCTCTTGTCGCTAAGCCTGTAGTTTCCTCCCCTTCTCATGGTGTCTGTATTAGTCAGCCAAAGGGGTTCTGATGCAAAACCCCAGAAATCTGTTGGCTTTTGTAAAGGGCATTTATTTGGGGTAGGAGCTTACAGTTACCAGGCCATAAAGCATAAGTTAGCAGTAGACTATCAGGCGAACAGCTCTGTCTCTCTCCCTGGGGTTTCTGCCGTGTCTAAGGAGCCATCTCTATTCCTCTCTGTTTTTCTCCTGGCTCAGGTCCTCTCTTCCTGGTTCTGGCTTCTCTTTCCTCTGTGTGCTTACTTCCTGGGACTCCATCTTAAGACTTCAGCATCAAACTCCAGCACCAAAACTCCAACATCAAAAACCCCCAACTCTGTTAGTTGCCATGCCTTTTATGAGTCCCCACCAAGAGATGGGAACTCAGTGCCCTAATGGCATGGCCCAATCAAAGCCCTAATCATAACTCAATCACGAGGAGGAACAGAACAGATTACAAACATAATCCAGTATCTATTTTTGGAATTCATAACCATATCAAACTGCTACAGTGTCTGTGACTGGAAGATGCCTATTCTGAAAATGAGGTCTATTCCTGGGGCATCATAAAGCCTTAGCACAAGACCTTGAGTTCTGAAATACAAATTAATTCTCCTGGAAAGCTAGTTTCTATACAGTATTTGCAGTCAAGATCCCAAGAACGAAACAAAATGGCTTGGCATCTTTTGTCAACAGTTACCTAAGGATTAAATGGGGCCTGCCTGCACAGGATGGAATGCATTAGAAAGGAAGCAATTACCTGTACAATACAATCCTCCATCATTTTCACCTGAAATGTCCTGATAATTGAGGTAGGAATGTATATTTGGAACCAAAATTGAGGGTATAATTGACCTGATTGTCTCCATAGCTTTATATGTGAACGCAGACACACATAAAACCACTGGGCACTAGTATTCTCTCTCCCAAACCATAAATTACCGCCAAAACAGAGTCCTCGGGGTCCTTGGCTGCTGCTTTGTAAATGACAGTGCCCGGGGCCGTGTCTTCTAGGATATAAATCTCAGTAACTGCCAGAAAAACATACAATAAATGTGTTTAAAATGAGTGCCGCCACCATAAGGCAAAAAAAAACCTTCATCCAAACATAAATTTTAGATAAAACTTCTAGGCATTTTCCTTGCTCAGCACAGATGTTTTTTTATAGGGTGATTCTCATTAAGCCACTACTACTACTACTACTACTACTACTAATAGGCACCATTTACCAAGTATCTATCATGTGTCAAAGCAAAGAGATTTGCAAGTTTAGACGATAATAATATTGAACATTTTGAGTGCTTATTAATTGCTAAGCACAATACATTGGTGGTTTTATTATTTTCATTTTACTGATGAGGAAAATGAGGTGTAGAAAGGGTGAGTAACTGGCTCAGGGTTCACATAGCCAAAGCATTTATTTCTATTTTATTAATATCTGTCTTCTCCTCAAACTTGCCCTCTTTCCATCACTTTTTAAAGGTTTTTCTTTTAAGAGTCATGAAATAATTCTAAATTTTTACGTGATGAATGCACAACATTGTGATTATCCTAAAAGTCATTGATTATACGCTCTAGCTAGAGCATACGGTATGTGACTATATCTCAATAAAACTGCTTAAAAAAAAATAAATAATTGTGCAAGAATAGCCAGAAAGGCCGGGGGGTCACTGTTGTGGGCCCTGGGAGAGCAGCGGCAATCCTCCAGGTGCAACGGCAAGAACCAGGAAGGAAGGAGGGCCCAACAGTGGGCTCTTGATACTAATGGCTACACTTTTGAGCCTATGCACCTGCAATAAGAACAAGGCCTAGAGTAGCATTGTGCCTGGGGGTTTCCTCCTGACAGCCTTCATGTTACTCAAATGTGGCCACTCTCACAGCCAAACTCAGCGTGTAGATGTGATGCATTCCCCCCAGCGTGGGACACGACACCCGGGGATGAGACCCCCTGGCACCGAGGGATCACTACCACATACCAGCTGAAGAAGCAACTAGAAAATGACCTTGAATTAAAGATTCAATGCGGAACAGCAGAATATACCTGTCTACATATAATAACATGACTTCGGGAAGCGGTTTGACCTAATGTAAGGGGGAAATGGAAAGGAGAAATGAGATTATAAGGCTGTGAATCTCTAAAAAAGAGTCTGGAGGTTGTCAGAAGGAATACCCCTATGTACAACTGAACAGAGTCTAAGAGACAGATAAGGTAGATACAACCCCAGGTATTGGTTCTTTTGAGGGATAAAGAGACCCACGGGTTCTATGGTCATGGCAGAAGGGGTTCACTGCCATGACAGATGGCCCTTCTTTGGAGCTGGTGTTTCTGCGTGATGGAAATGGACTCAGAGGGGATCTCTTTTCACAAGACTTGCATGCTACTTTATTGGAACTGTAGTTGGTGCTGAGTTTAAGATATATGTAGGGGATTTGAATCTCTGGACTGATAATATGACACCCAGGCCCAGAGCCTCAACAGACTTCAGCTCCTACACTTTGACTTATTGGACTTACTCCACTCAGCTAACATGGAGTTGAAGAAGGTCAACCACCACAACATGGAGCCTAGAGTGTCTACAACTAGAAGCGGGAAGAGTGCATCCAGTACCCATGTGGAATCTAAGCCCTCACTTGACATAGGTGTGCAATGGACACAACCAATCCAATGTCCACAGAGGAAATGTGAAATGGGTGTGGGAACGGTAGCCATGGGGGCTGCTGGGTGTGGGGAACGGGAGGAAGAGATGAGATGTGGAGGCGTTTTCGGGACGTGGAGTTGTCCTGGATAGTGCTTCACGGACAATTACGGGACACTGTAGATCCCCCCAGGGCCCACTGGATGGAACGTGAGAGAGTCTGGGCTATGATGTGGACCATTGACTCAGAGATGAACTTACCGGGTGCAATGGATGTATCACGATGATGGGAGAGAGTGTTGCTGTGGGTTGCTGTGGGGGGAGTGGGGGGCGGGGGCGGTGGGGTTGAATGGGACCTCATATATATATTTTTTAATGTAATTAAAAAATAATAATAATAAATAAATATTTAAAAAAAAAAAAAAAAAAAAAAAAGAATAGCCAGAAATAGCAGCTATGGAGAGCAAGGGAAACAGAGAGAGATTGAGAAGGGAAGTATTTTCTTGTTTGTTTTTTGTTGATTATTATCATTGAAATAATGAAAATGCTCTAATAAGGATTGAAGTGATAAATGCACATCTATGTGATTGTACCAAATACCACTGATTGCACACCTTTGGATGAATTGTGTGCTTTATTGGTATGTACCAATAAAATTGATTTGTTTAAAAAACAACAACAGTGGGGACCACACCCTTGTGGATGCACTGGTCAAACCACTCTCTTGGAAATCTGGAACACAGTGCGGGACAGAGGCCCTCATGTACCTGAGAGGAGGACCCACTCCCACAAGCAGCTGCAGCACCGTTTTTTTCAGTGGGCTGGGCTGAGGGCAGCAAAGGGTCCACAGCTCTACCGGCCCCAGCCAGGAGACTGACCCATCCGCCATACAAGGAGCAAGAGCTCTTGGAGTGTCCACAGCCCCCTGGCTTTGGGCTCACTGTTTTAGAAGTAGAAGAGCATAATCTGACTGTCCTGGAAGAGTTTATCATCTTCTTGGGGAAGGGAAAGGAGGAAGACTAACATTTATTAAGCATCTACTGTATGCCTGGCACTGTGCTTGGCACTTTAAAATAGTAGGTCAAGGTGAACCTCATCACCTTGATGAGGAGACTAACATCTTGGTTGAGCCAATGAGGAAACTGAGGCTCAGAGAGGCTAAGCAACTTTCCCAGACCACATAGCTAGTAGCCACCCCAATCTCTGAACCCCAGATGTTTATGTTGATAATATAGAACATGGATTATCCACAAATAGATATTAAATATTTGACTACAAGGAGACAGAGATGAGAAAGAGAGAGATGAGCATCAAAAAGAGAGAGAGAGAGATTTATGGTGAAAAACAAATATTGAGAGTAAAAAAAGACATGGTCCCTGCAAGTGTGGCAGTTTGAGATTATTTATGAATTCCAAAAATAGAGATTACGTTTGTACACTGGTCTGTTCCTCTGGGTGTGATCCCCTTTGATTGTACTAGATTCAGCTGAGATGACTTTGATTAAATTATGTTAAGATTAGGGCTTTGATTCAACCACATCAGTAGGGTACAACTCATTTTAAGTCCCCACCCTCTTGGTGGGCTATATAAATGAACAGTCACTCAAGGAGACACAGAAGAAGGCACAGGAAGAAATAGAGCTCCATGGCCACAGAAGAGGAGAGAACTTGGTCATTTCAGTCCTGCCATGTGACAGAAAGGAGAAGGCTCAAACAGCTAAAGCCCTGGGAGGAGCTGAGCCATTCGCCTGATAGTTTGCCACTGAAGAGACCAGAGCCCTGAGCAGCTGAGAAGGCCTGGAAAGAAATGAGCCCTCCAGCCTGAAGCTGAGATCCAAAGAGGCTGGGCCCACGGAGCTTTTAGAGGAAGGCAGAACCCTCACAGAGGTCTGCAACCATCCTGCTTCAATTCGGGGCAACAGAATTTAGTGAGAAAATACCTCTTATGTGGTACCTTCAGTTGGACTCTTTAGGACCTTGTAATTGTAAACTTTTACCCTAAATAAATTTTTATAAAAGCCAAAAGATTTCTGGTGCTTTGCTTCAGTACCCCTCATAGCTGACTAATAGAGCAAGCTTCTAGTTTAGTGACAAGGACACACTGTCATCTAAATGATCTCACAAATAGGAGAGTAATTTTCTCAATAATTGCACAACAAAATGAATCACTTTTAACCTTGAGCAAGTCACTTCACCTTTTTAAGTCTCTTACCTCATCTGTACAATGAGAATAAAAAATAGAATCTACCCCCAGTGCTGTAATCATTAAACAAATCCATCTGAAGCTGTTAAGACAGGACCTGGTACATAGTTAGTGCCCAGGAAATGCCAGCCACTTGTCAGTATTTTTATCATTGTTATTCTTATCCTCCTCATCACTCTTAGAGCCATGATACTAGGAGACCACGTATATGCCCACTGGAGCCTCTCCCTTCCAGGGAAGAGCTCTGTACCTTGGTCTGCCTGAGCAAGGGAGCCAATGAAGACAGGGGGCTCATTCACATCTGCAATCTGGATTAAAATGGTCTGGGAGGCCGTTGTCCCTTGGTTGTCTTTGGCATAGATGATCAGGGAGTAGTGAGTCACCATCTCAAAGTCCAGCTTGGGCACGCCAGTGGTAAGTAGCTAAATTTAGAAAAAAAAGTTCAGAATAATATAGCAAATGATTGGGTTCCTAGCAATTCACAAGACTGAATGAATATTTTCAATCTATAATCCTCAATATGAATCAGCTTTTTAAAAAAAAAAACCATAAAATTCTATACTTAAAACGTAGAAGCAAGGTGATCTGATTTACTCAAAATCTCAGGGAACAAACATTTCACTCATGTTATATCAAATGGCTTCCCTCTCATCTTTCCCATCTTTCCATGTTATTCTTCCTATCAAGAAAGTTAACCATTTATTGAGTGCCTCCCCAAACACCCATTTGTCAGGGATTATCCTGAACAGTTTACGAGCATCACATTCTATCCTTGCAATAGCCCTCTGAACTCTGAAATGGGTACAATTACTGGGTATATTTTACAGATGCAGAAATTGAGGCCTGTAGAGGTTAAGCATCTTGGCCAAGTTCACAAAGATAGAAAGAATGAATCTTGACTCCTTCTGACTTCCATGCTGATGCCCTTAACCATGAGCCTAAACTGCCCAGCGCCCAAAAATGGATGAGCAGTGTCCTATAGCCTGTTTTTAAGGCTACAGGGTTTTCAGGCTATGATTACGCACAGCCTTGCCCCCAATACCTAAGAAGGATAGCCCTGGCTCAGGCTGGCCCTTCTGGGTATGGTCCCTCTGACTCGCTACAGGGGCAGCAGCTGGTTCCACCTTGCTCTCTAGCACCTTCCATAGTGTCAGGCCTCACAACAGTTTTCAGTAAATATTTACTGAACTTCTAAAGAAATGAATACTTAGTCTTTATACTCACAGAGGAAGGAAGGTTGGATTAATCCCTCTCTGGCTGATCACTCCCAACCAAGGAATAGGAAATGTGCACACAAAAGGTAACTTGGGTTCATTTCCCATCCTGTCTATGGAACCCCATTTATATTGCTCAATGACAGGTAGCAATTTGAAGATTACATAACTGGAGCATACCTTGTCTCATTTCCACTGATTCCTCTATATAATCAGCTCACTTCAAGCTTTGCTATTGTTTTTCCAGGAGTCTAATTTTATTTGGGGGGGATTGGGGGTCTTGACAGCCTTCCCAGTCACCCCTCCTAAACTCAGTCATTTGCAAACCAAACAAGCATACATCCTGTGAGGAAGAAAGTTCAACAAAGGATAATGATATGCTAAACTCCAAATAGAGCAGTATATGCCTTTTTATACTGTAACATTATAGAGGCAGATACTAACTCCTTTAGTTTAGCCTTTATCTGCAAGTGTGTTTCCATGCTGGTAAACTGTTTCATAATTGAATTGTTTCTAAAGCTGTCTATGATAGAGCTGCATCCTTCATACAGATAATATGGCCATCATTCTCAAAGTTTTTGAATATCTTTAATCTGGTTACAATCGTACTGAGTATCGAAGTATAAATATATATTTTTATAGTAGCAGTTGCCATGTGTTAACTGCTTGCTATTTCCCAAACACTAAGATGGCATTTTGCATACAATATTTCACTGGACCCCTTACCAAACTCTGAGTGAAGTGGTATTATTATTGTTATTATTATTATTAACATTAATTAAACAGAAAAGAAAATCCAGGCATTGACATTACAGTAACTTACCCAAGTCACATAGCCACTAACTGGAGGGCCAGCCCCCAAACCTGTGCTTAGAACATTTATACTTCTGTGCATAACCAAAAAAAAAAACCAGAAAGATTATTAACTACTGAACACTCTGCTGACATTTTGATGCTACTTAGACTTATTAAGAAAATCTAATTAAGAACAAGCATGAGATATTTGAGGGTTTTTGGGGTTTTTTTATTTTTATTTTTATTGTTCTTTTGAGGTACTGAGGCCAGGGATTGAACATGGGACCTCTCATGTGGGAAGCAGGTGCTCAAACACTTGAGCCACATTCGTTCCCCGAGACAGCATTTTATTCCTCACTGACCTTGGAAACAAATTAAAAAGTCTGACAACACCAAGGTTGGGCAAGGATATTCAATAGCTTCTTGATAGGTCTCCCTTGCCCTCTGAAGTCTATTCTCGCAGCAGCTAGCATGGTCTTCTTAAAATGTAAGCAAATCATGCCACTTTCCTGCATGAAATGGTTTCTTAGATATGGGAAAAGGATTTACTGTCTCCAGTTCTTTACCTCCCTTATATTCATGCCCTTTGCCATAAGCTTTTTTTTGTTATCATACAATTCTTTTTTTTAAAAAAACATAAGAGGTTCCCATATACCCCACTCCCTACCTCCCTACCCCATCATTTTTTTTATCGTATTTTTTTGAAGATACATAGATCACAAAAAATGTTACATTAAAAAATATAAGAGGTTCCCATATACCCCCACCCCACTCCTCCCACATCGACAACCTCTTTCATCATTGTGGTACATTCATTGCATTTGGTGAATACATTTTGGAGCACTGCTGCACCACATGAATAATAGTTTACATTGTAGTTCACACTCTCCCCCAGTACATTCAGTGGGTTATGGCAGGATATATAATGTCCAGCATCTGTCCCTGCAATATCATTTAGGACAATTCCAAGTCCTGAAAATGTCCCATATCACATCTCTTCTTCCCTCTCCCTGCCCTCAGCAACTACCATGGCCACTTTCTCCCATCAGTGCTACAAAAGATTTTGCAGTTCCTCTCACTAAAAGCAGGGAAGTGAATTTGGCCTAATGGATAGGACGTCCGCCTACCACATGGGAGGTCAGCGGTTCAAACCCCGGGCCTCCTTGGCCCGTGTGGAGCTGGCCCATTTACAATGCTGATGCACTCAAGGAGTGCCCTGCCACGCAGGGGTGTCCCCCATGTAGAGGAGCCTTAAGTGCAAGGAGTGCGCCTCGTAAGGAGAGCCGCCCAGCGTGAAAGAAAGCACAGCCTGTCCAAAAATGGTGCTGCACACACGAAGAGCTGACACAACAAGATGATGCAACAAAAAAAAAACTCAGATTCCCGGTGCCACTGATAAGGATAGAAGTGGTTACAGAAGAACACACAGCGAATGGACATAGAGAGCAGACAACTGGGGGGAGGCGGAAGGGGAGAGAAATAAATAATAAAACTTAAAAAAAAAAAAAAGCAGGATATATTGCTCCACTGCATGGCTTGGTCATGGGACTTACTTTAGCCAATGGGATGCAAGCAAACCTGGGACTTTAAATGTACATGGGTTGGACTTGTTCTCTAGTTCTCCTGTCTTTGCTGAGAAAAGAATGTGGTTCTGCTAGTCAGCATTCCTAGGACGGTGAGAGGCAAGGGAAACAGATCTGCCAAACCAGGCGACATCAGTTAAACACCAGCCAACCCACAGATTCATAAGCAGGAAATAAATGCTATTGTTGCATACTCCTGAGTTTTGAGGTGGTTTGCAGCTATTGGTTAATAATACCCTGCCTAGTCCTTACTCAGAAGACATCTAAAATCCTAGTCAACCACCAAGAACAATTCTCCTACCATTTTCCTCTTGCTCACACCACTCAGCCACACAAACTTCCAGCTGTTTTTTTCAACACCAAGCATGAGCATTGAAGCCCAACCTCGATGAATAAAAAATATTATAAAAATTATACAGATAGGCACACTGCTGCAAGCTTTGCAAACCATCTTAATGTGCTTTACAAAGTATTTTACATAATTTGGCCCTCAATGAAATTATGAAGGAATATGATATTACTATCCCATTTTGTATATGTGAAAACTACAGGTCCAAATCTTGCAGAGGGAGCTACAATTATTTAGTGAAAGCATTAGGGCCAGGAATTTGTCCAGTAATCTTTTAATTTTTCCATAGGGTTTTATCCTAATTTTAATAGTACATAAAAAACAATATTCTAATTGATGGTTTTTTAAAAATCAAAGTGGGGATGCACTGTGCCTCTATATATAAATTGGTCCAACCATTAACTGATGGTGCAATAGCTTTTGGTGTTGTTAGCTTGGTCACCAGAGTTGAACCAGTGTATCATCCCCAACACTGTCTGACAGTCATGTTTCTTCACATCCCTACAACACTAAGTATTATTAAACTTCATTAACTTTGCCAGTTTGTTAGGCAAAAAGTTATTCTTATTAAATCCAAAATGGTTTCTTCCCATTCTATATTTATTTACAACTTTCAGTGATTTTCAGTGTTGACAGGACAGTGTCTAATCCACTTAGCAAAACATTAATTTAGGGAAACGGACTTTGGCCCAGTGGTTAGGGCGTCCGTCTACCATATGGGAGGTCCGCGGTTCAAACCCCGGGCCTCCTTGACCCGTGTGGAGCTGGCCATGCGCAGTGCTGATGCGCGCAAGGAGTGCCGTGCCACGCAAGGGTGTCCCCCGCGTGGGGGAGCCCCACGCGCAAGGAGTGCGCCCGTGAGGAAAAGCCGCCCAGCGTGAAAGGAGAGAGCAGCCTGCCGAGGAATGGCGCTGCCCACACTTCCCGTGCCGCTGACGACAACAGAAGCGGACAAAGCAACAAGACGCAGCAAATAGACACCAAGAACAGACAACCAGGGGAGGGGGGGAAATTAAATAAATAAATAAAATCTTAAAAAAAAAAAAAAAAACATTAATTTACTTGCTAAAATTTTATTGAGTACTTACTATGTGTCGGCTACTGTGATAGGCTGGACACACAAAAGTCAGTAAGACTGGGCTCTTGACCTCAAGGAGCCTACAGTCTATATGAGAAAGAGACAAATACCTGAACAGCTAATTGTAATATCATATAAAAAGGGTGTGATAAAGAGTCTGTGGTGGACATTCATCCATGATCCTTTCCCTTGCCCTTACTGCATCGGTCCCAGTTTTTATGTGAGATTCCTCCTCTCGCCCATTGGTTATGTTGGTGGGGCTATGCTCCCAGCAAGGGTGGAAAGTAGGTGAGACAAGTTTAAGCCAATCTTCACATCTCATTATACTGGCCTTAATCATTGGTCCTGCATAAACACATGGTCCAAGCCAAGCTAATCAGACTGAATGTCAGATTTTTGAATGGAATATTGGGAAATGAACCTGGAGGATATAGCCCTCGATGTTGCTGGCAGCCATCTTGCAATCATGTGGAGCTCCAGAGAATACAACTATTAAAAGAGAAAGAGAGAGAAACCCAGTCCTTATCTTATTAGTTGAATCATAGATCATGCTGCACCTAAAGTGACATTTGATCTACTTTCTTAGAGCATTCAGATTTAAAAATTGGCTTCAACTTTGGTTGGGTTTCTACTACTTTCAACTGGGAAAATCCTAACCAATTGACAGAGGAAAAGAAGCTATCACTGACTGTAGATTTTAGGGATGGCTAACTGGAGAAGCAGAAGCCCCAGATGAATCTTAAACCGTGGGAAGTAAAGGCAAAGAGAATCAGATACCCCAAGCCTAGGAGACAGAGTTTTGGAGAAGCTGCTCATGGGAAGGCAAGGTTTCAGATGCACTGACGCTTTCCAGGGAAATGGAGCAAAAGAAGAAGCACACCTTCCGCAAGTTCATCTAGGGGACCTCAATCAGCTGCTGGACATATCCTATGAGTAGCTGATGCAGCTGTACAGCATTGCAGCAGAGGCAGCCTGCAGAGGAAGCAGCACTTGCTGCTGAAGCAGCTACACAAGACCAAGAAGGAGGTGCTGCCCGTGGAGAAGCCAGAGATGGTGAAGGTGCATCTGCATGACTTGATCATCCTGCCCGAGATGGTGGGCAGCATGGTGGGCGTCTACAATGGCAAGACGTTCAACCAGGTGGAAATCAAGCCCGAGGTGATTGGTCACTACCTGGGTAAGTTCTCCATCACCTATAAGCACAGCCGGCCCACCATCAGGGCCACCCACTCCTCCCACTTCATCCCTCTCAAGTGCCTTGTCCGGCCAATAAAGGCATAGACTTATCAAAGATTTATTTATTTTTATTTATTTCTCCACCCCCATTGTTTGTACTTGCTGTGGCTGTCTTCCTTGAGGCACCAGGAACTGAACTTGGGACCTCCAATGTGGGAGGGAGGCACCTAATCATTTGAGCCACCTCCAGTTCCTGCTTTGTTGTATCTCTCATTATGTTTTTCTTCTTGTGTCTCTTGTTGCATCAGCTTGCCGTGCCTACCCATCAAGCCAGCTCACTGTCTTCTTTAGGAGGCACCAGGAACCGAACCAGGGACCTCCCATATGGTTGGCAGGAACTCATTTGAGTCACATCCACTTCCTGTCGCAGACTTTTCAAAAAAATGCACTGATCTCTTCAGAGCATGGCCCCACCTACGTTTCCTCAACTCACTTCTGGCCATTTCCTCCCTAATACTTTTCTAGTCACAATGGTCTTTATGGGACAGTATGTTCTTAAGCCTCCAGGTTTTTGCCAGTGCTGTTTCCTCTGACATAATGCACTCCTTGACAAATCCTCTTCCAGCTTTCCCAGTTTGTATTTCTCCTCTGCTCTTTGGGCCAACCTCTATCTTAGCCTGGATGATCTTTTTATGTATATAACTAACATTGATATAGGATTAACTGAATACCAGGCCCTGTTCTAAGCACAAATATTGAGATTACATTTTACAGTTTTGTGGATTAGACTTTCCATACTGAGACAACAAACCTATGTGGCAGCTATTATTCTTATCCCCATTTTATAGATCAGAGAGGGTAAATAATTTGTGCAAAGTAATACACACAAAACAAAGATTTATACTGAGGCAGTTTGGCTCCAAGATCCAGGTTCTTAGCCGCTATTTCATACTGCTGCTCCAGATGCATTCTGACTGGTCATTTAGGCAGGCTGTCTAACCCTAACATTTTCAGAACCTCTTAAAATAGTAACCAGTTCAGATTCTCCTACATAAGCCCCTTTGTTGGAAACCACCCATTGCTCTTAGGTTTCATGCTCACATCAGTTCCACGTGTTTCCCAAGTGAAACACAGAAGGGCCCAGGTGGATGCTGTGCATACAGTAGGCTTGCATCATTTTTGAGGTACCCTGAGCTCAGGAAACTCAAATCTTTTAGAAGGAGCAATAAGCTTGCTGGAACTTGCCCCAGAGGGAGAAATCAACTTTGTTATACTGAATAGTTAAAAAAAAAAAAAAAAAAAAAAATTCCTAACAGGGCTCAGAAGCCCTACAGGCTCTGCTCCAGACAACCCTCCTTTACATTCTAATTTCTCACCATGCTCCTACCACACTGGTGTCCTCTCATTTCCCTCTCCTCACCATGCTGCTTCTTACCCCAGGGTCTTTACACCTACTGTTCCCTCTACCTGCAGTGCTCTTCTCTCCTTTTTCATCTATTTAATTCCTATGCCATTCTGCAGATTGCTACTCAAGTGGCTCTTCCTCAGGGAAGCCTGACTAAGTCAAATGTTCCCATTTGGTACTCTCACCAACCTGTGTAGTTATCTTATTGCATTTACAATTTTATACTTGTTTGTGTAGTCACTTTATTAAAATATCTCCCTATGTACCAATAATGCAATAAAGACAAGGATTACTTTCCACCATGATAGCTCCAGTGCCCTGCCCTGTGCCTGAGCAGGTCCTCAGTAGATATCTATGAAACAATGAATCTTGAAGTCCTCAAGGATTTTAGAGTGTCTGGCACATAATAGGATCCCAACAAGTGGGTGCTAAATTAACAGTATATAGGAGAACATAAGAAGGGAGAGGATGATCGTTTAATTTTAGAACGCTGTTGTACCATGTGAAGACACTGTTTGCCTTACTTACTTCCCATAGATGTGCAGTTCTACGAGACAGCACAAATGGATGGACCATAGGATTCGCATTAATAACAACAGGATCTCCAACTAGAGAAGCGTGAGATGAGACAGACACAGTGATGATGGCAACCAGTGTATGTTCAGTGGCATTTTCTGGAAGAGGGCTGGCGTTCTCAATGGCAAGATTTAGAAAAGCTAGAACATCTTGGAGAAAACACAACATGTTACCATTTTACAAAGATTTTAACAATGCTCTCCAATCTCTTGCTTGTTTTAAAACCACAAAGGATAAGTGCAATAAATGCTTAAAACTCATTTATTATTACAAGCCTTAAAATCAGTTAGTTGGCTTGGTAGAGGTATCAAGATCTGTGAAGTGTCTGACAGCTTACCCTACTTGTAGAAAAGCAAGTTAACCTGCCACAGTTTCATGGATGCTGTTCTTTTCCCTCCCCTTCCCTCCCCTCCCCTCCCCTTCCCTCCTCTTTCCTTCCCTTCCCTACTTCTCTCTTTCTCTCTTTCTTTCTCTCTTTCTCTCTCTCTTCTTTCTTTTGTAAACATTTTTAGATACGTGTAGCAGATGTTCAGTGCCCTGCCCACATTGCCTTCATACTCTCATACTCACCTTTACACCTCTACATACAGAAGACTACTGACTGAGAACATTTATACTTCTCCCCAAGAGTCAAGGGAACATCTCAGCTTGCACACATGGCAAAACAAAGTGCCAAAGAGTTTAACACCTCAGTGTGGGTGACTCTGAGGTAATACTACTGCATCGGATCCCTGACTTCCCCAGTGGGACTGAGCTCCCTTTGTCCTCTCCTACAATATGCTTGATAACATATCCTTTATTGGCTGCCTTCTCTTCATTGTCTTACTTCCTTATCCCCCTGCTGGTGATTTCTGGGATCCCAAATAAATTATTTGCACTGGAACCCTTCTCTTGGAGTCTGTTTCCAGTAGAATCTAAACTAAGGCAATGTGAAATAATCATTTTTCACAATGTACAACAGAACAAAGAATATTGCAATGGCCAGTCACCATAGAAAAAGAGCCTCAGGGAAATCAGGTCACTACAACTCTGTTTAACACTGAAGTTTGGAAAGACCTCTGGTCCTGTCAGATCTGATCCCTGCTCACCTCACTGGACTCTTCATACTCTTTGTTCCAATTATCCTGATTTGGATAATTAGCTGTTATTCAATAAAGATCTGCCATCCATTCTTATTAGGAAATGTAGGATTTCTTTTTACATCAATTCATTATGTTTTATTAGACATGATACATGAAATATGGATAAAAATACTTCCTAAATGACATTTTTCCGTACAACTTCTGCCTAACCCTGCAGGGTCAGGAAATTACCCAATGCGAGAAGCCACATTGCATTCAGAGACAAAAGTCATTGTATGCTCTACTGAGTTGGCCTACTTTGATTCTGTTCATCTCTGTCCTCCTTTCTCTCTCTTTCATTTGTTCTCTGCTTCCCTTAATTTCACCTGAACCTTTTCTTTATGGTGAAGGTTTTAGCTAAGCAAGACTAAGGCTAGACTCTTGGAACTTCTTTGGAAAAAAGCAAAGAGTTAAGATAATGCCCTGAATTCTAGTCCTATTGTCTCTCCATTCTCAAATTGAAACTTTGTTCCAATTTAGTTGTTCAAGCATTTACTGAGTGCTGAGGTGAGCTAAGCATTGTGTAGGACTTAAGAAATAGGCAAAACAATGCTGAATAGGGCCTGTACCTGCTGCTCCTCTCCCACAGCAGGCACTCACAGTATAATAGGAGGGAAATTGTATCCAGATGTTTAAGGCAGAACCCTGCCCATATTCCTTCAGTTCTTACCATTTCAGTGCCTACAAGTCCAATTCCAGATGCCAGCACCTGTGCTTTTTGTCAGATGGCATCTGCTGGCACCCAAGGCTGAAGAATCAATACTCCTGGGACTGGCTCTCAGTGAATAGCAGGTGGGAATTCACGTGTAAATGCTCCAGCTACCTTGCCCTGGATGGGATTCCTCTGAAGTACATGTCATACACCAGCTCTGAATTCTCCAATGGAATTAAACTACAGTTGCTCACAGAGGTACACACTCTTTATTGGCTGCCTTCTACTTGTCTCACCTCTTTACTCTCCTGCTTCTTGAACTTGAATCCTTGTCTCAGGGAAGCTCCGGAAGAAACCAGATAAAGACAAGAGCTAAGATTTATTTGGTGACCTACTATGTGTCTGGCACTTTTCTGATTATCTAAGCCCCATGAAAGTACTACTTATCTCATTTTAAAGATATAGAGTTCTAGCTAGCACTTGCCCAAGGTATTATAGCAAGTGGCTGGCAGAGGTGGGGTATTGAATTTAAAAGTATTCTTCTGGCCAATTAAAGTCCTCTATGTACTTCTATACCTGCCTTCAATTTTTTAAAAAATGATGATATGACACATGCAAGCATCTTCCCCCTCAAATATCCTGACTTGAATCAGGGAAAAGGTCTATTTAAATGCAATATGAGTATGAAGGGTTGGATAGTGTTTGGAGACAAGTAGATGAATATAGTATGGTGTTTATAAGCTTGGGTTCAAGTTTGAAAGTCAAAGGCCTGAGTCTCAGCTCTGTTACTCACTAGATGTGTGACCCCAATCCTGTGATTTAACATTTCTTTGACTGAGGATAATAATAGTCCCTGCTCCAATGGTTTGTTCTGAAAATTAAAAGCGAAAAACTTAAGGTCCGAGTACAGTGACTATACTTGATAGGTGCTCAGTGAAAGTTTGCCATTTCGTAATCATAGATCCATCTTTTATTGAAAACTTTTATTTGGAATTATATAAATTTTGTTTGCTTATGAACCTTTATGTGACCAACTTACACGTACAAAACTTTCCTCATGGGCAAAAAAGCTACTCTACTCACAACCAACAGAGGGCAATGCTGGTCCCTTGCGCGGCTCGGTATAGGATTAAGAACATGGACTAACCTGCTGGTAGGCTGGAAAAGCTTCCAGACTGCTCAGAGACCCCAAAATATTTCTATTTTTGTAGTGCTAATAGTTCCTTACTCCTTCTGTGTGTCTCTACCAAAAGAACCTTCCTTGACTCTCATTTACTTTGTGAATCTGCTTCTAAAGACAAAAAAGACCTGTCATAGGTGTTTTCACTGTCCTCTTACCTGAAACCACACATTCTCTTTGGCTTCCAAACATGTGCCTCTATATTCAGACATACCCTAATTGTTTAAGAAATGATCTGAAAATGTCTGAACCACAAGATTTGAAAATGGAAGATTTAAATTTCTGCTAATTGATTTCTCCCCAGAATAGCATTTCAAAACTTAATCAGAGATTTTTTTCTATGTGGATGAAATTTTCATTCTCCGAGGGGTATGTGTATAGGTTGGGGAAGGGTACTGTGACCATATGGCAAAGTAATGATGCTTGGGAGTTGTGATAGAGAGAAAAATAGCACCACCCAAAGGTGTCCACATCCTAAACGTCAGCACCTGTGACTATGTTACCATACATGGCAAATGGGATTTTGTAGATGCTTTCAGGTGGAAAATTATCCTGAATTATCAAGGTGGGCTCAATATAATTACAAGAGTCCTTAAAAGTGAAAGAGCCCCAAATAATGGAAAACAGGTATCAAGAAAATACACATGATAGCACGATAGGTCATAGCACCACTAATCACAATAGTCAAAAGATGAAAACAACCTGAATGTCCAACCCAAATGTGAGATACATACAATGACTTATTATTCAGTCATAAAAAGAATGAAATACTGACCCCTCCTACAACATGAATGAATCTACAAAACATTATGCTAAGTTAAAGAAGCTGGCACAAAAGTTCACATATTATATAATTGCATTTATATGACATATCCAGAATTAGTCAGTTCACAGAGACAGAAAACGGATTGGTGGTTGCCACGGGCTGCTGCTGGGGTTGAGGATGGATTGAGGATTAATTGCCTAATGGGCTTGGGGTTTTATTTGAAGGTGATGAATATGCTTTGGAACTAGGTAGAGGTGATGGCTGCACAACATTATGAATGTACATTTTAAAATGGTTAATTCTATGTCGTGAGAATTTCACATCAGTTTTAAAAAGAAAAAGAAAAGAATGGAGGAAGGGGGAAAAGAGGACACACAGTCCCTTTTTAAGAACATGTCCCTAAAAAAGATGGAAGAATAATGAAAGATATTGTTAATGGGGGAAGCGGTGGAGGCATATGGGAATCCCCTATATTTTTTTATGTAACATTCATGTCCTCTAAAGCTTCTTTAAAAATAAAAGTTAAAAAGGTGGAAGAGGGAGGCAGAAGAAAAGAGTCAGCAGGAGAGGTAAGAAAGTCAGAGAAATGCGACATTGCTGACTCTGAAGATAGAGGAAGGCGGCCATCAGCCAAGAAATATGGGTGGTTTCTAGAAGCTGGAGAAAACATAGGAAATTGATTTGGCCTGAGAGCCTCCAGAAGGGAATGCTGACCTGCCTTCAACTTGATTTTAGCCCAGTGAGATCCATGTTGGACTTCTAACCTTCAGTAAGATCATAAATGTATATTCGTTTAAGCCACTGAGTTTGTGGTAATTCGTTACAGCAGCAATAGAAAATATTGATATTACTTGAGAAAATATCGATAAATACATTTTACATGATTGAACTTCCATGGTGGAGCTGACAACATGCTAAAACCTAACTCACTCACATAACATCCCTACTTTTCTTGGCATCTTCTAACAGTTTCTTACCTCACACCAAGTAAAAGCACCAGTTCATCGGATGGCATCATGGCCCCACAGGACAAGTCCCCTTCATCTACCTACCTTCGTTTTCTACCACTCTCCCCCTCACTCCCTCTGCTCCAGCTACATGAGCCTTCCTGTTCTCAAGCACATCAGCCAGGTCCTGCCTTAAAGGGCCTTTGTCCTTTTCATATGCTCTGTCCAAAATGCATCTTCCCTGGATATCTTCACTAGCTATCCTTTAGGTCACTGATAGAATATCACTGTATCAGAGCAGTCTTCCCAGGGCAACCTTATTTCAAATATCAACACTTCCCACCTCTGTGGCTACTTTCTAGCTCCCAAAATTTCATATATTCTTTCTTACCTGACTCCCAGTCCCCTCAAATATAAACTTCATGGAACTGGGAACTTTTATCTATTTGTTCCCTGCTATATCACTAGTCCCAAGTACAGAATCTGACATAGAGTAGGCATTTTTAAAACATTTGTCTAGTGAATAGTGAATGAGTAAATTACTGAATAAAATAATTTTTCATTGTTGTTAATGGAAGTAGGTCCTATTGGCCTATTTGTCAAGACCTTATTGTTTTATGACATTTGAAAACTTGCAATTACAGGCCATTTCATTAGTTCATATTCTCTATTTGTTTCTGCAAGTTGGCCATGTCAATATAAATTTATTTCTGAATTTGATGATGCCTTGTTACCATTACATTAAAGAATGGATTGATTTAAGCTTTTCTTCAATATATTTTTATATGCTAAGAAACTTTGGGATAACTTGGCTCCTCACTAAAGATTTTTCTGAAAAAGAGCTCAATATCTTGAACATATAATCTCTAGAAAAGAGGATAATAATTTTCAGAGCATATCAACTCATCTACCATAAGTAGAGTTGATATTTTATTATGAATTTCCTGTCAGAAGAGCTTAATACATTTCAAAAAGAATTAACACCAATCCTGTTCAAACTCTTCCAAAAAAACTGAAGAGGACAGAAAATTACCCAACACATTTTATGAGCCAGCATTACTCTAATACCAAAGCCAGTAAAGATACTACAAAAAAAGAAAATTACAGACCAGTCTCTGTAATGAACATAGATGTAAAAATTCTCAACAGAATACTTGCAAACTGAATCCAACAGCATATATTAGAAGACTTACACATCATGACCAAATGGGATTTATTCCTGGTATGCAAGGATGGTTCAACATAAGAAAATCAATGAACATAACACACCACATGAAGAAACTGAAGGGAAAAAATCACATGATAATCTCAATTGACACAGAAAAGCCGTTTGACAAAATCCACCATCCTTTTTTGAGAAAAAAAAAAACATTTCAAAAGACAGGAATAAAAGGGAAATGCCTCAATATGATAAAAGACATATATGAAAACCACATAGCCAACATATACTCAATGGGGAAAAGTTGAAAGCTTTCCCTCTAAGATTGGGAACAAGAAAGGATTTCCACTGTCACCATTATATTCAATATCGTACTAGAAGTTCTAGCTAGGGCAATTAGACAAGAAAAAAATTAAAGGCATCAAAATAGGAAAAGAGGAAGTAAAACTCTCTTTGTGGATGACATGATCCTGTACTTAGAAAATCCTGAAGTATCCACTACAAAGCTACTTGAGCTAATAAATGAGTTTAGCAAAGTGGCAGGATACAAGATCAACAAGCAAAAATCAGTAATGTTTTTGTACACTGGCACTGAACAATCTGAGGAAGAAATCAGGGGGGAAATTCCATTTTCAATAGCAACCAAAAAACTCAAATACCTAGGAATTAATTTAACCAAAATATAGTACCTATATACAGAAAACTACAAAACAATGATAAAAGAAATTTTACAAGACCTAAACAAATGGAAAGACATTCCATGTTCAAGGATTGGAAGAATAAATAGCGTGAAGATGTCAATCTTACCCAAACTGATTTATAGATCCAATGCAATACCAATCAAAATCTCAACAGCTTACTTTACAGAATTAGAAAAGGCAATTACCAAATTCATTTGGAAGGGAAAGTGCACCCAAATAGCCAAAAGCATTCTTAAAAAGAAGAGTGACATAAAAGGAATTTCACTGCCTGACCTTGAAACATACTACAAAGCCACAGTGGTCAAAACAACATGGTACTGGTATAATGACAGACACAACAATCAGTGAAACAGAATTGAGAACCCAGAAACAAATTCTCACCTCTACAGCCAACTGGTTTTTGACAAACCTACCAAGTCAATGCTAACAGGACAAAACAGTCTTTTCAACAAATGGTACTGGGACAACAATATCTATAACCAAAAGAATGAAAAGGAACCCTATCTCACTCCCTATATAAGAATCAACTCAAAATGGATCAAAAACCTAAATATAAAAGCCAGAACTATAAAACTACTAGAAGAAAGTGTAGGGAAACATCTTCAAGACCTTGTAGGTCGTGGTTTCTTGGACCTTACACCGAGTGCACATGCAACAAAAGGAAAAAAAGATAAATGCAACCTCCTAAAAATTAAACACTTTTGCACCTCACAGGACTTTGTCAAAAGGGTGAAAAGGCAGCCCACTCAATGAGAGAAAATATTTGATAATCACATATCTGATAAGGGTTTATTTTCTAGGATATATACAGAGATGTTACAACTCAACAATAAAAAGACAAACGACCCAATTAAAGATGGGCAAAAGACCTGAGTAGACATTTGTCCAAAGAAGAAATACAAATGGCAAAAAAACACATGAAGAAATGCTCAACATCACTAAAGATTAGGGAAATGTAAATCAAAACTACAATGAGATATCATGTCACACCTACCAGAATAGCCACTATTAAAAAGACAGAGAACTTCAAGTGTTAGAGAGGATGTGGAGAGAGAGGAACACTTGTTCACTGTTGGTGGGAATGCAGAACAGTAGAGCCACTATGGAGGACTGTTTGGCAGTTCCTAAAGAAGTTGAATATAGACTTGCCACATGACCCCACAATGCCACTACTGGGTATATACCCAGAAGAACTGAGAGCAGTGACATGAACAGACATTTGCACACCAATGTACATAGTGATATTATTCATGACTGCCAAATTTGGAAACAACCCAGGTGTCCATCAACAGATGAATGGATAAACAAACTGTGATCCATTCACACGATGGAATATTATGCAGCTGTAAGAAGAAACAAAGCTGTAAAGCATATGACAACATGAATGAACCTGAAGGATATTATATTGAGTGAAGCAAGCCAGATACAAAAGGACAAATACTGTATGATTGCATTTCTATAAACCAAACATATTGTTGCATATTGTATGATTTTTTAAAAAAGTGTATGTATCTAGTTAAAAAAAAATACTTCATAATAAACTCTCTGCTTTCCTAAATTAAGGATAAAAATGATAGTAGGCCCACAGCTGGATCATAGGAAGAAATTGTGAAAAAATATTCAAGCTATGTTAAAATGCTGTCACATGAATTCATAGAAAGACAGAGATTGAGCAGCCATGTCTTTTTACCCAAGAAGAGGAGACGTGAAAAATGAGTTGAACTCCTTTAATGGGGATTGTAAAATAATGCCTGACAGCTGGGTATAGGGCATCAGGGAATGATAGGGATTATGGTGAAACTGAAAATTTATTCTCATCTAAAGGAGGCAGCCACTACATGCCCTTGTGGAAATGTGGGCCAAGTTGCCAGATGTTCTAATTTTTATGAGGAGCCAGAAATGGAGATTTTTGTGTGTAATCTGATACTTAGAATACCATGTAGCCCAAATGCATCTAAGAGTCTCCAGTTTGTGACCCAAGGTTTCAGCCTAAATTTTCTCCCATGTATGAGGAAAAAAACGTAGAACAAATTAAATTAAAGCAAAATCATTCTTAGATATCATTATATCCTTCCTAAATATCCTATCTGTGGAGTTAATGTGATCAAGTTGCCTGTTATTTCAATTTCAAAAAGACGGGTGTATTTACAAAATAGGAGCAGTTACATTCAAGCAGAATTTACCATACCTTACCTTAGAAAACAAGTCAATATATAGAATTTGTAGGAATATAGAACAGTCCTGCCCAATATATAATTTTACGTTTTCTGATAGTCACACTAAAGAAAATGTTTTAAAAAAATAATGAGGGAAATGGACTTTGGCCCAGTGGTTAGGGCGTCCGTCTACCATATGGGAGGTCCACGGTTCAAACCCCGGGCCTCCTCGCCCCGTGTGGAGCTGGCCATGCGCAGTGCTGATGCGCGCAAGGAGTGCCGTGCCACGCAAGGGTGTCCCCCGCGTGGGGGAGCCCCACGCGCAAGGAGTGCGCCCGTGAGGAGAGCCGCCCAGCGTGAAAAGAAAGTGCAGCCTGCCCAGGAATGGCGCCGCCCACACTTCCTGTGCCGCTGATGACAACAGAAGCGGACAAAGAAACAAAAGCAGACAAAGAAACAAGACGCAACAAATAGACACCAAGAACAGACAACCAGGGGAGGGGGGAAATTAAATAAATAAATAAATCTTTAAAAAAAAAAATAAATGAAATGTAAAAAGTTTTAAACATAGTAATTCTATTCTTATTTATTTTTTTGGAGATATCGGGGATTGTACCCAGGTCCTCATATATGGGAAGCAGGAGCTCAAATCTCTGAGCTATACCCACCCCCCTAAAATCAATTTTAATGTTATATTTTATTTAACACAATATAACCAAAATATTGTTTCAACATGTAATCAACATTAAAAAGTATTAATAAGATATTTCACATTTTACACTAGATCTTTAAAATTTAATGTGTATTTTACACATTCAAGTGCTTAATAACAACATGTGGCTAGTGGTTAACATATTGCACAGTACAGCTATAAGTTGACTGTTGTTCTTGCAAATATTATCATTTATTTTTATTGGAAATACCAAAGTTAGAAGTTATCTTAGAGGTTTTTTTCCTTCTTTTTTTTTTTCAGTTTTAAGCTACCCATTATTAATTCCTAGAAAAATTTGTTTTTGTGTGGCATTTTTTTGGCCATTTGACAGTTTGGCTATTACTCAATACTTAAAGTAACTGATTCTAAAGCAAATGGTTAAATCCATTAACTGAGTTATTTTAAGAAATCAATCCATGCAACAGGGAGAAAAAAAATCACTTAAACCAGGACTTCTTTAATCTTTTTTGTTCCATGTACCCCTTTACCAGTCAAGCAAAAACCATGGATCCCTTCCTAAGTCCACACTACACTGTGTATTATTTAATAAATATATCATACCTGCACCAATATGTCCCCGGAAGAATAATGTTTTTTTGAATTTCAATTCAAGCTTACCGGCCCTTTGTTAAGAACCCCTGACTTAAAACAATGTCTTGCATTATGTATTATGTATCCAAAATTGGGGTAATTTAATTTTTGAATTTTAGGACTTGCTTTTTTCATTACGAATAAAATGCATACCCATTATTTTATTTTATTTTTTTACAAAAAACAAACAATATAAAGGGAAAAAAAATTTTAAGTCTCCTTATTCCTCCTTACTCCTGCTGTCTTACCACTTCCAGCCCCAATCTATTAAAAAAAAAAAAATCCGCTGTTAAATTCCTTGGTATATCCTTCCAGAAATTTCTATGTGTGTTTCCGTGTGAATGTAGATAGATTTTTTTTAAAGGGCGATCCTCTCATGTTCATAGTTTTAAGACATCCTGTCCCTACTCCATGGATTACTGCCTCAAAACACACAGATCTGCCTTCTTCTTTTAATGGCTCCAATAGCCATAGCATATACGTAGTGCTGTTTATTTAACCAGCCCTCTACTGATGGGCAAATAGTTGTCTCTAGCTTTTGTTATTATAAATAAATCTACATATATCCTTAAGTCATTGTGTGATAATTGTTATTGCGTAGAGTTCCAGAGGTGGAAGGCTGGCTCTGAGAGTGTGCAGATTTCCAGTGCTGGGAGATACTGTCAAATTGCCCTCCAAAGAATTTAACACCAGTTCACTGATTCACATATCAGCTGCATATAAGAGAACATTTTAATTGCAAAGTAGACTTTCCAATGCCTGATGGTACTGTTGGCACAGGCACAGACCACCGGACAGCTTCCAAGACCAACATGGAGAAGTCCACCAAATGCTACATAGCCAAAGCTACAGATAGGAGTCTAAAGTTACACATACTGACCTGTGGCTGCAAGCAACAAAAACAGCAAATGGAAAGAAGTCATCATTTGCTTGAAAGCCTCTTGCCTTCTCGGAGAAGCTTTGACTGCACTAGCCAAACCTTTACTGGCTTCTGGGGATTGGCACCCTCTTGGTAAGGAGTCATCTCGGGGAGAAACATTCTGTCTCCAGGTGCCCTATGTACACTTTCCCATGACACAATTCTTGATACAAGGTCTGTAAAGTGACACCTCCTTCTCTCAAAAGGATAAAAACTTCAGCAAGGGGATTTACTTGAGCAAGGTGGAAAAGCCTCCAATGCACATTCCTCCATTTGCAAAGATCTCCCAAATCCTGGTAAATAAATCTGGGATGCCCAGAATTAGCGGGAATTCTTCAGGAAATGGGCAGCTTATTAGACTCACTCATTTTAAAAAAAGGATTCCATTTTAAAATGACTTCAGGTCTCTAAGGCACATTGTCCTCTTGTTCTTTGTGTTTATCACACCCAGACTTGGAATAAGACCCAGAGTCTCTGTTTACCAAGTTTGCAGAGGGTTTATAAATTGCTAGGTGAGGCTAATACGCAACTAGATAAAATACACACACACAAAAATAATAATAATCATGGCCAAAAGCCAATGGGATGCAAGTTAATAAGTTAAATAAAAAACTTGGGAGAAAATCAGCTTTAGGACCACAGGTGGGAGAGACCTGGCTAAATGGATAGTATACATAAAAATATCTCTGGCGGCAGCAAATAGGTGACCCACAGGCTAAAGATGGCCTGTAGATCACATTTTTACAATGAACAAGACTTCTAAAAATTTGAAGTTCAATAGCATTTGATTTGTCCAACACTACTGTTTACCAGTTCCCAGCCCTCCCTATAAAACCCAGTGCTTCTCACATTTACCCACCCAGCTCCTGCAGGCACTGGTGTTTGTAATCCCTGACTTAGAGATTCCAATCAATTGCTATCACCATAGGAGTCAACTGCTGTTATGGTTATCTAAATAGGATTATGGAATTTCTGGCAGATTCAATAGGAGGAGAATGCTGGGAACAAGGGCAATTACGGTTGAACAAAATTTTGCCCTGCTCTGGCTTTTCAAAGGGACATTAATAAATGTCCAGGGAATGATCATCTAGGGGTGGGTCCAAGCCATGTCCTGTGAAGGATGGTTGAAAAGCAGATCTATGGGGTCTCTTGATTTGGTGCCCTTTTCTCTAGCTCTGCTGCCCTCTTCCTAAGGAAACCACTACCATCTCACACTTGAACTACTGCAACGACCTAACTTCTCAGCTTCGCATCTCCCTCTCCGCTCACCCTCCGTACCCAGTGCATTTCTATATTATGCTTCCTAAATAGTTCCTGAATCTGTACACTTCTCTCTCACTTTATTCCTAACCACCGCCATCTCCAGCCTGGTCCAATTGCCTTCCTAATGATTTTTTAACAACCTCACTTTTTCCTCTCCCATGTGTTTTCCAAACTGCACCCAGCAGTCTTTTTAGGACATAAGCACACTTTCCCTTGTCTCCTGAGTTCCCACCACATCGTTCTTTCTGCCCTCAAACACGCCAAGCTCGTGTCCATCTCAGGACTTTTGTCCACAGTTTTCCGTCTTTGAAACACTTGCCCCACATCTTAGTACAATTTGCCTCCTTTTCAACATTTACATCTCACCTCAAATGCTACCTCTTCAAGAGGCCTTTCTAAATCACTCTGGCAGAAGCGCCCACTCCCAGTCACCTCCTGCCATGTTTTCCTAGTTTTTTCACAGCATTAATTGGCAGTGGTTTAAATATTTTTAGTATGTTTGCTGTCTCTCCTCCACTAGAATGTAATTCCTGGGCAGGGATCCTAATCATCTTGTTCACTGCTGAATCCCCAGTGCCCAGAAAAACACATATTGACTAGCTCCTTGAAAAACCTCAGTTACTTCCCACTGCTTAGACGCTCAAGACCGAAATCTTCCATGCGGTCTATAGGTCCCAGCAGGTCTGGCCCCTGACTATCTCTCCAGCTCATTACATACATCTCTTTGCTCCGACTACTCTGACTAGCTTCGATGTTTTCAAAGACGCCCATCTCCTTCCGCCTCAGGGCTTTTGTGCATGCCGTCTCAGATGCCTGGACACACTTTCCCCAGATCTTCACATGCTCCCTTTCCTTGTTCCGCTCTCCGTCCCCCTGACCTCCAGGCAGGCCCCCCCTGAACCTCCTGTCTACAGTTCCCCTTCTGCCTCCGTCACTCTAGTTCCTTCATAGCCCTTACCACTAGGTGAAATCATTTGTTTTCTTGGTTTTTTTCAGCCTCTCGCACAGCGTTTTAAGCTGCGTTAGTTCAGGATTTGATGTGTGTTGTTTACCATTGTATCCCCGGCAACGGCATGAGTGCCCAGCACCAAACAGGTCTACAAATAAGTGTTGAATAAATCAATAACTCAGACAACCCTGGGAGGTACCACTTACTATTTCTATTCTACAGATTTAAAAAAAAAGAGGTCTGGAGAGGTTTTGTCACCTGCCCCAGGGCCCGTGGCTGGTAAGTGGAGGGCTGGAATTGAAATCCAGACCTGGCTCACAACAGGTGTCTGTGCCCCAGCTCGACTCCTGCTCTTAACTCGTGTTTCGCTCCCTCCAGCCCCATCGTCTGCTTCGGGGCTCCTTAGAAAGCCTACACATATTGTCACAGACACCAAAGCAGCAACTGCCTCGGACATGCACAAACATAGACACACACACACACCCCGAGAAAAACCAAAACTCCTTTTTTTCATGTAGAATTATTCTTATCTATCCAGATATTTGACAAAATACTACAGAATTAAGACAGATCTACTGATAATCAAGTGCCAAACATCAGCCTGTGATTAAATTAAATGCTCATTCATTTATTCATTTATTCAAGCACCTGTTATTTATTGTACTCTGGAGACCCCAGCGAGCTTGAGGAAAAGCAGACCAGGTGGGTCTACAAGCCCATTCAGCCAAAGCCCTGTGATCATTGAAGTGTGGAGCAGAGGAGCACCTGGGTGATTCCAAAAATGTAGATTTCTGGATACCCTTTTCTACTAAAGAGATCTCTCTATGACTTGATTCTCACCATGAAACCATAGTTTAAGCACTATTCGCATCTCCATCTTAAGATGAGAAAACAAGCACAGATAGGTTAAGTGAATTTCCTAAGGTCACACAGCCAGTAATTGACTGGGCTCCAACTAGAACCCGAGGTGTATTTCCCACACTCAACCTCTTAACAGCTCTCTGTTATGTCCTTCATTCTTGACCATTTGTAAGTTCTTTCCCCCAGGGGGAGCACACAAGATCCTAGCTATTCAAAGTGTGCTGTGGCCAGCATCTTCAGCACCACCTGAGAGCTTGTTAGAAATGCAAATTCTTAGGCCCGCCCCAGACTTAATGTATTGAAATCTGCATTTTAATAAGATCCCAGGTAATTTGTCTGCACAGGAAGTTTTGAGGATCCTGCTCATCAATGAGTGCAAACACAAAGTCAGAGTGATTCTTAGAACTCCCAACCTCTCCCAAGAAGAATTTTCCTTCTTAGCATCCAACCAGTTCAGAATGAACGGCTGAAAGCACCAGTGGGTGACGGAGTTAAAGCCTAGTGTCTGCTGCCACCCTGTGGTGAGAAGTGCCACCCTGCCGGGATTTGCTCTTCTCCAGAAAATAATGGGGGAATGTTGGGAGGGAGGAGTGAGGCAGGTTCTTAACTTCTTCAGCTATGTTCTGTAGGAAACCACGAAAAACTTCCAAGATACAATAAATAGCCCTTGGGGTATGTTGTGAGATATCCAGATGACAACTAGTCTTTTCTTTTTGTTTTTTAAAGATTTTATTTATTTTATTTATTTCTCTCCCCCCCCCCAACCCTGTTGTCTGTTCTGTGTCTATTTGCTTCGTGTTCTTCTTTGTCCGCTTCTGTTGTTGTCAGCTGCATGGGTGCGGTGCCATTCCTGGGCAGACTGCACTTTCTTTCTCACTGGGCAGCTCTCCTTACGGGGTGTGCTCCTTGCGCATGGGGCTCCCCTACGAGGGGGACACCCCTGTGTGGCAGGGCACTCCTGTGTGGCAGGGCACTCCTTGTGCGCATCAGCGCTGCACATGGGCCAGCTCCACCTGGTCAAGGAGGCCCGGGGTTTGAACCGCGGACCTCCCATGTGGTAGACGGACGCCCCAACCACTGGGCCAAGTCCGCTTCCCGACAACTAACCTTTTCATGCATGTGCTTCAGGATGGAGAGAACCTTCACCAGTTCCAGTCGAGAGATCTAACTGAAACCAGGAAGTTTCCCTCCTATTTGAAATTCAAACATGTACACCTTGAATGAGATAATCAGTTGGTTTGTGATTATTTCATTACCCATCCAAATGGAGTGATTAAGCAATCATGTCACTATTTCTGCATTTGCCTTGCCCAGCAATCTACTACACGTGTTCCACAGCATGCTAAGGAATTTCCCACACCTTTGTCAAATGCATCATTGGCGACCTCTAAGTCATGGTAAACAGGGTCAGTCTCACATGTGATGTTTCTAACACTTGGAAAGGAATAAGAAGGAGAGTCCAAAACTTTCCTACGTCCGTTGCCCAAAACTGCTCAGAAGTTGAACTGGCCCACAGTTTGAAGTTTCTGAGATCAAGACCTAAAGAAATCCAAACCTGCAACTTCAGGTGAGATTGATAGCAATGAACCACCCTCAGCTTTACATAACAGAGCCCTTCAAGACTGCCTACGGAAAAGCTGGCCAGTACCGAAGATTTCAGCAACCCAGAAAGAAAAATGGCTCCTTCAAAAAGAAGGGGATTGAAAGGTAGGAACTGGGGACTCATTTGTTTTCCATTTGGATTTGGTATTAAACAGTGTTCACTATGATGATCAGAAACAGTAACGTCTCTTGCATTTAGAAATGAAGACTCTCTTTGGATTGGGGGAGGGAGAAGCCTGTATTTTCACATTGTCACAGGAAACCTAGTGGCACAATGGAAACCTCATTTTTTGATCACCCATGTCTTAATTGTAACAGGAAAAATCCTTTCCTCTCCACCTGAATTTTTTAAAATTTTATTATGTCTAATATAGGTTGATATTTCAGTCTCAGAATTTTAGACACCCCATCTCCCATGCAAATAGCATTTTGAAAAATTCAGTCAACATTTTTCAAAATGAGTCCATGAACAAAGCTTTCTTTTCCCTTTCCCTGCAAGTTTGGCTACTGGAATATGTATTAATCATATTTCACCCACATGCACTTTCTTTAAAGTAACCTTAAAACTATCTTATAACTGATATTTCTTGCCAATGGCAAAGCCTGAAGACAGTCATTAAAGACTCCAAACATAATACATTTTAATTTCGAACGTCAGTGTGGTGAAATATTTTCCAATTTCTTTGGGCTTCTCTCTTACATTCTACATGAGGTATTTTCAAAAGGCCTGCTGCTTCAAAGATCAAACTTCTTAACTTCCATGGACAAAATGAAATGTGGCAGGGATTTCCACTTTCCGAAAGAAATAGGAATTTAACATGAAAGCAATCCAACCAAATAAGTTCACTACCAACCAAGGTATTTAGAACCTTAAGGAGGAAGGGTTCTTTCCATACCCTAAATGGCAGATTCCTGGGCCCTAGAGCAAAATCACCTTTGTTAATTATATTAGCAGCAAATTGGCGCCCAAAGCAGGGATGGGCATAATAGAGGGAAGCGCCTTCAGAGACACTCTAGAAATTCAAGGACTGTTTATAGTTGATTTTTAATCTGGGTCATTAACCTGCTGGGCTTCAGGATTCCTGCATCTCCTGAAGTTGTATTTCTGTTGTTTTGGTTGAATGTGTGTGTGTGTACCTATTTATGGTGGTAGAAATTGATGGCTTTTAAAAATGATTCTCAGGGGTCCATGGGGGATTAATCCTAGCCCATAGATTGTCTTTGGGCAAATTAGAAAATGGGTGCTCCTCCTTCAGGACACTTTACTGCCATCTGCTGGAAAATTATTGTCATAACTCTACACAGCTATGATGTCTACATGTGAATTGTGAACTGCGCCCCCTGGAAGTTCTGAATGTACAACCTGCAAGGTCTCTCTTGTTTTGACTTCAAGCTTGTGCTCCCCCTTTACCTTTTATATTTTATCCACACAGATCTGATCCACAGGGTAATAAAAGCTACCATTAATTGAATGCTTAATTATATTCCAAATATAGAAATTATTTCTTTTATTTTTTCACCTTTTTGAGAATATTATGCCCATTTTCAAATGGGAAACTGAGCTTATAAAGTAAACAGCATGTGTCAGATCACACAGCTTAGAACTGTTGTGCAGGGTTGACCCTAAACCATTTAACTAAAATGCCTGGGCACTTACCAAACTACTTTCCATGTATAATTACAGACAATAATGAATGATTGATATTCACTATAGAACAATGTTTCCCTGGACTAAGGTAAAAACGTTACTTGTGGGACCTGAGATTATTTTTAGGTAGTATATGGAGAGCATTTAAAAATGTTAATCCGTATTAGAAATATGTGTGTGTATATATACATGCACATACATATATATATAAAATGTAAAACCTGGGTTTCATAGATATTACTGCTTTGGATGAGGCTAACAACAAGAAAGAACTGTCAATGGAAGAAAAATATTAGGTAAATAATGGTTTCTTGGTATGGTAGTGTTGGTGTTAAATCATGTCCCTACAAAAGGCATGTTCAGATCCCAAACCCTGGTCCTGAACTCTTCTGTAGACTGGACCTTTTGGATGTTACTAGCTAAAGTGTGTCCAAACTGAATGAGGGTGGCCTCAATCCAACATTTCCTTATATGCAAAGGAAATTGGACACAGAAAGAGAAGCCATGAGGAGCAACCAGAAACTGAAAGTCAATGGGACCTATAAAAAAAGAGAGGAGACACTGTCATGTGAATTGCTATGTGATGGAAAAGCCAAGGAACCCTTAAACTTGCCGACCAGTCAGAAAATACTGACCCAGGGATGAAATGAGCCGTCTAGAAACTGAGAGCCAATAAATTCCTGTTCTTAGGCCAACCTATCCTATGGTGTTTGTTTTAGCACCTGGGAAACGAAGACAGGTGGTATTCAGTCTAGCATACAGATTAACAGCACAGACTTTGGAATCAGATCACCTGAGTATAAATTACTTCATCTTTGTTTTAATCTCCTTATTTGTGAAATGGAAATGACATCATGAGGATTAAATTATTTAATACACATGAAAGCTCTCAAAAGAATGTTTATTGCTTAGAAAATTATCAAGAAATGTTACCTATTTTTATTATTAAAATATGACAAAATTATGAAGATGGTATGTGACTATTTGGAATTTTGGAAATGTGAATTTAGAGTTATTAATCTAAATGAGTGTACTATGTAAATCCAGCATTTATCAGACCTCAGGGACCTGTATTCCTTATTGACTACCATAACAAATTTTCTCATCACTGTGGCCACTCAACCACCAAATCTAGCAAAAAATTATCTCAACCATCATTGACACAAAAGTGCCAATTTGCCAACAGGAAGCAATGTATTTTAAAATCCACATACCCGGATTAAAATCTATATTCTACCGTTGGTCAGTTAATTTTACCTCAACTTACTCAATACAATGGAGGTCATAATACCCTACCTCTTGCAATGCAGTGAGGATTAAATGAAATAGCGGCTAGAATGCACTTAATACACTTTGGTGACAACACACTAAGTAGTTGATTTGACTCTATTATTTTGTGACTTGATTCTTGGTCTGTAATTTCATTTGTTGGTTTTGTATGATTTGTTCACATTTGAAGTTTGAGTAATAACTTTTCAATTTCCTTAATGCAAATTATTTTTCCTTTGTTTAGGTGGCATAGAGCTGTATCTACCAACTTGGTAAAACAAAATGTATTGGTCCCCAAAGAGGAATTATCTAGTGATAGTGATGTGGAATTTCATGAAAGCCAGCAAAATAAGAAAAAAAAAGTAATGAAGCAGATGAAGAGTGCTTTTGGAAGGATGCTATCATGCAAGTATAGAAGCAAGCCAGCAAGTAGCAGTGGAGAGGGTTCCACTAATCATAAGGAAACCCTTCTTTCAAATATGCAAAGCCTTCTTCCTCGAATTGTCAAGGAGCTCCCATCTCCCAAGTTATTTACCAAACCAAGAATGAGAAAGCTCCCACAGAATGGTAAGCAAAGGCAATTTATCATTAAATGTGGAGGCCAAGGGCAAGAGTGAAGTTAGAGTTTATTTTCTTGCTACCCAAAGCATGGCATCTTCCTGGGAGTTGGAAATACAGACTCTTGGGCACCACCCAGGGTTGCTGAGTCAGAATCTGCATTTTAGCAAGATCCCCACATGACTTTTATGTGCATACATTTTGGAAAGCTCTAGATTAGATTCTTTGAGGTCCTTTCCAGTCCAATTAATCAGTGGTCTAATCACATCTAACGTCATTTCTTATTTGAATAAATATATATACACATATACACATATGTAATAGAAAATTAAACCAATATGATTTTTTGTTTGTTTTTATTTTGTTTCTGGAGAAAGTAGTGATACAACTTTTCAAATGACCACTTCCCCACAGCGGAGGGGGTGGTGAGAATTAAATGGATAATATTTATGATGGGTAAGTTATAAAGGGCATTTTATTGACTGTATCTATCTCCTAAGTACTTAGTGGGAAAAATCAACATTTGAACTGTTAACTTTAAGGTTTTTTTGAAAGGTAATGCTGTTGGGGGTCCTATGAACTGTGATGAACACCACCGCCACTGTCTGCACTCTTCTCTGTAGCTTTTTAATGTCTTTTACAGTACAGCATCAAGCACCACATACAATCCTTATTGGACATGGAGGGCATCTACACACAACCTCACCTTTCACATATGATCAGGCTGCAAACATGGTGCGTGCCTTTTCAAAATAAAAACAAAACAAAACAAAGCACACACTCACAATCTGATGGTTTCCAGCTGACTGACTGCTCTTTCAAACAAAATCTCTCTTCTGGAAAAAGCAGCCACTAATACAAGCATCCAAACATCTAGCAATTATCTGGTATGGATCGACTTGTATATTCCTGTTGAAAATAGCAAAGATGATATGCTTCTATACTAATGGACCTGGACTTGGAGAGTCCAGCAGGAAACAGAGGACCAAATTTCTTTTCCTAATCCATGCAATGGCTTATTTCCATCTTGGTTTAAATAGCAAATCTCTACACTAAGATTTCTTTAGAAAACATTCCCAAACTTCAGGATACAGCTCAACCATTATTTCCTGTTTTTTCTGTGGCCCAAAGACAGTTGCTCTTTCCAGGTGATCCCCAGAACATTTTTTGTTTAATAAATACTTTCTAATGCACTTTTTATATACCAACCATAATATTAGGGTTAGAGTAGCAAATAGAACATGCAAGTCCTGATGGAGTTAAAGCATAAAGGGACATTCAAACATTACACAAAATACTATATCTGATGCAAAAGAAGCAGCACTGGGTGCTATTGAAACACATCAAGGTGCTCTAACCTTAGGGGAGATGGTTCAGGAGAGCCCTCCCTGAGGAAGGGCCAACTAAGTTGAGATCTAAAGGATAACTATGAGGTAAGGAAAGAATAGGGAGAGCAGTCTCCCAGAAACGGGGAAGAACATATTTAAAGTCCCAATATTAAGAGGGCACAGAGCATGATTAAAAACCAAAAATAATGCAGTATGGTTGGAACAGAAAGAGCCAGGGAGAGGTAAATGATGAGGTGGTCAGGAAGTTGAAGGTATATTAAGAATTTTCTACTTTTACCTAAGGATGATAAGAAAACTTCAAATACTTTCAAGCTGGAGATCTGTATGATCTGATCTGTGTTTTTTGAAAACTACCTCTGGCTGCAGAGTAGAGCTTGGATTGAAGGGGGATAGAGGCCGATGATTGAAGAACTGCATAGGTTCTTCCATTAATTCAAAGAAAGGATAGCATTAGCTTTCATTAGTCATGGCAGTGGGGATGTGGAGGTAAAGGGGGAAATAATCATAGGTAGAATTTAAAAGATTAGGGCAGGCGCTAGACATTGGGGAGTGCAGGAGTGGGAGGAGTCAGGACAAAGTGTTAGGTCCGTGGGCTGGGCACCTACATTGAAAGTGGAGCCATCATTCGTTGAGATTAGGAATAATGAACCTGGTTTGGAAAGGAAGGTATACATTCTAGTTGGACTTGCTGAGTTGAGGTCCCTGCAGGATAGCCAAATGGAGATATTAAGTAAGCTATTATATTTGAAGTCTGAAGCTCCAGAGGAGTCAATATTGATGGACTAAAAGGAAGACAAGATGACTTTAGGGGCTGCGTACAGTGCCATTAAAACATATTAAAACACCTTTTATCCAATGCCCTGTCAATTCTTTCGACTACATCAAGGAAAAAGCCTCATTTGTACCTGTTTTGTTTTTATACAAAAGGAGATTAACCTTAAATTTAGTGCCTTCTGCAGATAATAACATGATTTTGTTTCTATCATATTAACTTTGATGTCTATTTATGATACTAGTTTTCAACATATGATAGTATTATAAATTTTTCTTTAAAAACATAGTAATTGAATTAAAACTTGAACTGATACAAAGAAAAGTATTACAGACCTTGCCTCCTAGATATGGGAAAAACCATTAAGATGATATGTTAATGACTGAGCCTTGAGCCTCCTTGCTGGAGAATAGATTTAAACTTTGCTGCAACCAACAACAAATACTCAAGGGATAGCCTTGCACCTTAGAGGGTCACTTTTTCTACTTCCATAATCATTAGATGGCAAAACAATGCAGGGCAAAACCAAAGTCTCAAAGAGAAGGGGATAATCCCCTTGTCAAGATTAGGTTGGCCTCTCCTAAGGTCATTATTGCAACCAAAGGAAAATGTATGCAGGAGAAAGTGTAAGGTTAGGAAATGCTTTCAAATCCAAGAAAATCCCATGCAAATCCAAGGGAAAAAAGCCACCAAGGTAGCATGTGATGCTGTTTTATCAGAATAATTTCTAATATGAAGAATATATTTATAATTGTGATCCTTACAGGCTCTTTTTGCCCTCCTTTCTCTAAGCAACTATACAGGTTGATGTAGTAGAAGCAGAGACAGAGGAGATAACTCAAGGAAATACACTCCTTCGGGCCAGGCGAACCACCAAGCGGTTATCTGTGACATCACTTCCTTCAGGACTGCAAAAGGTAAATTCTTCAAACACACACACTTGCCTCTAAAAATTTATGCATGTCAAGATTTAAGGATTTCACAAAAACCAAGTTCTCTCCTACCACAAGCCCCCAACAATAAATCTTTTAAATCTGCTGTTTGTGCCTCCTCTCCAAGAATTTAGGACACGGAAATCGAGCTTTCCAGGTCAGATTCCTCTACTTCTGAGCTCAAACTGCTCAATTCTAACTGCAATCTGAAGATCAGAATCTGGAGTTTTAAGCTTTATATTGACTTTCTCAACTGTTCAAATGCCAAGTTAGTACATTAACAATCTGGCCTATCCATGAGCTATGTGGAGACAAAATTAATAGACCAAGCTGATAGAACTTTCTAGAAGGATTCAAGTGTACAATGACTAACATGCAAATCATTTGCCACCATGTGGCTATTGGACTTGAAGATGTGGCCATGCAACTAAGGAATTGAATTTTTTAAGGAAACCCATAGAACAGAGACCAAATTAACAACTGGATCCAGTGATAATCACCTTTCATGTAGCCACTAGCCACGTGCTGATGTAAATTTAAGTGAATTCAAATTGAGCAAAATTAAAAGTTCAGTTCCTCAGCCACACTAGTTGCATTTCAGGTGCTGAATAACCCCCTGGCTAGTAGTTACCCTATTAGACAGTGTAGACATAGAACATTTCCATCTTTGCACGAAGTTCTATTGAATGTCAGCACTGCTCTAGAGAACATGACTTTGAGAATGCACCACTGCTAGTGTTGAATTTTGCCTCTGTGTTCTAGGTTCATGTTTATTGTGGCCCAAGTATGTGTTGGACAATTTCTACAGGGATCCAATGGACATGGTCCTGCTTTTGTGGAGCTTATAGTCTTATAGAGGGGACAGACATTAAAGCATGGCATGGCAGAGCAGTGAGACAAGGGTAATCTTGTTAATAAATGGTGCTGGGACAAGGGAACATCCATCTGGGGAAAAAAATGAAATTTGATCCCTATCACATAGCATACACAAAAATTAATTCCTGTTGGATTATGGATCTAAGTGGGGAAGGCAAAATATTAAAACTTCTGGAGGACAACAAGAATACCTTCACCTCAGGATAGAGAAGGACTTCTTAGGACACAAAAAAGCACTGAACATAAGGGAAAAGATGGCTAAATTTGGCTATATTAAAATCAAAAATTTCTGTTTATCAAAAGATATTAGAATCTGTCAACTGGAGGCTGTTAGACTGAATCTGGCCTGAAGAGGTATTTTTTTTTTTAGAGGTTTTTATTTAAACATCAGTCTGTTCTCAAACGTGTATTTGAAATTAGTTGATCACATTTAAAAAGTAGGACATTTTAAATCAAAATCTGGATTTTCAGCTTTCTCCTGAAAAATAGGAAGATTTGGGAACACTAGGCCCACAATTCCTTATGGCAACAAACAGGAGCTGCACGGAGGCTGCCTCCTTTGAGGGCATCACATTCTCTCCAGTTCACACGGGCCCCACTGGTCTTGGTTTACAAAACCTATCTTGCTCTTCTAGGCATTTGAATTTATAATAGTTGTATTCAACAAAGAAACACATAAAGAGCTTAGTAATTACCAAGTGGACATGTGCTTTGTAGGAAAAAGTACTGGGTTCTTTAGGAGAGAAAAAAAAGGGATTCTACTTCAAATGGTTTAGAAAAGGCTCTCTGCAAGTGATTATTTGAGCTGGGACAAGCTGGCAGGGCAGTGTCAGCAGACACCAAGTGTAAACTACTTCATCAGGCAGAAGGTAGGAACCAAATGTGGTCCCATATCCTACTATGTGCAGATCTCACATAAATCCTATTGCTAATTATTAAGCGGAAGTGGAAGGAAACATGAACCCAATAAGACTAAAACGGGTAAATTAGCTAGGAGCCACGACCTAGGAATGATTTCCAATAGCAACAGTATTAGAACAGATACTCGTAACCAGCAAGCCAGGGACAATGAAAAAAAGTATTAGATGTGGGGAGAAAAGAATCCAGAGCTTTCCTTTTATCTTTGGAGACATGTCTGCCATGAAAATAAGGAAACCCGCAGAACAGAGCCAAATTAACGACTGGATCCAGTGATAATGAGCTTTCTGGGGCACTGGTCCTCAACAGCCCCACAAGCTCACTGTGCTCAGCAGCTGCAGAGGCAATTTCTTCTTCCCCTTGCGAATGACCTGCTTTTTTCCCTGACGCTGTATATTCTTTCAGAGCCAGACAATCTCATTTCTCTGCACCCTATAGATCTCTTCAAAGAGAGCTTTGGGCACAAAGGAGATACATGGGGCGTGGAGAATAATATGAATACGGTCTCCAACCCAACATTGTTATGTGAGAATGTTCAGTTTATAAGGGAATGTCCCAAGGGTAAGAATTCTTACTTCAGTGTTTTCACAAGAATAATGTTGATACTGCCTAACCTGATGTATTTTTGCATTATTTTAATAGGTTCCATATTCATCAAAGAAGAGACCACACTTCCCAGCATTTAAGAAAAAGAAACATAGCGTGGAAAATATCCTCCGAAAATCAGATTTGACAGTAGGAAAGCTTCAAATGCAGGTAGTGGACAAAAGCTTTTACTTTTATGTTTCAGAAGCATTGGCGGGATGGGCTTAACTGAATGCACAGCACAGATGTGGGACAAAATTAATGATCAACATTAAGAAATAATGTTAGTGGAGGGTGTTCTGAGAATGACTAAAGGATAGCTAAGAGCACCTGGGTTGATGCGGTGTGCCTAATAAATTTTAAGTGAATTCAATTAAAATGAAGATATGCACATAGGCTTCTTTTGAGAAGAACTGAGATGGTCTTTTTTTTTTTTAATCACTGGGTGGTTAAATACATGTTTTCAAGCTCTGTTTGCTATGACTTGAATTAGGTAATATTTTGGTATTTACAAAACATTCACCAATTCCTGCACTCATCTCTCTGGAAAAACAGCCCTCCCTCAGTGTTTTAATTTCCTTATTGCTAAAATATCATATAATGGGTTGGTTTAAACAACCCATTTATTGGTTCCTGGCTTTTGAGACTAGGAGAAGTGCAGAATCAAGATGTCAGGAAGGTGATGCTTTCTCCTAGAAATCTGTGGTGTTCTGGGACTGGCTGCCAGTGACCCTTGGCTTCTCTGTCACATGGCAGTGTACATGGCAGTATATTCTCTTTTCTCTTCTGGTTTCCATTGACTTCCAGCTTCTGGCTGCTCCCTGTGGCTTCTCTTTCTGTGCTCTTCTCTTTAAGGCCTCCAGTAATAGAATTAAGACCCATTCTGATTCAGTTGGGCCATACCTTAGATGAAGTAACCTCATCTAAAAGTCCCATTTACAAAGGATTCACATCCACAGGAATGGAATTTCTGGGGTAAATAACTTCAAGCCACCACACTTAAGTTTTGACAATGCTTTCCAAAAGATGGCTTTATTTTTTTCTGTATCTGTCTGTCATAGGTGGATGACCTCATTGAAACAGTGACTGATAAATCCATGAAGCTGTTGGCCCAAAGACATGCTGAGCTTCAGCAGTGTGAATTTCTAGGGGATGAAATTCTTCAGTCTTCTAAGCAGTTCCAGAGGATATCCAAGAGAACCATGAGGAAGTATAAACTGAAAAATGTGTGTTTCCCATGTACCTGCTGCTGCTTCTGATTTTGTTCCTGACTATGTAAAAGTTATCTTCATAGTGATTCTTATCTTTCAGTATATGATCCTGAACAAATTTCTCTAGTAAATTAACCAGTAGGGGGGCATTTTAGAATATTCTGCCCAACAGTCCTAAAAAAAGATCCCTTTTGAAAAACTGATTTTAATTCTGAGTCAATATAAGCAAATTTTGCTTTATAATTCCTATTAATGATGGAAAATAAAACATTATTAAGATATAGCAATTCTGCAAGAACTCTCTCCCATGATTTGCCAAGTGAAATTAGAGGAAGCATTTAAAGGTATTATGTGACACTATTGCTATGACTACTACTTAGCTAACTTTAAACTTTCATTTTTAAAAATAAAAATTCAACATACTAAAATTTAAAAATATAACATTATTACAGTATGATTCATGCCAAGTATCATGTTTCTGAACTAAAATAAATGGTTAAAAATGTAACCTAACAAGTACTGAATATGTAATTCAATACTTAGGAAAATTACAAGTGATTCTGTCTTAGCATAATTTTTAAAATCACACTTTTTTTTTTAATGCAAGAGAATCTTAACTATGTACCCCTAACAACTCTTTACCTTGTCAATAAAATTTTTTCTAATGACTCCTAAAGAACAAAACAGTAGAAAGAAATTATAGCAAAAAAACATTTAACAACCATATAAAGGAGAAAGAGATAGAAAGCATATTGATTTACTTTGCATCTTATAATTACCTCTTATACCAGTGGTTCTTAATATTATGAGTAATATTAAGTACATACCACAATATTTTGCACCTAATTTCATAGGTTCACAACCCTCATAAAGGCTATTCGTGGACTCCATTTTCAAAAATGGTATGAATTGCCAAAATTGACTCATTTTTTTCATGTACATCCTAGAAAAGCTACAATCTCACCATCTTTAGCTTATTTTGTAAGCAAATGAATGTTACCAATTAAAAGCGACTGTAGCAGTTTGATATAATTGATGAATTCCAAAAAGAAATACTGGATTATGCTTGTAATCTGATCTGTACGTGGGCATGATTGAGTTATGATTAGGGCATTGAGTCCCCACCCACCAAGGGGTAAAAGGCTTGGGGAAGAAAAGAGTTGAGGGCTTTCAATGTTGGAGTTTTGATATTGGAGTTTGATGCTGAAGACTTAAGCTGGAGCTCCGGGAAGTCAGTACGCAGATGAAAAAGCAAGCCCCTAGAAGAAAGGAACCCTAAATCCAGAGAAAAGCAAGCCCCAGGAACATAGGAACCAGGAAGCCTGAACCCTCACAGACATCAGCAGCCATCTTGCTCCAAACAGACTTTGGTTAAGGGAAGTAACTTATGCTTTATGACCTGGTATCTGTAAGCTCCCACCCCAAATAAATAACCTTTACAAAAACCAACCAATTTCTGGTATTTTGCATCAGTACCACTTTGGCTGACTAATACAGCTACCTAGACTATTAATGAGCACAAATTTATCCTGTTTGGAAACATTTTATTAAACATTTTTGGAATACTGCTTTCTACCTTCAACATTTAGAAATAAAAAAGTATTTTAATAAAACAAAATCTATACTAAAGTCATGTTCCTTTGTGTGAAGAAATATGAAATATGCATTAATATTTAAAAGTGTAAGTTATTTCACTAAAGAAGTATCTTTAAATATCTCAGGACCATGACAAATTCTAAACACATTAAGATCATGTAGCTATTTCAATATCCTTGGGGATGGTGAGCAATCATCCTTTCTATGGCTTAGGATTTGTTTCCATGCTTGTCTCTTGAGCTTCCTCCACCTCTGAGAGCTTTTCATCATCTGAAATTGAGAAACAAAACCTTAATCAAATTTGTTTAAATTATATGTTTAATGAATCATGAAAACATTTTTAGCCTTTATTAGCCACTATCTTTAAAGCTGCTATTAGCAAAATGGCAGCTTTGATGGCAATTGGCTTGCATGTCTGGTTTGAAAAGTGCCATTTTTGTTATTTGTTGAGCCAAAATTTAAAATTTATGTGAGATTTCACACAGAAAAATTGGGATTGTAGCTATTCTAGAAAACAATCAGAAGATCGGGTATCCCAGAAATGTCCATATGGCTATAGTCAAGACAAAGAACATGTCTTCAGTCTCCCACTGCACACTCCATTCACAAGGAATACAAAGGTTCTTATGCACTGATTACTCTTTTCACTTAGCATTAGCTGCCTGAGTCCTGAATCTTTACTTTATGGCAATGAGCTATAAGTAGACTGTTTCTACTTACTTTCCAGTGTTTGCTGAAGTTCGTGGATAGTGCTAAGAAGCACATGAAACTGTTTCCGTCTCAATTCCAGCTGTGTTAAAAAAGAACAAAATCAATGCAAATTATCTATCATCTATCTATCTATCTATCTATCTATCTATCTGTCCATCACAAAGGCTAACAAATATATGCAAATACCTTATCTTCAACACTTTCCTTAATATGTGAAAGATGCTCTAGCTCTTTCCCCAGAGCCTCTAGTTCCCTGAAAAAAATAAGAACGTTATATTTTGTGAATTGAGTGAACAAAATTCACAATTAATATCACTTTTTAGTTACTAAATGGTATTATTTTTAAAATGAAAAAAAGGATAAAAAGTTAGGCCACCCCATTATGGTGGAACTTATGAAGTTGATGATGATTCCTTCTTACCTCCTAAATGGGCACTTATTTTCATTAAAATTGCATTTGTAAATAATTTTTTAAAGGACAGGAGAAACACAATAAAATAACAGATATCAAGAACTGATACTTTTAACATTTTGTCATAATTACATCAAGACTTTTTTTCAATAGAAGAAATAAAACCTTGCAGATTAACTTGAAATACCCTTTGATCTTTATGCTTGGTCCTCTATCCCCAGTCTTTTCTCCTCCTCTACCACCTACGTAGACAACCACTACATCATTCCAATTCTTTTTTTAGTTCATATATATGCATCTCTGAATAGTATACTGTATTAGTCAGTAGATAGTATTTTTGGAGGGGTTCAAGCTTTTATTTTTATTCTTCTTATGTTTAATCATTTTACTATATGTGTTTCTTATAAGCAGAGTCAAATCTTTGGTGGATAAAACAGGGCATGGTTAAATTAATAATTCAAGCTTTTATTAGTGGTTATTCTGTATTTCAAAACCTTAGGAATAATTTAAATTCCTTATATGTCCTTTATTGTTTTTCTCCCATTGATTATGCTTTTGAGTTCTATGTTAAAAGTATTTATCTAATTTATTCTCTTTCAATTCTATGTAGTATTCTGCCCTTTGAATACACTATATTTTATTCCTCCATTTTCCTACTGAGTATAGGATGATTACATGCATTTATTTTAGACCTTGTGGCAGCCGACATTCTTTATGAATCCCCAAAAAAAGAGAAAAATTACGTTCGTAAACTGGTTTGTTCCTCTGGGTGTGATACCCTTTGACTATATTAAATTCAAAGGTTTTTACATTTACTTGATAAAAGATCAGGGCTTCGATTAGACCATGTCAGTAGGGCATGACTCAGGTTGAGTCATGCCCCCTTGATGGGCTGATGTAAATGGTCACTTAGTCAAGAAGAGAGCTCCAGAAACACGGAAGAGGAGAGAGCTCTGTCATGTTTGGTTCTGGGGCCCCAGGGAGAGATGAGCCATTTGCCTGATAGTTTGCAAATGAAGAGAACAGACCAGATGAGCAGATGATAAGGCCTGGAAAGAAATGAGTCCTACGCCAGACTGACATAGGAAGTCCTGAGAGTCGAGTCCTGTGCCAGCCTACAGCTGAGATTAGAAGAAGCTGGGCCCATAAGAGCAAGAAGGAAGGAGAGCCCAGGCAGAGATTGCCACCATCTTGCTTTAACACGTGGCAGCGGAGTCTGATGAGAAAGCAGCCTTGAATTGGACTCTTTAGGGCCTTGTAACTGTAAGCTTTCACCCCAAATAAATACTCTTTATAAAAGCCAACAAATTTCTGGTACTTTGCATCAGCACCCCTTTGCTTGACTAATTCAGACCTGTAGGCATTAAGGTAGAATAAGAACACAACACAACCATCTAATAAAACAATATTAGAATATGTAAAATTGAAGATTCTGATCCCTCCTTCTGAAACATATTATGTGTTCTTATAATAATGGAAGGCATAGGCTAGTACCTGAACATTTAAGTATAAACATCAGCTTCTTCCAAGTAAAGCTCTTTACTTACTTTAATGTCTCATGCCTGTCTGGATGATGCTGGATCACTTTTGCTAAAGCATCATATTCTGAAAGATATAAAAATATTTATCAAACTAAGGTTTTTGAACCTGGATTATCAAAACAAAATATACCTTTATATTTGTTAATGTAACGTTTTGTGTGATCTATGTATCTTTTTTAAAAAAGATAATAAAAGATATAACAACAACAACAAAATGCATGGAAATGGATGTGGTTCAAGTAGTTGAGCACCTGCCTCTCACATGGGAAGTCCCAGGTTTGTTTCCTGGTGCCTCCTAAAAAAATAAAAACAAACAACAAGCAAAACAAACAAAAAACCAATTCAGGGGAGCCGATGTGGCTCAGTGGTTGAGCGCAGGCTTCCCACATATGAGGTCCCAGGTTCAATCCCCAGACCCTGGTACCTAAAAAAAAAAAAGCATATCACAAATCATTTTCCTGGAACATAAAGAAATGAGAACAATGAAAAATGGAAAGAGTACTGTCAATTTCACTTGATTCAATTTTAATTATAGTAATACATGATGTCAAAAGTGTTCTAGCAGGGCTTTTAGCTCCTAATGTCTATTTTTCCATTCAAATGTCCCTGGAAAAAATATGAGGTCAGCATAAGCATAGACATGAACTTAATCATCGAGGAAAAAGAATCTTATTCATTATTTGCCTAGCAAAAAAGATTAACAAGGTAAATATATTCTACCATTAATTTCTAAAGGTAAAGATTTCAGAAACTTAGATGTGATTTGAAGTTCAGGAACCTTCTGTTTGCTCCATTGAGACTTTCATGATAAGTCATGTAACTCTTGTTAACTTAAGAAAAGATAGGGAAACGCACTTGGCCCAGTGGTTAGGGCATCCATCTACCACATGGGAGGTCCGCAGTTCAAACCCCGGGCCTCCTTGACCCATGTGGAGCTGGCCATGCGCAGTGCTGATGCGCGCAAGGAGTGCTGTGCCGCGCAAGGGTGTCCCCCGCGTGGGGGAGCCCCACGCGCAAGGAGTGCGCCCGTGAGGAAAGCCGCCCAGCGTGAAAAGAAAGAGCAGCCTGCCCAGGAATGGCACCGCCCACACTTCCTGTGCCGCTGACAACAACAGAGGCGGACAAAGAAACAAGACGCAACAAATAGACACAGAGAACAGACAACGCAACAAATAGACACAGAGAACAGACAACCGGGGGAGGGAAAGGAATTAAATAAATAAATAAATCTTTTAAAAAAAAAGAAAGAAAAGATATGGTAGTAGTCACTTAAAAGTATGGTTAACAAAAACAGTTTTCAAAATATTTCAAAGTGAATTTTAAGTTGATATTAATTATTAAATATATTGGTATTTTGCTGTAAATTTGCCACTGAAACTTGACCACATGTATTTTAGACTAAATTCAAAAACCAACTTTTAAAAGCAGGGAATTAAAGTTGATCTTATTTAACTCATTAAAACGTGAAGTTCATCATTCTGTAACTCAGCTACTACTTCAATTAAAGTGTGATTAAAAAAATTTGTTTTTGAATTACAAAATAATGTATCCTAAGTATAAACAAAAGAAACCTAAGCCATAAAAGTTCACGACTGCCTAATAACCATTTTCTATTTCCTTGTACTTTTTCATATAGCTATGTCACTGTTGTGATCATGCATGTTTTTTAATTTTTTCCCCCAGTTTACATTATATAGGGAACAATGGCCCATACCATTAAAAATTATTTTGAAATAGTTTTAATTGACTATATAAGGACATACCCAAATTTAAAAAGAAATATGAGATCAGAACAAAACTAAACTTTAACCTTTCTTTTAGTAGATATTTAGGCAGCTTGTAAATATTTGCTTGTTTTATCCTTACTAAAACTCAACAGATATATATATATATATATATATTTTTTTTTTTTTTTCTTTTTGAAGGTAGCTCCATTAAAAAAAAAATCCTAAATCTAGTATACTTGTAAAACAGCTTTTGCTGGTTAACCATGTCATTATTTAGGAAAAGGGGTCTAAAGACAATTTTTAAAAATCAATACTTAATAATTACTTAATAATCCACCAAAATGAATATTTTTTCAGCATAGCTTTCCTTTAAGTTCTCAATTTCTTTTTAGGAAGTACTGGAGATCAAACCCAGGATCTCCTACATGCAAAGCAGTCACTCAACGACTGACCTACACTCCTCTCTCCTTTATTTTAAGGAGTAAATTTTTAAAAATTCTTAATTTTAAATAATTAAGTTTGGCTCCTAATTCATTTTGTATAATTCAGGTTGACTCTGGCTGCAGATTTTACCTCATAACATTAAAAACTACATGAAAATACCAATCAGTAATAAAGTATTTGCACACTAAATCCTTCAAAACCCTTACCTTGGCGATTTTTTCGTATTCGTTTTGCTTGAAGAATTTGCTTTTTGCACTCAGCAATTTTTTCATGTGCTCCAGCGATGCTACATTCTATTTAGAAACATTTTTTAGATAGTTATAACATGAACATGTAAAATCTCCATCCATTTTCAATTTTAAAATATGTTTCCAACTGAAGTTCCATTACTGACAAAATAGATGCTAGCATAAAAAAATAGCTATAACTCATAGTATTTTTGAGTTATATTGGAATCATATTGGAATGTATTTCTGTAGCTAACTTTTACTATATTCTTTCTATTAATATTGTTATTTTACCACCAATCAAATAAAAATGTTAGCAGATATTGTATCATTTAGACCATAAATATTAAAATGACAGAAACAAATCCAAACATTAGTTCCTTTAAGTTTCTTTACCTATTTCTTTGTAAATTTTTTCATAATTTTCCATTTCTCTGAGATTCATGTCATATACCAACAAGGTTTTGCCCATTGAAAATTCACATTGTGACAGGGTACTCAGCATACGTTGGTACTGGCTATATCTATTGAAAAAGAGAGAAAAAGAACAAAGTTGTTTGTAGATTGTCAAGATTGAACTATTGTCAGGAAAAGACCTGCTAATTATATTATAGCAAATTCTGAGAGAATCACTTGCTTTATTTAAAATAATTTAGAATATCTGTCCAATTGTGGTTTATCTGAATTTAATAAACTGCTTTAGTCACAAATGAAAAGATGGGATTGTTGTTCTTACCGATACAGGCTTTATTCAAGAAACTATTAGTCTGAATTTTGTTTTAAAAACTTTGAAAATATTTTGATTAAGACAAGGATTTTTTAATCTTTATAATTCTGTTCTTAAAAGCTTTTCACTCTATGTGGTTATTTATCTATGTGGAAAGATAATTCAAATGAGGATATTTTAAAGTTAAAACAATTAAGAGTATAATGTTTATAATTTCCTAGCAAATTTTTAACTTATAATAAATATTTAATATATATATATTAGCCTTGAAACAACTTTTTGTAGCTTATTAATACAAGAGAAAATTCAATTTAGGTATTTTTTCTTGCTAAACATTTATTAGATCTCTCAGCAGGTACCAAATTAATGAGTCTGAATTTAATCTTCACCTCTTTTTCCGAACTTCTGAAAATTTTAATAAACATAAGGCAGGCCTCTGAAGAGAAAGAAAACGGTTTGAAAAATCAAATCTAATATTTTGATGATGCTTTTCATAATTAGTTACAAATGTTTTACAACAATGCAAGGTATTAATGGTGGGGTGATGTATTAGAACCCTGTATGATGTTATGCATGTTTGTTTTGTAAGTTCACAACTTTTACTATACAGTTGTTTATGTACATTCACGTATGAATAATATAGTTCAATTTAAAAATTTTAAAATGAAAAGCAAAACTAAACAAAAAAAAAACTACTCTTGACTAATCAAGAGTTGACTCCATTGATCATTTAAGGAGAGTGAAAATTTTAAATATTAACAGGGCCTTAATTTACCGGTCTAAAAATCACACTAAATGTTGGTACAGAAATAACAGTGAAATCCAATACCCCTCTTCCTGAGATCCAGAGTTGCACCATTTAATGAAACTCTTCACTAGAAGATTAATTCTCCGATCATCACCAGCACCATCTCCATCAATTAGGAGACGCTTCCGTATGACTTCGTCTGGAGGAAAAAAGAGCAATGTAAGTTAAAATGACCATCTGGTCATTGGTCACTTTCAGGGACAAATAACCAATAACACAACTCATTCATAATTGCAAAGAAAGTTATTTGAGTATCTTCTGTGTGTCAGGCACTGATCTAGGGGCTGGGGTTATAGGAATGTGTATTAGTCTGCCAAAGGGATGAGGATGCAAAGTACCAGAAATCTGTTGACTTTTATAAAAGGTATTATTTGGGGGTAAACGCTTACAGTCCCAAGGCCACAGAAAGTCCAACTCAAGGCACCATACGAGGTGCTTTCTTACCAAAGTCAGCTGCCACATGCTGAGGCAAGAAAGCAGGCAATCTCTGCCTGGTCTCTCCTTCTCCTCTAGGCTTCCTCTTCCTCTTGAGCTCTATGGGTCCAGTCTCCTGAGGCTTCATGCTTAAGAGATCTTGTAGTCCTATCTCTCCTGGCATAGCGCATGTTTCTTTACCAGCCTTCTCTTGAGCTCTATGGGTCCAGTCTCCTGAGGCTTCATGCTTAAGAGATCTTGTAGTCCTATCTCTCCTGGCATAGCGCATGTTTCTTTACCAGCCTTCTCTATCAGTCTTGGCTATTCTGCTCTCTTCCCAGTTTAAGCTGTAAGCTATCAGGCAAAATGGCTGGTATCTCTTTGGAGCCTCAGCTGTTTGACCTTCTCCTTTCTATCACTTGGCAGGATAAAAAATGGCAGAATTCTCTCTTCCTGGTGTCTGTCTGAGTGAGTGTCTGTTTATATTAGACCGAGCAAGAAGGCACGGACTCAACCTGAGTCATATCCACTGATGTAATTGAATCAAAAGTTGTGGCAGATTGAAATTATTGATGAATTCCAAAGAGAACTATTGATTATGTTTGTAAACCGGTTTGTTCCTGAGTGTGATACCCTTTGACTGTATTAAATTCCGAGGTTTCACTTTTACTTAATTAAATTAAGATTAGGGCTTTGATTCAGCCACGTCAGTAGGATGTTGATTTCCCACCCCTTTGGTGTCTCAGCTCACAGAAAATGACACAGCAGAGGCGAGAGCTTACTTTTGATGCTGGAGCCCCAAGGAATGAACCAAGCTATTTGCCTGATACTTTACAGCTGGCCTTATAGAGAGGGCAGAGCAGCTGAGCCCGGAAAGAGACAAGCCCCAGGAAGAGAAACTAGCCTTATGCCAGCTTATAGCTGAGATCGGAAGAAGCTGGGACCATGGAGCCTTAAAAGGAAGAGGAAGGCTGAGCTCTTGCAGAGATTGGCAGCCATCTTATTCCAACACGTGGCAATAGACTTTGGTGAGAGAAGTAACTTACTTTTTAAGGCCTTGTGATTGTAAGCTTCTACCCCAAATAAATACCATTTATAAAAGCCAACAGATTTATGGTAATTTGCATTAATACCCCTTTGGCTGACGAATACAAAAGCCTTAAGTCAATCTTAACAGGTAATTTAATCAAAGTCTTCTCAACTGAATTTAGTGCAATCACAGCTATCACACCCATAAGACTAATTTACAAACATAGTCTTTCTCTTTTGGGGATTCATAAAATAATCTCAAACTACCACACTCCACCCTCTGAATCCCAAAAAGACATATAATATTTCAAAAAACCTTAAATCATTTCAGTGGCAACGCTAAGTACAAAATCACATCAAAATCAGTTATAGGAATATAGTATGTCTTGGGTCAAAAGTCCCCTCTAGCTGTAGACCTGTGAAACTTACAAAATAAGTTATCTGCTTCCAATATACAAAGGAGGCATAGACATAGGACAACATCTGCATTACCATAAGGAGAATTTGGGAGGGAGACATGTGGCAAGGGTCCCTAACAGTTCCAAAAACCTGCAGGGCATACTCCAATAGATTTCAAAATCTGAGAGTCAACCTTAAAAGGATGGTTTCTTCTTATCCCTGGGGCCTCATGGGGCCCACCCTTTCCACATGGTTGTTCAATGACCATTTTCTCAGTTCCACCTTCATCAAACACCTGGGTGGCGACCAAGCTCCAGACCTTACCCTCCGAGAACACTGGGGTGATGGCCACACTCTCCCCAATCTCTGGGGTACAGTCTCAATCCCTTTAGTACAGTGACGTGGTGGCAACATTCTCCCTAATTTCTGGTATAAAAGCCCAACCACCTCAGAACAGTGAGGTGGTGACCTAGCCCTCCCTAATCTATGGGGACTAGGCCCAACCCCCTCAGAGAAGTGGGGTGGCAACCTAATTCTCCCCAACTACAGGGGAATGCATTCCACCTTCTGTATCCTGGGGCAGCCAAATTCTCCCTGAATAGCAGGCTGGAACATCCACCCTCTTCAACTGCCAGGGCAAAATCACCCTCCCCATAAACATGAGTGGGGTCCCTTTCTTGGCCCAAGAGATGTCTCAATTCTAGACCTCAGCTTATATGGTTTTCCTCTTAAAGCCATCTTCCCTTCCATCTCTTCACTCCCTGTCTCTTTTAGTCCAGGCTAACAGTGGTTTTATTCATACAGATCTCTCAAAAAGCTTGTTGTTCTAGCACTCAGGAAGCAGGGGTCCAAGTCATCAGGTAGTAAGACTTTCCACTAGTCTTTCCTGGATATCTGCATTTTCAATCCTGACTTAAAAGTTCCAAATTTAGTTAATTTCTCAAATGGGGCATTATTATCTGGAGGCTTGATTTTCAGAAGCTTGAAATTTCTGGAATCAGTCTCTGGTTTCTTTGTGTTCAACAATTCAGTTCTCAGTTTATTTCTTTCCTCTCACATTTTGCTATAAGCTACAAGAAGAAGCTATGATGCATTTTCCATATTTACTTTGGAAATCTCCACAGCTAAATGTTCACAGTCATCATTTTCAAATGCTGCCTTCCATCTTACTTCAGAGGTCAATCTTGCCAAGTACTCGGCAACATCAAAACAAGGATTGCCTTTCCTCCAGTTTCTAATAATAGTTTCATCATTTCCTTCTAAGTTTCACTGGAAATAACTTTAGGGTCCATATTCCTACCATGAGTCTCTTCAAAGCAATCTAGGCCTTTTCTATCAAGCATCTCACAATTTCTCCAAAAAATATCCCTTACCCAATTATAAAACCATTTTAGGATTTTTGGTAATTCCAAGCAGCACGACCCCACTCTCCTGGTACCAATTTCTGTATTAGTCTGCCAAAAGAGTGTGGACAATGTACCAGAAATCTGTTGGCTTTTGTAAAGGGTATTCATTTGGGGTAAAAGCTTACAGTCTGAAGGCCACAGAGAGTCCAACTCAAGGCACCTTAAGAAGTGCTTTCTCACCAAAGTCAGCTGTCACATGTCAAAGCAAGATGGTGGTGATCTCTTCCTGGTCTCTGCTTCCCCTCCGGGCTTCGTCTTCCTCTTGAGATCCATGGACCCAGCCTTTTGAGGCTTCATGCTAAATTGATCCTTTTGGGGTTTTTTTGTTTCTTATTGCTTTTTTTTTTTCATTATTTTTTTTCTCTTAAGTGATTCTGTATTCCTCTCTCTCCTGGCATAAGGCTTGTTCCTTTCCTGGCCTTCTATCTCAGTCTCAGCTGTTCTGTTTTCTTCCCAATTTAAGCTGTAAGCTATCAGGAAAATGGCTGATCTCTCCCCAGGGCCTCAGCTGTTTGAGTCTTCTCCTTTCTGTTATTTGGCAGGATAAAAAATGACAACGCTCTCTCTTACTGATGTTTATCTGAGTAAGTGTTAGATCCAGCAAGAGTGCAGGGACTCAACCTGAGTCATGTCTCTTATGTAATTAAATCAAAAAGTCCTAAATCAATCTTAATAGGTAATTTAATCGAAGGCCCCGAACGGAATTTAATGCAATCAAAGAGTAGCACGCCCAGAGGAATAGATTAATAAACAAACATAATCTTTCTCTTTTTGGGATTCATAAAATAATCTCAAACTGCCACACAGTGAAAAAATATCCTTGCCCTTCCAGAGCTGGCATTCTAATGAATTGTTGAGTAGAAATAATTTTTAGGTACCACTGTGGAAATAACTCAATAATACCTGCATAACCGTTTTTGGAAAACCTGCCTCAACACAAGGGAAGTTCTGAGTGTTCATTTCTCTGGTAGTGTGAGTCCCTGGTAAAAGGAATAAAGAGAAGGAAAGACTTAAAAGATGTAGCGGCAGACTAGAAAAGAGAATGGGAGATGGGTCAGAGAAAAAGGAATGGAATTTTTTTTTCTTAACGTAATTGAGTTATAATATTCATAACATTTGTCCCCCCATGAGGAATTTTTTCAAAAAAACATATACAAGAATGTCTTACTCTTGCTCCAAGGGAAAGAGAAGGAATAGAGAAACAGTACAGATTACCATTATGAGTAATAAGTGGGACCCTAAACCGCCTGACCAGCAGCCCTGAGCTAGTATTCTTGCCTGGCCAAAACAATGCTGCATCTTAAAAAAAGAAAGTCAAATCGAAACCACAGTGAAATATCATTTTTCATCTATCAGAGCAAAAGACCTGGTAATAAAAGTTCTGGCAATGGTCTTGGGAAGCTGCACTTATATACAATGTTGGAATGTAAACCAGTAAAACTCTTTGTAGGGCAACTGCACAATAACAAACCAAATTTAAAATGTACATATTTTTCTGTACTTGTCATTCTAATTGTAGGAATTTATACTATAGATATATGTACACCCAAGCACAAAGAGAGATGTAAAGGGATGTTTTCGGCAGTGCTGTTTATAGTAGAAAGATTGCAAACCTAAGCACCAGTAAGAGAGTGCTTATATTATAAAACATTCTTATCATGTAATATTATGTAGCCAAAATAATCTGAATGTATATACTAATGTCAGATACTTAGATATATTAAGTAAAAACAAAACAGGTGCAGAGAAGCACAGATATTATGTTGCCATTTGTGTAGATAAGGGGGAGATTGTGTGTTCATATATATATATTCAGGGAATATCCTTGGAAGAGTACACAAGAAACTGGTAGTAGTGGTTGCTTTTGGTGAGAGAGGCTGTAGACAGAAGTGGAGATTTAATTTTCCTATATACCACTTGTAGAGGATTTTTTTTTCTTTTAATGTGTGATGCATTTTTTAAAAATTTGTTTTTTAAGTGAGTAATTCCTGGAGAGTCTGCATGATGAATCAACATCAAAATCTTTAAACAATAGTTCCTGTGTGTAGGCAGAAGTATTTTTGAGCGCAGGTGCAGCAGAGATAAACTTCGGAAGGCAGATGGCTCCAGTTTTAAAATACATTCTGTGACAACATCAGATAAACATTTTTAGAATTGGGTTTGGTTCTCAGAGTCAGGGCTTTTAATGTACTACTCAAGCTACAGATTCATCAGGTGTTTTATTTAATTTTACCTTTTAAAATACAACTAGTGCTTTCAGTCTTTAATCACTAACCAAGTTACTTGAGGAAACTAAGATAAATAAAACAGTCCTCAAAAAGATTAAAAATGCAGAAAGTGAATAGATATTTTTTATTACTGATGTGCTGTTTATTTTTAGGAGGTACCAGGGAGTGAACCCAGGACCTCATACATGGGAAGCAGGTGCTCAACTACTTGAGCTACATCCACTACCCTGTATGTGTTTTAACTTTACTAAAATAAAATTAAGCAATGGTTGGGCAATTTGGTGGCACTGATGCTGTTCAACAATTCCTTTGCTTATCTTCTTAATTCTGCTTTTCTTAAGCCTCCAAGAAACCCTGTCTTCCTCCTCTTCACCAGAAGCCTGGGCCTCCTGCTTTATTATGAGGACCAGGGATTTCAATTGTAAATGCATTCAGAAAATAGGCAGGTAATATCTGGGGATAACAGGGGAGTAAGTTCCCTGACTGATGGGGAAACTACTAACAAATCTAATCTTAAAAGTTGTTGTTGTTTTTTATTTTAAACTTTTTATTTTGAAATGCTCTCAAGACAGTTTTGTAACTGTACAAGACAGTTACAAAAGTAATAAAAACCCCATACAGAGAACTATAGCTCCAAATAACAACTCCTATTTAGAGAATTCCACATAGAGATCTGGTATGTTGGATATCAGATCCACCAATTTAAATATTTTGCCACATTTTCCATGTCATTCTATGTATTCATCAATTTATCACTCCATCTATCTATTCATCAATTCATCAATCTATTTTCTGAACTCTTAAAGGTAGGTTGTATACATCATGCTTCTTAAACAGTTAAGACTGCCATGTACATTCCCTAAGAGAAAGCATATTCACTTACATATCCACCATAAGCATATTTATCAGCTTTAAGAAATTGAACATTGACATAAAGCTTAAAGCCTATATTTTAATGTTTTCATATGTCCCAATAATGTCATTTGAGCCTTCACTCTTCCCTTGTTAGAACCCATCCAGGACCTTGTATTGCCTTTAATTGCCGTTGTCCCTTTAGTGACTCTTTTTTTAAATTGTGGGAACATATATACAACATGAACTTTCCTATCTCAACACCCAAGAAAAAAGCATTCTGACTTCAATCTTTTTAAAAAGTCTGTTACATAACAGATATATCAAGTATTATCAGAAGCAGATACCAGTGAAACGTTTAACACTGAATTCAAGAGAATTCTTCTGTGGAAAGAAGCCAGTCAGCCCCTTAGGAATCAAGCTCAAGGTACCTAAGTGAAATCCACAAGTAAAAACCAATTTAAGGGAAGCAGACTTGGACCAATGGATAGGGCGTCTGCCTACCACATGGGAAGTCTGCGGTTCAAACCCTGGGCCTCCTCGATCCGTGTGCAGCTGGCCCACACACAGTGCTGATGCGCGCAAGGAGTGCCGTGCCACGCAGGGGTGTCCCCCAGGTAGGGGAGCCCCACGTGCAAGGAGTGCGCCCCGTAAGGAGAGCCATCCTGCGCAAAACAAAGTGCAGCCTGCCCAGGAATGGCGTCGCGCAAACATGGAGAGCTGACGCAGCAAGATGACACAACAAAAAGAGACAGATTCCTACAGAAGAACACACAGTGAATGAACACAGACAGCAGACAACGGGGGGGGGGGGGGGGGGGGAAGGGAAGGGAGAGAGAGATAAATAAAAAATAAATGTTTAAAAAAAAAAAAGAATTCTGAGGGAGCAGATGTAGTGGTTGAGTGCCTGCCTCCCACACAGGAGGCCCTAGGTTTAGTCCCTGGTACCTCCTAAAAAAAAAAAAAATCCTGAAATACTGATACTTAACGCCATTCATTTTCCACTTTAGATGGATTGCATGGTGTGTGAATATATCTCAATAAAACTGCTTAAGAAAAGAAAAAAAGAATTCTGAAAACCACAAGAAAGAAGCAACATGTTGCATACAAGTCAGCCTCAATAAGGTTAAGTGCCTCAATAAGGTTTTATCAGAAACCAGAGGCAAGCAGGCAATGGTATGACATACTTAAAGGGTAGAAAAGAAAAAAAACTGCCAACCAAGAATTTTGTATCTTGTCAAACTGCCTTTCAGAAATGAGGGAGGGATTAAGATATCCCCAGATAAAGAAAAACTGAGGGAGTCATCACCACGAGATTGGCCTGGGCCTACAAGCAATGTTAAAGAGAGCTCTGTAGGTTGAAAGGAAAAGACAACAGAAAAGAGACTGAAGCCCACATTAAGAAAAGAAGATTTCTGGTAAGGATAATAACAGGGGTAAATATAAATGACAGTACTATTTTTTTTTTTTAAAGATTTATTTATTTAATTTTCCCCCCTCCCCTGGTTGTCTGTTCTTGGTGTCTGTTTGCTGCGTCTTGTTTCTTTGTCCGCTTCTGTTGTCGTCAGCGGTATGGGAAGTGTGGGCGGCGCCATTCCTGGGCAGGCTGCTCTTTCCTTTCACGCTGGGCGGCTCCCCTCACGGGCGCACTTCCTGCGCGTGGTGCTCCCCCACGCGGGGGACACCCCTGCGCAGCACGGCACTCCTTGCGCATGGCCAGCTCCACACAGGTCAAGGAGGCCCAGGGTTTGAACCACGGACCTCCCATATGGTAGACGGACGCCCTAATCACTGGGCCAAAGTCCGTTTCCCAACAGTACTATTTTATTTGTGCTTTGTGACTCCACTTTTCACTTTCTACTGGATCTAAAATTCAAAGGCATAAAATGATACTCCAGAAGTTTTGGATTCAATGGAAAAATACGTGATTGATGATAAGAACTACATAAAGGCGGGGGTGGGGGGGAAGGAGGTGTTCAGGAGTATAGTTTACATCTACTATGGGAGTTAAGTTGGTATCAAAGAGTGTTATAGATTTTGGATGTTAAATTTAAGCCCCATGGTAACTATACAGAACACACTGGAGAATATGCAAGCTCACAGAGACAGAAAGTAGAATACAGGTTGCCAAGGGTGGGGGACAGGGGTAATGGGGAGGTAATGCAAAATGAGTATTGAGCTTGTGTTTGGGGAGATGGGAAAGTTTTAGTAACGGAAGGTGGTGAGGGTACTGCAACACAGTGAATGTGATTAATCCCAGTGAAAAGACAGCTAAGAGACATTTGCAGTTTTCTTAATGTACTAGAATTTACCTCATGCACTTTGAAGACCACCCCCACTTTTTATTTCCTCTTGTTTTTCCTAGTCTCAGTGTTCCTTTTGCTGCTTCCTCATCCATTTATTCTACTTAATGTTACCTCATTATGATATACTACCTTAAATAACTTCTGGAATAAGGCATATAAGTAAATTAAGTATTGAGGGCTATACCAGTATATGCATAAAATAACGTGGTTAACAACACTGTGACTATACTAAAAGCCACTGATTATACAGTTTGGATAGATCATATGGTGTATATCTCAATAAAACTGCTTAATAAATAATTGTGCCAGAATAACCAGAAACAGCAGCTTTGTACAGCAGGGGAAACCTAGATCAAGGGGTGAAGAATTTTCTTCTTAGTTACTTTGTTTGGTTTTCGCTGTTTATTATTATTATTAAAATAATGAAAATGTTCTAATGATGACTGAGGTAATAAATGCGCAAATATGTGATTGTACCAAATACCATTGATTATACTCTTTGGATGAACTGTATTCTTTATTAATGTGTATCAATAAAATTGATTTGTTAAAAAAATGTGGTTAACAAGTGAGAGAGCAATGGGTTCTAGAAAAGAGAAGAGGGGATATTTGAGGTGGGTCTTGAAGAAATAAATGGCATCTCACCAGGCAGAAAAGGCAGGGAAGGGCAACCTGTGCAGGCAAAGAGATGGAGAAGGTACATATTCCTTTTCATCACAAAGGAAAGTGGAAGGAAGATGAGTAAACCAACTAACTCTTACATTTAATAACATTTATTGAACACGATTGTGTGTCAGACTCAGGGCAAAGCCCTTTACAACATTTACTGTGTTTTAACTCTCAAAACTACTCTATGAGATAGACTTTATTATCCATATTCACAGAAAATGAAACTGAGGCTCAAAGAGGTGAATTAACTTGCCCATAGTCAGAGAACTTGTAAGAGGCAGAGTGGGGATTTCTGTTGCCTCCTAGGATGTGGGGGACACTGGACTGCGTTGTTTCCTAAAATTCATCTTCCTTCCCATTCTCCCATCTGACAAACCTATCCCTCCTCTGCAGCTCTCTGCCTCAATAGAGAAGTAACACTAACAAGCACACATTGTCGTTCAAGCAAGAACTGGGGTCATTCATGACCCCTTCCCTCACATCCACTCAATCACTGAAGTCCTGACATTCTACCTCATAAATCTCTCTCCCACCTGTCACTTCTCTGCATTTGATGACCATCTTGGTCCGAGTCCCATTATCTCTCACCAGGAGCACTGCAGCAGTAGCTGAGAGACAGGATGCATAATGTTGAAGAGCAGGAACTCTGGAGCCAGGCTGCCTGGTTTTGAGCCCAGGCTCTATAACTTACTACCCATGTGACTTTGGGCAAGTTAACCTCTTTGTGTCCCAGTTTCATTTGTAAAGGGGAAAAATAATTAGAACACTGCTTGGCACATGGTATGAATACCACATAAATGTCAGAGAGGAAAGAATGAACTTAGCTCCTTACTTTCCCTTCCATTCACCATTCTTCATAGTGGAGTATTGTTTTACAAAATGCAAATCTGATCACACCACTCCAATGTAAACACTTTTAAGACTTCCCATTGACCTTATAAACCTCTGGCTCATAACTTTCTAAATTCTGGTCATTACTAGTGATCTTGGTGTTCTTCCAGCACTGTGGGGGCTTGTGCACTAGCGATTCCCCACCTGGAACACCGTCCCGCAACCACATCTGTTTACCCCTTAAAAGTGGGATGAAAGTAACTTTTTCAGGGAGACTATCTGATGTTCCAGAAATGGATAAGCAATCTTTGTTACATGCTCCTATGGCTCCCAACCTTGTAATTCCCAGGTGGCAATATTAACCACCCTTAAAAAATTATTCATTGTGTCTTTCCCACGGGAGATTTAAGGTCTTGCCTGTTGGTTCTGGGCTGTAATTCCAAAGCCTAGGCCAGGGAGGATAAACATCTACTGAATAAATGAAGCTGAGAGGAAGCAAAGTTGAAACTTCCCATTAAATTCCTGGACCTTTCATAGCCTCCCTCCTCCACCACTCCTTACCATGTCCACAAATTTGGGCCTATCATTCTTTCCATTACTGGTGCCCTAAGGTGGAGACCCTGTCTGCACCCAACTTTTCAGATGGGACCTCTCCAAAGACATCTCCAGTTACTGGTTACTTTCTCCTCAAACTGGCCCAGGGACCCTTGATCTCCCCTTTCCAGATGTCAAAGGACTAACTCCTCCATAACCAGATACCCTCCTAAGTGCTCCTGCCAGTTGCCCATCATGACTGTTCACTTTTCCCCAAGGTGCCACCCATTTCTGCCCTAGGTCTGTAGACAACCCCTTGGATCCCTCTTCACAGTAGCCCACCTTCCTAAACTGTTCGCACAACCGTCCAAGAATCCAGCCTCTGCCTCCCCCTCCACATCCGTTCCAGCCGACAAACCCTTCCCAACATCCATGCATAAATCTTATACCGTCCTCATCTCTTCTAGGCGCCCTCATCTCTACGCTGGCTCTTTGCCTCTTATATCTCCAAGGTACACTCCTTGATTACCCTCCAGATATTCCATTCACATCTCCACCTTTTAGATGATGCTCCCAGCTCCTCCTCCCCGCCCCCAATCCACTCCTAGTTCCCAGGTATCATTGCGATTCACCCCACTGCCTGGGGACCTTCCCAATCTACCCAGAAGACTACTTCCTCCACATGTCACCCGGTATATCCAGACGCTCCAAGTACCATTACCTGGAACCCACCCCCTCTTTTCCAGGTGGCCTGGGAACCCGCCCCTCCCCCCATCCATCCCTGGACGCTCCCACTTGCTGCCCCCCACCCCCCCGGCCTTCGGGACCTTGGTATCACACGTTCCACCAATTCCCTCCATACTCCACTTCCGCGCTGCACGAACCTCCCTTTCCCCTCCACTGCTCCCTCACCCCATCCTTCCGCAGCCGGGACTCCACCCGGTACCACCCGCCCACAGACCGCTTCCAGCCCCCCCGGTCCCCACGTGTGCTCCCAGCCCCCCGACGACCCTTCCAGCACCCCCTCTCCACCCTGGGCGCGGCCTCCGGGAAGATGAGGCTAGAGGGCTCCAGGGAGAGGCCTGGAGACTCGGATCTCCGAGAGGTCTGACCCGGGAGGCCGAGGGGATCCCGGAAGTGGCCAGGGGATCCCGGAGGCCAAGGGCCTCCCGGGAGCCGGCCGGGGTGGCGGCGGTCGGGCCTCACCGTCAGTCACGGCTCCCATGGCGTGCGCGGCGGCGGCGGCGGCGGCGGCGGCGGCGCAAGCTGAGGCGGCGGTTGGCGGCGGCGGAGGTCAAACTCCCACAATGCAGCCGGGTAAACAGCCATGGAGGCGGAGGCGGCGGCGCCCGCGGCCGCCCGCTCCGACGCCTGAGCCGCGCCGCGCCGCGCCGCCGCGGGACCCGCGCTCCCCGCGCTCCCGGTGCCCCCCGGGAGCTGCCGCGGCCGGCGCGCGTGGGGGCGAGGCCAGGCGGGCGGCGGCGGCGGCGGCCTCGGCTGTCGCCGGCCCCCGCCGCCCCCCTCGCCGCCCCCGCCCGGCCCACGCCCAGAGGCCGCCCCGGAGGCCGCAGCCAACCGCCAGGTGAGCTCGCCCGGGCGCCGCCGGGGCTGCGGGGCCACGGCGGCCCCCCTGGGGTCGGTCGGGGCCAGGCCCCTCGAGCCTTCCCCGAGAAGACAGTCCCTGTCCCCCGTCCCGTCCAGGCTGCTGCTGGGGGTGCGCTCGCTCCGCTGGAGCGAGGCGGGGAGGCCGGTGGACGGGGAGCGTCAGTCTCGGGCGAGCCCGGGTGACGCGGGGCTGGGGGCACTGAGGGGCTCCGCGGGGCTCCGCGCGAGGGTCTCCACGAAGTTGGCGGCCACGCGCGCCCGGGCGGGCTCGAACGTGGGGGTTTGCGCCGCGCGGCTGGCGATCACGAAAGGCCCCGGGTTCCAGGTAGCGCGGTGCGGGTCCCTGCTGCTGACCCTTTAGCCCTTCTGGGCTCCGGCCAGGGCTGGGAAAAGGAGAAAGAGAAACTTGTCTTCCCTTGGAGTTCGTAGAGCGACCAGGAGCATGTGTGCATGCCGGCCGCACTCGCACCCGGTTCCCCGACAGACCTGGAGTTCCGTCGGCGGTCAGGATGGGGGTGCCTTTAATTATTTATTTTTTTCTTTTATTTTCAAAAAGTGTTTCTGTAACTGCCCTTCTCAAGGGGGAAGTTGAAAGTGAGAGTGGGGGGAGTGTCAGTGAGAAACGTTGCCTTGTGTGTAGAGTTACACATTTCCGGAGTACACTGCAAATTATATTGACATTTCTTCCCAAAGTCACTTTGATTCAACTTGGATGAGTTTCCCGTAAATTGCAACATTCTGTTGGTGAGAGGCCGGTGAGGAAACAGGCACCAATACAGCTGAGTTGACCTCTGATGAGAGATAAAAATTAGCCACAAGAAACCTGTCAGAGTTTTGAAGCCAGGTTTAATGCAAACGAGCCATATCGTTGTTTTCCAATTTTCCTGATTCCCAAGTTCCCTGCCTCTTACTACCTGTGAGTGAAGCACTTGTGCAGGGTGGATTTTGTTGTTTCGGTTTCCTTACTAAAGTTGGACTCATACTCTTCATTTCCCCCACTTCTCTCAAAGAGGAAGAATGGTTAAATGCAAATGTATGGCAGTGAAGTGCCTTTTATCTCTAGCTAAAAATCGGTATATGTAAAATTTTATTCAGGTGTATGAGGCCAGAAACTTCAATAATGCCATTTATAATGCTCTCAAGAATTAGGGCCTTCAACTTTTGACACAAAGCAAAGAATTACCTTTAGTGAAGATTCTGAGGTTTAAATTTGACCTCTAGTGTGTGAAACCTCCTCTGGCTCTGAAATAATTCTAAGTCTAAACTCTGCTCAGTTCCTTGGTTTTAGAAGGAGAGGGGACACACTAACCCAAGGAAGAATTGCTTTAAATCTTAAGTACTACAAACTGTACATTGGAAGTGTTAATTATCTGTATATCCTGAATGGCGTTTTAGTGAATGGTTATTGTTTAAAAGTAATTGTCAAATGGTGGAATGAAGTGCTTTTTTAAGTTACTTGTTACTTGATCTTATCATAATACTGATTTTGAAACAGTATCTTGTGATTGAAAATAATCTTTAATGTTTTTATAGGAAAGTATCACTGTCCCCTGTAACTTAATTTTTCATGGAACAGTTATTGGTAGATGGAGTCCTATCTGACCAAACTGTTTAAGTTCTTTTTGTAATTTACAATTTTATTGGATTGTGCTAGAAATTTTCTGAGAGAATAAGACCTGATTGAAAAGACTTTAAAGTCTGAGATATACCTGAAAATAAACATTCCTTTAAGTTCTTGACTCAAGTATTAGGAAACACATCATAATTTGAATCTATGAACTTTTAACTACCTGCTTTGTCAACCACATAATTTAACTCACATATACATGGACACAGATCTTTGTTTTGATCATTTAAGGCTTTTTTCTAAATGCCCTTCCTTTGCAATATTTATAGTGAGAGAACATAGGAAATTTTAGAAGTATTCTGTTTTTCTTCATAATCAGTTATCAATTAACCAATTTTGTATAACTGAATGTTAAAGTAGGAAGGACCCAAGTTTTATGCCATACTAACGTTTCTTTCTTTTCTAGGGAGTCCTCTGTGGGCAGAGATACAGAAATGGAAGTAGCAGATTTTAAGCTATAGCAAAACTGACTTGTACTTTGAACTTGTACTGCTTAGATTTCATGTTCAACTCATATCATTAGATTCCTGTTTTCTTTGAGAATATGAGTGATTAAAGAAGTTAATTTGAGTGTTTGTTTAATATTTGCTTTCAGAAAGTGTAAAGGATGGTAAGAGAGCTAGTTGTATGGTTTTTTCCCTGGGCCTGTAAAATGATGTAGGTATTTCTATAGTGTACCTTTAGACTAAGGGTTATCCTGGAGTCTGTGGATCCCCAGGATCCATGAATAGGCTTGAAGGGATTCCTGAACCCCTGTAGTTGGATCAAAACTTTTTGTGTATGTGTATTTTTCTGGGAAGAGGACCTATAGCTATTTTATACAAGAGGTCTTTTATAAAAATTTGAGACATCTTTTTATTAAATGCAAATGAAGAATAATCATTCTTAGGAGAAAAACAGTTTTAAAAAAAGTAGATCTTTGTATTTAGCACTTGCCTTTAAAGTTGTCCTCAGCCTAGTTATGTGGTCCTAGAAGTGCAAAAGCTTTCCAGTTTGTTCCTACAGCAGTGTTGCCTATCAGTTGATAAGCAGGACATGTACATACAGGGAAAGCTGGCCTGCCATGCTAGTCCTGAGTGTATTGTGGCTGTTTGTAATTATATTTAACATTTCAGAGCAGAGAGATGGATGGTGGATAAGCAGAAACTTGAGTTTGACATCAGCCCTTGGAGAAAATGATTCCTTCACCCACTCTCTTTTTGCTCTCTGGCAAAGCTGAAATTTAACTGGGAGATAATCATCCTAAGAAAATGTATTCGTGCCTTGGGAAGACAGCAGTGCATGGTGGAAAAAATACAGTTTCTGAGTCAAGTCAGACTTAAGTTCAAATCTGGGCTCTTTGGTTTACCGTAGCTACTTAACCTGCCTGACCTTCCAGAATCTCATCTGGATAATGCCTACCTAATGGGAGTATTGGGAAACTAGCATGGAATTTCCATGGAAACTTTTGGGTAGCATTTGCCCTAACAGCCATTAATAAACACCTGAGTGAATATGTATAATCATGGTATATGATATTGATTTCCAAATTGTTATGGTGAAGTATTAACAAACATTTTTAAAAATCAAGTTTTCAAAAATGAGTTAGGATCAAGTGGTCCTTGTGTTGTAGACATTTGGGGGAAAATTGAAGGAAAATGGTGGTGCAACTAGCAAAGCAGACGACATGGATGCTAGGAAGGAAGAAATAGTAGGCCACCCTTTAGCATCATAGCTCTCTCTGTAGGCAAGATTTTATTTGTTTACTCTCCAATTGTAATTTAAATAAAAAATCTAAATTAAAAACTACATGTGCTTCCTAGTCTACCACCCCTAAAAATACCTCCTTCAACCCCCCTTTTTGGGAACCCTAGGGAGGGTTCTAGGATGTATAACTATAACTGTCTAATTCTTACATCTTGAAAATGCTTCCACAATTGGGTATCTGTGTTGATTTTTCTCAGTAGAGAAAAGGATCTGGCAGAATGTGAATTGTATTTTCCTTTCTTTAAACTTTGAAACTGAAAAGGGTATTGTGAGTAGAAAGAGAACATGAGACATATAAATAAAATACTAATAATCCTTATGCCATAAAAATAAACTTGCTTGCACTGTTTCTGTGGTCTTTCCCTCTGCCTTTCATCCATTTGTGATGAGCATTCATTCCTTTTGCTTTCAAGTGTGGTAGTGGTTCTGAATGCGAGCTTTAGCCTCGTACCTGGGTTTGACTCCCATTTCCTGAGTTTCCTGATTGTGTTCAACTTGGGCAAGTCACTTAGCCTCTCTGAGTCTGGAGGAGATGACAATTAAAAGGAACAAATACAAAAGGCTTTCCTCAGTTCCGAGGCCCCTAGTCAGCCCTCAGAAGGTAGTAGCCATTTTGTGAATAGTTTCATAGCTTCATGCCCATCTTTAGAAGGAGATATTTAACACATGCTTTTAAAGAGAAAATGTTGAATCATTCCCATTACCACATAATACCTTTTGGGGCCATACTCTTTCAACTTCAAAAAAACCTTTCTCTTCTTTCTGCTTACCATGGGCAAGTACCAACCCCGCTCTAGCCTGTATAGAACCTATTAGACCTGTCCACTGTTCCTAGCAATGGTGTTGCATTCTCTATTAGGCTGCTAGGTTGTCTAAATCCAGGATATATCAGGGGCCAGACCAGCAAGCCTGCACGGTTTGAAGCCATGATCCAATTAAATGCTACATGATTTTATGGCCTAGACTGGAGGTCAACAAACTTTTTGTAAAGGGCCAGATAGTAAATATTTTTGGTTTTGTGGGACATCTGGTTTTCTGGCACCTACTCAATTCTGCCATTGTAGCAAGACATAAGCCATAGACATAGGTGAGTAGACATAGCTGTGTGCCAATATATTGACAATAACATTTTTATTTCATGTCGTTTTTGTGGGCCATGAAATATTTTATTCTTTTTATTTTTTTCAACTATTTAAAAATGCAAAAACCATTCTTAGTGCTTGGGGTGTGTAAGCAGCAGCTGGATTTGGCGCGTGGGCCATAGTTTGCTGACCCCTTGCCTAGAAGAATGTTAGACCCATAAGTCCGATAGTTTGTGGCATCACCAAACAACCTCCCTCCCCACGCTCTGCAATTTGTCACCTTGCATACCATGCATTTGGTTTGACAGCTTGATCTAATACCCTTCTGTTCCCTATGAAAGTGCAGTGGGTAAGCTGTTATCAGTCATAGCATGCGGCTTTCCCTTCTTAACACCAGCATTACACTGTATCATCATTTAATAGTATTTATTGCTAAAAAATGTTCCCACCTTGCCGGTTTTCCACAGAGCTTAATAATTAAGCCCTTCAGATCATGTGTGATGGTTTTGAAGGGAATCAGTGCCTTTGGAGCTATCTTATGCTTGATGTTCCTTTTGTCCTTACCATGCCCTGGAGGAGAAGTAATTCATGCCAGCTTCTCAGGCTGCCATCTAGACACTGTTATCTTAAGGAAATCGCTATCCAGGCCTTCCTACCCTCCACCCCCCCAACTTTTCTGGATGATATGTTTGGTTAAATAAAGCATGCAAAGATTCCTCAGTTGTTCTAACCCTTGGAAATTAGCTCCAGGACTGCTGTGTACAGAGCATGTAGATATATATGTCTGTGTGTAATTTCATCCAGCCATCACTGAAGCTCTGACGGCCACTTTTAGTTTCTCTCTCTCTCCCTCTGCTTCTCCCTCTCCCTTTCTCCCTATTCCTCTCTGTTTTTCTCCCCCTCTTTCTGCATCTTCTGTCCACCTTTTATAGGATACATTTTGGTGACCTGGTAACTGCTCTTAACTGACTGGTTTATTTTTTTTTTTGCCTCCCTTTTGGTCTTTTTGCATTCTCAGCTGATTTGTTTGTTTTGCAGTAAGTATGTTCTTTTGGAATTTAACTTTTCCAAACAACAATATCATGTTGAAAATAAAACCACAAAATTATTAGGTATTTTAGAATCTTTCTCCCTACATATATACACCTAAGACAATCTCAGAGGCATGTATTGCTATTATAGATATTTAGAGATAAAGTGCGGTTGAAAAAATTGCCGTTTTATCTAAATATTAGACACGTAAAATATGTTGCTACTCTTAACATTAAGAGTTTCCTTCTTTTCGAAAAGGTAAATTTGGTATATCTTTTCTGGATGACAGTTTTGGCAGTACAAATCAGTCATAAAAATAAGTCAAGTCCACATCTAGAAATTTTTAAGTTGGCCAAAATTCCTACTTATAGATATCTAAAAGAAAATATCTGGCAGCAGACTTGGCCCAGACGGTTAGGGCATCCGTCTACCACATGGGAGGTCCGCGGTTCAAACCCCAGGCCTCCTTGACCCGTGTGGAGCTGGCCCATGCGCAGTGCTGATACGCGCAAGGAGTGCTGGGCCACACAGGGGTGTCCCCCGTGTAGGGGAGCCCCATGCACAAGGAGTTCGTCCCGTAAGGAGAACCACCCAGCGTGAAAGAAAGTGCAGCCTGCCCAGGAATGGCACCGCACACGTGGAGAGCTGACACACAAGGGGACACAACAAAAAGAAACAGATTCCCATGCCGCTGACCACAACAGAATTGGACAAAGAAGATGCAGCAAATAGACACAGAGAACAGACAACCAGGGTGGGGAGGGGCAGGGGAGAGAAATAAATAAGTAAATCTTTAAAAAAATAAATAAATAAATATCTGAAAAGAATATACACCAAATAATAGGCACCTGTTATCTCTAGGGGATAGGATTACATGTGATTTTGTTCCTTTATGTTTTTCCTCAATTTTTTTTTTCATCTACCATGTATTGCTTTTATAGTTAGGGGAAAAAAATGATAAAGCTATTAAAGAATAAACATAGTAATTGGAATCATCTCCTATAAGTGATCCCTCATTATCTGAGATGACTAATTTGCTTCACAGTCTATGTTGTATTGAATGAGAAGTAAAATAGTCTTCCTTTTATAACTTTAAATGTTTTCTGTATTACTAATAAGCAAGAATATTTTCTGGCTCTTCCACCTGGAAAGAAAAAAATCTGGGTGGGACTAAACATGTGTTAGCCTTGTTTTTTGTTGTGGAGCATGTTTCTTCCTCTGTTGAAATTCTTATTCCTAAGGAACTCACATGTATGGAGTATAGAGTAGTGGTTAAAGTATGTGTTTCTCCACTTACTGTCTGTCACTTTCATCCAGTTAGGCCCTCAGGCTCCTCATCTGTAAAATAGGGGTGATAGCTTGCTAAAATGTTGTGAAAATTAATGAGGCAGGTGCTCAGCCAAGTACCACATACTTAGAAACAGTGAGGAAGAGGAAGTAGTGGGAGAGGTGAGGGTAATAATAATAATAATAATGGTAATGATTATGATAATATAAGCTGCTAATATTTCTCCCCTTCTAAATATAGGCCTCCATGAGGGCAGACAGCCTTATTTGCCACATTCACCAGCCTGAACCCTCTTACCAGACCAGGCACCTTGACCAAGACAGGAGTATGGCCTGGTCTCACCCAGTCGTGCCCTCTGTAGACCAGTATCTCTGTATATACTATGAACAAAAGTGGGTTTTTTGTTTCTTTAAAAAAAAAATAAAAGTGTTCAGAGGCTAATAATGCTCTGGCACCATTGATACTCAGTAAATATTTGTTGAATGGATAGTGACCTAAAGCAGGCGTTTCATTTCGAGAATGTGTGGTAAACTTTTAAAAGAGGTTTTTGGTCATCTTTAAGTTTGTAGAAGAAAATACCAGGAACAAAACAGTTAAAGGGGAGAATCCATTTCAATTTTTAGTTTTTGAATGAGTTATAGCCAATTTTGTTAAATTTTCTTCTTTTAGCCAGTTAACTTCCATTTCAATTCAACTATCTTTGCACCTGCGTCCTTGTGGTTTAACTATGATAATTTTAGCATATTTTCACTTTAGTTTCACTTAAGTTAATTTGGCTTGGTGTTTGCCTCTCCACCCCCCAAGTTCTGACTGAAATAGATTTCAAAGTTTATATAGAATTTAATGTCGACCTATGACCAAAGAAAACTACCATTCTTTGATGGCTAACATTGGAGTTTTGAGTTTGTCATAGGAAATGCATTAAATCTATGAATAAAACATAGAAATATTATAATTCATGAAACATGTTTATCAGTTATCTATTAGTAATGAATTGCTCCAAAACTTTGTGGCTTGAAAGAGCAACCATTTTATTTACTCACAATTCTGTGGTTCAGTGATTAGGTCAGAACAGTTCTCCCACTTCTCTTGCCTGGCCTGGGGTCACTAATATGGCTGCAGTCGTCTGGATGCTCATGTCAGAGCAGCTTGGTTCAGGGGCCTCTAGCCAGGAAAGCTCTGTTGGACTCCATATGGTGTTATCTTCCAACAGCTAAACAAATTTCCTTACGTGGAGGCACTGTTTCAAGAAGGTGAAACCTGCAAGGCTTCTTGAGACCTAGGCTTAAAAGTCCTGTAGCTTCACCCCTGCCAAGTCAGAGTGACCTCTTGGTCAGAGTGAGTCACAGGGCCTGCTCAGATTCCAGGGATGGGAAATAGTTGCTCAACCACTGAACTACATCAGTTCCCTAATGAGAGTTTGTTTGTTTTTGGAGATCCCGGGGATCGAATCTGAGACCTCCTATATGGCAAGCAGGCACTCAACCACTTGAGCTACATCTGCTCCCCTAAACACCATCTCTTGGTGGGAGATGCTGCAAGTCATTTCATAGGGGCCTGCTTTACAGGAGTGGGAGGAATTTTTGCAGCCATCTTTGCAAACAGTCTGCCACTCTTGCCTTTTGTTTTAGTAACCAAATTCCTTTTGTTCCCCATAACTGATTAAAACTGATACACTTTGCTGTCAGGAGCAGTGCTAAATGCTTCCCTGTATTATCTCTTGGATATATTATTTCCATTTTAAAGATGTGATAATGAGTCTTGGAGCTGTTAAGTAACTTCTCTAGTAGATCATTTACCTATTTAAGGGCAGAGCCTAAATCTTAAAGTTTGACCCTGTACCATTGTTTCTTGCATGTGGGGCACAGTGGTGGCAGGGGATGGGTAGAAGAAAAAGAATCTCAAAAGAAGAGGCCCGTATCTTAAAATGTATGTAAATACATTTTGTATTCTGCCTCATGATATATAGCCTTGGTTTGCCATAAAACTAATAATTTAAATTGCTTCCCAAGCAAATGACATTTTATCCTCTAAAATCCCTGAGAAAATGAGTTCTTCAGGATTCAAAATAAAATATCTTACTAGCCAGAGTTCTTTTGTTATAAGCAGTAGAAATTAAATATGGCCACTCAAATAAAAAAGGAGTTTACTGGAAGGATGTCTTGTACTTCCCAGGATTGATAGTAGAGCTGAAGAACCAGCTCTCAGAATGGACCAGATCCAGGCAACTTCAAGGATCCAAGTTGCAAGACACGATGGACAGTTCCTTTGGGGTGCTGGACGTTCTGACTGCTCTAGTTGTTTTAATTCTGTCCACTCTCTACCAAGAATTTCTCTCTCAAGTCCAGACTGCATCCTCTGCCCATTTGTGGACCAGAGGAGGACAGGTACCATGGTTACTACCTCAGCAAGACTGTTCTTACTGGGGAGTTGTAGTTCCCAGCAATAGGAAAAGATGCAGGGCAGTTAAAACCAACTGATGTTTCACTATCTGCACATTTGGTGTGCTTGTGTGTGAAAGAGGTGCTTTGTGTGATATGGCATTTAGTATTTACAATGCCCTGATGACATCTGCTTCACCCCTTTCCCTACCCTGTGTGCCTCCAAGGGTCCTTCAACCTGTTTGAGAAGCACTCTTGTGGCCCTACACCATTGTATCTCCATAGCAACTGATCACCACTGACCACTGTTAAGTGCAAATAACATATTTTTTACATGATAATCGGTCCTAAAACATTTTGCCTTCTTTTTTAAAGAAAAGCGTAAGCATATGGACTGTGATTTAACCAATTATTAGTAATTCAGGGTCAGGATTAAGAACATTTTTATCTTTGCATAGTGATCCCCTCAGGACCCAGTGAGATAAGTGTAGCTGTTGGCCTCTGCCCTAAATGTTCCCTAACTGGTCTGGCCTGATAGGTTTTCTAACTTCTGCTTTCCTTGTAAACCTTGCTTATACTTTAAAGTAAAAATTTTAGACTTTGTAGCTCATAGACTGAAGGGACAAACTATATTTATATAGCCCTTAAGTGAAACCACATTTCAAATGGTAAAATTCTGTGCAAATACAGTGTGATTTTATTCAGAGCTTTTAATATATTCTCCTGTATTGTTTATTCTCGTGTATTCTTCTGTATTGTTTTATACTTTCTCTAATCTATTGAAGTCAGCATAGAGCAGATATTTTCCTATTTTTTAGCTGAAGATGCAGCTTTAAAAGGGTAAACAATTTTCCTCTGTAGCATAGGACTGTTGGGAAGAGAACCTAGTGTTCTAACTGCCCATGCTATTTTTGTGGGCCTTCTGGAAGAGTAAACAAACTAGAAAAGCCCCTTTTCTGGTTTCTTGTGGTTCCAGTCTGAATAGGAGGTGGGTAAACCTGATGTTTGGCCTCCATTGCTGTGGGGACGTGGATATGTAGTAGTCGTATCTGGAAGTCCCCATGGTAATTAGCAGCCTCTTGTTTCTTCTTGCTCAGCATCTTTTTATTTCCCCACAGATAGCCAGTCCATTTACCCCACCTTTTCTTGCCATGATTAGCTGGTTTTGAAGTACCTCTTGGAGCCCTTCAGTCTGGCCTTTTTTTTTTTTTACTTCCTGGTAGTGTAATTACCACCTGTGGTTTAGTCATTGTCCTCCCAGCCCCTAGACTCTTCTTTTAAATGGTCCATACTGTTTTCTGCTGTTCATGTCTACCACTACAAGAGGTTTTGAGAGGAGCACTTGACACTTTTGTTTAATTATGGTCTCCGACTGTTCTGTTAACAATAGAGTTGTATGTTGGGCCTTTTCCCCTCTGGCTTTTAAAGTTTCATTGTAGTCTGTACCATAAACTGGTCTACGGTGATAATGTGTGGTTTTTGTTTACCCAGACATTTTTGTAAATAGAGATGATCTGGATACTTTTTCCTTAGCTTTTAGAACCTTGTTCTACCACTTAGACTAGTTTTAAAATCATCTGTCTTTTCCTAATTTACAGGTACTGATTTCTACAGCTTCTAACCATGTTCTACATGCTTCTAATCAGTTTAACACTACTAGTTAAAAACTCTCTTATTCTTTGCATTTCTAGTTTGTCTCTTGGCCTCATTTTTTGCAGAAATTTTGACTATTTGAGTTCCTTGAACCTAATCTTGAAAAGAATGGTAATAAAGTTTTTCACTGAAGAATGCAAACTTTTAGTTTTCCTATACTTTTTATTCACTGGTGTTTTTTAAGTTTTAGCATACTGACTGCAAAGACATTTTTAGTGCTCTGGCTCATAGCTCTGAGAGGAAAAATGTAAGACTCCATTTTCTGTGCCTACTACCCCCACCCTGTTGATTATTGTTCTGGTAGTTATAACTGTAAATCATTTGAAAACGGAGGTTAGGAAAGAGACCACCATTACATTAGGATAGTTTAAAGGGATCACTTGTTCAAATTTACTAGCTTCCTGAAGCTAGTAAAGATGTTTATGGATTCCAGGGTTCCCTGTTAACCTATTTCGACATTACAAGACAGTGAATAACACATGTTTAGCTTTATAGATTATGAGAAAGGCTAGCTCCTAGAAAATATATTATTACAGTTTTTATTTAAAAAAACTATGAATTACTTTAAACAGAAAAATCAGTTGTCATACTAAACAACAGTCCTGGTCTGGTAGTGTGTCTCATTCCTTTAGCTAACAGGCAGGAAAGATTAACTTTCTTTTCCAAAGATCTGGTGTCAAGTATTAATCAACCATAGACTGGAAAGTTTTTATTTGCTAGCATTTGTGGTGGTGTGTTTTATCTGTAGTCTCTTAACCATATAACTGCATATGATAGCTTCTGCATGGTGTTCATACAGAAGGAAACAGTTCCATTCTTTTTCACTTGAATTAGGAGTACTTCTGAGTTTGAAAATAATGAATTTTGACCTTGAAGAGTCTAAATTATCTCAATTAAGGGTGTAATGTATACCAGGGAAAAAAATTACATGTTAAGTCCAACTTAGCAGTCTTGGTTTTTCATATTTTGAATGGTTTCTTAATTTTAAAAAGTCCATGAAAGAGGATGCATTATTAGAAAAATCTTAAAAGTATTTGATGATCAGAAAGGTAATTTGGAATTTTAATGTCAAGAATTACATAAATTTGGTTCTTGTGGAAAACTGAAATCTTTAATGCTAACAGAAGTTTTTTGTTTAATAGTTTTTCCTGATTATAAAAATCACATACGTTTGTAGAAAATTTGGAAAATTCTCATATATACACAGAAGAAAATAGAATTTACTCAGACTTTTACTGTCCAAAGATAGCACTATTAACATTTGAGATATATCCACCCAATAAATTATCCTTTGAAATTAATGCTTAGAAGTAAGGATAAAGAATGGTAGGAATGGGTATATAATGTGAACCTGGTTTTGGTAGTCTGCTCTAAGCATTGCCTTGGAGCTGAGGAGAGGGGCTTCCCCACCAGGGTGGGAGAAGAGAGCTGTGTTACCCTTCGGCCAACTTTGGCTGAAGTGTAGCAAAGCATCTTTTGTGCAGACTGTAGCCTGTCTGCCTATGGCTTCGTGACTCCCTCTCAACTACTACAGAGGGAGACATTTAGAATCCTTGTTGGAGTGTCTTGTTGACACAAGCCACATCAGTTCTTATCAGCCCCCAGAAGAATTTTTAAAATCAGCTCTTGCTCAGAAGAATGCCCCAACATTAAAAAATATAGTAGTTACCAGGTTATCTGTGCCAAGTGACTGCAAGGTGGAATGTTTAGTGAGGCAGGTTAGTATAGGGAAAGAGGAAAGAGCTGGGTCCTGGCAGAGAATGTGGCTGTGAGACCCTGCCCAGAAACCCCCTGTGAGAAGGCTGCTACTAAAAACAAAGCTGGTTTATTAAAAAACAATAAAAAATTAAAAAATTAAAAATTAAATAAATGAACAAAGCCAGAAAGACCGCAGCCACAGTTCCCATTTGGAGCTCTTTCCAGGGTCAAGGGAAAGCCCTGGGTAACTCCAAATAGGCCTCCCCATTGTTCCCCTAAGAGCTAACAGGTAGGGATCATAAGGCAACCAATCAGAACAACAAATAGCTCGGGCCCTTCCCCAGTATCAGGAAAAGAGAGGAGGAAAGATCTTAAAAAGGCCTAACCTGGGCCCCCACACATACCTCTCCCTGTAGCACAGTCAGCACACATTCTTCAGATGTGTACTTATCTCATTTCTGGTTTTCTTGTTTCTTAATAAACTCTTAATCCTTTGCCTACCCTGTGGCATGTCCTTAAATTCGTTTATTAACATAGTAAAGAATCTAGAAACCCAGAGCGTCCCACTAACACCAGGTGATTTCAGTCAACATCTAACCCCAAATCTAGTCGCCTTGATAAGAAAAAAATCTGAAAAGGAGCTCAGAACAGATTATGGTAGAAGCATATGTCAGTCCTCTTCTGTGGAAAGAAAAATGCTCATCTATTTAGATTTGTTAAAGAGACAGGCAAGGCAAAGCACAGCAGAATTTTCTCATCCTGCTCATTTTACCTTAGTGCAAAAGAAAGATTTGTCCAGGGATAAAACAGAAAGAAAGAAGGATCGTGGGCTGGTGGCTAGTAATACAAGATGGTTGGCTCTCTGTCTGTCTGCCTTGGCTAGTGGTAAGCTGATCCTGGGGCCTGAGAAATTAGCAAAGCGAAGTGACACACAGGGCAACCTCCCCGGGCAGTGATATAACTTCTTTGGTGTGGTACTCAGTGTGAAAATACAATGCTGACTTTGATTCCTTGCTCTCAGCAAGAGGAAGCCAGTGAGAGGAAGCCCATGGAGAAGTAGGAGGAAATGGCATCTCCTTGTAAACATTTTATTCTTGACATGTAACAGATTTTTGCCTAGAAACTTGTGTGTGCCCCTCCATTCTGCCAGCTGTCTTTTCAGCTGTACTGATCAGTTTAAAAGGTGTCATTTCTGCCTAAGAAACATAAGATCTTACATGCAGTGCTTGGTGGGAAAGAATTACTCTGGGAGATGAAGAACCATTGTGATAACTGCTCACGTGTGAAGGAGCAAGATTGCTGCTTTCAAATGTCTGTGGTTTGAATTCTTAGGTCCTAAGTAGTAGCCATACATCTCAACTAGGGTCTGACATTCCAAGTGAGATGATTCAAAAGAATTAGAAGGGATTATTTTCAGAGGGTGGGCAGAGTTATGGGCAACATAGGTTTTTGAGGCACCCAGAGACCAATAACAATGGGAAGCTTTTATCACTACTAGGTCTGAAGGAGCAAAGAGAAGAAGTAATGTTTCTGGAGTCTAGGAAGAAAGCTGAAGCCACAGAAGAGGGCTGTCTGACAGAAACTGTAGTCATGGAGGGATTTTGCCACTGCCAGAAAATGCAGCCCAGAGCTGGGAGGGAGCAGGAAGCAATGCCCCCTCCTCCATCTTTCTTTCCTCCCTCTTTGATCTCTTTCCAGTGCTGCCATTGGCCAAACCTATCTAGAAGTCTGCCAGCAATGAGTCCAGTGATGCTGTCCTCTTAGGCCCAGAGCAATAAATAAGAAATGGTGGAAAATTGGTCTGGAAACAGAAAGGGGATCAAACAGAAAATTACCTGCACACCCCAGGAGCGTATTCATAATCCACCTTCAATATATATAGCCTTCCCTCAATTCTGCCGAATCCAAGTAGTTTTGTTGGATAAAACTCCAGCTCTTGCCCACCCAAGGGTGGACATATACATTAAGCCAGGTTAATCAGAATCCTCTCCCATACTGCCTTAGTAATTTGTTCAACAATGCATACGTAATGCAAGCTAGACCAGAGTCCACCCTTGGCTTTTGCCAACCCTACCAGAAAAGTGTTTCGCTACTGTAGAAGGCAGTGCTGGTCTGGGGCTGATGGTGTACATCCATCTTGTTGCTGTGCACAAAGGGTCCAATTGAGAACAAAGATAAGTAGGAATAAGCCAAGCTCAGAGATGGAGTGAAAATGAGTCTTAATGGCATGGTTCAAAATCCCGAAGCTGAACACGTCTTGGAATTCTTATTTGTATAAATCAATACCTCTTTCCTCGTCACAGATTATTTTTTAAGGTACTTGATTTGGGGTTCTATCACTTGCAGCCAAAAGAATTTTGATGAATAGAGCATATTCTGGATTGCTTGGTATGAGAAACCTCATCTGAGAGAAATGGTGAATTTCTAACACAAGAGACAAAAATTATTTTTCTGTTACTTTATTATTAGTGAGGATGAGCATATATAAGCATAAAAGTTGGCCAAAGTTTTTGTTTAACCTCTGATAAATTTTTTTTTTAAAGATTTACTTATTTATTTATTCCCCCCCCCCCCCCCCCCCCGTTGTCTGTTCTCTGTGTCTATTTGCTGCATCTTGTTTCTTTGTCCGCTTCTGTTGTTGTCAGCAGCATGGGAATCTGTGTCTCCTTTTGTTGAGTCATCTTGTTGTGTCAGCTCTCTGTGTGGGTGGCGCCATTCTTAGGCAGGCTGCACTTTCTTTCGCGCTGGGCTGCTCTCCATACGGGGCGCAATCCTTGCGCGTGGGGCTCCCCTATGCGCGGGACACCCCTGCATGGCAGGGCACTCCTTGCGCGCATCAGCACTGCGCATGGGCCAGCTCCACACGGGTCAAGGAGGCCCGGGGTTTGAACCGCGGGCCTCCCATGTGGTAGACGGACGCCCTATCCTCTGGGCCAAGTCCGTTTCCCCTCTGATAAATTTCAAGTGCTGAAGTAGTTCCCAAGGCTAAAACCAGCAGAAGTAATCTTAAGTTCCATTTTTCATGCATAGAAATTGGTCATAAATTTTCTGTCAAATGCCTTCTTTTCAAATGTTGAAATAAATCATACTTCCAAGCTCCTCTCATGGTTGTAAGTAGCATGTCACAAAGGAAAACTTCTTTGGTTGCCAGTTTAAATGTCACCTCTTCATAGAAGCCTTCCCTGACCTTCCAGTCAAATTCAAGTGACATTGGTATTTGCTTTTAACCCATATATATTCAGGTACCCTGGCTGATGTCACAGAGGTGGACATCAGTCTCCAGAGAAAACAGTTTGCAATGCTAACGTATCTCCACCCGTACTATAGTGGGTGGGATTTGGGCATTAGTATCAACTTGCCTAGTTAAGTGTAGCTTCTGCCACTTACTGGCTGTATGACCATGGTCATCAGTTATTTCATTTGTAAAATAGGGAAAATAAGAAAACCCAACTCCCAAGAGTTATTCTAAGGATTAAGTAATATGATACATTAAAAGCTACTTAAAACAATGCCATAATTTTTTTCATCTGTATCTCCTGAAATCCCAAAATAAAATTCAAAGCATGCAAACCTTTGATTGTGACTCACTTCAATCTTTTTAAAACAAAAAGTCAAAACACTTTTCCTACCCATATCAGACTAATGAAGAATTCCAAGTGAAAATCTGAATGCTTTTCAGAAGAATTGGATTGAAAGACCTTTTGTTGGTACATTTTGTTCTTGTTAAAATTAAACTGAAATTTTAAAAAATTAAGTATGCAAACTGTATAGGTGGTTTATCGTAAAATATAAAATTTGAACTTTTAATCACACATGGGTGAAATGGGTTTTTGTTTAAATTTGTTAAAGTTAAGTTGCAAAATGAAAATGGAACTTTTTAAAAGGTCCTTGCATATTATCCCTTCACATATATTTAAGGTAGAATGAATTGACAAGAAGATTCTTACCCAGCCACGTTAGAAATATAAGACGTTTTTAGCTTATTAAAAGAGGGTCTGTAGGCAGTGGATGTAGCTCCGTGGTTGAGTGCCTGCTTTCCATGTACGAGATCCTGGTTTTAATTTCCAGTACCTTCTAAAAATATGGGGTCGGTGTTTGTGTGTGTGTGTCTGCTTTAATCCATGACTTTATTGAACATCAAACTTTGGGAGATGGCAGGATAAATAGGACATTTACTCTGCTCTTCAGAAACATAACTACACAGTGAAAAGAGGTCCACACCCAACTATAATAATCAGAGATAGTACTTTAACAGAAGCAACAGCTAAAGGATTTCAAAAAAAGGGAGGAGTGGTTTAGTCTGTCTCCACGAATATTTATCAGAAGTCTAAGTTGCCTGTCCTAGAAATACAAATGATAAAAAGATACTAAATTGTCCTGAGGTCAGGAGTTGGGGGCAGAGTGAGCCTTTCACTACTGTATTTCATCAAGAACAGCTAACTTTTGGGTGCCTTCTCAATGCCTTGAGGATGACATCCATTCAAAATCTTTAATATCCTCTTTGGTGGTCTTCTGATTTGGCTCTTGTCTATATCTCCAGTCTCATTGGGTCCTCTGACCGTTAGTTCCTCAGACTTGCCAGGCTCTCTCAGAGTCCTTTTCTCTTGAGATCCTCCTTGCCTAGAGTACTTATTGCTTCTCATTTCCCTAACACCTCCTCTGCCTCCTACTCCCAGTTTAAATGTCACCTCTTCATAGAAGCCTTCCCTGACCTTCTAGTCAAATTCAAGTGACATTGGTACTTGCTTTTAAACCCACATATATTCAGGTACCCTGCCTGATGTCTAGATATCAGCAAAACATTAAAAGCCATACTAAGAAATTGGAAGATATAGCCCAAACAAAGAAAAATATCAAAACCCCAGATGAGACACTGGATTTAAGATAACTAATCAATGAGGTTCTTACCAATATCCTAAATAAAATCAACCAGTTGGAAAACAATATGGCCTAAGAGATAAAGGTCATCAAGAGGACACTGGGTGAGCACTAAGAAGAATTTGAAAACCTGAATAGAAAACTAACAGTGCCTATCTAATGTAAGATGCAATAGATGAGATAAAAAATATTAGAGGCATACAACAGAGACTCGAAATGATAGAAGAAAATAAGTGATGCAGAAGACAGAACAACTGAAATTGAAGAGAGGAGAACAAAGACATTAAAGAATGGGAAAAATTGAGCAGGGGCTCAGGGACTTGAATGACAACACGAAACACAACAACATATGTGTTATGGGTGTTCCAGAAGGAGAAGAAAAAGGCAAAGGGGAAGAAAGAGTATTTGAGGAAATAAAGGCTGAAAATTTCCCAACTCTGATGAAAGACATGAATCTACATGTCCAAGAAGCACAGTGTATACCCCAATCAGAATAAACTTAAATAGAACCACTCTAAGACACATACTACTCAGAATGTCAAACACCAAAGTTAAAGAGAAAATTCTGAGAGCAGCAAGGGAGAAGCAGACTATCATAGCGGGATGCCCAGTAAGACTTAGTGTAGATTTTTCATCAGAAACCCTGAAGGTGAGAAAGCAGTGGTATGATATAGTTAGGATACTGAATGAGAAAAATTGCCAGCCAAGAATTCACTATCCCATAAAACTGTCCCTCAGATATGGAGGTGAGTTTAAAACACAAATAAACAGAAACTAAGTGAATTCACTTCCTTGGCAGAAAGCATTACAACCTGAAAGAAAAAGACAAGACAGAGCTGCTTGTAGGAGCATGTAGTCAGGAAGACTGTCAGAAAGGATAACCAGAAGAGTTAAAAGAGAAGAAAATAAGATATCAAGGTTGAAAGCCAAAGAATAAAATGGTGGAAGTAAATAAGGGATTTACAGTAGTATCATTGAATGTGAATAGATTAAACTCTTCAGTCAAAAGATGAAGACTGACAGAATGGATAAAAAAGCATGAGTTGGGGAGTGGATGTACTTAAGTGGTTGAGCACCTGTTTCCCACATATGAGGAACTGGGTTTGATCCCTAGTACCTCCTAAAAATAAACAACAAAGGAAAAGGCCAGCTCACATTGGGGAGTGGATGTGGCTAGGTGGTTGACCATCTGCTTCCCAGGTATGAGGTCCTAGGTTCAATCCCTGGTATCTCCTAGTGAAGAAAAAACACAAGAAACACAACAAAACAAACCCATGAGCCCTCCATGTACTGTCTACAAGAGACTCACTTTAGATCCAGGGATACAAATTAGCTGAAACTCAAAGGTTGGAAAAAGATACTCCATGCAAACAGTAACCAAAAATGAGCAGTCTGAGCAATACTGAAATCCCACAAAACAGACTTTAAATACAACAAAGTTATAAGAGACCAAGAAGGCCATTACATATTAATAAAAGGGACAGTCCACCAGGAAAAAGTAACAGTCATAAACATCTATGCATCTAACCAAGTTTCCCCAAAATAGGTGAGGCAAATGGGCAAAACTCAAGGGAGAAATTGTCGTCATCTCTGCAATAATAGTTGGAGACTTCAACACACCACTCCTGTCGTTAGACAGAAAAACTAAAAAGAAGATCAACAAGGGAATAGAAAAAATGAGCTAGACTTAACACATATATAGAACATTGTAACCCAAGTCAGCTGGTTATACATTCTTCTCAAGTGCTCATGGATCTTTCTCTGGGATAAACCACATATTGTATCGCAAAGCAGGTCTCTCAATAAATATAAAAAGATTGAAATTATACAGAACACCTCCTCAGATCATAATGGAATGAAGCTGGAAATCAATAATAGACAGGGAAGGGGAAATTTTGCGAATATGTGGAAGTTAAACAATACACTCCTAAACAATCGAGGGCTCAAAAAAGAAATTGTAAGAGAACTTAGTAAATATCTCAGGATGAATGAAAATGCGAACACAGCTTATCAAAACTTATGGGATGGCAAGCGGTTGTGGCTCAACAGATAGAGCGTCCACCTACCATATGGAGGGTCCAGGGTTCGATACCCAGGGCCTCCTGACCCATGTGGTGAGCTGGCCCACACACAGTGCTGCCGTGCACAAGGAGTGCCGTGCCATGCAGGGGTGTCTCCTGCATAGGGATGCCCCATGTGCAAGGAGTGCACCCTGCAAGGAGAGCCACTCCATGTGGAAAAAGCGCGGCCTGTCCAGGATTGGCGCCACACACACACAGAGCTGACACAGCAAGATGACACAACAAAAAAGTAACACAGTTTCCCAATGCCGCATGACAAGAATGCAAGTGGACACAGAAGAACACACAGCAAATGGACACAGAGAGCAGACAATGCGGGGGAGGGGCGAGGGAAGGGAGAAGAAATAAATAAATCTTTAAAAAAAAAACAACTTAATGGGATACAGCAAAGACAGTGCTGAGAGGGAAAATTACAGCCCTAAATACCTATATTAAAAAAGAAGAGCTAAAATCAAAGACATAACCGAGAACCTGGAGGAACTAGAAAAAGAACAGCAAACTAATCCCAAAGCAAGTAGAAGGAAAGAAATAATAAAGATCAGAGCAGAAATGAAATTGAGGGGGGGAAAAAAAGAGAAAATCAAAAAACCAAGAGTTGGTTTCTTGAGAAGATCATTAATACCACTGCTGGGTATATACCCAGAAGAAGTGACAGCAGTTACACAAACAGACTTCTGTACACAGAGTTCATAGCAGCATTATTCACATTTGCCAAAAGATGGAAACCACCCAGGTGTCCATCAGCCAATGAATGGATAAAGAAACTGTGGTGTAGTCACACAAAGGAATATTATGCAACTGTAAGAAGAAATGAAGTTGTAAAGCATATGACAACATGGATGAACCTGGAGGACTTTATATTGAGTGAAGCAAGCCGGACATAAAAGGACAAATACTGTATTATTGCATTACTATGAACCAAATATATTGTGTAACATACTATATGATTAAAAAAATTTTTATATGTATCTAGTACATTTAATTGAGAAACGTATGTTTTTATTCAACTGTGTCTTCTTTTTGGTTTTTTTTTTTTTTTAAAGATTTATTTATTTATTTAATTTCCCCCCCTCCCCTGGTTGTCTGTTCTTGGTGTCTATTTGCTGTGTCTTGTTTCTTTGTCCACTTCTGTTGTCGTCAGTGGCACGGGAAGTGTGGGTGGCGCCATTCCTGGGCAGGCTGCTCCTTCCTTTCACGCTGGGCGGCTCTCCTCAGTGGCGCACTCCTTGCGCGTGGGGCTCCCCCAGCGGGGGACACCCCTGTGTGGCAGGGCACTCCCCGCGCGCATCAGCACCGCGCATGGCCAGCTCCACACGGGTCAAGGAGGCCCGGGGTTTGAACCGTGGACCTCCCATGTGGTAGACGGACGCCCTAACCACTGGGCCAAAGTCCGTTTCCCTCTTTTTGGTTTTTAATTATTTATATTTTCAATTATTAAATGTACAAAATAAAGTTTAAAAAAGAAATAAGAAATCAAGTCCTGAAGCATATAACAATGTGGATGAACCTGGAGGACATTATGTTGAGTGAAACAAGCCAGACTCAAAAGGACAAATACTGTATGATTGCACTATTATGAACTAAATATACTGCATAAAGTCGTGGAGTTAATAAATAGAATACAGGTCACCAGAAAATAGAATGAGGTTAGAGAATGGAAATCTGAAGTTTAGTCTGTGCAGAACTGGTAACAAGTTTTTATATCTTTGGAATAGAAATGGTGAAAGCACACCATAGTGTTTGTAACTAGCAGTGCTTGTATGACAGGGTTGAAAGGGAAAGTCTAAGGTCAAGTATATTATTAGAAGGAAAGCTAAAAAATTTAACATGGGGGAAATGGATGTGGCTTAACCAACTGGGTGCCCGTCTACCATATAGGAGATCCAGGGTTCAGGGCCTCCTGGTGAAAAAGAGGAAGAGAAAGCGTGCCCACGTGGCAAGCCAGTGCTTGCACGAGTGCCCGCATGGCGAGCCAGTGCCCACGCAAGTGCCCGTGTGGTGAGCCAGTGCCCCGCGCAAGTGAGTCACGCAGCAAGATGATGACACGTCAAAAGAGAGACAAGGGGAAAGTCAAGGTGATGCACAGCAGAAACCAGCAACTGAGGTGGCACAATTGACAGGGAACCTCCCTCCCCACTGGGGATCTCCAGGATAGAATCCCAGTGAATCCTGGAGGAGAGAAAATGAGAAGAGAGGACAGTACAGATAGCAAAAACAGCAGGGTGGGAGGAGGGGAAGGGAGGAAAACAAGCAAGCAGAGAAACAAAGAAATAAAAGGAAATCACAGTGCACAGTCCACACTGTGGGAACTGTGTGTGTTGGGGAGTTCTGCTCCATTTGATTTAGGAGTATCTATATAAATTATTATTTTGAAATTCTTCTGCACAGATTTATCTATTCTTTCCCATTTATTCAATTATTTTATCAGTATGGACTGATGGATATTTACTTTATGCTATTACTTAATTATATTTATATTATATATTATATATGCTTATATTTTGTTTTATTATATTTATATACACATTGTATATGTTTATTCTATAGTTACATTTCTTTTATGCTTTGTATTATAACCTTTTTTTTTAAGATACTGGGACTGGGAGTTCAACCCAGGACCTCATATATGGGAGGCCAGTGCTTAACCACTGAGTCACATTGGCTCCCTTGAGTTGGCTTTTCATTTGTTGGCTTGTTGTTGTTTTATTTTTTTTTAGGCGGCACCAGGAACTGAACCTGGGACCTCCCATGTGGGAGGCATACACTCAATTGTTTGAGTCATATCTTCTCCCTGGATTATGATCTAATACTGTATATCTAGTTGTTCAAATTGGCCATTGGGGGCTCTTTCACTTGGCTCCTGTGTCCCTTTGACATACCTCATCCTTGTGTGTATGTAAGTAGTTGGTTGGTTTGTTGTTAATTTTGAACATTTTTTTAAAAAATTATTTTCTGACACTAGAAGATAACTTCAAGCTTATCTTGTATATTCCTTGCCCCAGGCCTAGGACCAGCCATTTCTGGTTCTTTTTACTGGAAAATGGCATCAAAACCAAGATCTGGATGCTGGGTCTTGTCATAGTATTTTAAGGTTTAGCATTTCAGTTGTTTTCTTCCACATGAACTACTTCTGGAGTAAACCAAAACAATTATAGTAAACGAAAACATTTATCAAAACAATTATTTTCCTTCTGTGGCATAATATGATAAATCCTGAAGAGGATATTTGATAATCAAACTACCGCCTGACCAGCCACTTTTCAGATTTGATAAGGTCAATAAATGCCTTATAATAAAGTTCCCCTGAAAAAAAGAATAAAAATTTTTTTCTGTGGTTAGAGGGAGGGAGAGGAAATCTAATATTCTGTGTGCTTACTGTTCTATACAAAAAGATCTGTTCCTTTCACCTCCCATTGCCACTAAATGCTATTTCCTTTTTACCAGCTCTGAACTACCTCAGCTGAACATGAACAGACAAATCTCAGTCATATCCAACTTTGAAATACGTTACAATTACTTTTGGCAACAATTATACCTTCCTATTTATGGTTTGCATATTTTAGTCTTACAGTTTTTCTTCACTGAAAATAAACTATTCAGACTGAACACAATGACAGAGCCAGGAACTCCTTAGGAAGTAGGGGCACCTAGTGGGAAGACACTAGATATCTGAAAATAACTGAGTTACATAGACTGGAGTTCATCCCATGCAAACACACATTGGGCAGTTCTTCATCTTAGCCTCCAACCATTAGTCTGTGTTAAAGAGGCTATGCTAATAAAATCTTTGGTAACCTCATACTTTTTCTTTTTTCTTTTTAAAATAAGAAATAGGCCAGTGCCAACACCTAATACTGCTTTTCTCTGTCCTCTTTTCCTCACTCAAGGTGATTAAGATTTACATTCAATAAACATTTATTGAACCTCTTCAATGCACCAGACAGTATTCCCTGTCTGATGCTTCCAATTAATCCAATACATTGGGGAAAAAATTAAGGGCCCTGTTCCATTCTTCCCTGCAAACAGAGCTGTTGAAGTTGATGGAAGGTAAGTCAAGACTTTACAATGCTGAAGGCACAAAATGGTTTGCAGAAGTATAAGGTTCAGTGTCCACTTCTCCAAATCTCTGGTAACATCTTAAAAAGATAAGATCATCACTTCCTTATCTGTAAAATAGATATAATTAAACCCACTTCTCAGGAATAATGCATGGAAAACACAGTCCTAGCAGATGCAAGGGGCTCCATGTAAGTTTTAGTTCATTCACATTATACATTTCACCTAAATGCATCTATAAAACACTAGGACTGCCCCACTAAACACATGTTCATTCAAGAGGCATGAGCCAAAATAGACATTTAATTTTTGGGAGGTATACATAATCTTTTATCAATTTTATTGATACATATTAATAAAGCATACATTCCATCCAAAGTGTAAAGCAATGGTATTTGGTATAATCACATAGCTGTATATTTATCACTTTAATCATTATTAGAGCATTTTCATCATTTCAAGAAGAAGAATAATAAAAAAACAAAAAAAAGCTCTACCCCTTAATATATTAACATTTGCCTATCAATCTCTATGCTTCTGTACATAGCTAATATTCTGTTTCCATCTTTCTAATTTATTTTTATTTATATTTTGTATAAATGGAGCCAAACTTTAGTACTTTTTCTCTAGCTTCTCTCACTTAGTATATTTCCTTTTTTTAAAACCATTAATGGAAGATTATGAATATATTAATGTACACTACTGTCCATATTTTTGTTTGGTTGTATTTCTGCCTGATATTTTTTATAACATTAACATACATTTGTTCATTTCAAAGAAAAACACTTATATATGCAATATTACCCATATTCATATTTCACATGACATTTAGCTATGCTATACAGTCCCATGTTAAATTTTTTTTAAAGATTTATTTTATTTATTTCTCGCCCCCCCCCGTTCACCCGGTTGTCAGCTCTCTGTGTCCATTCGCTGTGTGTTCTTCTGTGTCTGCTTGTATTCTCATTAGGCGGCTCCAGGAACCGATCCTGGGATCTTCCAGAGTGGGAAAGAGGCAATTACATTCTTGCGTACCTCAACTCCCTGTTCTGTTACGTCTTCTTATTTTCTCTCCTCTGTGTCTCTTGTTGCGTCATCTTGCTGCACCAGCTGTCAGTGTCGGCCAGCACTCCTGTGTGGGGCCACTTTCCTGTGCTGGGTGGCGTTCCCACTCGGGACACTCCTTCGCAGGGCGGCATTCCAGCAGGGGCCAACTCACTGCGTGGGCCAGCTTGCCCATATGGTAGGCGGAAGCTGTATCACTTCAGTCACATCCGCTTCCCTGTGATTTCCTTTTAAAGAGTACAGTATAGAAAAGGGAAAAGAAGAATAACTTTACTGTGGAGAAAGGAGACGATCACTACCTCAGCAAGGTGATCACTGTTAACATAAATAGTAATAAACACCCTTGATGGGATGTGTTGAAAACAGCACTTTATCTGTGAGGTCTTCCTCTCCAAAGACCATAACCCCAATATAATCATGAGAGAAACGTAGACCAAACAACTGAAGGACTTTATACAAAATATCTCACCATTACTCCTTAAAAGTATGGACTTCAATTAATAAGAATATCAATATTGGCTCATTTGTTGTGGCAAATGTACCATAATGTAAGAGATCAATGCTGGTGCCGCTGATAAAGATAGACGCGGTCACAGAAGAACACACAGCAAATGGACACAGATAGCATACAATTGGGGGGGGGGGGGGGGAGAGGGGAGGGGAGAGAAATAAATAAAAAATAAAATTTAGAAAAAAATTTTTTAAAATGATGGGGGAAACTGAGTGTGGGATATATAGGAACCCTGTACAATCTTTGCAACTTTTCTATATAAATCTAAAGTTATTCAAAATTAAAAGTTTAGGGGAAAAAACCCTTTTACAAGGATAAGAGTATATTTCAAATTTAAATTTCATTGTGATGGTAGCCTAAAGTAAGTGAAATAGCCCTTGGTGTTCTGGGCTAATTATGTGTAAAGTGGGGCAAATCTTCCGTGCTGTTGTCATGTAAAGCCATGACAGTTTGTTTGCAGAATGAGAGAATTCAGTATATCTAAATATCCTCCTGTGGAATTTCCTACTGACATGACTATTTTTCCCCTTTTGCTTCTACCCAGTAGCAGTCCCTTGAGTGGCATTTGCTGTCCTAGTTAATCAGAGGATAGGAGAAATGAAAAACTCTCCTCTTCCCCCTCCTACAAAGTTTCAATGGGCGCTGGAAATGTAGGTCAAATTGCATCACTGAGGAAAAGAGCGAACAGGGTAGTATTTATGAAGTCCTGCCAACCTCTCATTAGATTCCAAGTCGTGATGAACCATTGTTGAGCCAGCTTAGGTGTGAGATACAGGGAATTGGGCAGTTATATTTTTGATGTAATCCCAAAATGTTATATTTTAATCAGTGATAAAAAGATCTCTGTCTAAAGCCCTAGTAAAAGTAACTTACACTGGTTCTGTTTAATTTATATCTTCCAAGTTCTTTTTGTCTCTTATTTATTACTGGCACGTTGTAGTCATTTATATTAATTTAGCCAGAGAGATGTTTGAACTGTAGAAGTTATTGCTGTATGTATGTAAGAAAATCTATTTTTTGGTAATGACATAAATCTAATAATTTAGTGTTTTGCAAATTACACATAATCATATGCTCAGTGGGATCTGATTAGCATACAGAAACCACAAAATGTTTTTTGTTTCTAAGTTAGTTATGGCTAAACTATGCTGTTCCATGACTATTTTTTTTTAATGGCAATATAGACCTTAAGATATAAGAAGACTTTACAAGCTTTTTTTTTTTTTTCCAATACTGTATGCTACCCACTCCTTTGTCAGATATTCAGATTTTGGCTGCCAGATTGTTCCATTTTACTGGTATTGCCAAAAACAGTAATTCTGACAGGAAAACCAACCCTAAAAATGACTCTAGTTCCACTCCTTGCTTCCGTCAAGATAATCAGTAGTTCATTTGTATACTAAATGGAAAATCTGACAATAAAATGTATTTGCATAGGTCTGGGTATTATTAAATTTTACAAGTTCAAAAAATTATTCTGTGAAATATATTTACATTCCAGCGTACTTTTAACAGTTTTTAGCTTTTTACTTTGAAATAATTAGATTCATGGGAAGTTGCAATAATAGTACAGAGAGGTCCTGTTTTTTCTTCTTCACCCTATTTCCCCCATTGTTACATCTTATAATAATTATAGTAGTATCAAAACCAGGATATTGACATTGGTGTAAAGGGTATGTATAGATCTATGTCATTTTATCTCATGTATAGATTCATGTAAGCACCACCACAGTCAAGATACAGAACTATTCAATCACTGTGAAACTCTCCCTCATGTGACCCCTTTTTAGTCAAACTTATGCCCTCCTTTACCCTATGTTCCCAAACTCTTGGCAATCTCTAATCTGGTCTCTAACTCCATAATTTTGTCATTTTGGTTATGTTGCATAAATGGAGTCATACAGTATGTGACCTTTTAAGATGTGCTTTTATACTCAGCATTTCATGAAGAAGTTTATATTATAAAGTTTATGTTAAATATTTTAAAAGAGTATTTGTTTTTAAAAGGAGTTGTTACCCAGAGCTTGATTCACTAATTTTCAAAATTACATTTTTCTAGCTTGGGGAATCTAGACTCTGTGTTGCTATATTTGGACAGCAGCTAAAGTTAAATGTGCCGACGTAATACCTGATTATAGCATTAACCTTATCGCCCACAGTTAAGGACAATACTGTGAAGTTAAAGGGAAAATTACCCTGGGAAGAGCCCAACCCATCAACAAAGTAGATAATACAATTGATTAATGAGCAGAAATCCAAATGTATACTTTATTTATACCAAATACAGTTACTGATACACATTTGTGCACATTTCATCTTGAAAGAATTCTTCAAAAGGGAGAGACGTTGGAGAATGTTATTTAAAGGAACAGCAGTTGAAATATTTACATTAATTAGTTAATGTAAAGATCATGTCACAGGATTACCATTTGTGGTTAGTATGAAATGTCACCATATGAAAGCCAGTGCCTGCTTCATGTCGATAAGATTCTTTGAATGTCTTGAGGAGGAAATAGAGTTCTATGGATAGGTGAGGACTGGGAACAAACGGCCTCAGAAGGAACAAATTTTCCTCAGATGCTGATGTGTTGCTTTCTAGCAAAATATAGGAAATACTGTAGGAGCTGTGGGAGGGCGTGTTAGTGTTTGTCTACAAATAATGACACCTTGGCTCTAGGGAATCCCTTGTGTTCAAACCTGTGGAACTGAGCAAATAGAAGGCAAGTCCCAAAGTACCGTCTGTAACTCACCAGCAGTGAAGGTGAGGATGTGAGCACTGGCCCTTAGCCTGCCCAGAAATTATCTTCCTTAAGGTTGTGCCAGGACAGATTTTTATGAATGGTATGATTTTCTAATTGTCAAGAAATTGTCATTTGCTCTGGCTCCAAACATTTTAGACAGTCTTCCTGCCAGGTAGGAACATATTCTTTGTAATTAAAATCCAACCTCTACTTACCTGCTTAACATTTTTCTAGCAATCCCCTTTGTTTTCTTCCAGCAGCATATGATTGTACTTGAAGTAGCTATTTGGGGAGTAGAAGGGAAGCAGTCATTTATCTATCATCCACAATATGCCAGTCCCTGTGCCAAGTGTTTGTGTACATTCACTGGTGTAATTACAATATTGAAAAATTGCATTAATGATCCTTAAACAAGTCAGTTTTCTTGGTCAGATTTACCTAAGAGGACTATTATTCAAAACACAAAAATAGAAGTCATTTATTACATATAATGGTCACATATATATTTCACATATATTCAAAACCCTTTCTAATGAGCTAATCTATATTTAAAGAATATATTTTTATTTATTAATTGGTTAGTTTACAGAAGTTATTCATGAGGCAATGTGTGTGAAGTGATATGCAATATAGAGATGGAAGACCCTCCTACTTCCTCTTAGCAGTTTATTTCTGGGTAAGGAAATCGAGTTATATCTACAAGAAAATTAACAGCAGGAATGGAAACTACTTAATCCATCAATGCAAGATGTACAGTAAGATAATGCATAATTAATTACCAAATAAATCTTTCAGATAGTAAATGCTGTAAATATTCAGGGGAAGAAAAGATTACCAATCTCTGACCCTTGAGATTTTATCATCGGTAAAGTGTGGGGTAATATGTACCTCATGATGACAAGTGAATAAATTACATATATAAAAGGCCTACCATATCATTAGGAAACCTTCAGTAAATTATAGCAGCTGCTGTTAATAATGAAATAATGATGATGATGATGATATCAAAATAATACTATATTAGTAGGGTAGGCTAACTGCTGTAGCTACCTCAAATTTTACATGTTTATTTCTTGCTCAAGTCATAGCTCAGTGTGGGTTGACAAGGAGCCCAGGCACCTTCTATTTTGTGGCTCTGCTTTCCTTTACGTGCTTTGAACAATCCTCACTTGGCCAGCAGAGGTTGTAAGAGACTAAGAATCAGGGAAGGGAGGTTTGTGTGGGCTAGGCCTAAAAGTGGTGTCCAACATTTCTGTTCACATTTTAGGATTTAACCGTATAGTTGTACCTTATTGCAAGGAATATTGGGAAATTTAGTCTGTGTGTTCAAGAAGAATTGACAATATTTATCATAAATAACATTTAGAAAGTCTTAACAGAAGAGGGATTTCCCTGAATCTTTTAGAGAAAGACAGTAAAATTTGTAATAGATTTCCCAGCCTGCCTTTAAGTGATAATAATTAAAGAGGAAGGATGGAATAACAAATCCCAACAAGCATTATTAATAAAACTATACATTTATCCCACTAGTCTCTGTCTTTACCATATGCCATTTGGTGCTGACCTTGGGCAAGCTGTTTAACTGCCATTGGCCCCCATTTCCTCACTTATATTTTCTTTGTAAGGCTGTGAAGTGCTTAGCTCAGGGCTTGGCCTAAAGCACGTACTCAGTGAAAGTTGTTATTATAGGTAGCGAAATAAGTATGGTCCCAGAATTAAATGCGTGCTCTCTGTTCACGTATTTAACATCTTTCCTAAAGGACCATGTTAGACTAGCAAGGATGACTTGACTGAGGACATTTTACATGCATTTTAGAACAGTATAACCCCAGCCTAGTGATAGGGGATTAATGTTCTTCAGGCAGAATACTGAGGGAGAAAGAAACCCTCCCAGCTTACCCTACCCTACCCCACCCCACCCCTGGCCAACTCCAAAGACTCTATTCCTCTATTAAGAGAACAACAGGAATACTGGACTTTAACTTAAGTATTATCCTTCTTCCCCCTTTTCTGTTGTTGATGTCTAAAAGTTGGATCTGGCTGGGAAGAGTGAGGGTCAATTCCAGAACAGCTACTTATCCTTTGAGGCTACTTGCAGGTCTTCAGCAAAGCAAGAACATTCTACCCCAGCACCTCTTAACTGGAGCTAATGGGTAGCTGTCAGAGCCAGTGGTTCAGTTAAATCCAGATCAATTTAGCAGGCATTTATTAATACTTACAATGTTGGGCCGTTGGTATTCAAGGATCAAATGCTTCAGATCCTGCCTCCAAGAAATGTTGGGAGGTGGATGTGATGACCTGAAGAGGTTTAATCAGAGCTAAATTTTTAAGGCTCAGTGTGTGTTAATGAGTTTACTTGGGAGGTAGGAAGAAAGGAATTTAAGGGGGGAAAAAACAACAGGTACAGGGGAATAAAGGTAGAAATTGTTGTGACATGTGGCAATGGAGGGAATGGTTTTGACTTCAGCTCTAGTATGTGACTGCCTTGGTCCTGCTCTTTACTGGCCTCAGCTTGCAAGTCTCAGTTTTCTCTCTGTTAAAGAAAGATAGTAAGAGTACTTACAGTCGTCGACTTGGAGGATTAAGTGAAATAATGCATATAAAGAGCTTCCTATGTGTCCATACCTTGTATACAGTAAGTGCTCCTAAATGTCAGCTGCCACTATTACTACTATTACTTGACCAAGGTTTTTGCACCGTGATAAGTTGGAAAACAATTGGGAATTTTATTATAATTTTAATCCTCTTTTTGGCTAATGGTGAAATATTGTGCTGTAGTCATAGACAGTGGGAAAATGGCTTGCTGACACACCCCTCCTCAGCTAAGAAGAAGGGGCGCCCAGTTAACGTCAGTGAAGTGTGGGAGAGACAGGGCTTAAAATTGGAGAGCTTTGAATTCTGAAAAGGAAATGTAAGACGGCCTACATGAACCCATTTGGAGAGAGGAGAGTGGCCGAATGTGTGCAGGTATGTAGAAGCTGCCAGAAAACGGAAACTCCTTTAAAAATAAGACTCCACATGAGAAGTTCCACAGAAGGTGCATAAAAGCCCTAGGATTGACTCCAGAGACTGAAATGTACCCCTGAAACCTATCTAGGGCACAGTTGCTGAAGCCTTTCCTGGTAATTGTTCTTGGTTCTTCAGTTGTATTTTTAAATGCTCATTTGGTGTCCAGTGTAATGTCTCTTGAGAGCAATCTCTGTAGCTTAGTAGGTGCAAAAACGCTGGCTGACCTCTGAAGAGGGGGATACCCAGTAGCACCATTGATAAGATGGGTTGCATGAACTTTGCCTTGTCAGGGAGAAAGCCTGTTAGGATGAAAGCAAGGTGGAAATGGGATAGGATAAGAAATCGTAAACTAGAGACAACATTTATTCATGTTTCTGGAGAATATGCCTGCAGGTGACATGTGACCTGTTTTTTAAATTTTTTTTTTTTTTTGGCTGTGGTTTTTCATTTAGGAGAAGACACTAGGAAAACAGCATAGGCTCAGTACCACAAACATGGCTGCCTGCAGGAGATGGGCCTGGAAGGACAATAAGTAATGCAGCCAGGCGGGACTTTGGAAAAGTCATGCTTAGTGACAAGGTGCAGCCCATGACACAGCATCAACCAGTTATGCAACATGCAAGAGAGCTGATCCCAATGGCCAGCTTTTTGGATTTTCCAAAAGAAACCAGGAATTTGATATTTTATGTGAATCTTCCCACCTTTTAAATATTAGCAACACATTCATATTTTTTTCCGATATCACCATGGAAGCCAAACAACCAAAAACATGGACTATTTTAGGCTGTGGGCTTTCTGCTTGCAGTGAGTGTCAAAGGGTAGAAACAAAACTGCATAACCAGGTAGTTAGGTGGCCCAGCTGAATCTGGCAGGGGAAGCACATAATACTTTTTTTAAGGTTTTGGGGTCCAGGGACTGAACCTGGATCTAGTATGTGGGAAGCAGACATTTAACCACTGAGCCACATCCACTCCCCAGGAACACTTATTTTGTTGAATAAATAAACCAACTGGATAAATGTCTCTTGGTTCTTAGCCTTTTCACATATAGAACGGAGAGATTAGAGTTAGCCTTCAAGGTTTCACTTTTTTCCAGCTTTACCTTAAAAGAAAGAATCAAGTTTAAACTCATCCTGTTGCCCTCCTTGCAGGGACCACCTCTCCAGCCCTTTTTCCCTTCCTTTCCATCCCTCCCTAAGCACCTATGTGCCAGTCTCACATTGAAGTATAGTAGTTTACCTAGAGTTTTATTTAAGGAATAAAAACAAAGTTTATACCGTTATGCTTTAAAGCAAGTTCAAGTAAGCTTGTTTTCTCTTTCCCCTATCATGACTAAAAGGTTGCTTAATTCTAAAGATTTGTTGGTTATATAATAACAGGGGATTCCGGTTGTGCCTTAAACTGGGGCAGGCCTTTCAGAGTCTTAAAAGGACTTAGAGATGTTATTTCTAGAAAATAAGCCATTTTCCCTAAAAGTTGACACAACACTACCAATATAAATGTGGGCTTTTCTCTGTTTTAAGTGAATGAGAGAGGATGTTTCTGAACCCTTGGGCATTTTGCTAGATCTTCTTTTATAACAAATTTTGGTGATATTGCCCTTTTGTTTTTTAATATGAAAGTTTTTGTTGTCTTGGGCAGAATTGTTTTTGTTGCAGTTATCAGAAATTATTTCAAAAGAAGGGGGGATTTATCATGTCCAGGGGATTCTTGGAACCCTAGGGAGGAAAGTGCTTGGGATCTTTGGTGGGGACAGAGAGGCCCAGGAGCCTCCCAGGCAGACACTGTTTCTGAGCAGCATTTTTTCTGAGCAGCATTTTTGTCCTCTCTTTGCAGACTGGCTTTTTCTTTTAGACTGAGAGTGCATGAAATTTTGGAGAGCATTAAAGTTATGCCTTTCTTTTTGATTCCTTGTCCTTGCCCACTCCCATCTAACTGGCCAACATTTCAAAAACAAAACAAAACAAAACTTTAAATATTGTGTTTATTGAGTGTTTTTTCATAGTAGGTATTAAATGAATAAAAGGTATCAAATTTTTTGGTTCTATTCTTAGAAACTGTTCTCCATGTCTACCGTTTTAAACTATTTCTATTTCTTTTTGCAAAACAAATTAAATTATTGTTTAGGCAGTTAGGTGTACTGAAAAGGGATCCGAACAGCATCAAAGCCCTGGATTCCAGTTTAAATTTCAAACCACTTATTTTCTAGGTAATCTTGAACAGGTATAATTAATAATTATGGAGGGAATGGAGGTGGCTCAGGTGATTAGGTGCCTCCCTCCCACATCGGAGGTCTTGGGTTTGATTCCCAGTTCCTCCTAAAGAAACAAAAGAAGATAAACAGACACAGCAAGTACAAACAATGATGGGGTGGGAAGAGATAGATAAATAAAATAAACCTTTAAAACAAAAGAAAAAAATAATTATGACTGCTCTCAATCTGTTTCCTCACTATTTATTAAATAGAGAGCGTAACTCCAGCTCTTTTGAACACAGGGTTGTTTGTGACAATCAAACGGGAGAATATGGAGCAGATGTAGCTCAATGGTTGAGTGCCTGCTTCCTATATACAAGGTCCTGGTTTCAATCCCCAGTACCTCCTAAAAAAAAAAAGCTCAAATGGGAGAATATATAAGTATATTATAGTCTTTTTTTTTGTCCTTTTAAAAAAAGATTCCTGACCCCTATTCTAAACAGAAGTTAACATTTTTAAATGCTTATTTTCAGTAACTGCCACTACCATTTTTCTCTTAAGAAAAGGGTTTCCTGTAAAGCATTTTTAAGGTATTCAGCTTAGTAAATGAATTCTTTAAAAGCCAAACACTATCTTGGGGGAGATATCATAGTCCCTGAAATCTGATGACTTCCTTGGACACTTTAGAGAAATAGCTGGAGTGTCCTAATGGAAAATTGAAAAATGGCTTGACCTAGTGAAATAAGATCAAGCCTGGAGTCTAATCTGATGCCAGTGTGTTCCATCTCGACCTCAGTCTATTCTGAGGAAATCACTGTCAGGGAGGTGAATGGTTATCTCTTTCATAACATCTTTTATTGACTGTCTTTATCATGGTAATTTGTAGTTCACTTTGAGAGATTTTCCGTAGCTGGAATGTGTTTAGGTTGCAAAGAAATCAACTTTGGCTCAGGATAGACATGTTAAGCAAAGATAGCTGCTCCTATTGGATGTAAAGTAAAAAGGGAACACTAAAATGGAAACCAGAGAAATTTTTTAAAAGATAGGAGATGGTAAGAAATTAGAAATCTGGCAAGAGGAACATCTGACTAATAAAGATTGTAGGAATGATTTTAAGCATTACTAAATAGCATTTTGTGGGTGACTAAAACTGAAACTGTTTGAAAGTGGGGACAGAGAGAGGACAGATTATGATCCAGGGATTAAAAGCCAGTAAAGATAATTGTAAATAAATATTCAAAACATGCCATACAATTTCAGCCACTCGCTTTCAGAGATGTTGTGCTAGCATCTTATGATCTCAACCCATAGAAATACATGGCTTACCATTTTAGAGTATACGAAAATAAGTGAAAACGAAGCAATGCAATATTCCCACCACCCAACATTGGTGTTTATAGCCAATGAAGATTGTAGGAAGAGAACCTTAGTAGGGACATTTTCATGTGACATGAGCCTTCCTTGTGCTTTATACTTTGACATCATCTTCCAATTGCTGTGTCATTGCCCGTATTTGCTGCTTTCTTTTCTGTTGTGTGTCAATCTTGAAAACCAGCCTAATTTCTAAGTCTGGTTTGTTAATCTCTAATACATTGACTCCTTAATTTACCGCTCCTTCCCAAGTTAATTTGAATGGTAGCCACATTTTACTTGAAATATATATAGACATACACATATGCCCACAACTGTGTAGATAATAGAACGCATAATTTCCTTGTACTTTATAGGAAGATAGCTTAATTGAGTTTTTGTTTCCTGTTTAAAGTATTATGAATTGCTTTTATAAACTGAATGATAAAGGTCAGAGCAAGCTCTCCAAATAATGATCTAAATCAGTATGTGCATGGTGTTTTTTTTAAATTTTTGATTCTGATGGGTTTCATAGAAGCAGACTTTCTGAATAGCCATTTAAAAAATTAAGTGAAAACTCATTAGTGGCAAATTACGCACAATGATTTTAAGCCCCAGGAGGCTGACTCTTTATATTGAATAGTCATTTGTTTTTAGTTTACTGTAAATATAACTAATTAAGTTCATTGTAAAAAAAAGAAACACAACTTTTTTTTCATTTGCTGTAAAATTGGTCAAGTGCCTTGAATTTTTAACACTTTGACATTTCAAAGCAGATATAATAATTTTGGAATGTCTGGCAACTAATCAGTTTTTAGACTTTGGATTAGCTTTATTCACTCCTTCATCCACTTCCCCTTTTCTCTCTTTCTCTCTTTTTTTTTTTTTTTTGGTAGATCTGAACGGAATTAAGAAGAAAGAACTTCCACAATCACAACAGATGAAGATCCACTGATATATCGATCAGGATTTTTCCCTGTCCTCCAAAGAAAAGGTAACTAGTTGTTCCGACATAGTGCAGCTGAATAAATGCAATGCTTCCAGTTATAAGAGTTTGAGTTCTACCAAAGGATGGTGGTTTTTTGTTTGTTTGTTTTGTTTTAATTTAAGGTATTTGAGTTAAGATCTCAAGTTTTAAGCTTAAACTTGAATATTATCCTACTATTATCAAATGCCAGTGGATTTAGGAGTATGATATTATTAAGTATTCGGCTGGGTGCATTATTTATTTGTCAGCACAAAACTTGCTAAATGCCCCCAAAATGTATTAAAATTACAATAGGACTCTGGAGCTACTACCACCACCCTTCAACCCCCAATCCACATCCACCCTTTCCCTGGGAAATTGTCCAAAGGTGTGCTATTGTGTTTCTTGCCGGCTCCATTTTCCCCACCTCCTGTTTTCCTCTTGCTCCAAGTAATGTGGACCCAGCTGCTCAGGGCTAGAGAAGCATCTTAACAAGATTATAAAACAGGCAGGAGTCCTTTAAGCTTACTTTCTGGGCCCAGTGCTTTTGCCCAGTCCATGAGATGGTTCTGTGCACAAGAGCAGTTCCAGATCATTATAAATATAGCAGCCACCATTAATTGAGTTTCTCACTATATGCCCCCCATTGGGCGTTTACTATTTGGGGAGGAGGGTGATTAAGTTGCAGATTTCCTGGAGGTATTTTGATTAAAACAAAGTTCTATCCTGTTTATTGAAAGGAATGAGGTGGTTTGCAAGCTATGATACAGTTTAAGATGAGTCATTTAAAGATAAAACTGAACAAAACCCAGTCAGGGAAGACCACAGGAGTTTCAGCCTCTGGAATTGAATAACTTACATGCTTAGGCAACACATATGATGCCTCAGTCAGGTTTTAGGCAACTACAGTAAAAGTGGAAATATTTCAGACATGTACTTCATCTACAAAGATTATTTCAACCTCTACCAAACTGAAATAGGAGCCTCACAGAGGATGTGGCAGTTCTTTTTAGGTGGGATAAGAGTAGTGAGTAGTGAGAAGTCTCCACATGCATAATGGGCCCCTAAAATTTTCTGGCCTAAAACTGAAAAGCCAGCAATGCAGAGGTATCCCTTGGACATCATAATCATCATAATGGATAGTATTCATTGTGGAATGTCTGGAAGGTGCCAGAGGAGAGAGAATTAAGGGCTTTCCTAGATGGTGGTCAGCAGCTGGCAGTGGTAGGGTTTGTGGGGAGAATAGGGAAGAAACACATTTGATAGAAATGCCAGTGGAGCCTCTAACCTATTTAGTGAGCTTCTACTATATGTATATAGGGATTGTCCCAAGGGATGGGGAGTGGGGGAAGAGAAATATAGGAGGTGATTTCTGCTGATTATGATTATGGCTTACACTCTTTTGAATACTATCCTGATGAAAAGATTATAGGATACCAGAAGTAAATGACTGGGAAGTGGATGTGGCTCAATCAATTGGCCTGCTGTCTACCATATAGAAGGTCCAGGGTTCAATGCCCAGGGCCTCCTGGTGAAGGCAAGCTGGCCCATGTGATGAGCTGGCCCATGCAGAGTGCTGCCCCGCGGAGGAGTGCTGGCCCACTTGGAGAGCTGACTTAGCAAGATGCCACAACAAAAAGAGACACAGATGAGAGACAATAAGAGACACAGCAGATCAGGTTGCTGAGGTGGCACAAGAAAATGATTGTCTCTCTCCCACTCTGGGAAGTCCCAGGATCAATTCCTGGAAGCTTCTAATAAGAAGACAGGCAGACAGAGAAGAACACACAGCAAATGGACACAGAGCAGACAATGTTGGGAGGGGGAGGGGGAGAAATAAATAAAATCTTCAAAATAAAAAAAAAGTAAATGACAGGAGGCAGGTAAAGAAGAGGAGTCACAAACAGGGGCCAGTCAAGGAGGGGAATGAAGTAGGCCAGGTAGAATGGTGAGAAACTGTCAAATCCATGACCAATTTAAAGAGACAAACCCTTCCCAGTACCAACTGATTGTACGCCCAGTGTCATTCATTCAGCACATTTATTGAGTGCCCACCTATGTGCCTGTTCTCTTCCAGGTACTGGGCATAAATTAATAAATCAAAGGGACAAAAGTCCCTGCCATTGTGGCACTTATATTTTCTAACCATTTATCACCATCTAAATAAGATAAAATTGATTTTTCATCTTCCTCTTTAAAAATTTATCTCTTGGCTGTCTTTTACATTCTTTCTTTTGGCCTGCTACATTATTGCTTTCATTTCTAAAAGCAAAAAAGGTTACAAGAGGATGAGGTATATCATAAAATATAAAAGTAGCTAATGCTTATGGTATACTTAGTATATGCCAGGCCTTGTTCTAAGCATGTAAACTCATTAATTCCTCATAACTATCTGATGAGATAGGTACTGTTTTGATCCTTTTTTTTACAGAGGAGGTAACTGAGGTAGAGCCAAAAAGTATCCTGCCAAGGAAGAGGGAAAACATGTGTAATACAGGGACATTTTCAGGACTTGGGAATTGCCGTGAATGACATTGCAATGACAGATACAGGCCATTATGTGTCTTGCCATAACCTACAGGACTGTTTGGGAGAGAGTATAAACTACAATGTAAACTATAATCCATACTTAGTGGCAATGCTCCAAAATGATTTACAAGTATTTTGTTGAGAATTTTCTAAATAGAGGCTGACACATCTGTGTCAAGGGAGAGTCTGTTTGGATCTTTTATTTTTCTTGTCTAATTGCTCTAGCTAGAAATTCTAGTACATGTTGAATAACAGTGATGATAGTGACCATCCTTGTCTTTTTCCTGATCTTGGAGGGAAAGCTTTCAGCCCTTCCCTACTGAGTATGTTAGCGCTGGGTTTTTTCATATATGCCCTTTATCGTATTGAGGAACTTTCCTTCTATTCCTATCTTTTGAAGTGCTTTCATCAAGAAAGGATGCTTGATTTTGTTGAATGCCTTTTCTGTAACAATCAAGATGATTGTGTTTTTTTCCCTTCAATTTGTTAATGTTGTTTATTATGTTAATTGATTTTTTGTGTTGAAGTACCCTTGCATATCAGGAATAAATTTCACTTGGTCATAATGTCCATTTCTTTCAGCATGTTGTTGATTTGATTTGCAAGTATTTTGTTGAGAATTTTTGCATATGTGTTCATTAGAGATATTGGTCTATAATTCTCTTTTATTTTCTTTTTTATGTTTATTATTATCATTATTATTTTTAATACTTTATCTTCCCCTCGTTGTTGTTTGTGCTCACTGTCTGCTCTCTGTGTCCATTCACTGTGTATTCTTTTTCTTTAGTAGACTCTGGGAACCGATACTGGGACCTCTGGTGTGGGAGAGAGGCAATCAATTGCTTGGGCCACTTCAGCATTCTGGTCTGCTGCGTCTCTCACTGTCTTTCCTCTGTGTCTCCCTTTGTTGCATCATCTTGCTGCGTCAGTTCTCCATGGCCTGGACTGTCAGCTCTCCACGGGCACAGGTCATCGGCTCTCTGCAGGTATGGGCCAGCTTGCCTTTACCAGGAGATTCTAGGAATCAAACCTGGGACCTCCCATATGGTAGATGGGAGCCCAATCACTTGAGCCACATCTGCTTCCCTCTCTTTTCTTATAGTATCTTTATCTGGTTTTGGTATTAGGGTGATATTGACTTCATAAAATGTGTTGAGTAATTTTTCCTCCTTTTTGATTTTTTTGGAAGAGTTTAAATAGGATTGGTATTAATTCTTCTCAAAATGTTTGGTAGAGGGAAGAGAATGTGGCTCAAGTGATTGGGCTTCCATCTAGCATATGGGAGGACCTGGGTTCAATCCCCGTGCCTGTGTGGTGAGCCAGGCCCACACAGCAAGCCAAGCAAGTCTTGCGGCAAGATGATGATGCAAGAAAAAGAGATGAAGGGGAGGGTCAAGGCAAGATACAACAGAAACCAGGAACTGAGGTGGCACAAGTGACAGGAAACTCTCCACATCGGAGGTCCCTAGGATTGATTCCTGGTGAATCCTAGAGGAGAAAACAAGAAGAGAAGACAAAAAAGGAACAGAGACAGAAGATCATACAGTGAATGGACACAGACAGTGAAACAGCAGGGGCGGGGAGGGGAGAATAAATAAATAAATATGGTACTAAAAAAAAATGTTTGGTAAAATTCACCTGAAAAGCCATCTGGTCCTGGACTTTTTTTTCTTGAGAGATTTTTGATGACTGATTCAATGTCTTTAAAGGTGATTGGTTTGTTGAGTTCTTCTGTTTCTTGTAGAGTCAATGTAGGTTGTTTGTGTGTTTCTAAGAACTTGTTCATTTCATCTAGGTTGTCTAATTTATTGGCATACACTTTCTCATAATATCCTCTTAGATCTTTTTTATTTCTGTAGAGTCAGTTGTAACATCCCCCATTTCATTTCTGATTTTATTTCTTTGCAGTTTTTTTTCTTTGATTGTCTAGCTTAAGGGTTTGTCGATTTTATTGATCTTCTCAAAGAACCAACTTTTGGTTTATTGATTTGTTCAAGTTCTCTGTTTCCTTGTTTTGATCTTCTAATTGTCCTATCTAATGATGAGAGTGGTGTGTTGAAGTCTCCTACTATTTAAAGAGGTCACAAGTTATCCCTTCAGTTTTGCCAGAGTTTGCCTCATGTGTTTTGGGGAACCTTTATTAGATGCTTAGATCTTTATGGCTGTTTTTTCTTCCTGGTGGATTGTCCCTTTTATTAATATGTAGTGGCCTTCATCTCTTGTAACTCTGTTGAATTTAAAGTCTGTTTTGTCAGGTATTAGTATGGCTCAGACTGCTTTTTTTTTTTAAGATTTATTTATTTATTTATTTCTCTCCCTTTCCCCCTCTCCCCCCGCCAGTCATCTGCTGTCTCTGTCCATTCGCTGTGTTCTTCTGTGACCGCTTTTATCCTTATCAGCGGTACCGGGAATCTGTGTTTCTTTTTGTTGCATTATCTTATTGTGTCAGCTCTCCGTGTGTATGGCGCCATTCTTGGGCAGACTGCACTTTCTTTCGCACTGGGCAGCTCCTTACGGGGCACACTCCTTGCGCGTGGGGCTTCCCTATGCGGGGGGACACCCCTGCATGGCACAGCACTTCTTGCGCACATAAGCACCGCGCATGGGCCAGCTCCACACAGGTCAAGGAGGCCCGGGGGACCTCCCATGTGGTAGGCGGACATCCTATCCATTGGGCCAAGTCCACTCAGGAGTATCTTTTTCCAACCTTTGAGTTTAAGCTGATTTTTATCCCTGGATCTAAGGTGAGTCTCCTCTAGACAGCATGTGAATGGCTCATGTTTTTTATCTCTTCTGTCAGTCTATATCTTTTTTTTTTTTCCCTCTCCCTCAGGTGTCTGCTCTCTGTGTGTATTCGCTGTGTGTTCTTCTGCATTCCCTGGTATTCTTGTCAGCAGCACTGGGAAACTGTGTCTCTTTTTTGTTGCATCATCTTGCTGCGTCAGCTCTCAGTGCATGAAGTGCCACTCCTGGGCAGGCTGCACTTTTATCATGAGGGGCGCCTCTCCTTATGGGGTCCATTCCTTGCACGTGGGGCTCCTTATGTGGGGGACACCCCTGTGTGGCACAGCACTACTTACATGCATCAGCACTACTTACATGCATCAGCACTACTTGGGCCAACTTCACCACACGGGTCAGGAGGCCCTGGGTTTGAACCCTGGACCTCTCATGTGGTAGACAGATGCTCTATCAATTGAGCTAAATCTGCTTCCCTCTGTATCTTTTGATTGGGGAGTTTACCATTCACATTCAATGATATTACTGTAAATGCATTATTTACTTCCACCATTTTATTCTTTGGTTTTCATATGTCATATCTTATTTTTGTCTGTCTTTTTACTATTTTGGTTATCATTTCTGGTAGTCTTCCGCATGCTTCTCCAGGCAGCTCTGTCTTACCTTTTTCTTTCAGGCTATAAGACTCCCTTTAAAGCTTCCTGCAAAGGCAGAATCTTTTTTATGAATTCTCTTAGTTTCTGTTTATTCGTGGGGGTTTTCAATTCACCTCCATATCTGAAAGACAGTTTTGCTGGATAGTGATTTCTCAGCCAGCAATTTTTCTTTTTCAGTATCCCTAATTATATCATACCACTGTTTTCTCATCTTCAGGATTTCTGATGAACAATTCTCACTGAGTCTTACTTGTATATGATGGTTTGCTTCTCCCTTGCTTCTCTGAGTTTTCTTTTTATTTTTGGTGCTTGACATTCTGAGTAGTATGTATCTTGGATAGGGGAGTAGGTCTATTAGAATTTATTTTGATTGGGGTATACTATTCTTCTTGGACATGTAAATTCATTTCTTTCAATGAGAGTTGAAAAATTCAGCCATTTTATCCCCAAATACTCTTTCTGTCCCTATTCTCTTCTCTTCTCTTCTCTTCTCTTCTCTTCTCTTCTCTTCTCTTCTGGAACTCCCACAATATATATGTTGTTGCGCTTCATGTGATCAGTCAAATCCCTGAGCCCCTGCTCAATTTTTTCCATTCTTTAGTGTCTGTGTTCTTCTCTGTTTTCAATTTCAATTGTTCTGTCTTCTGGATCACATATTTTCTTCTATCATTGCGAATCTCTTGTATGACTCTAATATGTTCTTTATCATCTATTATGTCTTTCATTACCATAAGCTTGTTATTTTTCTACTTAGGTTTTCAGATTCTTCTTTTTGCTTACCCAGTGTCCTCTTGATGTCCCTTTTCTCTCTAGCCACATGTAGCAGTTTGATATAGTTATGAATTCCAAAAATAGATGTTGGGTTATATTTGTAAACTGGTCTGTACCTAGGCATGATTAAATTATGATTAGGCCACATCAGTAGGGTGGCCTCACCTACCACCCCTTGGTAGGTGAGGACTCACAGATAAAAGACCTGGCAAAGGACAGAGTTGGAGATTTTGATGTTGGAGTTTTGATTTAGAGTTTGATGCTGGAGTCTTGAGCTGGAGCCCTGGGAAGTAAGCACAGAGAGGAAAGAGAGGCAAGCCCTGGGAAGAGAGGACCTGAGCCAGGAGGAGAACACAGAGGAATAGAGACGGCTCCTTAGACAAAGTAGAAACCCTGGGGAGAGAGACAGAGCTGTTCACCTGATAGTGTACAGCTGGCCTTGTGGAACAAGGCAATGCCTAGAGAGCCTCATAGTCTATAGCTGATCTTATGGAGGAAACAGAGGCCCTGAGCCCAGAAAGGAGGAGGACCTGGGAAGAGAGGAACCCTGGAAGTATGAACCCTGGCAGGTGTCAGCAGCAATCTTGCTCCAACACATGGAAATAGATTTTGGTGAGGGAAGTAACTTATGCATTATGGCCTGGTATCTGTAAGCTCCTACCCCACCTAAATACCCTTTATAATGGGAAGTGAATGTGGCTCAACTGATAGAGCTTCCGCCTACCATGTAAGAGGTCCAGGGTTCAATACCCAGGGACTCCTGGCCCGTGTGGTAAGCTGGCCCATGTGCAGTGCTGCCACACGCAAGGAGTGCCATCCCACACAGGGGTGCCCCCTGCATAGGGGTGCCCTCCACACAAGGAGTACCCCACATAGGGAGAGGCGCCCCGTGCGAAAGCGCAACCCAGCCCACCTAGAAGTGGTGCCACATAGAGAGAGCTGATGCAGCAGGATGACTAACAAAAGAGACAGATTCCCAGTGCCGCCTGATGAGAATACAAGGGGACATAGAAGAACACACAGCAAATCGACATAGAAAGCTGACAACGGGGGGGGGGGGGGGAGGCGGGGCGGGGATAAATAAATAAAAGCCAACAGGCTTCTGGTATTTTGCATCAGCACACCTTTGGCTGACTAATACATCATATTATCTTTCAACTCATTGGTTCTATTTAGGAGGTTTGTGTGAACCTCATTGTTGTCTCAAATCCAATGTCTAATTTGGAGCTTTGATATTTTCCTTTGCTTGGGCCACATCTCCATTTTCTTAGTATGGCTTATAATTTTTGCCAGTGTCTAGGCATCTGATTTTGTTGGTGAGTTTACTCTGATGATCAGTTTTTCTCTTGTATAGGGATTTAGTGAAGGGAAGCTGTGTGTTACTTCCATTCTTTGATTCTTGGTTCGGTTTGTTCTAGCTCTTTAGTATTAACCCTGTTTAGTTGCTCAAATCTGGACCATGGACCCAGTAATGGTTGCAGACCTGCTTTCAAGGACCTTGGGGAGGCAGGCTGTAAAAGCTGAAAAACTCTTAATGCCCTCACATGCACTTCCTTTGGCAGACCGCTCAGTTCAAACCCTGGCCAGAGTGTGTTTGCTACAACACCAACCATATTTATGCAACAGAGGATCCTGCCTTAAGGCTCTTACAGCTTTGCAAAACAAATTTTCTCAGAGGCTATTCTCCAACCTTTACTGGCAGCACTCTCCCTTTTCCCAAGTAGGAAATAATTCCATTCCCCTCTGCATCCTCAACAACCAGTCCTGGTCAGTAGGGAGAGTGTCTGTGAGAGGTAGATCTCTTTCGTCCTGTGCCAGCTCCCAGGTCAAAGAATGGCGCAGCTCTACCCAGTCTGGAAGGTCTTGTGGGAAACAGCAAACCATATTTGTTGGCCAAAAGCTCAGTCAGCCTTAGGTTGCATTTCTCTTTGTCCCATTTCCTGGTGAGATGGACCCCTGTGGCCTACTCCATGTGTATCCACTGGCCAGAGGCCAGAGAATTCAAAGTTGTCTGCTTTGAGGGTAGGCGGATGCGTGCCAGCAGCTGCAGCTACAGCTTTTACTCTCAGAGTTTTCCAATTGAGATTCATTTCCTTTGCCCCTCTATCTTTTAGGAGGTGTCCAGCCTTCCTTTGGTATCCTAAACCCTAAAACATTTTTTCCATGCCATTTCTGCCTGTATTCTAGCTATTTTTCTGAGAGAGAAGTGAGTCCTGTGTCTTACTAATCCCCCATCTTCTCAGAAGTCCTGTCACTATGGTTTTGATTTGTATTTCCTTAATAGCTAATGATGTTGAGCATCTTTTCATGTGGTTATTAGCCATTTTTCTTTGGAGAAATGTCATTTCAAGTCCTTTGTCCATTGTTTAATTGGGTGTTTTGTGTTGTTGAGTTGTATCAGTTCTTTATATATTTTGAATATTACATTCTTAATGGATACATGATTTACAACTGTTTGCTTCCATTTTCGAAGGTGTCTTTTCATGTTCTTGATATTGTCTTCTGATGCTTTAAATTTTGATGAAGTCCATTTTATCTATTTTTTCTTTTGTTGCTCAGGCTTTAAAAATATATATATTTATTCTTAATTTCTTATCTCCCCTTGTTTGTGTTTGCTGTCAGCTCTCTGTGTTCATTTGTTGTGTGCTCGTCTTCTTTTTAGGAGTCACCATGAACCGAACCCAGGACTTCCCATGTGGTAGGTGCTCACCCAGTTGTTTGAGCCACCTCTGCTCCTGGCTTATTGTGTCTCTTGGTTGCGTCATCTTGTTGCGTTATCTTGTTGCGTCAGCTCACTGTGCCAGCTCGCTGTCTTGTTTGTCATCTTTAGGAAGCACTGGGAACTGAACCCGGCACTTCCCATGTGGCAGGCCCTACTGCTTGAGCCATATCTGCTTCTCTGTTGCTCAGGTTTTGATGTCATATTTAGAAATCCATTATCAAATATAAGATCATGAAAATTTTCTTCTGTGTTTTCTTATAAGAATTTTAGTAACTCTTGTATTTTATAGCTCTTATATTTAGATTGTTGATCTATTTTGAGTTAATTTTTGTATATGGTGTGAGGAGGGAATTCAGCTTCATTCTTTTGCATGTGGATATCCAGTTTTCCTAGCACCATATTTTGAAATGACTGTTCTTTTCTAATTGAGCAAACTTGACACCCTTGTCAAAAATCAGCTGGCCGTAACAAAACAAAAACATCAATTGTTCATAGATGTGTAGGTTTATTTCTGGACTCTAAATTATATTCCATTGATATATATCCTTATCTCTCTCTCTCTCTCTCTATGCCAGTATCACACTGTTTTGATTACTATAGCAAAGAGTATATTTGTAATCCCCAGTCCATGAAGTCCTATGATTTGGAGGTGGTGATAAGTTCCTGTGTGCTTAATGTGAGGGGCCAGGAAGATTTTGTTCAAAAGAAATGAAGTTTGAGGAGGGCCTTAATTGGAGGGTAGGGTTTCAGCCAAGGCAGGAAAGGCAGTATATGATGGAGTGACCTATATGAGCAAAGCCTTGGAATAGGGATCTTGAGAGTATAAATTAGTCCTTTTGGCTGGATTGTAGAGTATCTGTAGGAAAGAGTTAAATATCATAGGAATGTTATCACTGAGGCTGGAGCAGACTGTAGAGGGTCTTGAATACTATAATGGAAATTTTTAATTTAGTTTGGTCGGGAACCCCTAGAAGTGTTAGGGCAAGGATTGACATAACTAAAACCATGCTTCAGCAAGACTGACCTAATGGTATGGTGTGACATGGATGGATTAGAATGGTGCTTACTATGTGACCAGCATGGTGCTAAGACTTACAGAGCATTTTTGCATGATTAACTTTTTAATCCTTGAGAAGTAGATGTTCTTATTTTATTCATTTTTTAGATAAGAAAACAGGAACAGAGAGGTGAAGTAATTTCCCCAGATTTATATAGCTAGTAGAACTGGGATTTAGCCTATGCAGATAGGCTGTAGAACCCATGCTCTTTAACTGCTGGTCCCATAGGATGGTGATATTTACAGTCACTTCCGTGAAAGCTTTATTGGTACAAAGGTGACATAGGAAATTATTTTTAAGTGTGTTTACTCTTTGCATTTTATTGCATCTGAGGCAGTGCACTAGAACGCTAACTGAACGTCAGCCTCCTTTTTATAGCTAGATGTTGGTCTAATATTTCCATTTCTTTTCTATAATTTAAACCCTTTCCCCCCCTTTTTAAAAAACTTTTTTTCTCCCCCCCACCCCCGGCCCTGCTGTTTTTGCTGTCTGTGTCCATTTGCTATGTGATCTTTCTGTATCTATTTCTCTTTTTGTCTTCTCTTTTCATCTTTCTCCTCTAGGATTCACCGGGATTCTATCCTGGGGACCTCTTATGTGGAGAGAGGTTCCCTGTCAGTCAGTTTTGCCCCCTCAGTTCCTGGTCTCTACTGTGCTTCACCTTGACTCTCCCCTTCATCTCTCTTTTGTTGCATCATCATCTTGCTGCATGACCCGCTTGCATGGGCACTTGCTCACCACGTGGGCACTCGGCTTGCTGTGTGAGCACTCAGCTCACCATGTGGGTACTCGTGCAGGCACTCAGCTCATTGCGCAGGCACTTGGCTCGCCATGTAGGCACTCAGCTCACCATGTGGGCACATGGTTTGCTGCATAGGCACCCCACATCGGCACTCGGCTCACCAAGTGGACACTTGGCTTACCATGTGGGCTCTCAGCTCACCACACGGGCACTTGACTCACCACGTGGGCACTGCCTCACTGTGCAGGCACGCTTTCTCTTCTTCTTTTTCACCAGGAGTCCTGAGGCATCGAACCCAGGTCCTCCAATATGGTAGGCAGAGGCCTTATCACTTGAGCCACATCGGCTTCCCACCCCCTTTAACAACTATTTAACATAAAAGCTTTAAATCAAGTGAGAGAGGTTTTAAATAAAGCTTGTCATAAAAGTATAGGTCAATATTAAATCCCTAGATATATCTGTGCATAACTCAGTTAAAAGTTACAATTTAGGGGAGCTGGTGTGGCTCAGTGGTTGAGTGCCAGCTTTCCACATACAAGGTCCCAGGTAATCCCTGGCCCCTGTACCTAATATATATATATATATTATTTTTCATACATATATTAAAAAATTTTTTCTCTTTCCAAACAATTTTCTATTGCTGAATGTTCCCTTGGGAGAATTTGTATAGAGCTACATGCATACGATTAAGAAAACAAACCAAAAATTCAAGACTTTGAACTGCTTGGCAAATAAATACATTTGTAGAATGACTATATACATACAAATTAAGTCTTTAAAAAGATAATTATCCTCATCTTTAATTCCCCACTTTTGCAACTATCTTTATTATTCCTAATTTTGCACAACTATCAGCAATTCCAGGCCCTGAGCTGATGAATTATATTTATTCCTTTCACTGCTCTCCTTGTACTGAAATACCAGTGCATTATAACAGACCATAAGATATTTCACTAGAGGCAGCACAGTTCAGGAAGAGCCTGTCTGTGATACTCCATATGCAGAAGAGAGCCCTGGCTCTGTCTAGAGAAGAAAGAAGGAAGTGGTAGAAAGGTGTATTCAGAAGAGTCAGAAAGGCTATGAACAAAGGCCTACCCAACTTTAGGAGGAAATAAACGAAAGGAGACACATTCCTAATTCTATGGATCTAAATTTGTTACTCAAATGCCTTTAATCCTTTGGGGTTGATAATGGAGAGTCTCTATTAGTAACCTGTGAATTTACACAGATAGATATACTACAATTGCTGATTTTTAGTTTTATGACCATATTTTATTGGGACTCGTGTTTTTTTTTTTTTTTCTGAATGAAAAGGCCGGCAGTATGGTGTCTTGCATCATAGATATGTTTGGGACACTTTCAGCCATTTTACATGAAGCTGAGTTTAAAGACTGGAAAGATTAACTTTTTTGTGTGCTTAGCAATGCCTTTGACCTTTGAACAAAGACATTTTACAAGTCAATCTGCTGTGCAAAGAATCCTTTTTGTAAAGAGAGACCTTGTCACCCTTGGCACCTACTTGGAACATCCCTAAATTTGGATGGTGAAGTAAGACCATATTTTAAATACAACCTTGAAAGGACTGAAATGCTCAGAATTTGACAGCATTGCACTTCTCACTGTCCAGTTTTTGTTTTTGTTTTTTTAAGATTTATTTATTCCCTCCCCCCCCCCCCCCATTGTCTGTTCTCTGTGTCTATTTGCTGCATCTTCTTTGTCCGCTTCTGTTGTCAGCGGCATGGGAATCTGTATTTCTTTTTGTTGAGTCATCTTGCTGTGTCAGCTCTCTGTGTGGGCAGCACCATTCCTGGGCAGGCTGCACTTTCTTTCACGCTGGGCGGCTCTCCTTACGGGGCGCACTCCTTGCGCATGGAGCTCCCTTACGCCCGGGGGTGGGGGGGGGGACGACGACACACCCCTGCGTGGCACAGCACTCCTTGTGCACATCAGCACTGTGCGTGGGCCAGCTCCACACAGGTCAAGGAGGCCCAGGGTTTGAACTGCGAACCTCCATGTGGTAGATGGATGCCCTAACCACTGGGCCAAGTCTGCTTCCTGTCCAGTTCTTAAGTCACATACAATCTAATTGGTGGTAACAGCCTTTTCCATAAGAGCATTTTGATGAATTAAAAATTTCCCTTACTTCTTATTTGGCCTATATTTTCAGGGAAATTACTATATTTTGTTTACTCTGGTGCCTAGCAGAATGCCTGGTGGGCAATCAAGAAATGCTTGATAAATGGAATTGCCATTATTCAAACCTTTAAAACATCATTTAAATGTACATACAGATTTTGAAGATCCTCAGAGCTATAAAACATCATTATTAATACACTGGCAGAAGAGTTGATTGTTGTACCAGGCACACAACTATTTTTAAATAAGTTATGCTATAGGCCATTTTCTTTTATAGTTATTGATTATGGAGAGGGTATATTTAGGTAAGAGGTTACCAGGTTTTTTATTATAGCCTAGTAGGTAAATATAAGTTTTTTAGTCTTGTACTCTTGTTTACGTATAAGGAGTCCTTTACAAATGCCCAAATTTGAGTATCAGAACCATGCACTTTCTCAGCTTTCTAGTTTTGACATTTGTTGGTGAGTCATTCAAACTATTGGGAATTCCAAACCAACTTTGGATATCAGAAAGTGTCTGTTCTAGGGGAGCAGACGTGGCTCAAGCAGTTGAGTGCCTGCCTCCCAGAAGGGCAGTCCCGGATTCAGTTCTCAGTGCCTCCTAAAGACGACAAACAAACAATGAGCAGACATTGAAGAAAAAAAAAAGACAACGAGCAAAAACAATGAGCAAGACAACAAGCAAAAAGAAACGAGCAAGGAGCAGATGTGGCTTAAGCATCTCACATGGGAGTCCTGGGTTCCAGTGCCTTCTAAAGAAAAAACAGACAACAAGCCAAAAAAATACAAACAAACAACAAAAAACAAGTACAAAAAACAAGCAAACAGCAGATGAAGGAGCCATCTGGGGTGGGGAAGTGCCTATTCTAGCATGGATTAGGACTTTGTTATAAGTGAAGAAAGTATGTGGTAAAATGCACTGGCTATGGCAAAAAAGAATCGGTGGGTTTTGCCAGGAATTGCCTATTATTCCCTTGGCCTCCACATCCTCTTCAATTTGGTAGTAAATTTCCCAGACAAGGATTGAACTGAATTGCTTAATTCAATATTAAGACATTTACTTATAATGTTTATTTTGTATCAAGCTTTATACCAAATGCTTTTCCCATGGTAGTTTATGTAATCCTTAGAAGAAGCCTGGCCTTCTTCATTTCACAGATCAGGATGCCAAGGTGCAAATAAATTAGGTAAATTGCCCAAGGTTATTCAGCTTGTAAATGGATGAGCCACTACCTAACCCCAGGAAGACCGGGTCCAGAATACACTCTTCTTTTCCTTATCTGTAAATTTTAAATAAAATAACTTCTTCCTTACACAATTGTGAATGGCAGTTGAGATAGAGAGAAGTTACCTCTCTCTAGCCTAGCACTCAATAGGTGATGAATAATTGATAGCTGCTATTAGTAATAATTTTCCTTAATAACTATCATAAGATACTTGATATTTTTCATTTTAAGTCCTGTTGTAACTTCTTTATTAAACTAATAAACATTTTTGAAGGAAAAAATAGGTATTAAGCAGGAATTGGGCAGAAGTTGTATTATTAAATAAATGGCTATATTGACCCCCTGTGGCTAATAGTCAGATTAGTGAATCTTGAACTATTTTCACATGTGGAAAGGGGGAAATCAAGCAGTGTCTTGAGGAAGTGGGACAGAACTTCACATTTGCTATTCTTCCTTATTTTGGTTCTCATCCTGTACTCTGAGAGATCAGAGGAGCTCTACTTAACAAGCAAATTCCCTTTAGTATCCATATTTGTGATGGTACTAAGTTTTTCTTTCTAACGCTAGATCCAAATATTTTACTGTAGAATTACAAAATTCGAAGTAACTTGTAATATAAATTGTGTATTTTAATCTAGGAACCAGACAAATGTTTTTATATAATTATGCAGATTTTTCAGTGATTCAGAGTAAGTGAAAAATCAAGTCTGTATTGGGACATCCCATATTGGGAACCTTTATTAAGTTAGGAATCCTCTTGTTGTCAAGGAAATTACACAGTTTACCCTTGCACTTTTCTCATTTAATTATGAAGGAAATTAAAGCTTTAAAAATAATGTTTAAATATTTTTTCTCACTCATTTCTACCATTTTGGGTTATTTTGCTTTTACCACTTCTCAGATAAGGACAGGTAGCATTTGTATTTTCACGTTTTGGACTTGTGTTTGCATGCAATCCAGGAAAAGTTTTACAATCTTATATCTAAAATTAAAAAAAAAAAATTTATATCTATATAACATATTTTAAAGAGTTTAAAATTTGAGCCTAAAACAGATTTTCTCCACTGAAGTCCAGGATTGTTTGGGTTGTGGTAGCATTTCCTTATTAATTTTAACTCTTATTTAAACATTTTTATGTCTGCAAATTGGACTTTGTTTCCTCAGCAGACATTGGCCACCCCCTTCAGACCAGATGTTGGTATCCTCCCCACCAAGTCGATGCAGGAAAGCAGTATGACACACATATTACAGGAGTGCTGTTAGACTGCCATGTGAAACATGTTAATCAGAATCACTGTTTTTGTCTCAGGTATCAAATTTTCACATTGCTTTGAAATAACAACACCTAAGCAAAAGCTTTGCAAATGTGCGTATGTGTTGGAGAGGGGTGCTAAATTTTGTGGGTCAGTGTTCAATGTAGTAAACTAAATCAGACAGGAAACAGTGCCTTCTAAACATGTTTGCTAGAGGAATTCTGTAGATTGCCCTAATCCCTGAGTTCTCAACCTGCCCTATAAAAGACAACCATAACGAGAGTGAGACTAACGACAAATTAAAAGTGAATCAGAGCTAAAATGCCAAGGCTTTTCTTTTTCTTTTCGGGGTAAATGGATCACTTCCAGGAGCAATGGAAGGGGAGATAGAGAAATTTTGCGTAGTGTCTCCAAAACACGGCAACGAATTAAAGATTTCCTCGTTCTGTCTCTTCTTCCAACTCCCGCCTACACTGTTACCACTTTCCTGTGCTGGACAAAAAATTCAAGTTCCCCGGGCGTGCACCGTGATGCCCGTGGTTGGCGCCAGGGCACACACGTGGGGGTCCATTGCGCGCGCTAGGGGCACCCGGCTGACACCTGGGCCTCATTTCTACGCCTGCCGGTGGTTTGCAAAGCGCCAGGCGTCTGCTCGGCGGTGGCTCCCCATTCATGCTTTTGACAGCTGTACGGCTGCCCTCCAGCAGCAAACCAGTGCCCCAGCGCGGGTCCCTCTGACCCCTGCCAGGGATCGGGGCGAATGGACCCCATGCTAACGATGCTTGATGGTGTCCCGGGGCTGGCCAGACGGCCGGCTCCTCCATAGGTGGCAGCGTTTCCGACTTCGCCCTGGCTCCACTCCGGGGGCTTGACGTGCAAACTTCGCCGGAGCTAGCGGAGAGGGAGGGACCGGCGAGGGGGAGGAGGCGGCAGGAGGCGCCTCCGCTTAAGGGAGCCGGCCGGGCGCCGCCGCTCGGACGGACGCACGGACGGAAGGAAGGAGCGAGGCCGCCGGGCCTGGCCCGGGGATGCGAGCGGCCGCAGGGTGGGCAGCTTGGGGGCCCGGGGCGTGGCTCGGGCCTCCTCACCTCTGGCTGCCGTGGTGGGACGTGGTGTTGAGGCATGGGCAGCTGCAGGGGTCGGCCTCCGCGCCCCGGGCCGGGTCCCCCGGGCAGGCGCAGGCAGGGGACCCGGAGCCGTGGTGGCGGGCCAGGAGGCGTCCAGTTCCCTACCCCGAAGGGGCCTTCGGAGTCGAAACCGAAAGCGAGCCGGCGCCGCGGACTTTGCGCCCCTGGAGGGGGGTGGCCCTGGAGGAGGCGGGCTGCGGGGGAGGGAGGGTTACTGGGTGCCCGGGGGTCGCTGTCAGCGCGCCCCACCCGGCCCGCGGGCTAGGCATGCTGCCGGAACTCCTCGGCGCCTCCTTAAAAGCGGCCTCCGCGCGACTCCTTTTTCCCCCTTTTTTGTTACATTGTAGGAGCGGAAAGAATGTCGGAGCGGGCCGCAGATGACGTCAGGGGGGAGCCGCGCCGAGCGGCAGCGGGCGGAGCAGCGGCCGTGGCCGCCCGGCAGCAGCAGCAGCTTCCGCAGCTCCAGCGGCAGCAACAGCAGCCGCCGCCGCCGCCGCGGCGCCTCCGGCCCGAAGACGGCGGCCCCGGCACCGCCTCCACCTCGGCCGCCGCGGCAATGGCGACCGTCGGGGAGCGTAGGCCCCTGCCCAGTCCCGAAGCGATGCTCGGACAGCCGTGGAATCTGTGGGTCGAGACTTCCAAACTTCCTGGGAAGGACGGTGAGTCCACACGCCCTCCTCTTTCCCACGCCCCCCTTTCTCCCTTCCTTTTCTCCTCCAACCCCCTGGCCCTGACGCCCGCCCCCACGGGGGTCAGCGATGCTATCGCCGGGTTGCGGAACGCGGAGGTGCCCACACCTACCCGAGCGTGCGTGAGCGTGCGTCACACTCCCGGCCACTGACTTGCCTCTTCCCTCCTCCTGTGTGTGTGTATCTCCTAGGGACGGAATTGGATGAAAGTTTGAAGTTTGGGAAAAACCGTGAAGTCATGGGTCTCTGTCGGGAAGGTGAGTTCAGCTCCCCTGATGGAGTTTCTGCGAGCCCGGGGGAAGTTTCCTTGCTTGCTTCACCTTCTGCCCACCTTACCCTCTCCACTCTACCCCCACTCCCACTCCCACCCCCACCCCTACCCCCAACCCTACCCCCAAGGCGAGGATGCTGCCTGAGGAGGAATGAGGGGAAGGGCAGAGCATTTGGAAAATCTGGTTCCTGGGGAGACTGCCTATATAATGGGGCGCGCGCTAGAACCGGTCGTGGAGGCCTGAGAAGATGCAGCGTGATCGTTAGTGGCTTTTAGGATTTCAGAAGTCCTTCCATTGCTTTGGTGATAAACACCAGGACCCGGCATGAGGTCTGACCCTGTTACAGAGAAACACAAGTGAAAAGAAAGACTCCTCAGCTTTAGAAAGTATTTACATGAATACTTAGGGGACTCTGGAAAGGAAATGTTGCCGCCTGAAATTTCTGCTGACAATCAAAATGAATTTTGAACTTTAAAAAGATGACTATTTATCTGTGAAGTTTTATCTTATATAAGTTACAGAGTTAACTTAAATTCTACAAAAGGATCTCGGCACAACAGAGGAACAATTGGTTAGGTGTTTTTTTTTGGGGGGGGGAGGGGGAGAGGGACACCGCTAATTTCAGAAAGAAAAGGCCAGAATTTTCTGTGGTGATACATACCTTCAGTGCCTATAGCTAGGAAAATCAGAACTAATTATTAAAAGGATACTATAGGGAAATAGCAGTTGCTAAAGGTGTGACTAAAACAAGAGCCTAGAAACTGTCAGACTTTTCCTTGGTATTTTTTTTTTTCTTTGAATATCAGCCTTTGCTGTCTAATGCCATCTCCAGGCCTGGACACATTGTGATCAAAAAGGACTTCTTGAGTCCAGTCACTTGTTCAACTTCATGATCAGTTTGAAGTTCATCTTTCAGTGATAGAACAAAGCAAAAATATATATATTGCAAGCAATTTTATTTCTCATGCATAGCCATTTGTTTTGACAGAGTTATCCGGCCGAAGAATAAGAGATACTTTGGTGCTTGGAACATTTTGAAGCCCAGAGTTAGCCCACCTTGTTACTCTGTCTCCTCATTTACTTCTTGTTCTTAGCAGCCTTTTCTTCATGTATCCTGTTTTGTTTCTTTCAATTGGCCACTTGTTGGCCTCTTGGCACCATGAGGAAGAGTAATTCCAGCAGCCGCTCTGAGAGTTTCCAGTTGGAACCGATAACAGAGCAAATTAGTTGATTTTGAAAATGAGGATTGCTTGTTGAGAGCAAAGGAAAGAGAGGAGGCACAAGACTTGGTGATGTTTCAATAGGAAAAGCCAGTTGTTAGTCCGGTTTTAGTGTTGAATTGGCAGTGTGCCTGCGCTTTAAAAAATTAAATCGCTAGGTGGCAACTCTCGGAAAGCATTTGGAATAGACCTTTAGAGGACCTGACCTTCTCTTGTTCTTAAGTTATCGTTCTCTTGAGTGTGGATACATTTTCCATAAAGGGTTTCTAAATCTGTACTAATTATTGGTAATCCCCTATAGAGGATAAGTTGATATAATAGCGTTTCACTGGGCTACTTGGTTTGGACTGAGACCCAACCAGTTTTAGTGGCCAGAGCCCAGTTTTTGCTTTATTATTTTCTGCTCAGAAATATTCATCAGCAGATTTTCTGTGAATATCACAGACTTCTTAGCCACATAGTTGAGATGCAAAGGGTTCGGATCTGGTTGTGTGTGCTTCTGATCTATCGTAGTATTAGTATTTATTAGAGGAACTTTGAAGCTACTATAGGGATCTAGAGGATCTAGGAGCTGGCTGGAGTTCACACATGCCATTGAGTAGAGACCGAAGTTTTTAATTCAGTCAGTTCTTTATTTGTTTTTGACTTTGTGCTTTTTAGGGGGCAGTTAAAAAGTCCAGTGGACCTATAGGCTCTCCTAACAGCCTATATACATGGCTGCTTAAGAAATGGAGTACATTTTTATGTTATCAAAATTTTAAGACAGTTATGTATTGTCTTTGGTTAAGATTACCTTCTACCAAGAAAAGGTGTTTCGGAGTCAAATATATCATTATGTTATATTTCTGAAATATTACATAATGTCTAATATTATAACAATATGGTTAGATTGTGTTACGTATTTTGTTTAGATCCATAGAATTTCTTCTTCTCAGTGGGGTTAAATTGAGAAGAAATGTAGACATAAATTGATCATATGAATGAAGCATGGAAGTTAGAAACTCCCCATCTCAGAAGATCTCTAGGAATATGGACCTGACTTCTTGGATTCTCCTCCCCTTTGCAATTGTGTACCTAGGTTAGAAAATCTGGTATGGGAGGAGGCTGTTGCACCTTGCATAAGTTATTTCACCTCTCTGGATCTAGCTTTCCCTTTTCGTAAAAGGAAGGTGATAATACCTGCTTTCCAAGGTTGTTGTGGGAGTTGAAATTAAATTAGATAATATATGTAAAATGACTCAGGACACACTAATTCCCTAACCCCTTTCAACTGCTGTTAATCTTAGACCTGAATTCCTAATTTGGTATTTATCTAGGTGAGGGATTTCTAACCTGGGGACCTTGAATGGGCTTCAGGGGGTCATAGCGTCCCTGACATTGTACACAAAATTGTGTGTATGTGCACAATCTAGGGCAAGGGCCCCCACTTGTTTTGGATTCTCAAAAGGATCATTCACACACACCCTTGAGGTTCAAAACTGCTAGGTTAGGCTCTCTTTTTCCCCTTGTAAATTACTTTGCCTAATTCTCTCTTGGCAAGACTGCCCAAAGGTTATGCTGTGGGAGAAGGCTAGAACTACTGATTTAAGTGTTCAGTTATCTTTTAGATATTAGCTTATATTTTGTCTTTGCATTTTCATATTTTTATTGCCTTTTTTGTTTTGTTCTATACTTTGTAGTGTTACCTGGGAGCAGAGTTGATTTTGGTGGAAAACGATTGATAGTACATTTTCACTTTTTTTTTAAATGATTAAACTCAGAAGACAAACCCAGATTTTATGAAATTCTGAGTTTAAAAAAAAACTGAAAAAACTGTTAGGATGAAATTATTTGGTGTGGGTAACTGATTAAGATTTCCATATTAGTGTCTGAACATAAAGGGAGCCTTAAAAAATGAAGACAGTAAATGTCTTCATTTCACAGGGGAAAAAAAGGGTTTGGTTTCATTGTGGGAGTTGAAAGTGGAATTAGAAAAATGACATTTTGTTTGGAAAGCCATTGTTAACTTCTCTTAAGTCAAGTTCACCTACTGTACTTTTCCTTCTTTCAAACATGCCACCTACTACCATTTGAAATTGTGTATTATGTGATGGCTCCTTCGTTAGAGTATAAGCTTCCTGAGGAGGAACGTTGTTTGAGGAATATTCAGCTCCTACCCACTGTTTTGTTTGTGCTCAATAAATATTTGTTTAAAATGGATAAATTTAACTACTAGGAAGGTTGAGATGGGTCACTGGAGTGAATGGTTCAAACGACCAATTTTCTAACATATTGTGACTCTAAATAAGAAGGTACCTATTCAGTGGGTGTGGGGGGATGGGGGTGGGGGGGGGATGCTTCATAACCCCAGGGAAAGCCAGAGGTGTCTTTCAATGTTTCCTGTTACTCTGTCCTGAATTTAAGTGTATCCACAGAGTACCACCTCTCTTATTTAGGGAAGGGAGTAGGATGGCAAAGCAGGGTGATAGCCATACTTTGATTTACCTGTTATAATACCAGTGACAGAATTGAACCTAGGGCAAGATGGAAGAGATTGGTTGACACTTAGATGTAGAAGAAAAGAGAAAAACTGAGGAGGCAGGCAGCCTAACTATCACAGATTGAATCAATTTAATGATACCACCTTTGCCTTAAAAACAAAACAAAACAAAAAAACAAAAACTTGTTTGTAGTTAACTGAAAACAAATAGATGTTTGCGTAATGTACTATTAGAAACACTGCATAATAGGCATAAAACCATCTCCTGAAGTAGAGAGCATTTCTGTTTTTCTCTAGGGTTTCTTTTTTTTCCATTTTCCTTCAACTTTTTGAAACATACGGAAGTTGAGAAAATATTTTCATGAGCCTCCTCATATCTATTACCCAGCTTCAAGAATTAATAAATCATGTTCCCATCTTGTTTCCTCACTACCCTAACTCCCCACGCTGAATTATTTATGATGAAGTAAGTCCTAGCATCATATCATTTCTTTAGTTTTCCTTTTGCTTGCATGGACTTGAACTTGTTTCCTGCAAAATATAGCATATGTGTGTTCTGCCCCTTTCCTTTGAGTAAAGCCAGATTGCCATTTCTCATCTCCTTTATGGGTGTGTAAGGGTGACTATGCTTGCAGTCTGCTTATACCACAAGTAGAATTCTAACCCTCGGACAGGATTCATGAGACCCAGTTTTTCTGTGGGTCAGAATCACCTGGGGTACTGGTTGAACAGGGATCCACATTTAAGGAACACTCAGGTAATTCTGTTGTAGATGGCCTACACTTGAGAAACACCTCTTTAGATGAGATGTGCTGCTTGCTCACATTTCCCTGGTATAACTTACTCCCTGTCTGTGCGTGAAGGAAGCCCTAGAGTCCCGGATAGATACTCCCACAGCAGAGATTTTTCCCCCTAATTGTAGCACCTTAGTTATACTAATGAGAACTACAGCCTGGCTAAGAATGGTTAAGTAATTAAAGTAAAAAGTCAAAAGAAGATTTCATGGCATATGAAAACTATATAAAATCCAAATATCAGTGTTTGTAAGTAAAGTTTTGTTGGAACACATAGCCTTGCCATTCATTTACTTACTATCTATGGTTGTTTTCTTGATACAGCATATAGCAGATTAAGCAGGTATGACACAGACAATATGGTTCACAAAGCCTAAGATATTTGCTGTCTTGACCTTCACAGGAAAAGTTTGCTGACCCCTATTCTAATTTTGTTGTTGTTGTTAATGAAAAGAAACTGATTCTGTGAAATGGGATTCAAATTCTCCCTGAACTTTCTATTTTAGGGTAAGAAACTTACAGTGTAAGATAGCAAAATGTAGTATTCTTAAGCCAAGAATTTATTCAATATTGAAGACATGTACCAAACTTGAATGAAGTTTATTTAGAAAGAAAGAGTTTTGAGTAAGAAGGATCCCTGTCTTTGTTGGCTTTTTGTCATTTACTACTACTTTTCTAGGGCAAACACCTATTTCAGGGCAATTTAAATACAAGAGTGTTTCTTGACCCAGTTTCGAAAGACTTAAGAAAGTGAGAGTGGTACTTGGGTTCTATTAAGCCCCTGTGTGGTATATACATTTTCTAGAGAAAGAGTCTATATTTTAGCCTGGGATTTTTCAAAAGGCTATCTGACTCAAATTCTTGCAGTATCACTGACTTTGAGCTCATTTAGAGAAGCTGAAGCCTGTTGGGGGATTTAGGCATTATTAGGAGGATTCACGAAGAAACAGATCTGCATTTTGATTTAAGAAGTGATCTAAGTGTCTTTAGATTCCACATTTTTAAGGTTTTGTACTTGGTGAAAAGTACGACACCAGGCACAGAACATGCTGATTTCCTGAATCCTTAAGGTGTCACAATAGAAACGATATACATGTTACCTGCAGTGGGACCAGTTCCCAAGCTATACCCCATTTACAGTTTTACTGGTTCTTGCAAACACTGGTTTTAGGAGAGAAATATGAGGAATTTATGTGTCAATATAGAGTATGATCTACTTATTATGTAGTCTCATTTCTTCTTTATAAGGACATCCTACTTCTGTGTCCACATCTCACAAAGTTCATGTCTGCTTATAGACGCTTTCACTCTGTGAGTACTTTCACTGTGTGTTAACACATGTTTCACCTTGCATAGTCTTCCCAGCAATTCTGTGATCTAGGGATCACCATTATGTCCATTTGGAAACTGCAAGGTCACAGAGCATGTAAGAGGTCCTATAACTCAGATCTTCCTAACACCACAGTCCACTGCTTAACCATGAACCCATTCCAGAATGTATACCTGCCATTCATGAGCTTGGGCATGTCACCTAAGTTTCCTAAACTTTGTTTTCCTTATCCTTGATTAGAAATACTGACCTTTAAAAAAAAAGGTTAAAGTCAGGTTATCAGAGCCTTTTTCTTGCTAACCTTGCAGCAGTCTGTATGTTGTATTTAGCGTTTCTTTTATAACATCTTTTCTTTGCGGGGAGGGGAAGTATGTGCAGTCTGCATGAGAAGTAATGGCCCTTAAAAAAATTTTTTTAATGAAAGCTAAGTTTGCAGCAGACAGCAAACACAATCATCTGGGATTTATGCTATTAAAAAAATCTTTTAAAAAGGGAGAAGAGAAATTTTGCTATTTAAATAGCATTTCAGTGCAAGATTGCTTTTAATCACATTGGTATTCAGAGTTTATGGCAGTATTTCTAATAAATGTGCCCCTCTGATTATTAAAGTATTTTTTTATTATGTTCTAAGGAGAAAAAGAAGCCTGTTAGTAGACTTAACAGTTGGAGTTACTGTACTTTAGAGAGAAAGGCAGAGGGTTACATTTATATTCATCTTGTACAGCAGGGATTATTATAAATGAGCAAAAAGAGGAGGAAAATGATTTTTGTATTTCAGCCTCTCAGTGTAAAACTAGATTGTGTTCTTGTTCCTTTTTGTAATAAAGATCCTGTTAACATGAAATGCTTTTTCTCTTATATGTAGGTATAGAACAAGGAAAAAATAGTAGTTCATTATCAATTAGATTCATAATCTAAAAACAGAAAATATTTCCCTTCCAGGTTGTACAGATGTTTTCCATAATCCTGAACTCCAGTAATACAGTAGAATGAAAAGAATGCTTTTAACAAATGGCTCCCAGGTTTTTATATTTCAAACCAGAAAGTTTCAAAAATAATTTGGGGATACCAAACATAAGGTTACTGACAATTTATGTAGAGATAAGAAATTATACATTATATATATACACACACACAGGTATATGTGTATATATATATATAAAACTCTTACCGTCTTTTTGAAAGTGTGAGAGCCATTGTTTTGAAATAAAGGACAGTCCTTTAAATTTGAAAAAGTTTAGCTTTAGGAGAGAACCCATTGCATTGTTCTTATTTTTCTCATTTCATTGTCGACTTCCCGGACACTGGTATCTTTTTTGTTTTTTGAGACCTCTTCTTTAAATTGTTTTTTTCCCAAAGTATGTTCCATGGAACTCTACTTCTGTGTGCTATTAATAGGTACCATGCAGAAAATGGGTTCTGTGTGGTAAGTCTGCAGGAGACAACTCTAAACAGAGGCAGTATTGGAAACTCTAGTTTTGGAGTTGAGCAATCCTGAGTCAGCATCTCAGCTCAGAAAATTATATCAGCTTCTCTGAGTCTCAGTTGACTTACTATATAATGGGAATTATGGCAATACCTCATAGGGATTGGTAGAATTAAATGGTATAATGCAGGTTAGACACGGTAGTGTCTAGCAGAATATCTGCTCAAGGAATGTTAGTTAATAATAATATTGTTTTTACCAATAATGAAAAAACAGTAACATGAACATGCCTCTAATCAAGTGGTCATCTAGGATGCTCAAGGGATTACAGGGAGTGAAATGTCAGTTTTCCTCTATCAGGTAAGGTGGGCAGTGAGAAGAAACCCCAATGTGTTCTGGATGCCAGAGTGTAGCAGATGAGCCTGAATTTCAAGCTTTGTTGGACTCTAGTGAAAATGATAAGTGGAAGTTAACATTTCTTATTTCCTCCTTTAGTCATCTCTTTTGACTCAGAGAGAAGCCCAGTGTGGGTAATTACTGTATTCTGCTTGTGCAGTTATTTCCTCCACATCAGATTCCTGTACTTTTGTGCTGCTTTAGGCTGCTGCTTGTCATATTTTTGAAACACCTTTTACTGATTACAAAAGATAAATTATAGCCAGTAGAATGAAGTCACCCTCATTAAGGTGGGAAGTGGATCAAAGAGACAAATAAGGCTACTACTTATATTATTTCAGGTATGTGTGGTGGCAGTCAGGGGATTTCTGCCTGATGAGGAAACTTAGAAAATTGCCTTTTCAATTCTTGAAAATTTCCATTTTATCTCAAAGCCATTCTCCATTTGAGCTATCTTGTTCTCTTTGGAAACTAAATGGACAAATTTGTTTTAATGGAAAAAAATATTGTCATTATTATTATAGAAGTAAAAAGTTACTATAAAAATTTTAATAATGATGGCAGTATAGAACACAAAAGTCATCATTTTCTGTAATCCCTCTCAGGACCAATTTTAAGTGTTCAGTGACAGGATTTGGATTTAAGACAGTTCAACTTGATCACAGACATTTGTGTAACTACATTAGGCACGTACTGACAGGCAGGACTCAAATATCCCAGCCTGTTTGTTTCGCTTCTTGACAAGGTCCAGAGATCCTGTCCTTTGGCAGGCCTCAAGATACTTTGTCCAGCAGAGTTCCTGTCTTGAGAATCCTTTGGCTGTTTCTCCTTAACTTCATTCATTTCAGCTTTTATCCTGTAAACATGTGGCAAGCTTGCTTTCCGTGTGTCATGTTGGGTAGAATCTTAAGTTAACGACTGTAAACAAGGTGGAGAGGCACAACACTGACCACCAGTCAGGCAGTTGGTCAGCAGATATTTATGGTGTTACTAAGTGCCAGGTTCCTGAAGAGTGCTTGGTGTAGAGCGGTATAAGTCAGAGACCCTGCCCCTAGTGAAGCAAGGCACAGCAAATACACAGCAATCCAGGAGTGAGCGAGAAATTGATGTTGTGTGAGAAAAGGGATCATCTCAAGGATAATAACGTTGATTTAGCAAGAGGGGATAGGACCTAGCGCAGAATGGACAGATGGGTCTTGAATAGAATCAGGAACTTTCTTCCATTGTAGTGAGAGGAAAAGCATGTGGATTTAGTGACAGGAAGGGATGTGGAATTGTGAGAATATAAGGTAGGTAGTTCTTCCTTGTATCTGTAAAGGAAGAAGGAAGTTGGGGGATCTTCAGTTGAGAGTGGGTAGGAGGAAGAATTTTGTTTGTCTTAAAGTGTCTACATGGGGGAGATAGTCAAGTAAACAGGCAATTATGCTTCTTTTAGAGGCCTTCCAATACACTCAGAAGGGAGAGCTGGAGCTTTTACTAAGCCTTGAGGATGAGTTAGCCAGTCTGGTGGAAAGTAGCTTCTGAGGTGGGGGAGCAGCTTCTGAAGTGGGGGCATCTCTGTAGAGGAGGCTGGAACTTGCTGTAACCTGGGAGGGGAGTAGTAGAGGGTAGGAGATGGTGTTGGTTTAAAGTTATCCTGTAAAGAGGCTGTGCTTTGTCCAGTGCCTGTGGTGGGTGGGGGGTTTGGGGTATTTGGTGGGGGGATGATTTGAAGTTATTTTTGTTTTTGAAAGATCACATGGTAGCAGTGTGGAAATTGAATTGGTCATGGCTAAAGTAGAAGTATTGGAGCCCCCTTGGGCACATATCCAACCTTTTTATATGAAATCCCTGAGTTTCTAGGTAATGACAAACTAAGGAAGGGAGGTTTCAAAGTGTATTTATAAAATCTGAAATGGATTGTTCCTCGCCTGCTAAAACTCTTGAATGGTTTCTGTCTGCATTCATTCAGCATATATTTTCTGAGCACCTACTTCGTGCTAGGTACTGTTCCAGTCAACAGAAATAAAGCAGCAAGTAAAACTGTCCTGTACAGCTCATTTTAGTCAAGGAAGCAGCAAACAAACATGTAAAAAATATGTATGTTAAGTGGTGATAAGATAAGTGCTCTGGAGAGAACAATAAAACAGAGGTGATTGCTATTTAAAATAGGGTAAAAAACTTTTTTGGGTCAAGTCTTATCCGATACGAGGGTATGAACCATGCAACTCTGGAAAAGAACCTTCAGGCAGAAGGAACAGCAAGTCTGAAGGCTGAGGGTGGTGTTGGAGGGCTGAAGGACTGGCATTTTGAGGAACAGCAGGGGGCCTGGGTAACTATAGAGGCATGAGAGGGGGTGGTGTAGTAGAAGAGGTCAGATGCTGAGGGTTCTCGGAGTAGGTGGAGTGAGGAGGCAGATTACATTAGGCCTTTTGTAACCCCTTGAAAATCCAGATCCCTTTATCATGGTGCACAGGCTTTAGGTGATCTGGTCCCTGCTAGGGAGAGTAGGGGAGAATTGTTCCAGTTCATCCTTTCCATTCTTCCCTTTGCCTGCTCTGCTTCAGGCACAGTAGTGTTCTAGTTCCTCCACCACACTGGGTGCTCTTCTTCCTCTGAACCGTTACACATGCTCTTGCCTCTGCCTGGGATTCTGCTTCTCCTACTGCTTCACCCCTTCCCATTCCTAGTTTCTTCTCATCCTGCCAGATTTTGGTTAGTTGCCACCTTTCTACAGACCTCCACATCATTCTTAATATCACTTTATAGGCTTTATCAAAAGTTGTCCATTAGTGTCAATATAAAACAAGCCATCACTCTTGATAAGATGTGTGATTGTTGTTAGATTTGGGGTATAAATGCTGGATGGAAGGAGTTATCATGAAAAGTTTTTATTAATAGATAGGTCTTGGCTAAATTTGCAAAATTGACCCAAAGAGAAAAACAGTACAGAACACCCACAAATATTCCTTGACCTCTTGTTGCGGTGGGAGTTGGGGGTTGGTTAATGTTCATTGCAGTAGCAACATTCCGTTGGTTATAAAGTTTGAAAGAGCATTGTTGGTCTTTGTTTCCAATGTTCTGACACCTTTGGTTATGTGTGCCTAAATCTTTGTGTACCTCTGTTATGTCACTGGGGTTTTCTTTCCTAAGATAAACTGTGATCTTTTTGGCCCCTAAATGGGAAATTTATTTTCTTCCTTCTTTTTATTCTGTTTATAGGCCCTTTTCTGTCTGTTCTGGTGAACCTACTATACTGGAGATAAGTGCAAAATCTACTGTAGATTTTGTACGTTCTACTCATCTTATTTAGTCCCATGTTTGATTAGCTTTTCATTGTTAAGTGGCAGCTGTGACGGCTATTTCTTCCAAAGATTTTGTGTTTGGTAGATGATTTCTCAAAAGCTGATGGCTGCTGCTGAAAATAATCTGTATTATGTGATCTTGTTATCTGTTTATGAATCATATTCTTATCATCACAGTGATAGTTATGCCTGGATAGCAAGTGTTGGAACTAACTTTTGCATTATTTAAAAAGCCAACCATCCATCTAGATTAATAAAAGTTTGATAAGCACTAGTATTCAAGTACCACATAAGTCTATGTAGAGTTTCACAAAGATCCTCTTTTTTATCACTAGTAATTCTGAAATGTTTCTTTAATAAAAGATTTTGATGAATGACATTAAAAATTATGAAAACATGAGAGAAATCCAATAACTATGGTCCAGTTATGTACACACTTTTAAGTAGGAAAATTCTTTTTAAAAATAATTGAGAACTTGAAAACGTAAACATTAATCAATACCTGATAGCAAGTAACAACGGTAACTCATTTTTTGAGCACTTCCTATGTGTCAGGCCTTGGACTAGCATGGATTGCTTCACTTAATCCTTCCAACAAGACTATATAACACACATACTTATATTATCCACATTTTAAAGATGAGACAATTAAAGCTTAGGGAAATTAACTTGCCCCAAAGTCACACCAACTTATAAATGGGAACACTGAAATTCTTGTTCTGGCCAAGCCCAAAGCCAGATAGTTCCCTGATTTGCTGTTTCAGAGTGGATAATTTCTGCCTGTTGAGCTGCCATTTATGAGAGGACACTTAGAATAGGCTTTAATTTATTGATAAATGAATAAAGTATCAATGCATACTATGGAGAGCAATTTAAAATTGAGGAAGATGGTATTTTAGGGAATAGCAGTAGTGAAGTTCTGTTGGTGAGAGTGGAAGGATTGTCTTGGGACATTGCACTTAAAATCTTGGGAGCTGTGTGTATATGTGTCTGTGTGTGAAGAATTAGGACATGCAAGGACTCATCTTTTGTGTACTTAATTTGTAGATTGTCTGGAGGAGAAATGGTTTACTCTGGGAAAGCCAATCCCAAAAGTTTCAGTTGAGATAGGTAAAGACAATTTAGAAGCTCCTTAAATTTAACAGGGAAGTAGCATGTATGCTAACCACTTGGGACAGTTGTTTTTCAGCTAGGAAGATAAACACAGCTAAAACAAACTTGTACAGAGAAAACTGTAATCCAGAGATTGTCTGGGAGTCTGTAGCAGATATTATTTATGAATTCCAGAAAAAAAAGATAATTGATTATGTTTGAAACTGGTCTCTTCCTTTGGGTGTGTTACCCTTTGAGTATTAAATTCAGAAGTTTCACTTTTACCTTATTAAATCAATTTTAGGGCTTTGATTCGAACATGTAATTGGGGATATAGGGTTGAGTCCCTGCCCCCTTGGTGGGGATAAAACAGACTCTCACATGAAGTAGACACACAAAAGCAGATATGCAGGAAGAGAGAGTGCTTCATAGACATGGCCCCAGGAAGAGAGATGAGCCTGATAGTCTAAAACTGGCCTTGTGAAGAGACCAGAGCAGCTGAGTCGGGGAAGAAACAAGCCTTATGCCAGCCTACAGCTGAGATTGGAAGAAGCTGGGACCACGGAGCCTTAAGAGGAAGGAGGAAGACTGCACCCTCTCAGACATTGCTCACCATCTTGTGTCAACATGTGGCAACCGACTTTGGGTGAGAAAGTATCACTAATGGTACCTTGAGTTGGACTCTTTAGGGCCTAGTCACTGTAAGCTTCTACCCTAAATAAATACCCTTTATAAAAGCCACCAGATTTCTAGTACTTTGCATCAGCTTCTTTGGCTGACTAATGCACAGTCTTTCTTTTGGAAATTAGAGTTATTAATTTTAACTGCCTCATTAAGCTGTGCTCTGTTTGATATTAGGTAGCTAAGTTGATTGATATGTGCTCTCTTTTTCCCCCTCCTCTGCTTGTCTTGTTGGTGGCACTACCTAGAAGGACAATAGGTTAAAACAATGCCACCATCAAAACTTTTTATCATATTTTCTTTCCCTTGGTTGTTTTGCATTACTGTGGTCTTATGTGTGACACTGCTGGCACAAGGCAAATGGGAGTTTGGTGCCTCAGAACTCCTCCTAGTACCCAGGATCCTATCTTTTGTTCCTTGGACAGTGATTTCATTCTATATGTTGTGAGTGAACCGACTGACAGTTAGTGGAGAGGTGACTGAGAAGCTGCCCTAGCCATCTTGAAGAACTGGGAATTACCTGCTCAATAGCCTTTGGCAGGAATCTAGGGTTGAAAATGGTTATGACTAAATTGGACGTAATATTTTTTAACATGGAAAATAGGTCTTAATGTATATTGTAATAGGTTTCAAATAGTGCTGAAGGTGAGACTTCAAGGCTTGCTTTCAGTAATTTACCCGTTTAGAGACAGCTTTTCTTTCCACTTTAAAATAAAAGATTTTATTTTTATTCTCAAATTTCCAGGAAATTTTAAGTGCTGTTGATTTTATGAAATGGCAATTAGGAAATGAGTAGGGAATATGTCTTGCAAGTGGTTAGTTTGGCATCTTCACTCAAGTTCTTATTTGCCTGATGAAAATATCTTGTAATAGGATCCCTTTGTATGCAGCCCTTCCACAGCTTTCCCTGGAAGCCCTTAATTATGTCTATATCTGGGCACTGCCAGATGAAGAAATGAGCTAGAGTGGGAGAACAGCCACCTGATCTTTTCAAATCCCATAGTTTAAAATTTGGGCTAGGTTCTAACATACCTTTCTTGCTTAAGGATTTTCATACCAAGTTTTAAGATACTGGGTAAGTGGTTACTTCTGTGAAGACATAATTGGAGCTTGTGCATTGATTCTGTTAAATATGGCTATTGATTGCCTTATGTAGTATGGGAAAGTGGAAAGGTACAGTTTCAAAGAACTGCTAAGGAATTAATGTTAAACACAGAGGGTCTAATAGAGGTGGGTCCTTAAAGCTGGAGTTAATGGAATATGCAGTGGAAGTTCTAACTGCTTATCTTCTTGCAATTATTTACTTTAAGCACCTCCCCCTCCCCCAAAGTGAGGGGATAGCAAGACGCATAATTCCTCAAAATTGTAGTTAAGCTCTGTTAACGATTTTGTGGGCAACAGCTGTGTATACCTATGTGTGGCATTTATGCTGGTAGCTTGTCTGGCACCATGTCTTCTTAAGAAGGTACATCATTGCCATCTCTTTTTTGCTTTGCTTTCAATCCTCTGGCTATTTTTCTTCAGCTTGAGATAGTCTCTTTTGTATACTCACAGGTTCTTTAAATTGCTCCCTGGCCTTTCTAACTCTTACTTGGAAGAAGAGTTCACATTACATCACCTTTTTTTTTTTTTTTTCCTTTTTAATATTTAAAAATAAATTTTTTGAAAAATTTTTAGGAGGTACTAAAGATTGAACCCAGGACCTCATATATTCTCTCATATATGAGAAGCAGGTGCTCAACCACTGAGCTACATCTACTCCCCAATGAGAGTTGCTTTTTTTCATTTGTTTGGTTTTTAAGAAGTACCGGAGATCGAACCTGGGACCTCCTACATGGGAAGCAGGTGCTCAACCACTTGAGCTACATTCATTCCCCTTCTCCCTTTTAATATCTCCCAATTCATGTACATGTTGTGGGTGACAGAGGTAAATTGTGACTGTGAGAAACCTGTATCAAAGGCAAGGAAAATCCTAAGAGTGGAAGTAGAAGTAGATACATTCTACAAGTTATTTGACTAATGGGAAGTCCCTGATAGATAAATGCCAAATATTGTTCATGCCAAATATTTTTCATATTTATATAACTACTGTTTTTCAGGGGAAGAGAGCATATACCTTTCAACACATTTACAAAGGAATTCATGACCCATCAGTATTCACTATCACTAACGAAGATACCCAAAAGTCTTTTTATAGATCTCTGCAAGTCTACATTATTTTTTGCTGGTAATTAAAGCCCGTTTTTTGTTCAAGTTCCCACATTCCAGATAATTTTTGAAAAAATTCTTAGTTTCTCATTTTTTGTTTTCCTTTATTAATGCTTTCACAGCAGTTTTGTTTTCTCTAATTGTCATTAGAAGCATACAGTTTTTTGGATACATTATGGGTTAAGAGTCAGAAGTGGGCCAGTCTGGAAAGATGACCATTTTTTGTTTTAAGTGATTCCTTGTGAGCATGTATTGTTTCAGGCAGAGAGGTGGACAGGCAGGGAGATAGACAAAGGAGCCAATCCCACTTGAAATTTTACAGTGGAACTTGTTTTACGTTAGAGACAAATGGGAAACAAAATTCTGGATATAAATTGGCAGCCAGGGTAATCTTTCTAAAACTCATATCTGATATTGCCTTTTGCTTAAATGACTGCATTCCCGTTGCCCTTAGGGTGAAGCTAAAGCTACTTAATGTGGCTGGTGGACTGTTCCGTTTGCCAAAGGCCACCACAACCTCTCAGCTCCTTAGATCCTCTCCTCTCTCCAGGTTGTTATCCCTCTTCAGGGACACTTCCCCCTTTCCTTAAACACTTCTCCATCCCCCACCCCTGCCTAGCAATAGAAAGAAAATCAGCACTCGCCTTTTTAGGTCTGAGACATTAGTTCTTCCCCTAGCCTTCCCAGGACTCTGGTCCAGTGTTAGGACTGCAGCTTCCTTTTTTGTCCTCAGCCATATGGCCATAACATGGGAAACCATGTTAGGTTATGTATAGCTTTGCCTAACTTCTTTGAACTGATGCAGATTATCTTGTATCATGGGTATACTATGGTTATCTTAACCTGACCTTTACGGATAGACATTCAGGCTTTTGGCATTTTTGCTCCTTTGACTAACAGTGCTATACAAAACATCTTTACAAGCTTCATTGCACTAATGAAGTTTTTATTTGTTTGCATGTTTGTTCTGTAAGTAAATTCAGTCAAGTTGAGGATATATTTAAATAGATGCCAAAAAGATAAATAGATAATCCCCAAAAAGGCTTTACTAGTTTTCAGATACCAGGAGAGGTCCATAATAATTGACAAAAAATCATGTTGATGGCCGGGGGCATGTTTCTTTTCTCTGTGGGTCTGTCTCCTTAAGGAATGGGCAGGATCCAGCTTTTTCCTTGTCTTCCTACTCCCCAAATTTTAGGCTGTTGAAATCACAATTTTCTGTTCTATAGAAACTTACAGCCCTGTGATTGGAAAATGTGGTCTGACCTTCAGAGTACTTTTGTTGAAGGAGGAATTAATTGTAGGCTTCCAGGCCTGCATCTGAGAATCTCAAAGTACTGAGGACATAAGCCCTTGAATATGCACCCTTGCGTCCACATAAAATATGGGGTGTAATTTTTGCCGCCTCATTGTTGACTTCATTTATTCTGCAAGTGATAGCCTCCATAATCTCCAGTGGAGGTGAAAGCTGTGTTCTTCCACTTCCAAGAAAGTCCATGATAGATCAACTGTGTGTCTCATAACAGGATTTGGGTTGAATAAGGAGCAGAATGTTACACAACTATAGTCTCAACTAATTTTCTTTTATTTAAAAAAAAAAAAGGATATGTAATTTCCCTGTGGTTCTTGATAATCTCCCTTGTCTGCCTCTTGATAAAATGATAGTCTTTATTGGGTTTTGAAATAAACCTGTTCATAGTAGCTTTGTTGGATAATGTTTCTAGGGTGAGTAAGGGGTGATAATGGTTCCTGCTCATGGGTAATAAAGTTGATGTCTCATAACTTGTGAGTATACCTATTGGATAGAGTAGCTAGTTGAAAAAAAACTTTGGAGATATGTATAAATTAGTTTATTATATATTAGAAGATATAATCTTGGGTTTTCCCCCCAAAAAGTAATTGGAATTGGTGTGGTTGATTCACAAATTTTGTACTTGAAAAGCTGCTAATACTCATCTTTTGTTTTCAAAATCAGCAATTGCCCTAACTCCCTTGCAGCTAATTGTCAGCATTACATTTATATGCTTGGGAAGTCTGGAAACCATTCCACCCGTTTGTGTCCTGTCCTTTTGTACTTGTTTGCCAGCTGGCCACCTCTTCTGCCTCTCACAACCTCTTTATTCCTGTCTACTCAGAAGCTATGGTTGAGTCTGGCCTCTTTGGCTCACTGTGTTCTGATATTTTATCACTTCTGGGAAGAGGATTTGCAGAGGGAAGGAAGTGCCTGGTTCTCTAGGTATTGGGGGGTAGAGGAGTGTTTTTATTTATGCTTATGGAACCACTCTTTGAGCAATAGAAGAACAAATAAAAAATTAGGCAGTCATCCTACTTACACCTTGTTGCAGAGATCAAGATTGAATGGGGGATGAATGGGAAAGGTATACCCTTTATGAGAGGCAGAAAGGGAATCATTTTGGATAGGAACTGAGGGAAGGGAGAGTGAAATGGGAGTGTTATGTCTTGGTGATTCAGTTTTTCAAGTACTTCCTCTCTGGGTTCCTGTAATCTCACCAAGAACTTTGCAGGGAGGTAATATTTGTTGCTTAACAGTACCAGATTGTCTGGGTTCCAAACCTTGCTCCAACATTTTGTGCCAGTCGTAGGCAAGTTATTTAACATCTCTTAACCTCAGTTTCCTCAGAAGTAGGCATGGATAAGAATAGTGTCTCCTACATAGGTTACAGGGTTTTTTTGGCTGCCTTTTTTTAAAAATTTCTCCCCACCCCCTCATTATTTATATTTCTGTATCTGTTCATTGTTTGCTCATCTTCCCTTTTTTTTAGGAGGTACCAGGAACCAAACCCAAGACCTTCTGTGTGGCTCAACTTAATTGCTTGAGCCACCTCTACTCCCTAGTGTTTCTTTTTTTTATTTATTTATTTACACCCCCCCCATCCCTGTCCCAGTTGTCTGTTCTCTGTGTCCATTTGCTGCATCTTCTTTGTCCGCTTCTGTTGTTGTCAGCGGCACTGGAATCTGTGTTTCTGTTTGCTGCGTCATCTTGTTATGTCATCTCTCCGTGTGGGTGGCGCCATTCTTAGGCAGGTTGCACTTTCTTTCGCGCTGGGCGGCTCTCCTTACGGGGCGCAATCCTTGCATGTCGGGCTCCCCTACATGGGGGACACCCCTGTGTGGCATGGCACGCTCTTTGCGTGCATCAGCACTGCTAATGGGCCAGCTGCACACAGGTCAAGGAGGCCCGGGGCTTGAACTGCAGACCTCCCATGTGGTAGATGGACACCCTAACCACTGGGTCAAGTCCGCATCCCCCTGGTGTTTCTTACTTAGGACTGTTGTGAGGGTGCTTCAGTTGATGCAGGGTTTCTTGATCTTGTTTCTGTTGACATTTTGAGTGGAATAATTCTATTTTTCTGTTGGAGAGGGGGGTGCTCTCCTGTGCATTGTACGATGATTTGCAGCATCCCTGGCCTCTATCCACTAGATACCAGAAGGACCACTCCTCCAATTGTGACAATCCAAAATGCCTGCAGACACTGCCAGTGTCCCCTAGGGGACAGAGTTGCCCCCTTTGAGAGCTACTGCTCTAATGCATGTAAAGCCTTTAGGACAGTACCTGTCACATGAACATGTTCTCCAGTGCTTGATGCATAGTAGGGTCTTAAAAATGTTAAAGGGAATGAGTGAATGAATGTTAGCGTGACTGGTGTCATGTTGTTGAAAGTGTGAAAGCTCCTTCCTTAGAAATCACTTTATAGAGGAGACCCCTTATTGAAATTCTTGTGGTTCTGCAGTAACTTAACTTCTTTTGGGTAGCTCTCAAGAGAAGTACTCCCTCCCCTTCCTGTGTTTAACTCAACCCTCCACAGCAGCACCCATAAAGTGTCAGAATAGTCATTGTTTATTTTCTTTAATTTCACAATGCCTATTTTTCCATTCATTTCAATACTTCTGAGAGCTGAGTGGATTATAAAGTAGAAGGACATTTTAATCTTTCTGCAAAAGATATTATCTTAAATTTGATGGCAGCTTGAAATTAAGGAATATGATATTTCTATGGCTGTCTGGGCTTTATGACTTAGATTGGAAGCTCTTTGCTTCATACATAGTTTCAAAATTTTGAACAGCTTGCACTTTTCTTTGTTCTGTAATGATGCTTTTAAACTGCCTTTCGTATGGCTTGGATTTTCATACAGCTCTTGACTACCACACAGTCCAGTCTTTCACATGATGATGTTGGGGCCAACAATGTTGTTTTCATTATTCCCTGTTATGCATTTTCAGCAGTTTGTTTGAGTGGTTTACTGTTTTACTGCATTTTTCTCACTATAAAGGTGAGTACACAGGACGAACTACTGTTCTGACAGTATCTTAAGTGCTTTTAACTTATAGAAATTACGCTATACACTATCACAAAATAGAAAAATAATGTGTCTCATTTCACCTGAAATTCAGTCCTTATTGCTCTGAAATGCACTTGAAATGGGAAGTGAATTCACTAAAACATAAGTTCCATGAAGACAGGATTACTACTATATCCTGGTGCCTTGAACATAGTAGGCCCACAAATAATTATGGAATATTTGTTGCTTTTCGCCTATTTGGTCCCAGTTCCTAAAAGTTTCTCAAAGTACAAGCATCTCTCTGTCCTATGATTTTGGTGTTTAATTACATGGGGTTTTTTTTTCATTCAAGGCCACTAAATGCAAACCAACTACCTCACCTGGTAGGAACAGCCATCTCTTCTGAAAACATCTGAACTTGACCTGAACTTACAGGTCAACCTTCAAGTGGTGGCTGAGAAATTTTCAAGGCTGATTTTAACTGATTTTACTTGAGAAATTAACCACTAAATCTTCTCCTAAAATGGAACTCCACTGTTAAATCGAGACAGATGAAAATCTTTTGGAATACAGAAAGCTGTAACCTCAACTGAATGTTAGGTAGGCTTAAGCTGGTGAAGGGACTGTTGTGTTTGCCTTTGAAATGCTACGCATATAGCCCCAGACACTGAATTTTAAAGGTGAGCTCTAATTAGAGATTTTGTGATTTGTGGCACTGAGTACATAATCCCAGTAATCACCTATTTGACTTTCTCACATATGGCCTTGTGTAGGAAAGTAGGGGACTGCCTGTGGTACATTTTAGGTAAATATTTGATCATAGATTAACCTCAGATTACAGTATAATGAAAAAGATGAAGGTCTATTCTGGAATAGAGTTTGAGTTTTCTTCATTCATGAGTCTTAACTCAGCCCATATTTTGCGCCCGTGGTGGTTTGTCAGTTTCCTTTCGGCCCCTTCCCTTCCCAATTGAATATTCATGTTAAAGAGTGAAAAGCATCATTATTTTCTAATAACCATCATCTAATTTGTAGTGGTCTACTCAAACTCATTTTAAAAAGGTATCATGTCTCATGAAAATAATCTCAAATGGTCCTCCATTACCCTAGTGTAATTATTTTTGCTGTTTGGTGGCATAAGCAGTCTGCCAGAAGATGGGGCTACAAATTAATATACCACGTGTTCACAGAGATATGGCTGTGTCATTAATGAAAAACATGGGTGTAAATAAGGCAGTGTGCTGGCTGTTTTTCTGAAAGGAGAGAAGACAGAAATATGTTGGCTAAAGTGAAATTAGACCAAAGGGAAGTGGGGAGAAATAATAATTTGTTAGTTTCTATTTATTAGTACATAAGTTCTTTTTCCCCTGTTGTCTTTAAGCGTTTCCTGTTGTGCTGGCTGGAATGAGAAAGTGTATATTGTCATGCTAGGTTTTAGAAGAGCTATTTGATTGCTTTGAACTTCAGTTGGACGTGCTTGGATTCCCCCATCACTAAATCATTTCCAGTGTAATAATTACTTGTACACCAAAATTTATGATAATTCGGATTTTTCAGGCCAATAGTTAATTTTTTATAAAATCAACTGAAGTAACTTCATGAATTGTTTTACACAGACAAATGTCTTAAACTAAATTTTTGTAATGTAAGAAACTGTGTCAGTTCTGTAAGGGATGAATTCTTATTTACTATTCCTCAGAGGTGACACATAGGAAGGGCTCTAGCAGGTACTTGTTGACAGAAGGAATGAAGCTCCATGACAATCTGATTAGAACCTGGGATTTGGAGTCAGCTAAGTTAATTTCTGATACCAGGCCCACCTCTTAACAGGTGCTAGATCTTGGGCAAGTTACTTAATCTTTCCATGCCTATTTCCTTGTTTGTAAACTGGGGTTAATAATAGTACCTTCAGCACAGGATTGTTGTGGGATTATATAACATAAAGCATGTAAAGTACTTGCCATGCTATTCTGGCCCAATATGTGCTCAGTAAATGTTCAACACAGTGGCTATTTAAACATTTGCTTTTTTGCTTTGACCTTTTACTTTAAGAGAAGTTCTCTTAAGAAAAACAAAAAACTGGGGAGAAATAGGTGTTTAAGTTGAAGCATTAGCCTGAACTGTGGCTGCTGAGGTGTTATCTGCCAACCACATCTGTTTGCATATGGTTGTGGTAAGTGAGCTTTGAGCACCTGGTTCAGGTATGTTGACCAGTTTTCCACTGGAACGGCAAGGAGTGAAACTACAAAGTCTAAAGAAGTAAAACTGAGATAAGAGAATGTATAAAACTTGCTTGTGAGAAAGTATTGCCCATTGGGTCTCCTAATTTTTGAAACAAAAATGAACAAATGTGGTAACAATCAAAGCACACTTGCATTTAGGTAATTCCTAGTGTTAATAAACTGTACATAATCTGTTTAAACAGAAAAATCCTTTGTAACAGTAAGAAAGATTAGAAGTGTAGAGGTAATTAATCAGCAGTTGACACTCCTCTTTCCCTTCTTCAGTGTTCCCTTAAAATCTGTCCCCTCCCCATTCCCATCCTGAGAAAGCAACTTTACCAGTGGGTTCTTGCGTAAAACAAGACCTAATGAAAATGAGTGTAGAACTTAATTTTAAAAGTATAATATCCAGGGAAGTTGACATTAAAACCAAAAGAACAGTTGATCCTCCAGGGCCCTAGTCTGACCTGCTGCCCTTAGGTCTGACCAAGGTCTGACATCTAGAAGGCACTCAAATATTTATGGAATGAGTAAAGGAGTGAACATGTCTGATTGAAGCATTTGTCTAAAATTAGGGGAGATTCTTCAAGATGATTTTTTGCTACGACTCACTTACCCAAATGGTTTCCTTGGTATCTTCTTGGATGTCTCAGAGGCACCTAGGACTCAGATGCCCCAAGTGTATACTTCTCATTCTCAGATCTGGCATTCCTCCAGGACTACTTACAGAGACTAGTACTGCCTATCCATCCTGTTCTGCAAGATGGAAAACTTGGTTTCATTCTCTGTACCACCCTTGTATCCAGACCTTTACCAGGTCATGTCAACAGTGCCTTCTAAATGTCTCTGAATCTTTTCTCTTCATGCCATCTCACTGCTACTCCCTAAGTCAAACCTACCCTTTATCTCTCACCTAAACTATTGCATATGGCTCCCAACTGGCCTCCTTTTGAACCGTCTACCTCCCTTCCCCATTCTGCAGTCTGAACAATGTTAAAAATAAAAATAATAATCTGATTATAGTATTCTCCATTAAAATGCTTCCAATAAGTATTTCTGGAATGGCAGAGTAAGGACATCTGAAAATTCACTCCCCAATAGAAACAGTGAGAACAGGAATTGTCGAAATCTACGTTCCCAAAATTATTGAAATTAATCAAAGTCTTGCAACAATCTGATGAGTGTTTATTCAAGGAAAACAGCTGAGTCTTGGTAAGAACAGCAAGCTTTGTAGGGTTTTAATGTTCCCTCCTGCTCCCCAGCTCCACAGTAGCTTTGGAAACCAGCAGCCTCATAACTATGTTAGCTATGAAAACCAGCAGCCTAGCAGCCACTGGAGAGTTCAGAATGCATTTGGCACTCCCAGAAAATGCAAAATTTTCACTATTTGACCTGTCTGGTAGCTCCCTGAAAAGTTCCATTCTTAGAGCTCATCTTTATTTGACCTGTCTCAGAGCTTACTCTGTGTCCCATCCCCAGGGTGTCTGTCCAAAAAAAAAAAAAAATCAGCAGTTATCTAACATCCCAGTTGTATGAGGTAGTGATTCCAGTCAGGACTTATAAGTGGCTACTAAGAAATTTGGTAGAAAACACTGGAGAATGAGATGCCCCATAGAGGGCTTTGAAAACTTCTGACATGTTCTTAAGCATCTAAAAGACCATAAACAAGTAACAGAGCTGTGCACATGTCCAAGGAAGACCTGAGAAGACACTAACTTCTCACCTCTGACTGACTTTGAGGCTCTGTGCAAACAGGAAGTGAAACCTAAGGCAGAGTTATAAACTGGCTGCTGATGCATTGAAGGCATGCCCACAGCACACACAGTCTTTCAACAAAGGTTGGGAGACTTTGGATCAAGGCATTAAAGGAAATCTCTGTCCAGTCATGAGTCCAGAAAAGTCATAAACAAAACAACAAAGAGCAACAAAGCTATAATGGAGCAAGATTTTTATGTACTATTGAAATTTAAGTTAGTTTCAACTCATACTAGACTTTTAAGTTACAATGTTAATTGTAATCTTCAGGGTGATCAGTAAGAAAGTAACTTAAAAATATATAGAAAAAGAAAAAACAAGGGAATTAAAATAGTGTGTTAGAAAATATAAATTTAATGCAGAAAAAGACAGTATGGAGGTATAGAGGAGCAAAAAACATAACACATGCAGAAAGAAATAACAAAATGGAAGAGGTAAATTATCCTATCTTATCAGTAATTGCGTTAAATGTAAATGGAGTAAACACTGATTAAAAGGAAGAGATGACAGAATGGATTTTAAAAAGTGATCCAACTATATGCTATCTACAAGAGCCACAATTTAGATTTAAAGACATAGACATTAAAAGTTAAAGGATGAAAATCATACACCATGCAAGCAGTAGCCAATAAAAAGCTGGATTGACTATGTGAATATCAGATAAAGTAGACTTTAAAGCAAAAAAAAAAACAAAACTGTTACTAGGGACTAAAGAGGACATTTTATGATGATGAATTAGTCAATCCATCAGGAAGAAATAATTATAAAGATATATGCATCTAAAACAGATCCCCAAAACACATGAAATAAAAAACTGACACTGGAGAGAGAAAGTCAATTGTTGGAGACTTCAGTACCCCACTTTCAAGAATGAATTAAAACAACTAGGCATTTATGTTCGTGGATTGAATGATTCAATATTGTTAATACAATCCCTATTAAAATTCCAGCTACCTTTTTTTTTTTGCAGAAATTCCTAAGCTGATCCTAAAATTTATCTGGAAATACAAGTGTGACCCAAATGTCAAAACAATCTGGAAAAGGAAGAACAAAAGTAAAAAACTCATACCTCACTATTCAAACTACTCCAATAATCAACGAAATGTTATACTGGCATAAGAATAAATACATAGGGAAGCAGATGTGGCTCAAGCAGTTTGGTGCTTACCTACCACATGGGAGGTCCCAGGTTTAGTTCCCACTGCCTCCTAAAGAAGACCGCAAGCTGATACAATGGGCTGGCACAGCAAGCTGATGCAGTGAGATGACACAACAAGGAGACGCAATGAGAAACACAGTAAGCAGGGAGCGGATATGGCTTAAGCAATTAGACACCTCCCTCCCATGTGGGATGACCTAGGTTCAGTTTCCGGTGTTCCTAAAAATAAGAAGACAAGCAGACACAGAGTATACAGTGAACTCAAACAATGAGTGGGTGGTGGTGGCAAGAAATAAATATAATAAATCTTTAGGAGGAAAAAAAAGAATAAACATATAGATCAGTGGAATAGAATTGGAATCTGTCATAATCCCCCTTATTTTATGGTTAATTTCTTTTCGACAAGGGTGCCAAGCCAATTCAATAGGTAAGGAATTGTTTTTTCAACAAATGGTACTGGTACGATTGGATATCCATATGCAAAAGAATGAAGTTACATACCTACCTCCCCATATATAAAAATGAAGTTACACACCTACCTCACCATATATAAAAACTCAAAATGGATCATTGTTTTAGTTTCCTGCTGTATCAAATAGCTTGCAGTGGGTTGGCTTAAACCATGGGAATTTATTGGTTCACAGTTTGAGGCCAGGAGAAGTCCAAAATCAAGGTGTCATCAGGGAGATTCTTTTTCCCAGAAAACTGTGGCATTCTGGGGCTGACCACTAATGATTCTTGGTCCTAGGTTGCCTGTCTTGGTTTCTCTTCCCTCTCCAGGGTTCTATTGGCTTTTAGTTTCTGGGTGTTTCCTCTGGCTTTTCTCTTTTCGTGACTTTCCCTATAAAACTTTCAGTAATATTAATAGATTTAAGACCTGTACTTATTCAGCAGGGCCGCACTATAACTGAAGTAACTTCATCAAATGGTCCTATTTTCAAGACTTGAGGAATGGATTAAGTTTAAGGACATATGGGGTACATAGCTCCAGAAGACCAAATCAAAGACTTAACTAAATATAGCAGTTATACCTATAAAACTACTAGAAGAAAACATAGAAATAAACTTTCATGACCTTGGATTAGGCAGTATTTCTTATGTGCTACCAAAAGCTCAAGCATCAAAAACAAAATAATTCAGATTTCATCGAAATTTTGTGCTTCCAAGGACACCATCCAGAAAGTTGAAAGGCAACCCATAGAAAGGGAGAAAATTTTTGTAAATCATATCTAGATTTGGACTTGTATTTAGAATGTTTGAAGAACTCTTACAATTCAAAAATAAACATAAATGGCCAACTTAAAAATGGGCAAGGCATTTAAATAGGCATTTCCCAAAGAAGTTATACAAATGGCCAATGAGTACATGGTAAGATGGTCAACATCATTAGATATTAGGATTCTAAATAAAGAAGATAGATAGTAACATGTTGGTAAAGATATGGAGAAATTGAGATTTTCTGCACTGCTGGTGGGGATATGAAATGATGCACAGCCCCTTTGGAAAACTGGCAGTTCCTCAGAAAGTTACACAGAATAACCATATGACGCAGGTGTTCTTCCCCTACGAATTGAAAATTGTGGCCGATAGAGTTATGTATCCTAGGAAAAAACATGTTCTTAATCTTAATCCCATTCCTGTGGGTGTAAAACTATTGTAAATAGAACCTTTTGAAGAGTTATTTTTAAGGTGTGGCCAGTTGAAGCAGAATGGGTCTAAATCCTCCTACTGGAGACCTTATAAAGAGAATAGCTAAAGGGAAAGCCAGAAGTCAGCTGAAACCTAGAAGAGAGAGGAGAGAACATCACCATGTTACAGGAAAGCCAAGGAACCTCAAGGATTGCCAGTATGCCACAATGCTACCAATTCTGGGAGGAAACAAGCCTTCCAGCCTCCAAAACTGTGAGATGATACATTCTAATTGTTAAGCCAACCCACTCTGTGGTATTTGTCATAGCAGCTGGGAACCTAAGAGAAAAACATATGTCCATGCACAGACTTGCACATGAATGTTCATAACAGCATTATTCATAATGAACAAAAAAATGGAAACAACCCAAGTGTCCATGATGGCTAAATAAACAAAATGTAGTATAGCCATACAATGGAATATTATTCATAACATAAAAAGGAATGAAATTCTGATATGTGCTACAACAGGGATGAACCTGGAAATCCTTATGCTAAGTGAAAGAACTCAGTCACAAAGGACCGTAGATTGTATGATTCCATTTATATGAATAGGCAAACCCATAGATAGAGAAAGAAGATGAGTGGGTGCCAGGGATGCACGTGGGGGTGGGGAAGAATAGGGAGTAACTGTTAATGGGTCTTGGTTTTCTTTTTAGAGTAATGAATCTGTTTCTAAAATTAGTGATGGTGGTGGTTATAAACTTGTGTTTATTCTAAAAACCACTGGTGTGTGAATTATATTTCAGTGAAACTGTTATTTTAAAAAGTGACTGATAACTAAAATAAGGATGCTTCCTGTATCTTCCAAAATCTTTACCTAAGTCTCCAAAGCCCTGTGTAGTCAACCCTTCCCTCCCCTCAAGCCCCATCCCCTACCACTTTTCTGTTCTTCTCTGTGAAACAGTCATGTTCACATCCTTTCAGCTCCTCAGGTTCTTTGTATTTCCATCCACAGTTGATTTTGCACATGCTTTCCCTCTCCTGGGAATTCTTTTCCACTTTTCTCCCCCTACCTAGTTAATTCTTAGACCCCCTCCACTTGCAGGTTTTACCTCATTTTCTTGGGTAATTTTTCCCTGACTAGATCTGACAGTTCTCCTTATTTATTGCAGTCTTTTCTTTTTTTAAGATTTATTTTTTATGTATTCCCACCCCTCCCCTCCCACCACCACCTGCACTTGCTGTCTGTTCTCTGTGTCCATTTGGTGCACATTCTTTTGTGTCTGCTTGTCTTCTCTTCAAGAGGCACTGGGATCCAATCCTGGGACCTCCGACATGGGAGAGAGGCACCCAGTCGTTTAAGCCACCTCAGCTACCTGATCTTGGTGCGTCATTTTGCCATGCCAGCTCAGCTCTGTGCTGTGCTGGCCCTCAGCTCCATGGTGCGGGCCAGCTTGCCTTCACCAGGAGGCCCCAGAAATTGAACCCAGGGCCTCCCATATGGTAGACAGGAGCCCAATGGCTTGAGTCATGTCTGTTTCCCTTTATTGCAGTCTTGATTTTACATTTATTTGTTTTGTTCTTTGACAGTCTGTCTCTTTAGATTATAATTTCCATTAAGCAGGTCTGGATCTGTTTTTTATTTTTGTACTCTTAGTACTTATCAATGCATGGAATAAAGTAGATGCTCAATATACCTTTGATGGATAGATAAGTCTGAATTACTGTGATAAATTTAATTTCTCCAATATTGATAGCACTGTGCATACATTGGTCTAGACTGTGTGATACTCTATTTTCAGTGCTTCTCAAACATGCATATAAATCCCATGGGGATCTTCTTGAAATGTAGGTTCTGATAGTTATAAAAGGTACAGTTCTCTAGATTGCAGTATTCATCACAGACACCTGGCTGTTGAATAATATTCATCTGTACTATAAAGCAAGTAACATGCTACTTAATATACTGTGCCAGCTGAAAGCTGGCCACTTAATTTCAAATGTTACATGTTCATTGCTAGTATATAGAGAAGACATTTGATTTTTGTATGTTGATTTTGTATCACGTGACCATGCTAAACTCATAAATTCTCTGAGATTTTTTGTAAATTCCTTAGAATTTTCTACATAGACCATCATGTCATCTGCAAATAGAGTGAGTTTATTTCTTCTTTTCTGATCTTTATGCCTTTTTCTTTTATTCCTTTTTTTTTCTTCCCTTATTGTTCTGGCTAGAACTTGTTGAATTGCAGTGGTAGGAGTAGACATCCTTACCTTGTTCCTTATTTTAGGGAGAAAGCATTAGGTCTTTATCCATTCAGATAATATTAGTTATAGGCTTTTTTTTTTTTGCATTAAAAAATTATTGAAGTACATCATTTTTACCTGAACATATATAAATAATAAGTGTATAGTAAAAGTTGTGAACTTAAAAAACAAATGTGCATAACATAATACAGAGCTCCCATACATTACCCCACCACCAATGCCTTGCGTTTTTGTGAAACATTTGTTAAATCTATGAAAGAGCATTGTCAAAATATTACTACTAATTATAGTCCCTATCTTGTATTTGGTGTGATTTTCCCCTAATCCTCCCTATTATTTTTTGTTGTTGCTCGTAAACAATTTATCTAATGTGTACAATCATTGGCATTTGGTATAATCACAGGGTTGTGCATTCATCACTTCAATAAATATTAGAGCATTTTCATTACTCCAAGAAAAGCAAAAAACAAACCACTTATCATACCCATATGTTAGCACTACTAATTATGAATCCTGTGATGTGCTGTCATCATTTCTGTTCATTTCCAAACACTTACAAACAACTTTTTACCAGTTCTGCACAGATAAACCTCAGCTTTCCATTCTCTGACTACATTCTGTTGTCTGGTGACTTATATTCTGACTATTAACGCCATTAATTTGTTCATTGTACTTAGTTCACAATAGCAAAGTCATAAAATTTTTGTCCTTTTGTTCCTGGCTTGCTTCACTTTTCATAATGTCCTCCAGGTTCATCCATGTTGTCATTTGCTTCACAACTTTATTTCTTCTTACAGCTGAGTAATATTCCATCGTGTGTTTACACCACAGTTTATCCATTCACCAGTTGATGGGACACCTGGGTGGTTTCCATCTTCTAGCTGAATAATGCTGTTATGAACACCATATGTCTGTTCCTATAACTGCTTTCACATCTTCTGGGTATATACTTAGTAGTGATATTGCTGGGGCACATGGTAGGTCTACATCTAACTTCCTTAGGAACCAGCAAACAGACTTCCACAGTGGCCGTACCAGTCTACATTCCCATCAACAATGAATAATAAGCATTCCCAGCTCTCCATGTCCTCTCCAGCACTTGTAGTTTTGTTTGTTTTTTTTTTAAATAGTGACCATTCTAATAGGTGTGAAATGATATCTCATTGTAGCTTTGATCTGTATTTCCCTAGTAGCCAGTGATGGTGAACATTTTTTCATGTGCTTTTCCATCATTTGTATTTCTTATTTAGTAAAATATCTACTCAGGCCTTTCGCCTGTTTTTTAATGATCTCATTTGTCTTTTTATTGTTCAATTGTAAGATCTTTTTATATTATCATGGATATTAGACCCTTGTCAGATGTGTGATTTCCAAATATTTTCTCCCATTGTGTCTTTGCTGCCTTGTTACCCTCTTCACAAAGTCCTTTGAGGTGTAGAGTGTTTGATTTTGAGTAGCTCCCATTTTTCTATATTTTCTTCCTGGCTTTTATGTTTTAGGTTTTTGATCCATTTTGAGTTGATTCTTTTATAGGGGTCCTCTCTCACACTTTCACTTATGGATATCTAGTTCTCCCAGCACCATTTGTTGAAGAGACTATTTTGTCCCAGCAATGTGGATTTGGTAGGTTTGTCAAAAACCAGTTGGCCATTGAGGAGAGGGTCTATTTCTGGACTCTTAATTCTATTCCACTGATCAGCGTGTCTGTCTTTATGCCGGTACCATGCTATTTTAACCACTGTAGCTCTGTGATATGTTTCAAGGTCAGGCAGTGGCGGCAGACTTGGCCCAGTGGATAGGGCATCTGTCTACCACATGGGAGGTCCAGGGTTCAAACCCTGAGCCTCCTTGACCTGTGTGGAGCTGGCCCATGCGCAGTGCTGATGCATGCAAGAAGTGCTGTGCCACACAGGGGTGTCCCCCGCATAGGGGAGCCCCACGCACAAGGAGTGCCCCCCATAAGAAGAGCCGCCCACCACGAAAGAAAGTACAGCCTGCCCAGGTATGGTGCCACCCACACAGAGAGTTGACGCAGCAAGATGACGCAACAAAAAGAAACACAGATTCCCATGCCACTGACAACAGAAGCAGGCAAAAAGAAGAACATGCAGCAGAGAACAGACAACTGGGTGGGGGGGAAGGGGAAAGAAATAAATAAAATAAATCCTTAAAAAATAAGTCAGGCAGTGAGAGTCCTCTGACTTGGCTCTTCTTTTTTAGGATGTTTTTGGTTATTTGGGACCTCTTTCCCATCCAAATAAATTGGGTAATTGACTATTTCTGTAAAGTAGGCTGTTGGAATTTTGATTGGGATTATTTTGAATCTATAAATCAGTTTGAGTAGAATTGACATCTTCATGATGTTTAGTCTTCCAGTCTGAATATGGAATGTCTTTCCATTTGTTTAGGTCTTTTTAAAGATTTCTTTTAGCAGTGTTTTGTAGTTTTCTGAATACAGATCCTTCACATTTCTAGGTAAATTAATTCTTAGATGTTTGAGTCTTTTAGTTGCTATTGTAAATGGAATATGGAAATTTTTTCTTGATTTCCTCCTCAGCTTGCTCATTACAAGTGTATTAGAAACACTACTGATTTTTGTGTGTTAATACTGTGTTCTGCCACTTTCCTGAGCTCATTTATTACCTCTGAGAACTTTGTTGTATATATTTTGGGATTTTCTAAATATAGGACCATGTCATCTGCTAATAGTGAAAGTTTTACATCCTGTTTTCCAATTTGGATGCCTTTTATTTCTCTTTCTTGCCTAATCGCTCTACCTAGAACTTCTAGTACAGTGTTGAATCACAGTGGTGATAGTGGGCATCCTTGTCTTGTTCTTAATCTTAGATGGAAAGCTTTCAACCTCTCGCCATTGAGTACAGTGTTAGCTGTGGGATTTTTATGCCCTTTATTATGTTGCATAACTTTCCTTCTATACCTATCTTTTCAAACATTTTTATCAAGAAAGGATACTCGATTTTGTTGAATGCTTTTTCTGCATCAATTTAGATGATCATGTGGTTTTCTCCTTTCCATTTGTTAACGTGGTTTATTAAGTTAATTGGTTTTCTTATGTTGAACCACCCTTCCATACCAGGAATAAAATCCACTCGATCGTGGTGTATAAGTCTTTTAATATGCTGGTGGATGTAGTGTGCAAGTATTTTGTTGCAAATTTTTGCATCATGTTTATTAGAGAGATTGGTCTGTAATTCTCCTGTAGTATCGTTATCTGGCTTTGATATTAGGGTGAGGTTGGCTTCATAAAATGTGTTGGGTAATTTTCCTTCCTTTTGGAATTTTTGAAAGAGTTTAAACAGGATTGGTATTAATTCTTCTCAAAATATTTGGTCAAATTCATTTTTGAAACCATCTGGTCCTGGACTTTTTTTTTGTTGGAAAATTTTTTGACAACTGAATCTTTTAATTGTAATTGGTTTCTTGAGTTCCTGTGTTTCTTGTAGAGTCAATGTAGGTTGTTTGTGCATTTCTAGGAACTTGTCCATTTCATCTAGGTTGTCTAACTTGTTGGATACAGTTTCTCCTAATAGCCTCTTATGACCCTTTTTATTTCTGCAGGGTCAGTCATAACGTTCCCGCTTTCATTTCTGATTTTATTTTTTTACATCTTCTCTTTTTTCTTTATTAGTCTAGCTTAAAGTTTTGTCAATGTTATATTGATCTTCTCAAAGAACCAGCTTTTGGTTTTATTGCTTTTTCTCTATTGTTTTTTTTTGTTCTCAATTTCTAATTTTTGTTATTTCTTTCCTTCTGTTTGATATGGGATTGGTTTGCTCTTCTTTTTCTAGTTCCTCTTTATGTTCGGTTAGGTCTTTGATTTTAGCTCTTCTTTTATAACACAGGCATTTACAGCTATAAACTTCCCTCTCAGCATTGCCTTTGCTATATCCCGTAAGTTTTGATAAATTGTGTTCTCATTTTCATTCTTCTCAAGATTATCAATTTCTCCTCCAATTTCTTCTTTGATCCACTGATTGTTTGGGAATATGTTATTTAGCCTCCATATATTTGTAAAATTTCCCCTTTTCTACCTGTTACTGATTTTCAGCTTCATTCCATTATGATCTGAGAAGGTGCTTTGTATAATTTTAGTCTTAAATTCATTGAGAGCTGTTTTGTGACCCAAGATATGGTCTATCCTGGAGAAAAATCCATGGGCACTCAAGAAAAATGTATAACCTGCTTGATATGGGATGCATTGTTCTGTTTATGTCTTTCGGTCCAGCTCATTTATCATATTGTTCAAGTTCTCTGTTTCCTTGTTGATCTTCTGTCTTCCTTTGTTGTGAGTGGCATGTTGAAGTTTCCAACTTTTATTGTAGAAATGTCTATTTCTCATTTCAGTTTTTTTCAGAGTTTGCCTAGATATTTATGACTTACTCCTTCCTGGTGGATTTCCTCTTTTATTTATATAAGTGGCCTTCTGCATCTCATGACTTTTTGCATTTAAAGCCTCTTTTATCCAACACCAGTATAGCTATCTCTGCTCTCTTTTGGTTACTGATTATGTGATAAAATTTTTCCAGCCTTTCACTTTCAGTCTTTTTGCATCCTCGGGTCTAAGGGGAGTCTCCTGCAGCCAGTATATGGATGTCTTATGTTTTCTTATTCATTCAGTCAGCCACTGTCTTTTGATTGGTGAGTTTAATCCATTAACATTCAGTGTTATTACTGTAAAGGCATTACTTACTTCAGCCATTTTATCCTTTGGCTTTCATATGTCATACATTTTTTCTACCTTTTTTAAAAAATATTTTTATTTATTTATTTCACTCCCCTTCCCCACCCCCATTGTCTGCTCTCTGTGTCCATATGCTGTGTGTTCTTCTTTGTCCACTTGTATTATTGTCAATGACACCTGGAATCTATATCTCGTTTTGTTTCATCATCTTGCTGCGTCAGCTCTCCGTGTGAGTAGCGCCATTCCTGGGCAGGCTGCATTTTTTTCACACTGGGCAGCTCTCCTTACAGGGTGCGTTCTTTGCATGTGGGGCTCCCCAACGCAGGGGACACCCCTGTGTAGTATGACACTCCTTGCACGCATCAGCACTGCGCATGGGCCAGATCATCACACGGGTTAGGAGGCCCTGGTTTTGAACCTTGGACCTCCCATGTGGCAGGTGGACACTCTATCCGTTGGGCCAAATCCACTTCCCCTTTTTATCTTTTTGGTTACCCTTTCTCATAGTTTTCCCTTTCTACACTCTCCTGTAAGCCTCTCTCTCTTGTCTTTTCTGGCTGCAGAACTCCCTTTAGTGTTTCCTATAGAGCTGGATTCTTATTTACGAACTCTCATAATTTCTGTTTATCTGTGAATAAAAGTTTCATCGTATTTGAAAGATAGTTTTGCTAAATAAAGAATTCTTGGCTGGCACTGTTTCTTTTTTAGTATCTTAATTATACCATACCATTGCCTTCTCTCCAAGAGTCCTGAAGAGAAATCCATTGTAAGTTTTATTGGTCCCTTATATGTGATGTTTCACAGCTCCCTTCCTGCCCTCAGAATTTTCTCTTTACCTTTGGCATTTGGCATTCTGAATATTACGTAGGTGTAGACCTATTTGGATTTTTTCTAATTGGAGGGTGCTGTTCTTTCTGCATATGTATTCATGTCTTTCATGAGAATTGGGAAATTTTTGGCCCTTATATTTCCTCAAATACTCTTTTTGCCCCTTTTTTAATTCTCTTCTCCCTCTGGAACTCCCTGAGCCCCTGCTCAATTTTTTCCATTCTTTTCTCTCTCTTCTTCTCTCTTCACTTTCAGCTGTTCTGTCCTCTACATTCCTGATTCTTTCTTCCATGATTTCAAATCTGCTGTTGTATGCCTTTATCGTATGTGCGTGTATGTGTGAATAGCATTTCATTGTTTATTTAGATATTTAAGCTCTCTCACTTGGTTTTTACAAGCTGGTGAACACTGACACATTATTTTTCCTGCAGAACTATAACTACATATTTCCAGACAGTATAAATAAATGGTTGAACTAACATTAATACACATCACCATTTTATCCATTACATAATAAAACAAATTATCAAGTTTCAAATATTAAGTGACACAGCTCAAAAGGCATATAATATTCTTCAAAAGGAATTAATTAGCAGAAACCTTCTTTTTTTGCAAGAGGTTTGGAAGAGAAGGGAAAAAAAATCACACCTAAACAAAAATAATAGCTGGTAAATAGCTGCAAATAGATATGGAAAAAATGACAAGAATTTCAGAAATTTTATGATTAAGAATTATTGTAGCATGGGAGCCCTGTATGATGTTATACATGTTCGTTTTATAAGTTCACAACTTTTACTATACACTTATTGTTTATTTTTGGTTATATATGTTCATGTTCATGGAGCATATCACTCATACATGACCATACATAAACTATAAGCGTATAGTAATAGTTGTGAACTTACAAAACAAACATATAGAATCATACAGTGTTCTCATACCTCATCCTACCACCAATACCTTGCATTGTTGTTAAATATTTTTAAATAATGATTAAAGAATAACCGCAATATTACTATTAACCAAAGTGTTTTTCCCCAACCCACCCTATTTTTATTATCTCATTTATATATGAACATACATAAACAATAAGTGTATAGTAAAAGTTGTGAACTTACAAAGCAAACATGCATAACATCATACAGGGATACATCAACCCTCCACCAACACCTTGCATTGTCATGGGACATTTGTTATGAATTATGAAAGAATATTGTCAAAATCTTACTACTAATTATAGTCCTTATCTTACATTTAGTGTGTTTTTCCCCCAACCCACCTTATTTCAATTTTTTTCATTTTCTTTTTTAGTTGTTATTTTTAAAATATATTTTTATGACAGAAGTTGTAAACTTAACAAAGCAATCATGCACATGTGAAGAATTCCCAAACAACACCCCTCTATCAACACACCACACCATGGTGGAATAATTGTTACAGATTATGAGATAATATCATCTGATTATTACCAGGTCCACAGTGTATATTTGGCACACATTTCCCATACTGCCACATTATTAACATAGTACATCTTTGGCAAAGAAGCAAGAATATTACATTATTGCACTAACCACAGTCCATAGGTCTCTCCAGTTGTATTTTTCCCATGATTATCCACTTTCCCACCACCATGCAGTAGTGATGTACATTTACTCTAACTACAAAGGACACTTTTGCATGTACCGTCAACCACAGTTCTTATCCACCTCTGGGTTTACTGTGCTATTTAGATTATTCGCTAGCATTCTTTCAATTGGTATTTACATCCTTAGACTACCATTTTCAGCCACATTCCCATTTATAAAGCAGCTGTTACTCACTATAATGTGTTACCATCAACTCTATACATTTTCACACTTTTACAGAAAAGCTAATTAGTAGTCCATCTAGTCCTTCTCTTATCTCCTTTAGGAATCCATCTTCTACCAGGAAGATTTTTTCCTACATTTTCTTCTAGAATTTTTGTGGTTCTTGATTTTATATTTAGGCTTTTTATTCATTTTGAATTAATTTTTTGGATAAGGTGTGAGATAGGGATCTCGTTTAGCTATGGATATCCAGTTCTTTCAGCTCCATTTATGCCTGAGCTGGGTGGGTTTGACAGGCTAGTCAAAAATCACTTGACCATACATGTGATGGTCTGTTTCTGAACCATCGATTTGGTTCCATTGGTCTATGCGTCTGTCTTTATGTCAATACCATGCTGTTTTTACCACTGTAGCTAGGTAATATGATTTAAAGTCTGAAAATGAGAGTCCTCTAACTTTGCTTTTCCTTTTTAAGATTTTTCTGGCTATTCAGGACCCCTTACCCTTCCAAATAAATTTGATAATTGTGTTTTCCATTTATTCAAAAAATGCTGGTGGAATATTTTCAGGATTGCGTTGCATCTGTACATCAATTGAGTAAAACTGACATCTTAACGATAATTAGTCTTCTAATCTGTGAGCATGATTATTTAGGCCTTTTTTGATTCTTTTAACATTGAGTTGTAGTTTTCTGAAGACAAGTGCTTTACATAGTTGATTAGGTTTATTCTTGAATATTTGGGGTTTATCTGCCACACTTTATTTTCACCACTCTTGACACTTTTAGTTACTTTTATTGATACAATCTTCATTTCTCAACTCTCTTCCAGGCCTCTCTTTTCTTTTCAAACTCTAGCACATCCTTTAGTATTTCCTGCAAATCTGGTATCTTGGTTACAAACTCTCTCAGTTTCTATCTGTGAATATTCTAAACTCACCCTCATTTTTGAAAAACAGTCTTATTGGATATAAGATTTTTGGCTGGAACTTTTTCTCTTGCAGTATCTTAAATATATCCTACCACTGTCTCCTTGCCTCAGTGGTTTCTTTTGAGAAATCTGCACTTATTCTTATTGGGTATCCCTTATATGTTATGCATTGCTTTTCTCTTGCTGCTCTCTGAATTCACTCTCTGTCTTTGGCATTTGTCTCAGAGTTGATCTGTTTGGATTTTTTCAAATAGGAGTATGTTGTGCTTCTTGGACATGGATATCTATGTTCTTCAGTAGAGTTGGGACATATTCTACCATTACTTCTTCAGATATTCCTTCTGCCCCTTTTCCTTTCTATTCTCCTCTGGTACACCCATGACATGTATATTTGCACATCTTTTGCTATTGTTTAGTTCCCTGAGACCTTGTTCAATTTTTCCCATTCTTTACTGCATCTGTTCTTTTGTATACTCACTTTCAGAGGCCATTTCTTCAAGCTCACCAGTCCTTTCTTCTGCCTCCTCAAATCTGCTATTATATGATTCCAATGTGTTTTTAATTTCACTTACTGCACCTTTTGTTCATATAAGATCTGTTGTTTTTCTTGGTGTGCTTTCAGATTCTTCTTTGTGTTCATCCAATGTCTTTTTTTTTTTTTAAATTTCCTTATTTATTTATTTCCCCCTCCCCCTTGCGGCTTGTTTTGCTGTCTGCTGTCTCTCCATTTGCTGTGCATTCTTATGTGTTTGCTTGTCTCCCTTTGTTTTGCATCATTTTACTGTGCCAACTCTCTGCAGGCGTGGCACTGTCAGCTCTCCACGGGGCGCGGGCCAGCTTGCCTTCAGAGGGGATGCGAACCCTGGGCCTCCTATATGGTAGATGGTAGGTAGCCCAATCAGTTGAGCCACAGCCACTTCCCCCAGTGTCTTCTTAATGTCCTTTATCTCTTTAGCCGTCTTATTTAATTTATTAAGGAAATTTGTTTGAACATCTATGATTAGTTGTCTGAACTCCTTTATGTCATCTGGAGGCTTATCTTGTTCCTTTAACTGGGCCATATCTTCCTGTTTCTTAGTGTGGATTGTAATTTTTTGTTGGTGTCTTGGCATCTGTCTGATTAGAATATTTATTCTGGTTGCAGCTTTTCTCTTTAATTTAGGGCTTCCTCCCCCTTCTTCCTTGCTGGTTGTGTAGTAGGAGCCAAGGATGTAGTTGGTGCTATAAGCTGTGAAGGTTTAAGCTGCCCTTTTTGCCCCAGGGACTGATGAAGCTTCTCCCAGCTTTCTCCTTTGCCAGGGGTAGGGACAGAGCCACAGCTGTGTGGAATAATCCAGGCCTAGACTGTAGTTGCCTAGAGAGACTGATGAAGCTTCAAGCCCCTTTTTCTCCTTCCTGGAGCGGGGATGGCGCTGCAATCTATGTAGTGCAGGTCCAAGATGACTGTAGTTGCCCTGATAGACTTCCGATTATTCAGTCTATGCCAGCCAAATGTACCTGCACGCCAGCCTCCTCCCTTCTAGAGGTGGGGCTGAAGCCTAGGTTAGGGCTGCAGGCCAATCTGGGTGTAAGAAAACCATCTCTGCTGTCACTGATTTTCAGTAAGCCGGGCTTCCTCTCATGCTGGGAGTGGAGGCAACATGGCAGCTACCAGCCTCTTTCTGACTTGAACAGTTTCAAACTGTAGCTGTTCTTAGGGTTATTACTTTAGCCAGCTGAATTTACTAATCAGTAGCTGAAATTGGTGGCCAACATCTCTTCTTCCCCTGTTATTGTGAAGTGGAGCTTCCAATTCCAGCCACAGAGTAGTTCCTTGGGTGACTTGTGTCGCCAGAGTAGGGTGATCACCGGCCTCCACGGCATGGCCTGTATTTTCCCGGAGAGGCTGGCGCAGGTCCCACCAGCTTTCTCCCTGCCAGAGGTGGCACTGGGGCCTAGGCTATAACTGCAATCTGATCTGGATGGAAAGAAGCCAGTCCCCACCAGCACTGGAATTTTCAGTCCACCCCACTTCACCTTGTGCCGGGCGCGGAGTTAAGATGGTGGCTCCCGGCCTCTTTCTGACATGGACAGGCTCAAACTTCAGCTGTTCTCAGGATTGTACTTTAGCCCACCAAATTTACTCGTCAGTAGGTGAAGTTAGTGCCCAACCGTCTCTTCCTCCCCTATTTTCGGTAAGGAACTTCCATTTCCAGCCACGGAACGGCTCCCAAGGCAGCTCATGCCTCCAGTGGAGGATGGGCACCGGCCCCCGGGGTGTGGAGCGCTCTACTTATGAATCTCTGCAGATGGGCAGTCTCCTCCTTCCATTCTTCCAAGGATGTTTCAGGATGCTCTTCTGGTCTCCTTGAGCCCCCAAACAGGTGCTTATTACTAACTTCCCTGTAGCAAGAGCTGACTCTAGGAGCTCCTTACCCTGCTTCCATTTTGCTGGTTCTATAAACTCAATAAATTTTTAATAAAAGAATTATTATGGCTATCATAACAAAGCATCTCTTCCTTTTCAAAGTATTTACTAAGTTAAAGAGCATATTCTACATGTTCTGCACAAGATGAAAGCAACATTTTACTGAAAATATTTAATAGCTCCTTCTCATTCATTTGTCAGGCCCTCTAAGTTAAGTTGTACCTCAAAGTGCAAACATTAAATTAACTGTAAGACTTTTTTGTCTGGAGACATTAAAGACATGTCCTTCTGTACAACGAAGATTTTCAAAATGGAGGTTTTTTCCTAAAGTCACAAAATGAGATCTATATAGACATTAAATAATCATCATAAGACTTGGTAAATATCACAACAAAATTCAGTGGTTGTGCAAACCTTATTCATACTGGTACAGACCTGGGAGATGTAAACATAAAGTGAACAGACAATAACCATATAGACCCTACTTTCAGTGTTTGAAATGATTGGATGAATAAACCACATAAGGTTTAGGGTGTTCTTAGTTCTTGGGATTTTAGGTTCTGTATGATACTAAAAATATCACAAGTCGGTGGGGTTGAATGGGACCTCATATTTTTTGAATGTAATATTTTTTAAAAATGAATAAAAAATTAAAAAAAGGAAAAAAATATATACAAGTATTGTGCTGGGTATTTTGGCAACTAATCTCTCAAAATTCTTATTTATTGATAAAATTCTGTCATGGAAATAATTTAAAGAAGACTTAAACTTAGTACTGCATGTTTTCAGGAAAGGTCAGTTGTTATAAATGATAAGCCCATTTTAAATACTGACCAGCAAAAAATCTTTGGTAAGTGTCCAAATAGGCTGATTGTAATCCATAGAGGTTGCAATTCTTTTATACTTGTAGTACGGTAAAATTGTTTTTCCATGCACTTATGGAAGCTTCATTAGATTTATTCACCAACATGTTGGCTAATATGTACAATAAATTAGGTCCTCTCTCAAGTTCCACTTCCAAAGCATTAGCATCAGGCACCCCAGTTTTATTTAATGCACATTGTTTCTGTGACCATTGGAGTCTTTGAAATGCAGCCTCATTTTAGGATGATACTTCTCCAAGTACAAAAGTTGCTTGCTGTTAAAAGCTACATGACACTTTTGTCTTTTGAACTGTACTGTTTTTTACCTTCACTCAGTTCTAGGACAACAAACATTGGGACTCTCCTAAGACTTGCAGCACCATGACCACCAATGTAGCAACCAAGTTCTTCACAAAACTTAATTTTTACAACTTAACCAATACCAACAATCTGGTTGGATAGTAGTTCACCATCATCAAAAGACCAATCAAGAACATGGATGCCTTCTTTCTCCACAAGAGCTGTGTCATAAGTTTTCTGCTTCATATACTTTTACTACTATAACTATACTTCTTGAGTTCCTCTATAAATTTGCTTAAGGTTGCATTGCTTGGGTTATATATGATAAATCTTCCACAAGAGCTGGCTTGTCATTCGAGTCATGTTAATTTAGTTAAAAGCATGCATGGGATTGTATTAGCTAAAGGGATGCTGATGCAAAGTATCAGAAATCTATTGGCTTTTATAAAGGGTATTTATTTGGTATAAACGTTTATAGTTACAGGGCCCTAAAGAGTCCAACTTAAGGCTTCTTTCTCACCAAAGTCAGTTGCCATGTGTTGAAGCAAGATGGCAGGCGATCTCTGCCTTGTCTCTCAGGGCTTCCTATATCAGTCTCTGGCATAGGGCTCATTTCTTTCCAAGACACTCAGCTGCTCAGCTTCTCTGTTCCCTTCTGCTGCAAACTATCAGGTGAATGGCTCTTCTCTCCCCAGGCCCAAGGATCAAATATGAAAAGAGCTCTCTCTCTTCCTGTATCTTCTTTTGTATATCTTCTTGAGTGTCCATTTATATAGGCCAAAGGGGGTGGGGACTCAACCTGAGCTACACAAATATAGCTCAAACAGAAGCTCTAAATCGATTTTATCAAATAAACTTAATCAGAGACCTCTCACTGAATCGAATACAATCAAAGGGCATCACACTCAGAGGAACAGACCAGTTTACAAATATAATCCTTTTCTTTTTGGGATTCATAATAATCTCAAACTGCCACAAGGGTTATGAAAGAATTTTTAAAAATCGAATACAGAAATGATAGCAACTGAAGTCTACTTTCAATATACTCCACTTGAAATTCTCAGTGCTTTGAATTTGAAGTTGAATGTAATGGAAAATGAAATGAACCTCCTAACAAGAGGCAGCAGTTCTTCAATCCAGTAATACTGAGGCAATGTAAAGAAGTGCACGAGGTTTACCCCATTCAGGTTAGTAGTCTTGTAAAATGCTATGCAGATTTCAATTCAACACTCCTTTCTCCAGGTTAACTACTCTTATGGGGGTTTTTTGGTGGAGTAGTAATAGGTTTCTACAGTTCACTTGTCTTCATAGAGGTTATGCTGTACCTGGCAGTCATCTCCACTGCCCTTCAGAAAGGCCATAAATGTCTGACCAAGAAAACCACAGAACTGAAAAGTATATTTACTCATTGAAGATGTGGCCTAATTATACAGCCGGTCCTGAAATGGCAATTGTGGCTGTGGCTACAGGGCAAGGAGTGGCAGTGATCATCGCAAGGCAGAGATGGCACCAGGCTCTACCATGCAGTCAGAGACTCCAGAGAGAGCATGTCGCCAAGCCAGCCCATACGTATTGAGTGTGCCAATACATGCGCTAAGACCCTCTGTTGTTGTTGTTTAGATTTTATTTTTTATTTATTTCTCTCCCTTTCCCCATGCCAACCCCCTCACCCCCAGTTTTCTGCTCTCTGTGTCCATTCGCTGTGTGTTCTTCTGTGTCCACTTCTATTCTTGTCAGTGGCACTTGGGATCTGTGTCTCGTTTTGTTGTGTCATCTTGCTGCGTCAGCTCTCTGTGCAGCACCACTCCTGGGCAGGCTGCACTTTTTTCGTGCTGGGCAGCTTTCCTTACAGGGCGCACTCCTTGCGCGTGGGGCTCCCCTTCGCGGGGGACACCCCTGCGTGGCACGGCACTCCTTGCGCACATCAGCACTGCACATGGGCCAGCTCATCACACGGGTCAGGAGGCCCTGGGTTTGAACCTTGGACCTCCCATGTGGTAGGCGGACACCCTAACTGTTGGACCAAATCCGCTTCCCTCTGTTGTATTTTTAATCTCATTTATTCTATCTTTCATTCCCATAAGCTGTTATTGTCCTATTAAAGGGTTCAAAATTTTCTTCATGCATGCCCAGTATCGTCTTCATGTCTTTCATTTCTTTAGCTATGTTGTCCTTCAACTCCATAATTTGATTTTAGAAGATTTGGATGAACATCATTGATTAGTTGTTTCAAGTCCTGTGTCTTATCTGGAGCTTTCATTTGTTCCTTTGCCTGAGTCGTATCTTCCTTTTTCTTAGTATGGCTTTTAATTTTTTAATGATGTCTAGGCGTCTGTTTATGATGCTGAATTCTTAAGTTCAGTTTCTCTCTCTTGCCTAGGGGTTGACTGTTAAGAAGCTGTGTGCTTCCGTTTTTCTTTGGTTCTTGGTTCAAATTGTTCTAGATATTTAGGATTGCCCTGTTTAACTGCTCAAGCCAGGGCTAAGGATGCAGTAATGGGGTGCAGCCAGTTTCCAAGGGGCTTGGAAAGGGGGCAGTAAAGACAGCAGATTGTCTCTTTTATTTCTTAATATTTTTCCTTTCTTTGCATGCACTTTCCTGGTCTGCCAGCACATGGCACTCTTTGGCAGACCTCTCAGCTCAGGCCTCTGATTTTGGGGGGAATGCATTCACTGTAAACCACCCAGGTGGTCAGTACGGAAGCAAGGTACACAGCGCAGGCCCAGCCTTGTAAACGTGGCTAGCCTCACTTTCCCTCCCTCTGCATCCTCAGCAGTCAGCCTGGGGCAGTAGGAAGGGTGGATGTTTAAGAAGGCATGTTATCTTTAGCAACCTGCCAGCTTTCGGGCCAAACCCTGGTGCGGCCTTACCCGGCCCAGAAATGTGTACTCCTCCAGTGCAGCAAACCAAGTTTGCTGGCCATAATCTGAATTTGCCGTAGGCTGTGTTCCTCCCTCTCCCCTTTCTTGGGGAAGAGGGCCTCTGTAACCCCTCAGTCCATAACCCATCCGCTAGGGGCCAGAGGACCCAGTGCTTTTCACTGCAAAGGTGGGGGGCAGCTTTACTCACGGAATTTTTTTCCCAGCCACCTGAGACTCCTTTCCTTCACCCTTTTCTCTTCTGGGTGGTATCTGAGCTTTCCTGTGGTGTCCTAAGGCCTAGAACAGTTTTCCAGAGCTGTAGGTTTTTTACAAATGTTCTCTATCAAGTTGAGGGAGTCTCCTCTATTTCTAGTTTTCTGAGATTTTTATCATGAAATGGCTTTTGGATTTTATGAAATAGTTTATTTTCTTGCATCATTGATATGATCATGTGTTTTTTCTGCTTTAGCCTTTTAATATGGATTTCATTGATCAGTTTTCAAATGTTGAATCAGCCTAGTATCACTGGAATAAAGCCTTTTGGTCATGGTGTGTGATTCTTTTCATTTATTGCTGAATTATTTTTGCTTATATTTTGTTAAGAGTTTTTGCATTTGTATTCATGAGGAATATTAATCTATAGTTTTCTTTTTCTTTTTTCTTTTCTACTTCCTTTGATGTTTGTGTCAGGTAACATTGATTTCATAGACTGAGTTGCGTAATATGTCCTCCTCTTGTATTTTCTGGAACAGAATGGTGTTACTTTTTCTTTAAACTTTTGGTAGAATTCTCCAGTGAAACCATCTAGGCCTGAAGATTTCTTTTTCAGATGAGCTTTGCAAAATCAAGTTCCTTAATAATTACAGCACTTCAAATTACCTGTTTGATATTGGATGACTTGTAGTAGTTTGTACTTTTCAAGGGATTTTTCCATTTCATCTAACATATCAAATGTTTTTGTGTCGATTTATTTGGAGGATATACTTGTTATCCTTCATGTGTCAACATAAATTGATAGCCCATGTTTCATTTCTGATATTAGTAAATTATCTCCTCTCTCTCTCTTTCTGTCAGTCTTGAAGGTTTGTTGGTTTTATTGATGTTTTCAAGGAACCAGTTTTTTGTTTCATTGATTTTTCTCTCTTCAATTTCATTCATTTCTTATCTTTATTGTTTCTTTCCTTCTGCTTGCTTTGGGTTTATTTTGCTGGTTTTCCTTGTTGTTTGTGTTGTTCTTGAAGTAGATGATTAATATATTTGAAACTTTACATCTTTTCATATATAAGCATTGTGCTCTAAATTTATTCTCAACACTGCTTTCTCTGATTGCTGCAATTTTGGTATGCTGCATTTTTATTTTTATGATTTTTTTTTTAAGGATTTTATTTACTTCTTTCTCCTTTCCCTGCCCCCCAGGTGTCTGCTCCCTGTGTCCATTCACTGTGTGTTCTTCTGTGTCCCCTTACATTCTTAGTGGCACTGGGAATTTGTGTCTCTTTTTGTTGCGTGATCTTGCTGTGTCAGCTCTCCATGTGTGCGGCACTACTCCTGGGCGCGCTGTGCTTTTTTGCGCATGGGGCGGCTCAGTGAGGGGCATACTCCTTGCGCATGGAGCTCCCCTCACAGGGCACACCCCTGCGTGGCACGGGACTCCTTGCATGTGGCAGTGCTGCACGTGGGCCAGCTTACCACATGGGCCAAAAGGCCCTGGGTTTGAACCCTGGACCTCCCATGTGGTAGGCAGGCACTCTATCAGTTGAGCCACGTCCACTTCCCTTCATGATTTTTCAGTGTATTTATTTTTTAATTTCTTTCCTTCTCCCCCCCCCCCCCCCCCCAGTTGTCTGCTCTCTGTGTCCATTCACTGTGACCACTTCTATCCTTATCAGCAGCACCGGAAATCTGTGTTTCTTTTTGTTGTGTCAGCTCTCTGTGTGTGCAATGCCATTCTTGGGCAGGCTGCGCTTTCTTTCACGCTGGGTGGCTCTCCTTACGAGGCGCACTCCTTGTGCGTGGGGCTCCCCTACACGGGGAACACCCCTGTGTGGCAGGGCACTCCTTTCACGCATCAGCACTGTGCATGGGCCAGCTCCACATGGGTCAAGGAGGCCCGGGGTTTGAACCACGGACCTCCCATGTGGTATATGGACACCCTAACCATTGGGCCAAGTCCGCTTCCCTCAGTGTATTTTTAATTTCTCTTGGCTCCTCTTTGACATATGGATTATTTGAAGTGTGTTGTTTACTTTATAAGTATTTAGAGAGTTTCCTGTTATCTTATGTTCCAGTGATCAGAGAACATACTCTGGATGATTTAAGTTCTTTTATATTTGTTGAGATTTGTTTTATGGCCCAGGATATGGTTTGTATAATAAAAACATAAAGGAAGATTGATAGCCAATACCATTCCATAGTTAATGCTGTTCTTAGTTGTATGAAAGCCATGGGTTTTCCACAGCTCACATAAAAATACCTGGTAGATGTGGTGTTGCACTATTGAATACCTTTTGAACAAAAACAAAAGAAGGAACTATTTTCTTAATCAAGTCATGATATTAAAACAGTAACCTTAACAGTAATACTAATAAAATAAGTAAATGCTGCTCTTTATTGATCATTTATATGTACTCTGCTTACTATGTTTAAATAGTGTTAAGCATTTTACAGGAATGATATTATTCAGTCCAACAGTGAACTGAGGTTGATACCTTTATTTTTGCCTTTTTTTTTTTCAAATGAAGAAAGGTGCTGAAAGGTTAAATACCTTGCTTGAGGTTACAAAGAGCCAGGTAGTATTGGTAGACTGTCTTATAGCTCACATCCTACTATTACACAAAGTTTAATGGCAGTGATGCAGGCAAGATTTGGTAATGATTTTGGCAGGGACTTCCAGGTTAAGGACTTTAGCTTTGAAGGCTTGGTTTCTGATTTGAGAGATCAGAATTTGTGGACAGTGTTCTCAAGAGTAAGTTTTGTACTGCTCTTGATCACCAGGTAGCCCTGCCTGCCTTCTCAAACCAGATTTCCCAGGATTTTGAAATTTGCCTCCTTTGACCTGTTCCAGGCGTTGTTTCTCAGTTTTAGTACAAGCAATGACAACAGTAGCATGCATGATGTTTACCTTTGCAGGGTCACTATGGTAAGATTGGTCATTTGAATAATAAGTATTAGATGTAAGTATTTTCTTCTGTCCAACAGTGTGGTCCCTTGGTTTGCTATATTGGTTGCTTTTCACTTGAAACATCTCATTTGTCTTTTTTTTTAATTCAATATTTATTGACTGTGTTGGTCCAGAAAGGGTCTCAAACCACATATATTTTGGCAATTTGCTGCTTGGCCTTTTTTTAGTCCATGGCTTATTCCATCACTTAATATCTTATGGTGAAAGGAAAATCCAGTTTTATTTCATTTTTAGAGTACAAGAAATGAATTTGGGAGATGGGTGTGGAGGATGAAAAGAAAATTTCATCCTTTCCTAGTTAAGACTATAAAACCCTTTAATAGCAACTTAAAACATTTTTATATCATTGATATTACTTTTGGTTATCCAGTACTGAATGTCATCACTTAAATAAATTTGGGACTAACTATAGTAAAATCGTAGTTATGTAGATAGGAGCCTTCAAGGTCCTACAGGTTACTTAGATGTATTCCAGTCACTAATGGGGTGAGAGTCTTAGTATCTAAGGAAACTTTTGAGCAACAGTCAGAGCAGACAGTCTAGAGGTAGCCTCAGAACTCTCCTGAAAGATAGGAACACCTTGGTTGACTTTTATTAAATAAAGTAGAAAGGCAGGGGTTTCCTGGGAGAGCCAGGTAACTCAAAACTGAGGCAGGGAAGAACCAGGGAGTGCACTGAGCAGTGAAGGGGGCTTGTATAATATGGTGGTAATAAAATAGCATATGCTTTGGAGTTGCCTAGCTCCATATCCTAGTTCTTCCATTTAAGTCTCTGTAACTTAAGGCAATTAGCCTTGTGCCTCATTCACTCTATTGATAAAGCAGAGAACAGTTTCTTTGAGGTAGGTGTGATTGTGAAGACCAAATGAATTGATACTTAGCACTGTACCTAGATATAGGAAGCATTCAATAATTGTAAATGTTTATTATTTTTGTTTTAAGTATTAATACTTCTCAGGATTTTTTTTTTTTTTTGGCTGTTGTTTTCATTCCCTGATGTATACCCTATACCTAGAATACAGTAAGTGCTAATTAGAATTTGGTGAGTCCGTAAAAAGGATTGTTTTTTAATTAAACCATTCCTGTGATGTGGGGCCCTTTTGATTGGACTATGTCAGTGAGACATGACTCAGGTTAGGTCTCTGCCCTTTTACTGGAGCTTTATATAAACGGAGACACAGAGATAAGAAGCTGCCATTTTTTACCCTACCATGTGAGAGAGGACTCAAGAATCACTAGCAGCCAAAGCTTAAGCCAGAAACCCCCAAGAGACTGGACCCACAGAGCAGCTCAAGGCTGGAGGTAAGCCATATGCCTGATAGCCCACAGCTGAACTTGGGAAGAAAGCTGATAGCTGAGACTAAGAGAGGTGACTGGAAAAGGTAAGCCGTACATCTGGTTGCCCACAGCTGGGATCTGGGAGATGGAAACCCTGAGCGGAAGTCAGGAACCTCGGCAGAGATCGGCCACCATCTTGCCTCCCCACGTGGTAGGATACTAAGATCACCAGTAGCTGACTTTGGTAAGAAAATATCTCTGATCATACCTTGAGTTGGACATTTCACAGCCTCAGAACTGTAAGCTTTTACCCCTATTAAATTTCCCGTTATAAAAGCCAACTCATTTCTGGTACTTAGCATCAGCAGCCCTGAAACCAAAACACAGTGCCTGACCATAGTAGGAATCTAGCACACAAATGTATAAAAGAATGAATGAATGGTGTATATAGAATATTTTCCATGATACTGCATACACAGTAAATGCTCAGTACAGAGTATTGTAAGAGGTGGTGGCTGCAGACTGGCAAAAGAGGTAGGCAGTGTAACACACAGTAAAAATAAAGTAATAATTATAATAAGTTATATCTATCTAGTACATACTTTGTGCCAGACATAGTTCTGAGGGCTTTATATATACTAACTCACTTGAGCTTTAAAATTACCCATTAAAGAAGGTACCATTAGCATCCCTTTTTTACAGGTGACTATAGAGAAGTACAGAGAAGTTGAATAATTTGCCCAAAGTCAAGTTGGGTTTTGACCTCAGACTGTCTGATTCTAGAGGCTTGTTCTCAGATCCTTTTGTTGTGAACCTTCTATGTGCCAGGCATTGTGATGGGCAGACATGGCCCCTGCCTTCATGGTGCTTAAATCCTAGTCAGGGAAATAGCTAAAACACAAATTATAAATAACTAGTGAGTGATGAGAGAGAATTGTAGGAAGAGATAGGGGCTTGCTGAGTGGTTAGGGAAAGTATTACCGATTAAATTTAAGCTGTGACTAGAGTCAGCCAGGCAAAGGATTCTCCACAGCATTAGCAAAGGCCTTGAAGTGGGAAAGTGATTGACGTGCAGATATAGCTGTCAAGCAGAACGGAATACTGGAGTGAAGAGTGCAAGGAGAGTACTATGTCTTGAAGTTGCAGAGGCCAAGCCAGGCCTTTTAAGCAATGACTTTCATTCTGACTGTGTTGGGAAACCACTAAGGGGTTTAACCGGGCCAAGTGACATCTGATTTATGATTTAAGAACATCCCTGTGGTTATTGTAGAGGGCGAGGGTGGGTGGGTGGAGTGTGAATGGAGACAAAGCCACTATTTGTCTCAGAGACCAAAAGAAGATGACGGGAAGGATGGTAAAAAATAACTTGAATATATAGAGTTTTACTAGGTGCCAGGCACTGTTCTAAGCATTTTGCATATATTCATTTAGTCTTCCCAACAACCTGTGAGATAGGTACTATTATTTTACCCATTTGTAGATGAGGACACTGAGGTATCAGTTAACTGGCACAGCTGGGATTTGAACCCAGCCTGGCTCTGGAGTCACTTTCCTAAAACCCTTTATGCTCTTTTGCCTTAGCAAACTAAGTTCTTGCATTCTTTATGTCCTACCATCCATGAGTCTACATTAGCTGCAGTGAATGAGGAATAAAATGTGGAGACATCTTTTAATTTCTCCTTTGCCTTCACCCCCACATCCCACAACCTCCTGAGCTCTTTGGAAGGTCCTCCAGAGTATCATCTTCCTCGCATAGGCACTTCCTCTCTTGCTCTGATGTTTGTGTTAATCCTTGGGGACTACCCCTCTCTCTCTTACCTAAGCCGATCCACACTCATGCCAGAGTTACCTTTCATATTATATGTTTTCCTGAGTTAAAGTCTTGAACTTTCCCTGGCTTGTGGGGTAGAGCTTAAACTCCTATACATAGGCCACTGGGCCTCTGCAGACAGAGCCCCAGTGTATCTGCTCTGCTGCTCCTTTCCCTTTCATTGACTTCAGGGCACAGTGTGTAATAGGAAAAGGGGCGCAAGACTGCTTGAGATTTAAGCCTGCGTTGTAAAATAGTAAATTGTCATTTGATACAGATATTAGTCTCCTATGAGTTAGTGAGAGCTGGGAGCCTTGAGGCAAACCTTTCTAATTTGTTTGAATTTTGTATTTTTGATTGTTCAGCTAACATTTATTGAATGCTTACATGCCCAGCACTGAGTGCTTTCCATGGATTGTTTCATTTAATCCTTCAAGTAACCCTAGAATGTATAGGTCCTCAGCCTTACTCTACAGTTGAGGAAACTGAAGCTTAGAGAGTTGAGAGTCTAAATAATTTAACCACCTTTTTACAGCTAGTAAGGGGAAGAGTAGGGATTTGAATCCAAGCAGTTTGACTGCAGAACTGCTCTTAGGTACTGCACTGGATACACTAGCAAAAGAAAATTTGATTTGAGGTTCAGACCCTGTAACATGGAAATTTTATTTGCCAAGAAACTGCCTCCTGGGAAACGGACTTTGGCCCAGTGGTTAGGGCGTCCGTCTACCATATGGGAGGTCCGCGGTTCAAACCCCGGGCCTCCTTGACCCGTGTGGAGCTGGCCATGCGCAGTGCTGATGCGTGCAAGGAGTGCCGTGCCACGCAGGGGTGTCCCCCACGTCGGGGAGCCCCACGCGCAAGGAGTGCGCCCGTGAGGAGAGCCGCCCAGCGTGAAAAGAAAGTGCAGCCTGCCCAGGAATGGCGCCACCCACACTTCCCGTGCCGCTGACGACAACAGAAGCGGACAAAGAAACAAGACGCAGCAAATAGACACCAAGAACAGACAACCAGGGGAGGGAGGGGGAAATTAAATAAATAAATAAATCTTTTTTTTTAAAAAAAAAAAAAGAAACTGCCTCCTGGTATGGGTCCATGTACTACATATTTTCTCACTTAAGCTGAACTTGAGCTTTTGTCTCACTGAATGGCATACCTAATTCTAGTGGATTATCAGGTGTTACTAAATGATGTAAAGGCACAATTATAACTGACTCATGATGGTATCACAGTAACTTAATCTAATACTTCAATTTTTATTCAAATAATCAATGCATACTCATTCCTGCTTCCTAGGGGTCAGGTTAGGCACTGGTGCCACAGCTGAAAACAAGACAGATGCGGGAACTTAGTTTGCTGGGAGAAGACAGTGATTAAGGCTCCCACAGCTAGATGGCTACTTAAAACGGGGACACTACTGGGTAGCAAGGCTAAGTCAGTGCTCTGAGAGCATGTTAAAGGTGCCTGGCCTGGCAGGTCTCCAAGGAAGTGACAATGAGGCTAAAACGGAAAGAAAAGAAACAAGCCAGGTAAAGATCTGGGGAAAGTGAACTCTAGGCAGAGGGAATAGCAAGTGCTGGGAGAGAAAGCATGGTATGCTCCAGGAATAAAACGAAGACTCGAGAGGCCAGGAGCAGAGAGCCAGGGGAGAGAGAGGCAAGGCCTTGTGGGCCAGGTCAAGGATCTTGGTGTTTGTCCTAAGAACAACTGGAAGCCACAGAAGAGTTCCAAGTGTCGGTTATTTACTTTGCAAACTCACAAACGAGAGCTCACATCTCAAGTTCTGTGCTAGGCAAAGCAAGGAACCCACTGTCTGACAGGGTTTCAGAAGTGTTCAATTATGGATTATCATTCATAATCATAAATCAGTGAGTGAAGAGTTGTTATCAAGGTTTGAACGATATGAAAAGGAGGCCAGCAGAGGGGTCATTAGAGCCAGCTTTGCTGCATGGTGGGCATTTCAGAAGGAGAAGGGGCAAACCTTTCTGTGCTACAAGAACTGTTCTGGCAAAAGGCAGAATTGTGGGAGAACAAGGCAGGATTTGGGAATGCTGAGATAGTCTTGAGACTGAGGCAGGTTGGTTCAAGTTGAAGAGATGGGAGAGAACAGACTGCTAAGGGCCTTGCTTACCAGAGGTAGGTCGGGGGGTCCAAGCCCCAATTTGAAGCCAGCACAGTTCTTTAAGAAGCGGAGTCACATTATAGCATTCCAGGTAGGTGGCTTTGTCAGCAGGGTGGAGGCAGAGAAATTTCAGCCCTGTTAGGAGAGTTGTCCAGGTGAGTGGAGGCCAGCAGACCCTGACCTTGCACTAGCAAGGAGGAGCCTGTTTCTTGTAGTGTTTGAGGAGAACTCCTGAAAGTGTCTGGGTTTGGGAGCCCAGCAGACCTGGGTTCAGGTCTTGGTTCTGTTTCTTATTTCCTTGTAAGATCTCTGTGTCTGTGTGCCTTCGTTTCCTGTAGGAACCTATACAATGGGGACGCACGACTTCTATTTTACAGGCTATGGGGGGACATGAGTAAATACTTCCTGTGGCTACGTTCTCTTCTAAGTCTTTGCATGTATAAACTCTCTCAGTCTTTCCAATAACCTGTGAAGTAGGTACAGTGATCAGCAACACTTGACATATGAAGAAACTGAAGTTCAAAGAGGTTATAGAACTTGCCCAAGGTCACATAACTTTTGAGTGAGGGAGCCAGGATTCAGAGTGATAGAGAGTGGCTGGCCCACACTCTTAGCCACTCTGCTTTAAATACCGATGATAGAGAGTGGCTAATTGAGGGTGGGGGTGGGGGTGGGGTAGTCCTTTGAAGCGGTGACAGCTGAGCCAAGGCCTGACGTGTGAGAATGTATCCGGCATCTTGTGAAGAACAAGGACAGAGCTTGGCTGAGAAAGAGCTTTCTGGGTCTGTGGAGAGAAAGAAGGTCAGTATGTCTGGGGCAGAGTAAGCCAAGGAGAGAGGAGTAGGGGATGAGGGAAGAGAAGGTGAGAGGGAGGTAGGTGACATACTTGGCAAAGCCTTAGGGGTGGTAGTAAGGCCTGGGACTTTATTCCAAGGGAAGTGGGAAGCCACCAGAGAATTTTAAGCTGGGAAGTAGCACAATCTGTTGGAGGATTTTCAAGAGTAACTCTGGTGGCCATGTGGTGGAGATTGTAGACCACTTAGGAACTTCTTCTATAGTCTAATGTAAAGGTCCTGGTGGTAGGACCTACAACAGGGGCTGTGGCAGTGACAATAGAGAGAAGTGGACAGAGGTTTTAGAGTGGAGCCGACTGGATCTGCTATGAACTGGTTGTTATAAGGGACAGTGGAGTAGGTGATGACACGTGGGTTTTTAAATTGAACCATTGGGGGCATTTACCCAAAAGAGGAAAGGTTGCTGGATTGGGATGGTGGTGGGGGGTTGTATTAGTCATCCAAAGGGGTGCTAATGCAAAGTGACAGAAATCTGTTGGTTTTTATAAAAGGTATTTATTTGGGGTAGAAGCTTACAGTCACAAGCCCTAAAGAGTCCAACTCAAGGGTACTTAAGGGGTACTTTCTCATTCAAACTCTGTTGCCACGTGTTGATGCAAATGGCAGGTGATGTCTCTGATGGTTCAGCCTCCTTTCCTCATAAAGCTCCAAGGTCCAGCTTCTTCCAATTTCAGCTGTAGGCTGACATAGGGCTTCTATTAGTCAGCCAAAAGGGGAACTGATGCAAAATACCAGAAATTGGTTGGTTTTTACAAAGGGTATTTATTTTGGGTAGAAGTTTACAGTTACCAGTCCATAAAGCATAGTTATTTCCCTCACCAAAGTCTTTTGCCATGTGTTGGAGCAAGATGACTGCCAACGTCTGCCAGGGTTCAGGCTTCCTGGGTTCCTCTCTTCCCAGGATTCCTTTCTCTGGGCTCAGCTAATCATTCTCTGGCCTCTGCAGCTGCAAACTATCAGGTGGACATCTTGTCTCTCTTCCTGGGACTTTCTCTCTCTCCTCATGACCAAGCTTCTCTGTGTGCTTACTTCCTTGGGCTCCAGCTCAAAATTCCAAGCTCCCTTCTCTACAGTACGGTTTCTCTGTGAGTCCTCACCCACCAGGGGAGTGGGGATGCAGTGTCCTATTGATGTGGCCCAGTCAAAGCCTTAATCATTATTTAATCAAGTAAAAGTAAAACCTCTGACTCCAATACACTCTACTATGCCCAGAGGAAAAGACCAGTTTACAAACATAATTCAAATTTCTTTTCGGAATTCATCAATAATATCAAACTGCTACAGGGCTCATCTTTCTTTCCCGGGTTCTCTGGGCTTGTTCCTTTCCAGGCTTAGCTGCTCAGGTGTCTTTGCAAGGTCATCTCTAAATTGTCAGGCTCATCTCTCTTCCGGGTGCTGCAGGATCCTGTCTAATGAGCTGTCTCTCTTCCTCTGTGTTCTTCTCTGTGTATCTACTTCTGCATGAGTCTGTTTTATTAGCCCACCAAGAGGGCTGGGACTCAATGCTGAGTCACATTCTAATGAGGTAGTTGAATCAATGTCCTAATCTTAACATAATTTAATCAGACATCTCAGCTGAATCTAATACAAACAAAGGGTTATCACACCCAGAGGAACAGACCAGTTTACAAACATAATCTGTATCTCTTTTGGAATTCATAAATAATATCAAATTGCCACTGGGGTCATGCCAGGGTAGAAAGCAAAGTTCTGTGGACATGTTTGTTCAGTTTGAGATGCATATAAGACACCACATGGCAATGTCTAATAGGCAGTTGTGGATGTATGAGTCTAAATAAAGCTCCAGAGCCATCTGAACTGGAGATAGAAAGCATTGTAGGAGTTTGAGACATTTGGGAGAAGGGAAGACACCCAGCGTACTGTAAAGGTTATGTGTTTTGCTATGATATCTACATTTTGGTTTTGTTTATCCCTAAAAATGGTGGTAACAACACCTAAATAATTAAGTGTATTGAGGTCTGGTTTCTAGGATAGACCTTCATTCTGCACATGACGGAGTATCTACATACAGGTGCTCATGTGTCCATGTGCTTAAACCCAGTTCCTTCCTAGTATGCTGACCCGGGGTCTCAAAAGGATGTGATGGCCTAGATGTGGGTGCTAGGCTGCTTGCTAATGGGTGACTCAAACCCTGAGAAAGATTTAGGGCTTACACAACAATAAAAGCCCTTTTTTCATATTAGTTCAGAATGTCTGAGTTCAAATACAATTTTAAAATTTCCATAATTTTCAAGTACATAAATGATGGCTTAAGTTATATAATTAAAGAATATATTGTAAACTTTAAAAATAACTCAGTAGGAACTCATTTTTATTAATTCAGTATTTTCTGTCATCAAATTTTTCCCTGCATTTGGGCTAATTCCATATGTTAATTTGTAGATGGGCTGATTATGAATTTATGCTTTAAAACTACTCAGAAACATATATGCTGCCTCTCACACAAATGACTTCATTTCATTCTGTTGCCACAACATTCCACACTCTGTTCCTGTTGCTGAGGCCTCTGGAATGTCCCAGTGCAGGAAAAAGATATGTAACTCCTTTTTTCCCCCCTTAAGACATTTTATTTAAATTATTTTTTACCCTCGAGCTTACTTCCAAATATGGATATCTGAAAGTAAGAATTTAGAAAGCTAAAGTTAAAATTGCTTTAGATTTTCATAATAGAAACTCCATTTCATAGGGAACCATCAACTGGACTTAAGTATATGGTATTTCTTTCCACAGGCATTCTGTATGTGTGCTTGTGTGTGCTTTTTAGGGAGATGCAATTTGCTCATGAGATCTTAAGAACTAAGTGCACAGATGTAATGCAAACCTGAATTTGAATCTTGGTGTAATTCTTTCTTACTAGGTGGTATTAGACAAGTTAGTTTCCCCCTTAGGAGAGGATTGTTTTGTTGAATTATTGTAGGATTGTTACTAGAAATAAATGGTATAAACCATGTAAAATGTGCTTAACACAAGGTCTAGTACATAGTGGCCTCTCATCATCATTACTTTTGTTATCAATTGCGAATGATCTTAAGTTATTGAGGAAATTTAAGTTTTCATTAAAATAAAGATTTCTGGTCCCTTACAGAATGACCTCTACCCTCTTAGTTTTACTAGTGTTTCATAAATCTCTTAAAAGGATTAAGGGAGCTAGGATAAAACAGAACAGTTTCCTCTATAAACTTAAAAGAATCAGTACAGCCTTTTATTTTTCTTAAATTGCCTTATTTATAAAGGGGTGGTTAGGGTTAGTCACCAGATGTATCTGATAAAATGATATTTTAAACAGTGTTACTTGACAGTCAGTACTGTGGAAAACCACACAGACCAACACATCGAAGAGACTGAAAACTGAAATTAAGATCACTTATTTCATGCTGATTTCACTACTGTTTAATTAATGAAACTAATTAAACTGATTTACGAATGAAACAATTGTAGATGTTTCATACTTCTCAACTACAGATTTTGAATGTTTTATCATTTTTGTAATTTGAATTATTCCTTATTAGTTCTGTCTCAGGAGCATTTAGCATAGGGGTAGATGGAACTTAAGGTATACTACTTTAAATTTTTATTTTTAAGAATGAAACAGTAGCTAAGAAACTTTAGCCTTGGAAAAAGGCATATTACATGGCTTTCCCCTTCTCCCACAAGTACTATATTTAAATCAATATGGGCATGCTTTCAAGGAAAATAGCACATTTTTGGCTCCTAATTTTCTTTAAATAGTTAAGCCTAGTTTCAGAAGTCAGTAGTCTACTAAAGCTTATGTTATCTAATCAGTTTATACAGTCAAAAATTTTCAGCTGACAGTTCAAGATACTTCTTCCAGTTGGAATCTGGAAGGAATTGCTATAAATTATTATTCCTCCGGTCTTCAAGAGGGACCAAATCAGAGCCATCATTATGAGTCAGATTTAAATCCCAGCTTTTGACCTTAAACAAAGTACTTCACCTCTTTTTTGACTGTGTCCTCCTCTCTAAATGGGGATACAGTATCTACCTAGGTGGTGGTGTTGAGGATGAGATGATAATGCATAGAAATTGCTTAATACTGCTACTGAATTCCAGAAGCACGTTGGGCTGGCTTTTGTTTCCGATTTATAACCAGTTAGTTGTGTAATTCAGGGCAGTAAGAACTGTCTAAGAAAATCTGAGCTATAGCCATGGCTAGATATTAGATCAATAATTTATATGATATTTTAGAGATTGTCATCACTTAACATCTCTTTATGGCCTTTTTCCTAAACCACCAAAACACCCAAGCTGGAGAAAATGTGAAATTAAATTTTACAGGAAAGAATGCAAATGGTAATCTGCTTTTTGTAGCCTTTTTCCCCCTTTAAATTTGGTCTTTCTCCCTTTAGCACATTTGCTATATTAAAATGTATTTATTATTGCAGATATTTTAAATAGTGCCTCTAGTGTAAAATACTTGTTTAAAATTACCAATTTTGAAATACTAAAATCACCAATTTTGAAATATTTAAATACTTAGATTCTAGATCTGAACTTTTAGCTTTCTTCTGTATATTGTTTTTTTTTTACACTTTTTAAAAATTAAAGTTAATAGATGACAAAGATCATTACATTAAAAAACATAAGAGATTCCCATATAACCCACTCCCCACCCTCGTATATTGTTAATAATGAATTATTCACAGTTGGGACTTTTAAGTTGGCTACATATGGTCAGGTGTCAAGTTACTTCAGTTTTCACGCATATGCAGATAGTTTAATTTTACTTTTACATTTTAATTTAAGTAGACTTCTAACTATAAAAAAAAACTTGTACCCTGCTTTATTCTCATAACCAAACAGAGATTAATGTATGGAATATTGTGTGTGTGCCCAAGTTCCATCTATTCGTGGCATTGGTATGTAAGCAAATGGACTAGAGATTATTGTGACCTAGGGAAAAAGGCAAAAAAATAATTTTCTTCATATGACATGCTGGCAAAACCAGCAGTTTTACTCTTCACTGAAACCCCTGATCCCTTTCTTAATTGTTCCATAAATTCAGGGACCAGACAACAGGAATAGAATGCATAGTTAAACAAATAAAACCTCTAGATGATACAGCTTTGTGAATTACTAAGCATTTTGTGTGGTTGCAGATTTTTCCCCAGAATCCATTTAGAGTTAATCTAAAGTTACTTTATTGCGTGAATTATTCATTGTTCACATTTTAATAGATTTTCTGTTTCATGCCATATTAATGTTTTTGGCTAATTTTATTTTTAACTTTTAAATATGTCTCTGTATGCCTGATAGATTTTTCTCTTAATAGTGATGGCCTGCCAAATCAATTTTAAATTGGAGTGGTATTTGTCCTGGTGTACTTTATAAGAAGGCAGTGCCTTTAGAAAATATTGCCACCCCAAATAGTTCATATCAGTTAGAACCAGATGAGTGAGCAATGCTCTGTCTCTTTGTTGCAGACATGCCAATATTTGGTCTCTGTCCAGCCCATGATGATTTCTACTTGGTGGTGTGTAACGACTGTAATCAAGTTGTCAAACCCCAGGCATTTCAATCACATCATGGTAAGTACTTAACCATTTAAAGGTAACTATTAGGGGGTAAAGGTAAAGCAGGATTACGGTAAAGGCTAGTGACAGCATGGTTAGAACATAATAATACCCCTCTTCCATGTCAGGAAGTGGACTTTTAATTCATTTAATGGATTAATACCTATCAGATGATGGGTATCTTCTGTTGTTTGTTTTTTTGATTGAAAGTGATGTACATTTTCTGATTTTATTGAAATTAAGGAAAAATGTATTATAAGATGCCTTTTGAAATATTGCATTAGTATAATTAAAGGTTTCTTTCATTCTCGATCCCATGGCTGTGAATTCAATGGATGTTAAAATTATATAGACACACAATGTGGAGGCACGGCTTTTCTAACGGGAACATGATTTTGAAATTTCCTAGTTCGGTGATTCTAAATCTTTCTCGGTGTCGCGCCTCATTTGTAAATATTTTGACGACCTGACCTCTTCCCCAGGAAAATGCACGTATATTTAGAATGAGGCATTGTGATTTCAGGAGTTTCATGAACACCTAAGCCATCTCTGGGCTTCTATGTTCTAAGGCTCTTTGTTATCTGAGGGCTTAATCATTGACATCCAAATATGGTTGTTTGGCATTGTCATAATGGCCACCTAAATGTTTAAATGAAGATTCTCCTTATAAAACTTGGTTTTATACCCAGTTTGGTTCAATAGAAACACAGAATATTTGAGTGCCCATCTTGTTTCTGGCACTGGGGATATAGTGTGATCTCTACCTTCATGGCATTTATAGTCTAATGGAGAGACGGGAAGCTAACTAGACACTTTTTTTAAAAAAATAAGTGCAAATTGTTTCTTCATTGCCCTTACTACAAATGCAAACCAGAGACAAAATAGCAATGGGATCCTTCTGTAGATAGTGTTGAAGGAAAGCCTCTAGGGGGTGACCCTGGACCTGAGTCCTAAGTGATGATAGGGAACTCCCCATGCAGTGATCTGGAGAAGGGGTATTCAATGCAGAGGAAACTGCTAATGCACAGGCCTGAAGAAAGCCAGTGTGGCTGCAGGGGTAGGGAGGGAAAGGAGGTTTGGACTAGAGGAGGCTGACAGTTACATATGAAGATCTGATTATGCACAGCCTTGTAAGTCTGGGTAAGAAGCTTAGGGACATTGGAAGGTTTAAGTAAGGAAGTAACAGTCCTATAGCACTAGTGACATGCTAAGAATAGATTGTGGCAAGAAGAGTAGAAAGAGGGAGAATAGATCAGAGGCAAGAGGTATTAATGGAATAGACTGAGACTAAGGTAGGGTCTCTGGAGATAGCATAGCTTTCAAAAAGCTAAAACCTATAGGGCTTGCTGGTTGGGCAGTTGTTGTTTTAAGAGACACAGCATCATAATCAACATTCTACCATTTCTCCCCAAGAAATAAATCTTTTACTTAGTCATAAAAAGATTATTTGAGTTTCTCTACTGATTGATGCTCCCATCTTTGATGGGTACAAAGATGAAAAAGATATTGTCTCCCCATTTAAGACTTCCAGAGGCTAGTATTGGAAAAGGCAGTTAACCCAATTGCCAAATAGTTTAAAGATTTTTTTTAAAACCAATTTTACTGATATGTGTTAGTAAAGTCCATAATCCATCCAAAGTGTACACTTAGTGGTATTTGGTATAATCACATAGTTGTCCATTTTTCATCTCTTCAATCATGAGAGCATATTCATTATTTCAATAATAATACTAGTAAAGAGTCAAACCAACAAACAAAAAACTCATCACCTCTCAGTCTTTCTGCTTCCCTTACTGTACATAGCTGCTATTTGGGGAGTTAAGGATTTTGAGGCAGACTAGACTGGATTTAAATGGAAACTTTGCAAGAACGATTTGATAGTTCTTTGCCTTGAGCAAGTTATCCAACCTCAGCTTCATTTGTTATAATACAGGATGGTAATACCAATCTTATAGGTTCATGGTGGAGATTAAATGAAATAACATGAGTAAAAGCCCTTAGTATAATACCTGTGACATAAAAGAAATATGAAAGAGAGAGGTAAAAGTGCAACTGTAGTCGTAGGAAGGTGTGTGTCTAAGGAATAAAACTGCTCAAAGTCTTAAGGAGGAGACAGATTGCTTCTTACTGAGTAACTCAAAGAAGGCTTTTTAGAGAAAATGGTCTTCACTTCAGGGTTTGAAGAATAGAATGAATGCTTTTCCTATGTGTTTTTTTTTTCTCTCTTAATTTATAGACATATAATATGTGCTCATTGTGGAGAATACAGAAAAATATTCTTTAAAAATCACCTAAAATGGGATCTTGATGAGGATAGGTGTGGCTCCCACATACAGCTACACAAATTGTGCTCTGAACAGCCACATTTGGGCTAGCAGCAGCAGTGGCATGAGCAAGGGTGGAGGCAGAGAATTCCAGACTCTCTGGAAGGCACTGTATGAAGTTTCCATTGACCAGAGCTAATGTACCCACCTGTGAGTGGGCCATGTGCAAAACGCAGGCTAGGGCTAGTTCAGAGGGCTTCGTTGCCCATCAGAGTCCCTTAGCTTTGGCTTGTCAGTGAAGACCTGTTGAGGGTTTTCAACATCAAAGTGATGTGACTTAGTGGTCCTCCAGCAGGGTTGCTATATTGGAGAGGAAGCATGGGAATGTGAAAACTACTTCCTGTTGGGCATTAAGGACAGGTTAAATGTGTTACTCTTCCAGGACTTGGCTAGGCAGAAAGGCCACCTGTTCCAGGAGCTTTAGCATATTTTATGAAGATGGCTTTTTCAGTCTTCCTCTCTTTCCTTCTTATAATGTCAATGTATGAGAGGGGAAAAGTGTCTTAAAATTTTATTTCTAACTTTTCTCTCTACTGGTACCTAGCACAATGTCTCCTAACAATATATTTATTGAATGACAAAGGAATGGTGGTAACTGTAAACCTGTAAATGAGAAGGAATGCAGGCTTCACACACTCAGATGTGTTCTTTGATTAGGCAGAAGATGTAATTGACAAAGCCTGTTGAGTAGGGGTGGGCTGTGTTCTACCTAGTGGCAAGGGAAGTATTAAAGATGTAAGAGAGGAGAGTCCCTGGCAGAAAGATGAGGCCTAAGTAGAATCCCTGAGAAGGGGATTCTACTGGAAAACGTGGAAAGAGTTCCCTCTTTGAGGCAGGAGTCAGGAGGAGAAGACCAGTTGGAACTAACAGGCCATTTGGAGATGGATGTTTTTGGAGGGGAGGAGATAACCACATGAAGTAGAGGCAGGTACTGTATGGCAGCCCCTGTGGTGGTTTGGGAGTGATACCCCACTTACCAGGAGGGAAAGAAAGGTGGGCAGAGTCGCAAATCCAGGAATTGTTCTCAGTGCTGCTGCTGTCTCTTCTGTCTTCGTGATCAGGATTTGTGACAGCAAAGAGTGTTTTTGGAATGTATCCTCTTCTTCTTGTAATGCGAAGAGGCCAGTTCCTGTGGCTTGTTTTCCACAGTTAACAAAGTTTTTCATATTCCAAATCTTTCTGAATGGTCTTTGTAGTATATTTATTACAGTCTTAAGAGGAATCCATAACTGCCAGGTGAAGGATTAAATTTTCTTAACTTTTGATGAAACTGGTGAAAATGTGTAGGTGTTTTTCTGTGGTTTCATGTATTGCTATTATTCATCTGTGGTTTTTATGAACACATGAGCAGTTGCTACAAAATCCAAGTGTGTTCCTTGAAAACTACTGCTGCCAGAAGAGGGAAGGAAGCTACATTGGTGGAAAAGCTTGTATAAATCAGTTAAAATGGGTACTAATGTTACTCTGGATCTGTCAGCAGTTTATTATCCAGGGAAGTAAGAGACCATATACTTTCTTTGCTAGCCACACACTTTTTTGGAAGTTAATGGGTAACCAGGATTTCCATTTGAGCAGGGATGATGAGTGATTATGGTGTCATTTTTGCGTTTCCAGTTTTTCATATCCTCATATAGATTGAGTTCTTTATTAGAAACTATACAGCAATACCATATTTTCCTGATGTTGTTTTAATGTTTTCAAATAGTCTGGCATGCCTCATATTTCTCTTCTGTTACTCAACATATTTTTAGAAGCAAGGATATATTTCTTAATGCTGACTTCAGATTAAAAAAATATAGTTTGAACTAGTATATCCTAAATATATGCTATGCATATGTATATGCTACTTTCTAAGTGGGCAGCTTCCAAGGCCACACTCAAGACCTGCTGAATTGGAATCTCCAGGGATAGGACCCAGGAATCTGTATCTTAAACAGCTCCCATGATGATTGTAAGCACAAGCCAGGCTGGGATAAAGTGCCTTTGTAGCAGATACAGTCCACTTTCTTTGTACTCCCAATGTATAGCACAGTGACTGCAAAATTAACACTCGGAGATTTATATCTTTTTATACGTGCTAGAAATAGCTCCTTAATTGCCTTTAACACTTAAGTTTTGGGCTTCCAGTTGACCATGATGTGGTGCAAGACACAGTAGGTGTTGTTCTTTCACATACTCTTTGACTAGCAAAAATTGGCAGAGCCATCGTCCTCAAAACTCTGGAAAATAGTAAAAGGGTTGCAGTAATTGGGCAAGGACTGAATCAAGAAAACACAGCTTTAAAAACAATAGAAGGGGAAGTGGATATGGCTCAACAGGTAAGAGTATCCGCCTACCATACAGGATGCCCAAGGGTTCGATACCCAGGGCCTCCTGGTTTGTGTGGTGAGCTGGCCCAGACACAGTGCTGCTGCACACATGGAGTGCCGGCCCACTCAGGGATACCCCTGCATAAGGGTGCCCCCCATGCGAAGAGTGGCCGCTACACAAGGAGAGCCACCCAGGAGTGGTGCCACACACATGGAGAGCTGACGCAGCAAGATGACGCAAAAAAAAGAGACATAGATCCTCCGTGCCGCCTGATGAGAATACAAGCAGACACAGAAGAACACACAGCTAATGGACACAGAGAGCAGACAATGGGGGGGGGGGAGGGGTTAATAAATAAATCTTAAAAAAAAAATTAAAAAATAAAAATAATAGAAGAAGCTCATGGAACCCTTGCTGGCCCCTTCCTGTGAGTGTGGAGCCAGCTGGCACTCCCATTGTCAGTCCCCGGCCCTGGACTAGAGGGAGCAGAGTAACCTCTATGCTCATGTTTGGGTACCTGTATGTCTGTGCATAACTACTGAGTGGCATTCTGAAAAAACTGAACCAGGATGCTCACATCTGACTCATTTTCCCAGAACTTCCCCTGCAAAGCAGAAGCAGCTTGCAAACAGTTTAAGCAGTGTAAGAAACAGCTTTTTAGGTCAAAGCAGACTGCAGCAAAGGATTGCCTACTTTAAGATACATGGTAGAGTAACATGGGGCATGTCTGTTTTATAGGGAGAGAGGGGACATAAACAGATTCACATAAACAGGAATTCCTAAGATAGCACAAGCCCAAGACAAAACACAGGCTCAGAAAAGACACAAAGGACCCTACATTTCACTTTTGCCTCAGGCTAATATTCTTAATAGGAGGGCTAGACCCTGAAGTATATCCTGAAAGATACCTGCCAATGCAGAGCCCATTTTCAAAAACTGTGAAAGATGTTTTTTACATGAGTTTGTTTGTTTTTGTTAGTTTTTGTTAGTTCCTGGCACTCAAGGAAATTTCTGTCATATCACTAGTTGAGTACAAAATTAAGGAACAGACAGCTTGGGGACTAAATCCCAAGGTTAATATATTAAAATTTTAAAATGTACCCCGTGCAACAAAAGATTGCAAGGCAAAAAACAAACAGTAAGTGATGGCACATTCAAAGGAAACAGTTAAAAATTCAGAAACCATCAGCAAATCATCAGACTTTGGACATAGTAGATGGAAACTTTGAAAAAAATGATGATCTTCAGTACACTGGAGATAAAGGAAAACATGGAGGAAGACCTAAAGAATATCAGGAAAATGATCAGTGAACGATATGAAAATCTAACAGAGATTTTACAAAGAAATCAAACAAGAATAGAGTTGAAGACCAAAATAACTGAGATGAAAAATTTCCTGGAGGGTTTCAGTAGCACATTGGAGTGAGCAGAAGAAAGAATCAGTGAACTCAACAAGACAATTGAAATGATTTAAGCTGAGGAGCAGAAAGAAAAAAAGATTTTAAAAAGTGAACAGAGACAAAGAGACCTGCGGGACACCATCAGACCAATATATATATTATGGGAGTCTCTTACAGTTTGAAGTTCTTTTATGAGTCTTAAAAAGAAATAGATTATGTTTGTGAACTAATCCATTCCTGTGGGTGTGAGACCCTTTTGATTAGACCACATCAGTGAGGTGTGACTCAGGTTGAGTCTCCACCCTCTTGCTGGTCACATAAATGGAAATGACAGAGAGAGAGAGACAGGAAAGGGAGCCCAACCATTTTTTGATCCTGCCATGTGAGAGGATTCAAGGATCTTTCAAGCATGAAGCCCCCAAAAGGTTGGACCAAGAAGGTGAACCCTGCCATCTGCCTGATTGCTACATTGCAGGGTGCCAGGATCACCAAAAACTGACTTTGGTGAGAAAGCATCTCTGATGGTGCCTTGACTTGGACATTTCATGGCCTTGGAACTGTAAGTTTTTACCCCAAATAAATCCCCTTTATAAAAGCCAACATATTTCTTATACTTTGCATTGGGCAGCCCTTTGACAAACTAAGACAGAGTCCCAGAAAGAGAAGAAAGAAAGAAAAGTAACAGAAGGAATATTAAAAAGAAGCTATGATAAAAAATGTCCCAAATTGATTGGAAGACACGAATATACACATTCAGGAATTCCCAACAAACCCCAAAGAGAGTAAACTCAAAGAGAACCATGCTCAGACATGATCAAATGGTCAAATACCAAGGATGAGAGTTCTCAAAGCTGGAGGGGAAAAGCAACATATTATTTATAAGAGAGCCCCAATAACATTTAGTGCCGATTTCTCTTCAGAAACCATAAAGGCAAGAAGTCAATGAGATGAAATATTTAAAGTGCTGAAGGAAAACAATTGCCAGCTAAGAATTATGTCTGGTAAGACTGTCTTTCAAAAATTGAGAGATAGGGAATTGGATGTAGCTCAAACAACTGGGCTCCCATCTACCATATGGAAGGTCCAGGGTTGAATTCCTGGGGCCTCCTGAAGGCAAACTGGCCTGCGTGGTGAGTTGGCCTGAGTGGAGAGCTGGCACACATGGAGTACTGGCCCATGCGAAGAGCTGGCCCAGAGGGAGTGCTGGCCTGCACGGCAAGCTGGCCTGAGTGGAGATCTGGTGCAGCAAGATGATGCAACAAAAAGAGACACAGAGGGAGACAGTAAGAGATGCAGCAGACCAGGGATCTGAGGTGGCACAAGATATTGAGCACCTCTCTCCCTCTCTGGAAGGTCCCAGGATTGGTTCCTGGTGCCACCCAAAGAGAAGACAAGCAGACACAGAAGAATGTATAGTGACTGGATACAAAGAGCAGGCAACTAGGGAGGGGTGGGGGATGGGGTGTAATAAATAAATAAATAAATAAGTTTTTAAAATGGAGAAATTAAGACATTCCCAGATAAACAGAAGTGGAGGGAATTCACCACCACTATACCCTGACCTATAAACAGTGCTAAAGGGAATTCTTCAGACTGAAAGGAAAGGAAGCTAGGCAGAGGAGATAGGAGTGTCATAAAGGCCATTAAACAGTGGATAGAAGTGGTAAAGGTAACCATAATGGATAAATATAAATGCCAGTTATACTATTGTATTTCATTTTTTGATATGTAAATCCATGCTTCTTACGGGTTCTAAAATATGGATGCATGAAGAATAATGATAAAACTATGATTTTTAATATATAATGTATTAAGATTCAGTTTCTAATAGGTACAGTAAAAAGATGGGGAGAGGGAGGAGTAGAATAACTGTGTTTGTGCTATTGAAGTTAAGTTGGTATCAACTTATTTTAACATGGTTGTGATATACTAGCATGTTAAATTTAAGCCCCATGATAACTTCAAAGAAAATATATGAAAAATTTATTCACAAGAAAATGAAAAGGGACTCAAAATAGTGTATTACAAAAAGTCAAATAAATGTGAAAGTAGGCATTATGGAAGAATTGAGGGACAGAAAGAAATGTAACACTTGGAAAGACCAAATAGCAAAATAAAGTACTGCATTATCAGTAGTTACTTTAATGTAAATGGATTAAACTCTCCAGTCAGAAGGCAGAGATGGGCAGAATGAATGAAAAAAGAGCATAGCCAGTCTGTATGCTGTTTACAAGAGACTCAGCTGAAAATGAAAGACACTGTTAGGTCCAAAGTGAGAGGATGGAACAAATACACTATGCAAATACCAAAAGAGAGCTGGGATAGCTATCTGATATCAGACAAAAATAGACCTTTAGTCAAATCTGTTATGAGGGACAAAGGTCATTATATACTGATAAAGGGGCCAATCTGATAAAAAGACATAACAATTATAAATATATATGCCACTAACAGCAGAGCCCCAAAATATATGAACCAAGTATTGACAGGAAATAGATGGTTCTGAGTTAACAGTAGGAGACTTTAACATATACCTTTCAATAATGTCATGTAGACAGAATATCAATAAGGAAATAAGCATCTTAAATGATAATATAAACTGTCTACAACTAACAGATATAAATAGAACACTTCACCGAACACCTGCAGAATTCACAATCTTCTCTAGTATACGTGGGTCATTCTCCAGGACAGACCATATGTTAGGTCACAAAACAAATCTCGGTAAATCCAAATATACTGACATCATAAAGTATCTCTTCTCCAATCACAAGGAACTGAAGCTAGAATCAATAATAGGGAGAACCAGAAAATTCACAGATATGAAATTAAACAACCAATGGGTCAAAGAAGAAATCACAAGGGAAATTAAGAAATTACTTGAGGCAAATGAAAACAGAAATACAGTGTACCAAAACTTAGGGGATGCAGTAAAGGCAGTGCTAAGAGGGAAATTTATAGTGCTAAATGTTTACTTTAAAAAGAGAAAGATTTCAAATCAGAGATGTATTCTCCCAATGGGAAGATCTAGATACAGAAGATCAAACCAATTCCAAAGTAAGCAGAATGAAGGAAATAACAAAGATTAGAGTAGAGGTAAATGGTACACATAATAAAATGAAGTAGTAGTGAGAATCAATAAAATCATGGAAAAGATTTTTTAAAAACCAACAAAACTTTAACTACACTGACAAAAAAGGGTGGAGGTAAATAACTAAAATCAGAAATGAAAGGACATTTTTACTCACCTGACAGAAATAAAAAGGATTATAAGAGGATACTATGAACAACTGTATACCAACAAATTAGATAACCTAGATGAAATGGACACATTCTTATAAATGTAAAAACTACCTAAACTGACAAGAAATAGAATATCTCAACAGAACAATAACAAATAATGAGATTGAATGAGTAATTAATAATCTACCAGCAAAATAAAGCAAGGAACCAAATGGCTTCATAGGGGATATTTACCAGGTATTCAAAGGAGAATTAACACAATCCTGCTCAAACTCTTCCAAAAAAATTAAAGAAGAGAGAACTCTTTCTAACTCATTGTATGAGGTCAACATCACCTTCATACCAAAGCCAGATCAAGATACCACAAGACAAGAAAGTTACAGACCTTTATGAATATAGATGTAAACATCCCCAGCAAAATATTAGCAAACTGAATCCAACAGCATATTAAAATAATTACATACCATACCATGATCCATGATCAAGTGGGATTTATCCCAGGCATGTAAGGCTAGTTTACTGTAAGAAAACTAATCAGTGGAATATACCATGTTAACAGCATGAAGGAAGAACAAAAACAAAAGCATGATCATCTCAATTGATGTAGAAAAGGCATTTGACAGAATCTAGCACCCCTTCTTGATAAAAATATTAGAAAACTAGGAATACAAGGAAACTTCTCAGCATCATAAAAGGTATGTATGAAAACCCCACAGCAAACATACTCAATGGTAAAATATTGAAGGCTTTCCATCTAAGATCCAGAACGAGATAAGGATGCCCACTGTCATGACTGTTATTCAGCATTGTACTGGAAGCTCTAGCCAAAGTAATTAGGCAAGAAAAAGAAATAAAAGCCATCCAAATTGGAAAGAAAGTAAATCTGTCCTTATTGTAAATGGCATGATCCTAAATACAGAAAATACTCAAAATCCACGAAAAAGTATTAGAGCTAATACATGAATTCAGCAAAGTGACAGGGTACAAGATAAATATGCAAGAATCAGTAGTGTTTCTATCTACTAATAATGAACAATCTGAAGAGGAAATCAAGAAAAAAATTTCATTCACAAATAACTAAAAGAATCCTATATATAGGAATAAATTTAACCAAAGATATGAAGTACTTGTACATGGAAAAGTACAAAACATTGCTGAACAGAGTCAATAAACAGCTAAATAAATGGAAGTACATTCTATGATCATGTATTAGTAGACTAAGTATTACGGTATCAATTCTATTCAAAGCAATTTACAAATTAATTGGTTTTTTTCCCCATGCATCTGATTTATAAACAGGATTGTGGCTGAAAGGGGTAGTCTAGGGTTGTAAATGTCAATTGAAAGAAAGCTGGAGAGTAATCTAGAGACCAAATAACATCGTGAACCCAGAGGTAGATGAGAATTGTGGTTCATAGCACAAATTCAAGAAAATTCTTCTATGAACTATTAATAGAACAAATATACATCACTATTACAAGGTGATATTACCAATTGATTTTTTTTCTTTTCTACCAGTTGATTTTTTTTTTAGATTTTTAAAAAAATTTATTTCTCTCCCCTTCACATCCCTACCCCCCATTGTCTGCTCTCTGTGTCCATTTGCTGTATGTTCTTCTGTGTCCACTTGCATTCTTGTCAGTGGCACTGGGAATCTGTTTCTTTTTGTTGTGTCATCTTGCTGCATCACCTCTCCGTGTGTCCTAGGCAGGCTGCGCTTTTTTCCACGCAGGGCAGCTCTCCTGGCAGGACACACTCCTTGTGCACGGGGCTCCCCTATGCGGGGGACACCCCTGCATGGCAGGGCACTCCTTGCGCACATCAGCACTGCACGTGGGCTGGCTCACCACACAGGTCAGAAGGCCCTGGGTTTGAACCCTGGGCCCCCCATATGGTAGGCAGATGCTGTTATCAGTTGAGCCAAATCTGCTTCCCCCAATTGATTTTTTTTAATCCCCCCTCCTTGTGGCTTTTTCGTAATGTCTGCTCTGTGTCCATTCGCTGTGTGTTCTTCTGTGTCTGTATTTACTGTATTTCCCCTCTCCCTTGCAGCTTGCTTGCTGTCTGCACTGTTCTGTGTTTTTACTTGTCTCCCTTTTTTTTTTTGTTGCGTTACCTTGCTGAGTTGACTCTCTGCGGTGCCAGAGGGCTGGGTTGCGCTCCGCAGCATCTGCGGACCAGGCAGCGCTCTGCAGCGCTTGCGGCCGAGGCTGCCTTCACAAGGAGGCTCTGGGACGCAGACTCAGGGCCTCCCATATGGTAGACGGGAGCCCAACTGATTGAGCCCCAGCCGCTTCCCACCCCCAGTTGATTTTTGACAAGGATGTCAGTTCCACTCAATGGAGAAAGAATAGTCTCTTGAGTAAATGGTGCTGGGAAAACTGGATATCCATATGCAAAAGAATGAAGGTAGACTCCTCCCTTGCACCATATACAAAATTAACTGAGAATGGATCAAAGCTCTAAATATAAGACTCAAAAACTAAAACTTCTAGGAAAGAGTTGGTGATTGAATCACACCCCCAAAAAGCCAGGTTAATGTACAAACCCCTTTATGTATAAATCCATTAAAGGACCTTTGAAGGTATTAGGTAAGGTGTACCCCCAGCTGAACGAGAGGGTGGGCTTTAATCCAATATGCCTGAAGTCCTTATAAGCAGTAATAGCAAACGGTAACTCAAGTGACCATCAACAGATGAATGTTTAAACAAAATATGGTATACACATACAGTAGAAAATCAATCAGCCATAAAAAGGAATTACATTCTGATAAATGCTACAACATAGATGAACCTTGAAGACATCACATTGAGTGAAATAAGGCAGACACAAAAGAATAAATATTGTATGACACACTGATGAAAAGTAATTAGAAGGAGCCATTTCATAGATTCAGAAACTAGAATACAGGGTATCAGGGACCAGGGAGAGGGTAGGGAGTGAGGAGTTAATTGTACAGTTTCTGTTTAGGGTGATGGAAATGTTTTGATAATGGATAGTGGTGGTGGTAGCCCAACATTGTGAATGTAACACAACTTAATTGTACAAGTATAACGTGATCAAAAGGGGAAATTTTATGTTGTATATATATATGGTAGTGAAATAAATTTTTTTAAAAATCAGACTGCACAATACAGAGAACCCAAATATAAGCGATGGACCACAGTTAATAGTGTAATTATAATAATATGGTTTCATCAACTGTAACATAAGGACCACTCTAATGCAAAATGTTCATAATAGGGAAAGCTGTGGTGAGAGAGGAGATATAGGGGAACTCAGGATTTTCTGCATGATTTCTCTGTAAACCTACAAGTTTTCAAATAAAAGTTTAAAAAATTTTTTGAAGTCTAAAGGAAGGCCTAGCTGGTAATGTTCCCTAGGGCTGTAAGCACATTCCTTTGAGGTGGTTTATCAACTTGATACTAAATATTAATAGCTTAAAATGGAGTCCTGTTTACCTAAATTTATATATATTTACAATGGCTGAGAACAGGTAAGATTCGCAGTTGACTCTGGGGTGTCTTTGGGATTTATTTTGAAAGATTGCACTGTGTTCCAGCTGCTTTTCTTTGTTTACTTATAAAAAGTACCTTCATTTCCCCTCTTGCTCTCTTTAAAGAAGACATATCTTACCTAAGTGAAATAAATGAGCAATGTTCGTTCAACTTGGACAGATGCTACAAATCTCTATAATTAATAGAAACTTGTCCTTGGATGTCAGTTGTTTTAAGTATTTTGTCTTAGATTGGATAGGCTGGTCCATTCTTTCAATTTTTCGCTTACCCTGAGTCACCAAAGCATAATTTCAGTGGTCATATGTGCCTTAGCCACCCTTAACCAACTGTCATCAGTTGAGTACCATCTTTATAGTTTGCTTACTTAATTCCACCTAGTTTTTTTCTTTAAATCAAACCACTTTTATTTAAATAAATCCATTTACAAATAAACCCTTATCAGAACCATATATGAGAAAACTAGTATTGTTGGCCATAAATAGAAGGTAAGTATAAAAATAAATATAGTGAAAAGAAGAACATTAAATTCTATGTTCACCTTCCTCCTAGTGTCACCTCCAAGCCTGATGGCCTACTCCCTTTGTTAAAAAGGTGACCTTTGTGCTTTAGGCAAGTGTTAACATAGGGTAGCATGATGTTATCAGAAGAACCGAAGGCGATTTGGAAAAGGAGTAAGTTTTTTACTTGTGATTTAATGATATTATGGGAATTATCCCTACTCCTCCATGGTTTTGGAAACATTAGTTTAAGCTATTGGATTTAGTTTCCTATGATGTTTAAAGGAAGTGTCTATTGAGGCTAGTCCTAGCCCTACACCTTGGAGGAGCAATTCTAGAATTTCAGGTTGATCTGCAAAAAGACAAATACCTTTTCTCGTTAATCGATCAATATGTATGTCTTACACCCTTAGTAGTCATTATAAATGGCATGCAAGTATGCGGACACTCTAGTAGATCCTAAGTGGAAAATCTCTGCCTCTGAGGCCTCTGTGCACAGATGGAGAAGTCATAAATCTGACTTCTTTGTAACTTTATGAAAATAGCTTCAGCAGAAGCATTACTGTGAACTTACAGCTTTCTCCACTTGCAGACGTTAAGACTCATGTAAAATTATCAAGCACACACATTGCTTGGACTTAATGTTCCTTAATGTACATTGAAGTAGTTTGGATTCTTTTAGGTGCCAGGATAAATTATATTTTTCAAAAATGTCATTTTTATTGGAGGATGAATAAATAGAAATTAATCATAGTTTTTTGAGCTAATTAATTGGTTTCAAAGAATGTTAGTATAAAAGCAAAATGTGTGTTGCTGTAGGAGCTGTTATGTTCCGGTTTCGGTAAAAAATGCATTTGTTTCTTGTTAACACTACTTCACATGTTTGTGACGAGGATTGCCACTCTACACTTAAATTAATCTGCTTCATGAAACAAAGTTTTGCTGTTTATAAAAGTGCCTTCTTTCAGTTTTCTGTGGTGGTTTTTTGTTTTCTTTTGTGAGTATGTTTTTTTTTTGTTTTGTTTGTTATCTGATTGACTTAGGCCTGGAAGGAACAGCTTCAACTATATGTATAAATATTTTAATTTTTTTATTTTGAAATAATTTAGAAGTTACAGGACATTTGCAATAATAATACAAAACCCATACAGGGAACCCCAACATACTACTACCAGCTCATACCGTGATCTACCAACTTTTAGCTTTTTGCCACATTTGACTCTTACTGTATCATTCAGTCAGTCAGTCTTTCTACTTTTAAATATTTGTAATACGTTGTGCTCCCTAAACCCTTAATATTTCCATGTACTTTTCCCAATAAAAGAATATTGACTTACGTAACTACTTTAAGTAGAATTATCAATTTAAAGAAATTTGACATTAATATAATTATTACAGTCTGTATTCCAAGGTTTTCATGTCTTATCCAGAACATTTATTGCATTAAATTTTCTCTATCCTTCTCGTTCTTTTTTTATATATACACAATGTAAACTTTCCCATCTCAACCACTCCAAAACTTCTCATTCAGTGGGCTTAATCACATTCACAGTGTTGCAGTACCCTTACCACCATCCATTACCAGAACTTTCCCATCACCCCAGATAGAAACCTTGCACCTTTTATGCATTAGCTCCCCATTCCGCTTCCTCCCTATCCCTAGTAACCTGTACTCTACCTTCCATTTCAGTGAATTCACATATTCCAATCATACAATTTGTCCTGTTTCGAATAGTTAAGTTGGATTTTAAATTTGGGTCAGGTGGAGGTCAGGTGTGACAAAATGGGAAGCATAGGCCATTATGCATGAGAAAAGATAGTTTGCTACTTACAGGTCCAAGAGTGATAGGGGTGCCATGAGGGGTCGACAGAAATCACAGTTGGCTCAACAGCAGATAGGGAGCATACAAGCAGAGCAAGAGGGACCCATGGCTTGTGCCTTTATTGTAGTCCAGAGGTGGAAGTTGGTAGATTTCCCGCAGGAATCAAGGATTGATTAGTGTAAAACAAGTGTTCAAAAAGGGAAAGGGACTGGGAGTGTGAGGGCAGTTGGAATTGTTAGCTTATCAGTTCGGACCACCTGTGGATTCTGGATGTGGTGTGTTGGTGGGGTGGGTAGTGGCTGCAGTGGTGGTTGGGGCTCTAGGGGAGTTTATGTCTCAGAGTTAGACAGTTCCTTATTCTAGGCCAAAGATCAGTGTTGATGCAAGTGGCTTAGACAAAGTAAGAGGGATGCCAAAGCAAAATACAAAAAATTTTCATAGTTTCAATGTGTCCCTTTGTGTCTTACTTATTTCATTCAACATGTGATATCTTCAAGGATCATCCATGTTGTCACCTTTTAAAGTCTAATATTCCATTGTACGTTTATCCATTCATCTGGTGAAGGACAGATTCCACCTTTTGGCTATTGTGAATAATTCTACTATAAACATCTGTATGCAAATATCTGTTCGAATCCCTGCTTTTAATTCGTTGGGGTATATACCTAGAAGTGGGATTTCTGGGCCATATGGTACTGCTGTATTTAACTTTCTGAGGAACCACCAAACTGTCTACCACAGCAGCTGCACCATTTTACATTCCCACCAAAATTGTGCTCATGTTCCTATTTCTCCCCATCCTCACCAGCGATTATTTTCCATTTTCTAAATAATAGCCTTTCCAGTGTGTGAGGTGGTAGCTCATTGTATTTTTTATTTTATTTTATTGAAGTGTATCATTCATTCATGAACTACATTAACAGTAAGTATATAGTAAAATTTGTGAATTTACAAAACAACATGCATATCACCATACAGCACTCCCATACACTCCCCTTAACCAACACCTTGCATTGTTGTGAAATATTTGTTATAAACTATGAAAGAACATCTTCAAAATATTACTACTAACCATAGCCCATATCTTACATTTGGTGTATTTTCCTCCCAACCCACCCAATTGTTAACTCCCTATGTTAGTATTATAAATTTGTTATCATTCATGAGAAAACGTTCTTAGACTTGTCTTATTAACTACAGTCCATCATGCACCTCTGGATTCCCTGTGTTATCGTTAACATGCTCTGTACAATCCATTCAAAGTGTATACTCAGTGGCTCTCATTTTCATCACCGAGTTGTACTGTCACTACCTTAGTCAATTTTAGGACATTTTCATTACTCCAAAAGGAAAAATCCCATATCCTTATACCCCCTGTATCAGTCTGCTAAAGGGCTGCCAATGGAAAGTACCAGAAATCTGTTGGCTTTTAGAAAGGGTATTTACTTGGGGCTTTAACTGTTTGAGCTTTCTCCTTTCTGTCACATGGCAGGATAAAAAATGACTGTGTTTTCTCTCTTCTTATGTGTCTTCTTGAGTAAGTGTCCATTTCTCTCAGACCCACCAAGGGAGCAGGGACTCAACCTGAGTCACACCCTCTGACATAGTCAAATATTAATCTTAACAGGTAATCAAAGAGATCTCAGCTGAATTTAATGAATCAAAGGGTGTCCCACCCAAAGGAATAGATTAGTTTTCAAACATGATCTTCATCTTTTTGGGATTCATAAAATAATCTCAAACTGCCCCACCCCCCTATTGTTGTCCCTTAGTACTAAAATAATATCTTCTTGCCATTGCTTCAAATAATATAATATTACAGTTAACTGTCATCCATAAGTTAAATTAGTTGAATTTCCCCGTGTGTATCACCTTATTCTTAGCACTCTTTAAAGAAGAGCATTCTTACATTTATACTATTAACCAGAGTCTTCATCTACCACCACAATCACTATGGTATACATTCCCTAGATTATTCTCTAGTTTCTATTCATTTGACATTGAATGGCTAGCCCTTTCACCCAGAATCACATTTCTAAATCAACAGTGTTAGTTATAATCACTATAATGTGGTACTCTGAACTCTATTCATTTCAGTACTTTTCCAATAAACTTAATTAGAAATTCTACATACATTAAGCATCAGCTCCCATTCTCAATCCACATTATATCACCTAGTAATATATACTCTAGAGTTTACATCCGTGAGTTTATGTGTTGTTTTTAGTTCATATTAGTGAAACTGTATAATATTTGTCCTTTTGTGCCTGGCTTATTTCACTCAACATAATGTCCTCTAGGTTCATCCACGTTGCCATATGCATCCTGATTTTATTTCTTCTTACAGCTGAATAGTATTCCATTGTATGTGTATACCACATTTTGTTTATCCTTTCATTGGTTGATGGACATTGGGCTGGTTCCATATTTTAGCAATTGTGAATAATGCTGCTATGAACCTTGATGTGCAGATTCAGTTCACATCCTTGCTTTCAATTCTTCTGAATATGTTCCTAGCAAAAGGATTGCTGGATCATACACCAGTTCTGTATTCAGCTTCTTGAGATACCGCCAAACTGTCTTCCACAGAGGCTGCACCATTCTACATTCCTACCAATAGTGAAGGAGTGTTCATATTTCTCCACATCCTTTCCAACATTGTAGTTTTCTGTTTTTTAAATAATGGCCATTCTGTAAGGTATGAAATGGTATTCCATTGTAGTTTTGATCTGTATTTCCCTAATAGCTAGTGATGTTGAACATTTTTTCACTTGCTTTTATATTTCCTTTTGCCCATTTTTTAATTGATTTGCTGGTCTTTTTATCATTGAGTTATATAATCTCTTTTTCATAACCTGGAAATCAAGCCCTTATTGGATATGTGGTTTCCAAATATTTTCTCCCATTTGAGTAGGCTGCCTTTTTATTTTCTTGATAAAGTCTTTTGAAGAACAAAAGTGTTTCATTTTGAGGAGGTCCCATTTATCTATTTTTTGTTTTGTTGCTCATGCTTTGAGAATAAGGTTTAAGAAACTACTCTCTATCACAAAATCTTGAAGATGTTTTCCTACATTTTCTTCGTGAAGTTTTATGGTTGTAGCTTTTTTTTTTTTTTAAAGGTTTATTTTTATTTATTTAATTCCCCTCCCCTCCCCCGGTTGTCTGTTTTCTGTGTCTTTTTGCTGCGTCTTGTTTCTTTGTCCGCTTCTGTTGTCATCAGCGGCACGGGAAGTGTGGGCGGTGCCATTCCTCGGCAGGCTGCTCCCTCCTTCGCGCTGGGCGGCTCTCCTTATGGGTGCACTCCTTGGGACACCCCTGTGTAGCACGGCACTCCTTGCGCGCATCCGCACTGCGCATGGGCCAGCTCCACATGGGTCAAGGAGGCCCGGGGCTTGAACCGCGGACCTCCCATGTGGTAGACGGACGCCCTAACCACTGGGCCAAAGTCCGTTTCCCGGTTGTAGCTTTTATATTTAGGTCCTTGATCCATTTCTAGTTAATTTTTGTATACAGTGTGTGTGAGATAGGCAACCTCCTTCTTTCATTTTGGTATGGACATCAAATTCTCTTAGCACCATTTATTGAATAGACTGTTCTGGCCTAGCTGGGTGGGCTTTACAGCCTTGTCAAAAATAACTTGACGGGGGGAGTGGATGTAGCTCAGGTGGTTGAGTTCCTCCTTCCCATGTTTGAGGTCCCTGGTTCAGTCCCTGGTACCTCCTAAAAAAACAAAACCAAACGAAAAAAAAAACAACTCTCATTGGGGAGCATATATATATATAGCTCAGTGTTTGAGTGCCTGCTTCCCATGTACAAGGTCCTCCTAAAAACAAAACAAAACAACAACAAAAACACTACCATAGATGTAAGGGTCAATTTGAGTTCTTGATTTGGTCAGTCTATCTTTCTTCCAGTACCATACTGTTTTTACTGCTAGAGCTAAATATAATAATATGCTTTAAAGTCAGGAGGTGAGAGTCCTCCTATTTGGTTCTTTTTAACATATATTTGGCTGTTCAGAGTCACCTACCCTTCCAAATAAAATTGATAATTGGCTTTTCCATTTCTGTAAAATGGCTGTTCGAATTTTTGATGGGATAGCTTTGATTCTGTAAATCAATTTGTTAGGATTGACATATTAACAATATTTATTCTTCCAGTTTGTGAACATGGAATGTCTTTCCATTTGTTTAGGTCTTTGGTTTCTTTTAGCAACGTTTTGTAGTTTTATGAGTACAGGTCCTTCGTGTACTTGGTTAAATTTATTCCTAACTATTTGATTCTTTTAGTTACTACTGTAAATGAAATTTTTTTTCTGATTTCCTCATTGGATTGCTCATCAGTAGTGTATAGAAACACTACTGATTTTTGCATATTAATTTTGTATCCTACCACTTTGACGCACACATCTATTAGTTCTAATAGCTTTTTTGTGGATTTTTCTAGTTTTTCTAGACAGAGGATCATATCTGTGATTAGCAAAAATTTTCCTTCTTCTCTCTTGTTTGGGTGACTTTTATTTCTTAATCCAGCGTAATTGTTCTAGCTAGAACTTCTAGCACAATATTGAATAACACTGATGATAGTAGGCATCCTTGTCATATTTCTGATCTTGTTGGGAAAGCTTTCAGTCTTTCACCACTGAGTACAATGCTAGCTGTAGGTTTTTCGTATGTGCCCTTTACCATGTGCACTTTACTTCCTTCTATTCCTATCTATTGGAGTGTTGTTGTTGTTGTTGTTTTTAATCAAAAAATGATGCTGTATTTTGTCAGATGCCTTTTCTATGTTAATTGAGGGAATCGTGATTTTTCTTTTTCAGTTAATTAACTTGGTTTATTACCCTAATTGACTTTTTTTGTGTTGAAAAACTCTTATGTACCTAGGATAAAATCCATGTGATTGTGACGTATAATTCTTTTAATGTGCTTTTGGTTTCAGTTTGCACGTACTTTGTTGAGGATTTTTCTGTCTGTGTTCATTAGTGATATTGGTCTGTCATTTTCTTCATAGTATCTTTATCTGGTTTTGGTATTAAGGTGATGTTGGCCTCATAGAATGAACTTGGTAGCATTCTTTCTTTTGTAAGAGCTTGAACAAGGTTGGTATTAGATCATCTTTGAATGATTGGAAGGATTCACTTGTGAAGCCATCTTATCCTGGGCTTTTCATTTTGGGGAGGTTTTTGTTTTTTGTGTTTATTTTATTATTTATTCCACCACCACCACCACCACCCCCGTTGTCTGCTCTCTGTGTCCATTCGCTGTGTGTTCTTCTGTGACCACTTCTATCCTTATCAGCAGCACCGGGAATCTGTGTTTCTTTTTGTTGCATCATCTTGTTGTGTCAGCTCACCGTGTGCAGCACCGTTCTTGGGCAGGCTGCACTTTCTTTCGTGCTGGGCAGCTCTCCTTACAGGGCGCGCTCCTTGCGCATGGGGCTCCCCTACATGGGGGATACCCCTGGGTGGCACGGCACTGCTTGCGCTCATCAGCACTGTGCATGGGCCAGCTCCACACGGGTCAAGGAGGACTGGGGTTTGAACCTTGGACCTCCCATGTGGTAGGCGGATGCCCTATCCATTGGACCAAGTCCGCTTCTCTGGGAGGTTTTTGATGATGGCTTCAATCTTTTTACTTGTGATTGGTTTGTTGATGTCATCTGTTTCTTCTAGTCAGTGTAGGTTGTTTGTGTGTTTCTAGGGATTTGTTCGTCTACATTGTCTAGTTTTTTGGCATATGGTTATTCATAGTATCCTTTTATAATCTCTTATTTCTTCAGGGTCAGTGGTAATAGCTCCTTTTAGTTATGATTTTATTTATTTTCATCTTCTCTTTTTTTTTAAATTTTGTCAGTCTACCTAAGGGTTTGTCCATTTTGTTGATCTTCTCAAAGAACCAACTTCTGATTATTTTTTAATTCTATTTTTTATTTGTCGTGTTCTGAATTTTATTTATTTCTGCTCTGATATTTATTATTTTCTTCTGCTTGGTTTGTCATTAGTTTGCTGTTCATTTTCTAGTTCCTCCAGGTGTGCAGTTAGGTCTTCAATTTTAGCTCTTCTTTTTTGATTAAGCATTGAGGGCTGTAAATTTCCCTCTCAGCACTGCCTTTGCTGTGTCCCGTAGGTTTTAATATGCTGTGTTCTCATTTTCAGTTATCTCAAGATATTTGTTGAATTCTCTTGTAATTTCTTCTTTGACTCACTGATTATTCAAGAGTGGGTTTTTTAATCTCCATATACATATAAATTTTCCCTTTTTCCATTGGTTATTTTTTTTAAGATTTTTATTTATTTCTCCCCACATAGTTGTTTGTGCTCAGTGTCTGCTCTCTGTGTCTATTTGTTGTGTGCTCTCTCTGTTTGCTCATTTTTTTTTTAGGAGGCATCAGGAGCCAAGCCTAGGACCTTCCATGTGGAGGAAGGGCTCTAATTGCTTGAGCCACCTCCACTCCCTGTATCTCTCATTGTACCACGTCAGTTCACTGTCTTGCTCATCTTCTTTAGGAGGCGCTGGGAACTGAACCCGGGACCTCCCATGTGGTAGGCGGATGCCCAGCCGCTTAGGCCACATCCGCTTCCCTCTGTCCATTTGTTTTGTTTTGTTTTGTTTTTTATTATGTGCTCTCAATTTTTTTTTTTAAGATTTATTTTTTATTTCCCCTTCCCTGATACCCTCCCCCCCACCCCAGACCAGTTGTCCACTTTCTGTGTCCATTCACTGTGTGTTCTTCTGTGTCTGCTTGTATTCTTGTCAGCGGCACCGGGAATCTGTGTCTCTTTTTGTTGTGTCATCTTGCTGCGTCAGCTCTCTGTGTGTGCCGCACCACTCTGGGGCAGGCTGTGCTTTTTTCATGCTGGGTGACTCTCCTTACGGGGCGCACTCCTTGTGCATGGGGCTCCCCTATGTGGGGGACACCCCTGTGTGGCACAGCACTCTTTGCATGCATCAGCACTGCATGTGGACCTACTTATCACACATGTCAGGGGTCAGGAGACCCTCTCATGTGGTAGGCAGACCCTCCATCCATTGAGCCAAATCCGCTTCCCCCCTTTGTCCATTATTGATTCCCACCTTCATTCCATGATGATCAGAGAAAGTGTTTTCTATAATTTAAATCTTTTAAAATTCATTGAGATCTGTCTTTTCATGAAATATATGGAGAAGAATCTATATGAGCGCTTACAAAGAATGTATATCCTGCTGTTTTAGAGTGTAATGCTCTATAAGAGTTAGGTCTAGTTCATTTATCTTATTATTTGAGCTCTCTGTTTCTTTATCCTCTGTCCAGATGTTCTATCCAGTGCTTAGAGAGCTGTATCGAAGCATCCAGCTATTATTTCGAGACGTCTCTTTCTCCCTTCAGTTTTGCCAGTGTGTGCCTCCTATATCTTGAGGCACCCAGATTAGGTGCGTAAATATTTATTATAGTTATTTCTTCTTGGTGAATTGCCCCTTTTATTAATATGTAATAACCATCTTCATTCCTTTTAACAGATTTGCATTTGAAATCTTCTTTTTCCAATTTTAGTGTCACCGATCCAGATCTTTTTTGGTTACTGTTTGCATGGATTATCTTTTTCAACCTTTCACTTTTAATCTGGTTGTGTCCTTATATCTGAGGTGAATCTCTTGTAGACGGGATATAGATGGCTCATATTTTTTTATCCATTCTATCAGTCTGTATCTTTTGATTGGAGAGTTCAGCCATTAACATTCAATTTTACTACTGAAAAAGCATTACCTACTTCGTCCATTTTATCCTTTGACTTTACATTGTCATATCTTACTACTGACTGTCTTTTTACCCTTTAAGCTACCCTTCCTAATAGTCTTCATTTCAACACTCTTCTCCAAGTCTCTCCATCCTTGTGTTTTCCTTTTAGGCTGTAGCACTCCCGTGAGTATCTCTTGTTATTCTTGTTTTTTGGTAACATGCCTTCTCAGTTTTTGTTGGTCTGTGAAGACTTTAAACACACCTTCATTTTTGAAGGACAGTTTTGTCAGATACAGAATTCTCGGTTGGCAGTTTTTCTCTTTCAGTGCGTTAAATCACTCTTCACCTCCATGGTTTCTGATAAGAGGTCAGCACTTAATCTTATTGAGGTTCCCTTGTATGCGATGCTTTGCTTTTCTCTTACTGCTTTTGGAATCATCTCTTTAACTCTGATATTTTCAATTCTGAATAGTAGATGTCTCAGAGTAAATCTATTCATAGGTATTCTTTCTGGGGTGTGCTGTCCTTGTTGGATGTTGATATTTATGTCTTTCATAACGGAAAGTTTTTGGTCATTATATCCTCAAATATTCTTTCTGTCCCTTTTCCAATCTTCTGGGACACCGATAACAGGTATGTTTGTGCATTTTGCCTTGTCATCCAATCCCCTGAGACCCTGTTGCATCTTTTTCATTCTTTTCTCTTTCTATTCTCCAGTCTTTTCAAGTTCAGATGTTCTGTCCTTGATATCACTAAGTATATCAATTCAAATCTATTACTTGTTTCTAATGCATTTTTTTAAAAGATTTGTTTTATTTATTTATCTCCCCCCTCGTTGTTTGCTCTCACTGTCTACTCTCTGTGTCTGTTCATTGTGTGCACTCTGTTCCTACTTGTCTTCTTTTTAGGAGGCACCAGAAACCAAACCTAGGAGGGAGGTTCCCAATCTCTTAAGCTACAGCAACTTCCTGCTTATTGTGTCTCTTGTTATGTCATCTTTCTACATCATCTTACTGTGTCATCTTTTTGTGTCAGCTCACTGTGCCAGCCCGTTGTGTCAGCTCGCTGTCTTCCTCATCTTCTTTAGGAGGCACCAGGAACCGAATCTGGGACCTCCCGTGTGGTAAGTGGGTGCCCAAATGCTTGAGCCATATCTTCTTCCCTCTGATGGGTTTTTAATCTCATTCACTGTGTCTTTCATTCCCATAAGCTCTGTTACTTTCCTTTGCAGGCTTTCAGGTTGTTCTTTATGTTCACCTAGTGTCTTTTATCTCTTTAATCATGTATTTCTTCAACTCTTTGAATTGATTTAGGAGATTTGTGTGATTATCATTGATTAGTTGTCTCTTTTTTTTGAGATTTATTTTTTATTTATTTCTCTCCCCTTCCCTCCCCCCACCTCCCCCATTGTCTGTTCTCTCTGTCCATTTGCTGTATGTTCTTCTGTGACCACTTGTATCCTTATCAGCGGCACCAGGAATCTGTGTTTCTTTTTGTTGCGTCATCTTGCTGTGTCAGTTCTCTGTGTGTGCAGCACCATTCCTGGGCAGGCTGTACTTCTTTTGCACTGGGCAGCTCTCCTTACAGGGTGCACTCCTTGCACATGGGGCTCCCCTATGCGGGGAACACCCCTACATGGGGGACACCCCTGCATGGCACAGCACTCCTTGTGCGCATCAGCACTGTGCATGGGCCAGCTCCACACAGGTCAAGGAGGCCCGGGGTTTGAACAATGGACTTCCCATGTTGTAGGCGGATGCCCTATCCATTGGGCCAAGTCCGCTTCCCTGATGAGTTATCTTAAATCCTGTATCTCATCAGGATATTTGGTTTGTTTGGCTGGGCCATCTCTTCCCGTTTCTTTGTAGAGCTTGTAATTTTTTTGCTGATGTCTAGGCATCTGAATATATTGGTGAATTTACTCTGATGGTTAATTTCTCTCTCCTACCCACTCCCCCACCCCCACCCCTGCAGCTCTTCTTTGAGTTTTGGTTCAACTTATTTTGAGTCTTTAAAACTGCCCAGCTCAAGTTATCACAGTTTGGTCAGGGAATCACTAATAGGGCCCAGATTTTCGACCAAGGTTTTGGAGTAAGACCTAAAAGCAATTTTTCTCCTTGCAATTACCTTCCTACCCAGCAGATGGCAGGGCTTTAGTAACTCTCAGTTGTCATTTAGGGTTCTTCATTCCTCTTTCCCTCACCCTCCTGGTCCTGGTCTCCTGACCCCCAAAGTGGGTCCCTTGGACATCTTTATGCCCTTTCTCAGTTGTTTATATGAGAGAATTGAGCCCTACCTGCCTACTCAGATACCATCTTTCCTTAAGTGTCATTGTGGTTTTGATTTGCATTTCTGTACTGGCTAATGTTGTTGAAGTGCTTTTTGACCATTTGTGATCTTCTTTGGAAAATTGTCTATTCAAAACCTTTGCTCATTTTTAAAATGGGTTGTTTTTCTTTTTTGAGTTGTAGCTTTTTGTGTACATTCTGGATATTAAACCCTTATTAGATAGATGATTTGCAAGTATTTTCCCCCATTCCATAGGGGTTTTTTTTTCACTTTCTTAATATTTTTGCAAAAAGTTTTTAATTTTGGTGGATATCCAATTTATCTGTTTTCTTTTGTTGCTTGTGCTTTCAGTGTAATGTTTAAAAATCCATTGCCTAATACCTAACCTGAAGGCATTTCCCTATGTTTTCTTGTAAGGGTCTTATATAGTTTTAGCTCTCCCATTCAGATTGTGGGTCCATTTTGAGTTAATTTTTGTATATGGTGTTAGGTGATGATCCGCTTTCATTCTTTTACATGTGAATATCCAGTTCTACCAGCACCATTTATTGAGGAAATTGCTTCTCCACTGAGTGGACATGAGCTCCTTGTCAAAAACCAGTTGACCATAATGTGTGGGTTTATTTCTCTCCTCCCAGTCTTATTCCATTGGTGTATATATCTGTCCCTGTGCTAATACAACACCGTTTTTATTGCTGTACCATTGTACTAAGTTTTAAAATGGGGAAATGCAAATCCTCCAACCTTTTTCTTCTTTTTCAGCATGGTTCTTGCTATTCAAGGTCTCTTGTCCTTCTGTGTGAATTTGATAATTAGCTTTTCCACTCTGCAAAAAAGGCTGTAGGAGTTTTGATTGGGATTGCATTGACTCTGTAAATCTCTTTGGGTAATATTGACATTTTAATGCTATTAAAACTTTCAATCCATGAGCGTGGAGTATTTTTCCATTTATTTTAAGTCTTCTTTAATTTCTTTTGATAAGCATTTGTAGTTTTTTTTGTACAAGTCATTTACATCCTGGGTTAAATTTATTCCTAGATATTTTATTCTTTTATTTGCTATTATAATGGAATTGTATTCTTGATTTTCTTTTTGGATTGTTCCCCTGCTTGTATATAAAAACACCAATGATTTTTGTATATTAATTTTGTACCCTGTCACCACTTAGCTGAATTCATATAATTTTTCTTAATTCCTTCTGGATTTTCTGCATATATGATCATGTCATCTTTGAATAGGGATAGTTTTACTTCTTCCTTTCCAACTTGGATCTGACATTTATGCATGGTAGTATGTGCACAAACATTACTCTTCTTGCTCCAGAATGGGAGCATGGGCCAACTCCACAGGTAGCTGGTGAGGGGATGTTGGAAAGGACCCTGTAAGAATGCCACGGAATCCTACTGTTTTTAAATTGCTTTTGTCTAGATTCAGTGTTCTTCCTGTTTATTGCAACCTTTTAACTATTTTTATAATCTGGGTCTTTTTCTACTTTGTAACTTTTAGTGGTAAATTAATCTTTTTAGGATTGGTATTCACTTTGAAGTCCACAGAATAATGATAATTTTCAGTCCTACTTGATTGGGTACTAAGCCTTGTTGCTTCTGTTATCTCATTTCCTGTTCTTATCAACCCACTGAATGGGTGATTTTATTTCCAGTTTACAGATCAAACTCCTAAATTAAATTTCACTCACACAGATTAAATGTCCCAGGCCATGTCTTCTGGCTAGTTCTCATGCACAGAATAAGAATGTATAGACTTCAAAAAGATCAGACACGATATAGTGAATTACATATCAAAAACTACATTAGCGACCAGTGTTCTAACTCAGGTAGAATTTTTTTTTTAAGATTTATACACCCCGTCCCCCAGTGATTCTCTTGTCTGTCTACTCATTATTTGCTCACCCTCCCCAGGAGGCAGCGGAACCAAACCTGGGACCTCCCACATGGGAGGCAAATGCCTTACAGCCTGAGCCACATCCACTCCCCTCAGGTAGAATTTTAAGGGTTGCTTAGAGTAGCTGGGTTAGCATTGTAAAAGTTGTTCCCTCAGAGAGAACATTTAGTAATTCACAGACATAATGAGAGTAGGTAGATACTTGATTTAGCATAGTTATTGAATTTCTCTTCTCTTTGTCTGCTCTCTTACTTTATTTAACACTAAATCGTAGTAGCTATGCAAAACCAGGCTCTTCTCTCTTTGTATGAACCACATTGCATTTTGTAGCTTCTTTAGAGAACTCATTGACATGTTTATTTCTGCAGTCAGTATAAAGATTCAAATTTTTTTCATAGGGAAAAATACTTCCCTTTTTTGTTTTGGTTAATACACATGCCAGGGTTTTCTGCTGCAAGCAGGGATGTGAAGCAGGAAAAGGGAACAGAGCAGACACATCCAAAAGTGAGCAATGCCAAGTCTTAAAGACTTAGTTTAAGTCTCAAAGGCAATCCTAAGTTGACTATTTAACCTAAAATTCTTCCCATTATCATTATGTAAGATAAATACAGTGAATTCATTTTTTTCCCCTTTGGAATAAACCGAATAGTGCTGATTAAATTTTTTCTAATAACCTCAATAGCGTCAAATAAAGGGCTGTTCTTCCTCCAACTAATATAATTTTGTAATTTTCTTTATCTTTTTCCTTAGTTTTCTGATATGCAGATATCTTTACATTATTCATGTATGTCATCTGTAGGAGCAACAGTTTAACTTTAAATTATAAAATA